>NC_052066.1:15690564-16344064 GCF_015852505.1 Tachyglossus aculeatus | reverse complement strand
CAAAATAAGAAAAGTAATCAGGACTCTGTTCTCAATTCACCATAAACTCCCTCTGGAGTGGTCTGCCTAGACCCGCCTGGCATCCTAGGAAAAGGGGTCCTGCCCCCTCCCATTAGTAGAGAAACCTGGACACCTCTCCTCCCCATCATTCATTCATTCATTCAATCGTATTTATTGAGCGCTTACTGTGTGCAGAGCACTGTACCAAGTGCTTGGGAAGTACAAGTCGGCAACGTATAGAGACGGTCCCGACCCAACGGTGGGCTCATAGTCGAGAAGGGGGAGACAGACAACAAAACAAAACGTATTAACAAAATAAAATGAATAGCATAAATATGTACAGGTAAAATAAAAAAATAGTAAAATAAATAAATAAATAGGTAAAATAAATCCCCCCTCTGGCCTACCTCCTTCCCCTCCCCACAGCACATATATATATTTGTACAGATTTATTACTCTATTTATTTTACTTGTACATATGTACTATTCTATTTATTTTGTTAATGATGAGCATATAGCTATAATTCTATTTGTTCTGACCATTTTGACACCTGTCTACATGTCCTGTTTTGTTGTCTGTCTCCCCCTTCTAGACTGTGAGCCCGTTTTTGGGTAGGGACCATCTCTATATGTTGTCGACTTGTACTTCCCAAGCGCCTAGTACAGTGCTCTGCCCACAGTAAGCGCTCAATAAATACGATTGAATGAATGAATGAATTAGACTGTAAGCTCGTTGTGGGCTTCATTCATTCGTTCGTTCAATTATATTTATCAAGTGCTTTCCTGTGTTTAAAGCACTGTAAGAGCTTGGGAGAGTATGCTGTAATAATGAACAGACACATTCCCTGCCCACAACGAGCTTAGGGCCTGGAGGGGGAGACAGACATTAATATGAAGAAATAAATCAACGAATAAATAAATTATAAATTTGTACATACGACCTGTGGGGGTGGGAGTGGAGATGAAAAAAGGGACCAAGTCAGTGCAGGGAATGTGTCTGTTCTATCATTGTATTCTCCCAAGCGTTTAGTACAGTGCCCTGTAAACAGTAAGTGCTCAATAAATCTGATTGACTGGCTTAGAAATGTCATTGGAATCAAGGACTTTTCTGGGAGTAAGGAACGTCCTCTTCCTCGTCTCTCTTGCTGTCGACTCCTTTACTCACTTGCTCCGTCTAGTCTGGACCGTCCTCCCACCTCATATGCAGCAGGCCACCATTTTCCCCACCTTCAAAGCCCAATTAAAATCCTACCTCCTCCAGGAAACCTTCCTTGGTTAACCTCTCATTTCCCTGCCCCATTCTTCCTCCCTTCTATAACTCCTATGCACTTAGCCTGTAACCCTTGAGAGTGGAATACGCTCTCCCAGCCCCCCAGTACTTAGGTGCATATCCCTATGCGCTGCTCTTCTCCCCAGCGCTTAGAACAGTGCTTTGCAGATAGTAAGCACTTAATAAATGCCATTATTATTATTATTTATGAATAGTGATATTATTCGAGTGCTTACATTGTGCCAAAGTCTGTACTAAGTACTTGGATAGATACAAGAAAATCAGGTCCCCCCACGGGGCTCACAGATTAAGTAGGAGACAGAATAGGAATTGAATCCCCATTTTGCAGATGAGGAAACTGTGGCCCAGAGAGGTTAAGTGACCTGCACAAGGTCACACAGCTGGTAAGTGGTGGAGCGGGAGTTAGAACCCAGGTCATCTGACTCGTGGAGCACGGTCCCTGCTCTTTCCGATTGACCACACGGCTTATAGTACCTGTCTCCCCACTGGATTATATAAACTCCTTGAGGGAGTTACCATCTCTATAAAATTGTACTACTACTACTAATAATAATGATGGCATTTATTAAATACCTACTAGGTGTAAAGCACTGTTCTAAGCACTGGGGAGGATACAAGGTGATCAGGTTTTCCCACAGGGGGGTCACAGTCTTAATCCCCATTTTACAGATGAGGTCACTGAGGCCCAGAGAAGTGAAGTGACTTGCCCAAAGTCACACAGCTGACAATTGGCTGCTTTCCTACAGATACTTCTAGACTGTGAGCCCACTGTTGGGTAGGGACAGTCTCTATATGTTGCCGACTTGTACTTCCCAAGCGCTTAGTACAGTGCTCTGCACACAGTAAGCACTCAATAAATATGATTGATTGATTGATATAAACTCCTGGATGGAGTTACCATCTCTATAAAATTGTACTACTACTAATAATAATAATGATGGCATTTATTAAATACCTACTAGGTGCAAAGCACTGTTCTAAGCACTGGGAAGGATACAAGGTGATCAGGTTGTCCCACAGGGGGCTCACAGTCTTAATCCCCATTTTACAGATGAGGTCACTGAGGCCCAGAGAAGTGAAGTGACTTGCCCCAAGTCACACATCTGACAATTGGCTGCTTTCCTGCAGATACTTCTAGACTGTGAGCCCACTGTTGGGTAGGGACAGTCTCTATATGTTGCCGACTTGTACTTCCCAAGCGCTTAGTACAGTGCTCTGCACACAGTAAGCGCTCAATAAATACGATAAATACGATTGAATGAATACTCCTGGAGAAGCAGCATGGCTCAGTGGAAAGAGCACGGGCTTTGGAGTCAGAGGTCAATCAATAGAAGTCATTGAGCTCTTACTCCCGGGCCTGGAATGCCCTCCCTCTGCCCATCCGCCAAGCTAGCTCTCTTCCTCCCTTCAAGGCCCTGCTGAGAGCTCACCTCCTCCAGGAGGCCTTCCCAGACTGAGCCCCTTCCTTCCTCTCCCCCTCGTCCCCCTCTCCATCCCCCACATCTTACCTCCTTCCCTTCCCCACAGCACCTGTATATATGTATATATGTTTGTACATATTTATTACTCTATTTATTTATTTTACTTGTACCTATCTATTCTATTTTATTTTCTTAATATATTTGGTTTTGTTCTCTGTCTCCCCCTTCTAGACTGTGAGCCCACTGTTGGGTAGGGACTGTCTCTATATGTTGCCAGCTTGTACTTCCCAAGCACTTAGTACAGTGGTCTTCGCACAGTAAGCGCTCAATAAATATGATTGATTGATTGATTAAGAGGAGTAGTAGTGCCTCCTTCCTCTCCCTACTCCCTCTCCCTTCTGTGTGGCCCTTGTACTTGGATTTGTATGCGTCATTCACCCACTCTCAGCCCCACAACAGTTACATACATGTCGAGACCTAGGGGATAGAGCCCAGGCCTGGGAATCAGAAGGACCTGTGCTCTAATTCCATCTCCAACGCTTCAGTCTGTCAGTCAGTTGCATTCATTGAGAGCTTACCGTGTGTAGAGCACTGTACTAAGCGCTTGGGAGAGGACGCTACAACCATAAACAGACACATTCCCCGTCCACAGTGAGCTTACAGATAGACATTCACATAAATAAATAAGTTACAGGAGACTTAGTGGCTAGTCTGTGGGCCTGGGAGACAGAAGGACCTGGGTTCTAATCCCGGTTCTGCCATTTGTCGGCTGTGTGACCTTGGGCAAGTCGCTTCTCTTCTCTTTGCCTCAATTCCCTCATCTGTCAATGGGGATTGAGACTGCGAGTCCCACGTGAGACAGGGACGGTGCCCAACCTGAAACCGTGTATCTACCCCAGCTCTTAGAACAATCAATCAGTCAATCAATCGTATTTATTGAGCGCTTACTGTGTGCAGAGCACTGTACCAAGTGTTTGGGAAGTACAAGTTGGCAACATATACAGACAGTCCCTACCCAGCAGTGGGCTCACAGTCCAAAAGAGTAAGCATTTAACAAATGCCATCATCATTATTATCATATATATATAAATTCTGTGGGGCTGGAAGCGGGGATGGATAATCGGAGCAAGTCAAGGCAATGTAGAGGGCAGAGAGAGAAGAGGAAGGGAGGGCTTAGTGAAGACCTCTTGTCTATGTGACCTAAGGCAAGTCATTTACCTCCTCTGTGCCTCAGTTACCTCCTCTGTAAAATGCAGATTAAGGCTGTAAATCCCTTGTGGGACATGGACTGTGTCCAAACTGATTAGATTGTCTCTATGCCAGCACTTAGCACATAAGACTGTGAGCCCGTTGTTGGGTAGGGACCATCTCTATATCATCATCATCATCAATCATATCTATTGAGCGCTTACTATGTGCAGAGCACTGTACTAAGCGCTTGGGAAGTACAAATTGGTAACATATAGAGACAGTCCCTACCCAACAGTGGGCTCACAGTCTAGAAGGGGGAGACAGAGAACAAAACCAAACATACTAACAAAATAAAATAAATAGAATAGATATGTACAAATAAAATAAATAAATAAATAGAGTAAAAAATATGTACAAACATATATACATATATACAGGTGCTGTGGGGAAGGGAAGGAGGTAAGATGGGGGAGATGGAGAGGGGGACGAGGGGGAGAGGAAGGAAGGGGCTCAGTCTGGGAAGGCCTCCTGGAGGAGGTGAGCTCTCAGCAGGGCCTTGAAGGGAGGAAGAGAGCCAGCTTGGCGGATGGGCAGAGGGAGGGCATGCCAGGCCCGGGGGAGGACTGTGAGCCCCTTGTTGGGTAGGGACCGTCTCTATATGTTGCCAACTTGTACTTCCCAAGTGCTTAGTACAGTGCTCTGCACACAGTAAGCGCTCAATAAATACGATTGTATGAATTGAATGAATAAGTCCTTAACAGATACCATTTTAAAAAATCCATAATTTCTTTTAATGTTTGTCTCCCCGTCCATGCTGTGAGGCCTTTTTTAGGGGCAGGGAACATAGTATTATGGTTTGTGTTAAGCACTTACTATTTTTTTTAAATAGCATTTATTAAGCACTTAGTATGTGCAAAGCACTATTTGCTAAGCACTTTTTTATCACTGGGGTAAATAAAAGGTTATCAGTTTGGACACAGTCCCTGTCCCATATGGGGTTTACAGTCTAGGAAGGAGAGAGTAGGATTTAACCTGTATATATGTATATATGTTTGTACATATTTAATACTCTATTTATTTATTTATCTTACTTGTACATATCTATTCTATTTATTTTATTTTGTTAGTATGTTTGGTTTTGTTCTCTGTCTCCCCCTTCTAGACTGTGAGCCCGCTGTTGGGTAGGGACTGTCTCTATGTGTTGCCGACTTGTACTTCCCAAGCGCTTAGTACAGTGCTCTGCACACAGTAAGCGCTCAATAAATACGATTGATTGATTGATTGATTGATTTAATCCCCATTATACAGATGAGGAAATTGAGGCACCAAGAAGCTAAGTAACTCGTTCAAGGTCACACAGCAGACAAGCGGCAGAGCCGGAATTAGAATGCTGATCCTGTGACACCCATCTACATCAATCAATCAATCGCATTTATTGAGCGCTTACTGTGTGCAGAGCACTGTACTAAGCGCTTGGGAAGTATAAGTTGGCAACATATAGAGACAGTCCCTACCCAACAGTGGGCTCACAGTCTAGAAATGTTTTGTTTTGTTGTCTGTCTCCCCCTTCTACACTGTGAGCCCACTGTTGGGTAGGGACCGTTTCCATACGTTGCCAACTTGTACTTCCCAAGTGTTTAGTACAGTGCTTTGCACACAGTAAGTGCTCAATAAATACGATTGAATGCATGAATGTGACTCACAGGCCGGTGCTCTTTCCACTAGACCACCTGGCTTCCCATGCCTCCCAACTCTGTTGCATTGTAAAATACGATTGAATGAATGAATAATAATAATAATAATAATGGTATTTGTTAAGCGCTTACTATGTGCAAAGCACTGTTCTAAGCACTGGGGAGGTTACAAGGTGATCAGGTTGTGCCACGGGGGGCTCACAGCCTTAATCCCCATTTTACAGATGAGGTAACTGGGGCACAGAGAGGTTAAGTGACTAGCCCGAAGTCACACAGCTGACAAGTGGCGGAGCCAAGATTTGAACCCATGACCCTGACTCCAAAGCCCGGGCTCTTTCCACTGAGCCACGCTGCTTCTCAGTTGGAGTAGTTGTAGTGCTTTATGGTTTCATTGCTTCCGATGTGTCAGCCTCACTTCCTTTCTCCTTCCCACATTCATAGATCGTGAGACCCTTGAGAGACGGAATCCATGTCTAATTCCCATGTCTATACTCCTACTCAGTGCTTTGCATAGTGCTCTACACTTCCCTTCCCCACAGCACCTGTATATATGTATATATGTTTGTACATATTTATTACTCTATTTATTTATTTATTTTACTTGTACCTATCTATTCTATTTATTTTATTTTCTTAATATATTTGGTTTTGTTCTCTGTCTCCCTCTTCTAGACTGTGAGCCCGCTGTTGGGTAGGGACCGTCTCTATATGTTGCCAACGTGGACTTCCCAAGCGCTTAGTACAGTGCTCTGCACACAGTAAGGGCTCAGTAAAGAAGATTGAATGAATGAATGAATGAATGAATGAATGAATGAATGAATGAATGGGGTAGGTAGAAGCAAATCAGGTAGGACATGATTACCAACCTACATGCAGCTCACAGTCTCAATGCCCTTTTTATGGATGAGGTGACTGAGGCACAGAGAAGTGAAGTGACTTGTCCAAGATCACACATCAGACATGGGCAGAGCCCTGTACTAAGTGTTTGGGAAAGTATAATACAACAGAGTTGGTAGAATTGTTCCCTCACTGGAAGCAGCGTGGCTCAGTGGAAAGAGCCCGGGCTTTGGAGTCAGAGGTCATGGGTTCGAATCCCGGCTCTGCCAATTGTCAGCCGTGTGACTTTGGGCGAGTCACTTCAATTCTCTGTGCCTCAGTTACCTCATCTGTAAAACGGGGATGAAGACTGTGAGCCCCTTGTGGGACAACCTGATCACCTTGCAACCTCCCCAGCTCTTAGAACAGTGCTTTGCACATAGTAAGTGCTTAATAAATGCCATCATTATTATTATTATTAAAGGTTACAGACTAGAGGAGACAGACATTAATCAATCAATCAATTTATTGAGCACTTTTTTTGGCATACATTAAGTGCTTACTATGTGCCAAGCACTGTTCTAAGTGCTGGGGAGGTTACAAGGAGATCAGCTTGTCCCACGGGGGGCTTACAGTCTTCATCCCCATGTTACAGATGAGGTAACTGAGGCACAGAGAAGTTAAGTGACTTGCCAAAGTCATACAGCTGACAACTGGCAGAACTGGGATTCAAATCCATGACCCCTGACTCCAAAGCCTGGGCTCTTTCCACTGAGCCATGCTGCTTCGCTTAATGTGTGCAGTGTACTGTACTAAGCACTTGGGAGAGTACAACATAACAGTCTTCTAGACTGTGAGCCCACTGTTGGGGAGGGACCGTCTCTAGATGTTGCCAACTTGTACTTCCCAAGCGCTTAGTACAGTGCTCTGCACACAGTAAGCACTCAATAAATACGATTGAATTGAATGAATGAACAGAGTTGGTAGGCACATTCCCTGCCCACCATAGGCTTTAATTAATTAATCAATAATGGCATTTATTAAGTGCTTACTATGTGCAAAGCACTGTTCTAAGCGCTGGGGAGGTTACAAGGTGATCAGGTTGTCCCACGGGGGGCTCACAGTCTTAATCCCCATTTTACAGATGAGGTAACTGAGGCCCAGAGAAGTGAAGTGACTTGCCCAAAGTCACACAGCTGACAATTAGCGGAGCCGGGATTTGAACCCATGACCTCTGACTCCAAAGCCCGGGCTCTTTCCACTGAGCCACGCTGCTTCTCGCTGCTTTCAGTCTAGAGGAGGATAATAAACCAATCAATCAGTGGTATTTATTGAGCGCTTACTATGTGCAGAACACTTGTTTGGGAGAATACAATACAACAGAAAGAGCAGAAACCTTACCTGCCATAGAGAGCTAACAGTCTAGAGGGGGAGATAGACATTAGCGTGAATAAATACATTATGGATATGTAAAGCTGGGGGGCTGAGGGAGGAGTGAATAAAGGTGACATAAATAACAATAATGATAATAATAATAATAATAATAATAATAATAATAATAATATTTGTTAATGCTTACTATGTGCAAATCAATCAATCATTTATTGAGCGCTTACTGTGTGCAGAACACTGTACTAAGCGCTTGGGAAGTCCAAGTTGGCAACATATAGAGACAGTCCCTACCCAACAGTGGGCTCACAGTCTAAAAGGGAGAGACAGAGAACAAAACCAAACATACTAACAAAATAAAATACATAGAATAGATATGTACAAGTAAAATAAATACACAAATAGAGTAATAAATATGTACAAACATATATACATATATACAGTGCAAAGCACTGTTCCAAGTGCTGGGGAGGTTACAAGGTGATCAGGTTGTCCCACAGGGGACTCACAGTTTTAATCCCCATTTAACAGTTGAGGTAACTGAGGCACAGAGAATAATAATAATGATGGCATTTATTAAGTGCTTACTATGTGTTCTAAGCGCTGGGGAGGTTCCAAGTTGATCAGGTTGTCCCTCGGGGGGCTCACAATCTTAACCCCCATTTTACAGATGAGGGAACTGAGGCCCAGAGAAGTGAAGTGACTTGCCCAAAGTCACACAGCTGGGATTTGAACCCATGACCTTTGACTCCAAAGCCCGGGCTCTTTTCACGCTGCTTCCCTGCACAGATATGCACATGTGCTGTGGGTGGGGTAACTATCAAACGCTTACAGGGCCCAGATACAAGTGTCTAAGCCACACAGAAAGGGGACGAGGGATTAATAGGGATCTTGGAGAGTGTCATTAAATTAAATTTCAGGTAGGGAGAAGCAATAGAGTATTGAGATCTGTTCCTAAACATTGTAGGGGTCGGGGGATAGGGTGAGTACCAGAGATCTTAGGAGGTACAGACATTGGAAGCCAAAGAGATTGAGAATAGGGCGAGGAGGTGAAAGAGGAGTCGTGGAAAACTTACATATCTTACAAACTGAACAAGTTACCTAATAGGTGTTTCTCTTCCTCAGATAAATTTCTTGAGGGCTAGAAGGCAGGGAACATGACACTTCATAAATGAATGTTTGCGAGGAGATCTGAGCACGGGAGATGAAAGATGTATGGGAAACCCTGAGTACTGATTGGGTAAAAGGAGTAAACATTTGTACCGAGTCCCTCTAACTTTCAAACGTATCAGTTCTAAGTTTTTCAAATGAGTTTTCACTTAACTTTTCTGAATAATAGATAATTCCATGAAAAATTTAAGCCCGGCGTTCTGGCTTCATTTACACTAAAATGCGGTAATCAAAATGCCATTTTGAAAATGCTTTTGAGCAGTTCTGAATCTTTTAAGAGACCTCAAGAAAAAGCCAAAAATGAGGGCCCTCCATTTACAAAGAGAAGCTATTCCCCGTAAAACCCACTTTACCTGGTCTTGCCTATGCCTTCAGGTTGTACAGACTGAGCCCCTTCCTTCCTCTCCCCCTCGTTCCTCTCTCCATCCCCCCCATCTTACCTCCTTCCCTTCCCCACAGCACCTGTATATATGTATATATGTTTGTACATATTTATTACTCTATTTATTTATTTATTTATTTTATTTGTACATATCTATTCTATTTATTTTATTTTGTTAGTATGTTTGGTTTTGTTCTCTGTCTCCCCCTTTTAGACTGTGAGCCCACTGTTGGGTTGAGACTGTCTCTATATTTTGCCAACTTGTACTTCCCAAGCATTTAGTACAGTGCTCTGCACATAGTAAGCGCTCAATAAATACGATTGATGATGATGATGATGATAAGCTTGCTTAACTCAGCTTTGCAGATTGCTCTTTGCTGTAAAGTGCAGAAGACAGGGGCCACAGCTCGCTCTAAATCAGTCACCTTCAATCCAGGTCTCAGACCACAACTGCAGGTCTGGGCACAAAATGCAGCCTCTCACACTTGTAGGGTTTCAAGTGCTTAGTACAGTGCTCTGCACACAGTAAGCGCTCAATAAATATGATTGATTGATTGATTAACGCTTCTCCCTCCTCATGTCTGACAGACCATTACTTTCACCTGGCCTTCAAAGCCTCCTAGAAGACCCACCTCCCCCAAGAAGCCTTCCCTGACTAAGCCCTCCTTTTGGAAGCCGCGTGGCTCAGTGGAAAGAGCCCGGGCTTTGGAGTCAGAGGTCATGGGTTCTAATCCCGGCACCGCCAATTGTCAGTTGTGTGACTTCGGGAAAGTCACTTAACTTCTCTGGGCCTCAGTTCCCTCATCTATAAAATGGGGATTTAGACTGTGAGCCCCACGTGGGACAACCCGATCACCTTGTATCCCCACAGCACTTAGAACAGTGCTTTGCACGTAGTAAGTGCTTAACAAATACCAAAATTGTTATTGTTATTAATTACATGGTATTAACACCTCTCCTTCCTCATGCCTGACAGACCATTACTTTCACCAGGGTTTCAAAGCCTCATAGAAGACCCACCTCCTCCAAGAAGCCTTCCCTGACTAAGCCCTTCTTTTGAAAGTACCATGGCTCAGTGGAAAGAGCCTGGGTTTAGGAGTCAGTGGTCATGGGTTCTAATCCCAGCTCTGGCACTTGTCAGCTGTGTGACTTTGGGCAAGTCACTTAGCTTCTCTCTGCCTCAGTTACCTCATCTGTAAAATGGGGGTTAAGACTGTGAGCCCCATATGGGACCACCTGATTACCTTGTATCTCCCCCAGCACTTAGAACAGTGCTTGGCACATAGCAAGCACTTAACAAATGCCATTATTATTATTATTATTATTTATCTGGTCCCATTCCCTTCTGAGTAACCCTGACTTGCTCCTATTCTTCCTCCCCCTTTCCACCCTACGGCACTTATGTACACAGCCGTCATTCATTTATTTATTTATACTAATACACATATACTTAATTTATTTATTTGTACTAATGTCTGTCTCTCGCTCTAGACTGTAAGCTTATTGTGGGCAGGGAATGTGACTTTATTGCTATATTGTACTCTCCCCAGTGCTTAGTACGGTGCTTTGCACAGAGTAGTCTCTCAATAAATACAACTGATGGAATGAATGAATATCCATCCGTTTCTATCATCCCGCCTCCAGCTGAGGCCGTCAACTGCCCTTGGCTCTCCTGGAGACGATCCCGCTCCTGGAAACCGATGCCACCAGTCGGATTCTGTGGCTTCTCGTCGGTGGTCGAGCAGAAAATCACTGTCACTGTGTCGCCAGTGCTTTCTGACCATCCCTTTGGGCCCTTCTATGACATTTCCACCTGCGTGTGAACTTCGCCAGATTCATTCAGCCGTATTTATTGAGCGCTGGAAGCTTGGGAATTTGGCCAAACCGGTAAGCCAAACTTGGTCAATCAATCAATCAATCAATCGTATTTATTGAGCGCTTACTATGTGCAGAGCACTGTACTAAGCGCTTGGGAAGTACAAATTGGCAACACATAGAGACAGTCCCTACCCAACAGTGGGCTCACAGTCTAAAAGGGGGAGACAGAGAACAGAACCAAACATACCAACAAAATAAAATAAATAGGATAGAAATGTACAAGTAAAATAAATAAATAAATAAATAAATAGAGTAATAAATACGTACAACCATATATACATATATACAGGTGCTGTGGGGAAGGGAAGGAGGTAAGATGGGGGGATGGAGAGGGGGACGAGGGGGAGAGGAAGGAAGGGGCTCAGTCTGGGAAGGCCTCCTGGTCATCTCCTGGTCATCTCCTTTGGCCCCAGATATGACACTTAGCCTGGCCTCTCCATGCTGCTCCCATGATTGAATGAATGAATAGTTTTAATTCTATTTTTTCTGATGGTTTTGACACCTGTCCACATGTTTTGTTCTGTCGTCCGTCTCCCCCTTCTAGACTGTGAGCCCGGTTGGGTAGGGACCGTCTCTATATGTTGCCGACTTGGACTTCCCAAGTGCTTAGTACAGTGCTCTGCACACAGTAAGTGCTCAATAAATATGATTGAATGAATGAATGAATGCTCCCATGCCCAGGGTCGGGATGGAGAGCAGTCAGCCTCTGGAAGAGTTGGAATGGGAATAAAATAAATGGAAATTCCACCCCTCTCTTCTAAAGATCTTCCTGGTCACCTCGAAACCGGCTTCTAAATCTCCAGCTCATGGCCAGATGGGTTATCTTGGAGCCACGTGATCCGGAGGTTGTGGGGGTAGTGGACGTCCCCGACACCCAAGATATTGAGGGATCTTGGGGTTCTGGGGTCAATCCCAAGCTGCAGTGAGGAGGGGACTAGAAGCATCCTGGGGTAGCAATGACTTCAGGAGTTACTGTAAGGTGCCATTCTGGGACAGGAGTCAAGCACTTCGCACAGTGCTCTGCACACAGTAAGTGCTCAATAAATACGACTAAATGAATAAATGAATGAACACACTGTGGCACCGCTAGACTTTATGCTTGTATTGGACAGGGACTGTGTCTGTTATACTGTTATAATAATAATAATAATAATAATGATAATGGCATTTGTTAAGCGCTTACTATGTGCAAAGCACTGTTCTAAGCGCTGGGGGGGATACAAGGTGATCAGGTTGTACCATGTGGAGCTCACAGTCTTCATCCCCATTTTACAGATGAGGTAACTGAGGCTCTGAGAAGTGAAGTGACTTGCCCAAGGTCACACAGTAGACATGCGGCAGAGCCGGGTTCGAACCCGTGACTTCTGACTCCAAAGCCTGTGCTCTTTCCACTGAGCCACATATGACTGCGTATGTTATACTCTCCCAAGCACTTAGTACAGTGCTCTGCATATAGTAAGTGCTCAATAAATACAATAGACAGACTGTTGAGGTAGGTGTGTGTGTGTCCCCCTCTTTAAAGTCTTTCACCTGGCCTTCAAGGCCACATAGAAGACCCATCTCCTCCAAGAAGCCTTCCCTGACTAAGCCCTCCTTTTGGAAGCAGCATGGCTCGGTGGAAAGAATCCTCTAGACGATAAGCTTGTTGTGGGCAGGATGTGTGTCTTTTTATTGTTAATAATAATTGTGGTATTCGTTAAGCACTAACTATGTGGCAGGCACAGTACTAAGTGCCGGGGTAGATACAAGCGAATCAGGTTGGACACAATCCCTGTCCCACTGAGCCCCCTCCTTCCTCTCACCCTCCTCCTCCTCCCCATCCCCCCTGCCTTACCTCCTTCCCCTTCCCACAGCACCTGTATATATGTATAAATGTTTATACGTATTTATTACTCCATTTATTTTATTTGTACATATTTATTCCATTTATTTTATTAATATGTTTTATTTTGTTGTCTGCCTTCCCCTTCTAGACTGTGAGCCCGCTGTTGGGTAGGGACCGTTTCTATATGCTGCCAACTTGTACTTCCCAAGCGCTTAGTACAGTGCTCTGCACACAGTAAGTGCTCAATAAATACGATTGAATGAATGAATGAATGAATATTGTGAGCCCGTTGTTGGGTAGGGACCGCCTCTATATGTTGCCAACTTGTACTTCCCAAGGGCTTAGTACAGTGCTCTGCACACAGTAAGCGCTCAATAAATACGATTGAATGGATGAATGAATATTGTACTCTCTCCAGTGCTTAATACAGTGCTTTGCATACAGTAAGCATTCAGTAGATGTAATTGAATGAATGAATAAATGTGTGTGTGTGTGTGTGTGTGTGTGTGTTTTTAATGTTTGTCTCCTCCTCTGGACGGTAAGCTCATTGTGGGGAGCAAATGTGTCTGCTTGCTGTTAATAATGATTGCGGTATTTGTTAAGCTATTGTGATGTACCAGGCACAGCACTGAGAGCTGGGGCCAGTGCAAGCAAATCAGGCTGGGCACAATTCCTACCCCACGGGGGGCTCACAATCTTATACTGTACTCTCTCAAGTGCTTAGTACAGTGCTTTGCACACAGTAGGTGCTCAATAAAATGCAATTGAATGGATGGATGGATGAATGAATGAATGAAAGTGTGGTTGTGTGTGTGTGTTTGTGTGTAAGTAATGGTGGTCCTGGGCTGCTGGAGCCAGTCTATCAGGGGAATCGGACTCCAGACCAGCAGAAGGGTAGAGGTGGGTATAGGCAGGCACGGAGACACCAAAGCACCATGGAGATGCTCCAGAGCTCCATAGTGGCAGCACCTCCCTGTGTGAAGCATGGTGGGGAAAGCAGGTGGAGGGAAGAGGCAGCATGGCCTTAGTGGCAAGAATTTGGGCTTGGGAGTCAGAGATCAGGGGTTCTAATCCTGGCTCCGCCACTGGTCTGCTGTGTGATCTTAAGCAAGTCACTTCACTTCTCTGGGCCTCATCTACCTCACCTGTTCAATGGGGATTAAGGCTGTGAGCCCCACGTGGGTCTACCTGATGACCTTCTGTCTACCCCAGCACTTAGAAAAGTGCTTGGCACATAGTAAGCGCCTAACAAGTACCATCATTATTATGATGATGATTATAGAAGGGGGTGGCCTTGGCTTTATGTGGGAAGCCAAGTTATGAAGAGCTACAATGGCTGCTCAACGTGATACAGAATGACCCTGTACCCTATATAAGGTTAGTCTTTGTTAACATTCGTTATTCTTGCGATACATGTACGTTAGACTCCCCCCGCCCCCAATCCAAACGGACTAACTGTGAAAGTGTACTGAGCAGATAGCAGGATACATCCTGGGAAATTTTGATGAAGGGAGGGCTCTCCATTGATTGATTCGTATTTTAGAAGAATGACAGACTTTTGTACATAAATCATTAGTGTTTCCATCAGAAGAAGCCAGACCTCCTCCAGGAGGCCTTCCCAGGCTGAGCCCCCTCCTTCCTCTCCATCCCCCTCCCCATCCCCCCCGCCTTCCCTCCTTCCCCTCCCCACAGCACCTGTATATATGTATATATGCTTGTACATATTTATTACTCTATTTATTTATTTTATTGTACATATTTATTCTATTTATTTTATTTCATTAGTATGTTTTGTTTTGTTGTCTGTCTCCCCCTTCTAGACTGTGAGCCCACTGTAGGGTAGGGACTGTCTCTATATGTTGCCAACTTGTACTTCCCAAGTACTTAGTACAGTGCTGTGCACACAGTAAGCGCTCAATAAATACGATTGAATGAATGAATGAAGGAGCTGGGAGTTCCTTCTCTGTGTCATGCAGCTCACTCTGGGTCATGGGGCTGAAAGGCTAAGGGAGGAGAAAAGATGGAGCTAAGAGGAGCTAACCAGCAGCCTTGGGTCGGGGAGAGGGTTCTGTGGCTGCAACAGCTCCAAATCTGGGGGGCCTGTGGCCTCTGGGGTGGAGTTGGGAGGTTACTGGGGGAGAAGAGGAGCAGTCCAGAACTGGCACCTATTCTATGGTGGAATCAGCTTAGGCAGAGGAATCAAAATAATAACAATGATGGTATTTGTTAAGCGCTTACTATGTGTCAAGAACTGCCCTGAGCCCTGAGGTAGATGGAAGCTAATCAGGTTGGACACAGCCCCGGTCCCACGTGAGGTTCACAGTCTTATTCGCCATTTTATAGATGAGATAACTGAGGCATAGAGAAATGAAGTCACGTCCAAAGTCACACAGCAGACAAGTGGAGGAGTCAGAATTAGAACCCATGACCTTCCGATTCCCATGTCCGGGCCAGTTTACCTGAGTTCCTGTATTCCTTCTTATCGTTTTATCACTATAGGACATCCGGAACAGGTCTGAAAGCCGGACGATCTTCGTGTTACCACTTGCTTGTTGTATGACCTTAGGCAAATAAAGTCATTTTACTTGTCTGTGCCTCAGTTTCCTCATCTGTAGAATCAATCAATCGTATTTATTGAGCACTTACTGTGTGCAGAGCACTGTACTAAGCGCTTGGGAAGTACAAGTTGGCAACATATAGAGACAGTCCCTACCCAACAGTGGGCTCACAGTCTAAAAGGGGGAGACAGACAACAAAAGCAAACATACTAACAAAATAAAATAAATAGAATAGATATGTACAAGTAAAATAAATAAATAATTAGAGTATAAATATGTACAAATATATATACATATACAGGTGCTGTGGAGAAGGGAAGGAGGTAAGATGGGGGGATGGAGAGGGGGATGAGGGGGAGAGGAAGGAAGGGGCTCAGTCTGGGAAGGCCTCCTGGAGGAGGTGAGCTCTCAGTAGGGCCTTGAAGGGAGGAAGAGAGCTAGCTTGGCGCATGGGCAGAGGGAGGGCATTCCAGGCTCAGGGTCGATGGCGGGACAGGCGAGAACGAGGCATGGTGAGGAGATTAGTGGCAGAGGAGCGGAGGGTGTGGGCTGGGCTGGAGAAGGAGAGAAGGGAGGTGAGGTAGGAGGGGGAGAGGTGATGGACAGCCTTGAAGCTGAGAGTGAGGAGTTTCTGCCTTATGCGCAGATTGATTGGTAGCCACTGGAGATTTTTGAGGAGGGGAGTAACATGCCCAGAGTGTTTCTGGACAAAGACAATCCGGGCAGCGGAGTGAAGTATGGATTGAAGTGGGGAGAGACATGAGGATGGGAGATCAGAGAGAAGGCTGATACAGTAGTCCAGACAGGATTGGATGAGAGCTTGAACGAGCAGGGTAGCAGTTTGGATGGAGAGGAAAGGGTGGATCTTGACAAAGTTGCAGAGCTGAAACCGGCAGGCTTTGGTGACGGCTTGGATGTGAGGGGTGAATGAGAGAGCGGAGTCGAGGATGACACCAAGGTTGCGGGCTTGTGAGACGGGAAGAATGGTAGTGCCGTCAACAGAGATGGGAAAGTCACGGAGAGGGTAGGGTTTGGGAGGGAAGACAAGGAGTTCAGTCTTGGACATGTTGAGTTTTAGGTGGCGGGCAGACATCCAGATGGAGATGTCCTGAAGGCAGGAGGAGATGCGAGCCTGGAGGGAGGGGGAGAGAGCAGGGGCAGAGATGTAGATCTGGGTGTCATCAGCGTAGAGATGATAGTTGAAGCCGTGGGAGCGAATGAGGTCACCAAGGTAGTGCGTGTAGATCGAGAACAGAAGGGGACCAAGCACTGAACCTTGGGGAGCTCCCACAGTAAGAGGATGGGAGGGGGAGGAGGAGCCTGCAAAAGAGACTGAGAATGAACGACCAGAGAGATAAGAGGAGAACCAGGAGAGGACGGAGTCAGTGAAGCCAAGGTCAGATAGCGTGTTGAGGAGAAGGGGGTGGTCCACAGTGTCGAAGGCAGCCGAGAGGTCGAGGAGGATTAGGATAGAGTAGGAGCCGTTGGATTTGGCAAGCAGGAGGTCATTGGTGACCTCTGAGAGGGCAGTTTCCATGGAATGTAGGGAACGGAAGCCAGACTGGAGGGGGTCGAGGAGAGAGCTGGTGTTGAGGAATTCTAGGCAGCGTGTGTAGACAACTCGTTCAAGGAGTTTGGAAAGGAATGGTAGGAGGGATATGGGGCGATAACTAGAAGGTGAGGTGGTGTCAGGAGAGGGTTTTTTTTAGGATGGGAGAGACATGGGCATGTTTGAAGGCAGAGGGGAAGGAACCAGTGGAGAGTGAGCAGTTGAAGATGGAAGTTACGGAGGAGAGAAGGGATGGAGCGAGAGATTTCATGAGATGAGAGGGAATGGGGTCAGAAGCACAGGTGCCCGGAGTAGCACTTGAGAGGAGGGAGGAGAGCTCCTCTGAGGATACTGCTGGGAAGGATGAGAGAGTAGCAGAGAGTGTTGAGAGCCGGGGGGTTGGAGAAGCGGGGGAAGTGACTTTGGGGAGGTCGGACCTGATGGATTAAATTTTGTTAATGAAGTAGGAGGCCAGATCGTTGGGGGTGCGGGAAGGAGGAGGGGGAGGAACGGGGGGGCCTGAGAAGGGAGTTGAATGTACGGAAGAGCTGGCGGGGGTGATGGGCATGGGTGTCAATAAGGGAGGAGAAATAGTTTTGCCTGGCAGAAGAGAGGGCTGAGTTAAGGCAGGAAAGGATAAACTTGAAGTGAACGAGGTTGGCATGGTGTTTAGACTTTTGCCAACAGCGTTCGGCAGCTCGAGCTTAAGAGCGAATGAGGCGGACAGTGGCAGTGCCATGCTGCTTCCCATATACTTCTCATATGCTCCTAGACTGTAAGCCCAGTGTGGGAAGGGATTGTCTCTCTTTATTGCTGAATTTGTCCTTTGCAAACAATTAGTACAGTGCTCTGCACAAAGTAAGCACTCAATAAATATAATTGAATGAATGAATGAATATCTATTCTCTCTCCTGCTTAAACTGTGAGCCCCATGTGGGAATTGATAATCTTGCATCTACTTAGTTCAGTGCTTAACACATAGTAAACACTTAACAAACACCATTATTATTATTATCATTATTCTCCCACTCCCCTTCACCATTTTCACAACTGTGGAGGTGGAATTAGAACTCAGGTCCTCTCACTCACTGGCCCAAGTTCATTCTGCTATATAGATCTGCTTGAGCTAATTAGACAATAAGCTCATTGTGGGCAGCGACCGTGTCTACCAACTGCATTATATTGTTCTCTCCCAACCACTTAGTACAGTCCTCTGCACACAGTAAGCCTTCATGAAATAGGATTGATTGACTGATTGATTATTTTAAGGGAGTTCTCAGTCAGGGGTGGGGGTGAGGGAGTAATAAGAGAAGTTGGGAAGCAAAAGAGCTTGCTAAAATGTCTCTAGATTGCTATATAGGAGTTCACGGATGGGCTCTCTTCATCTGTGAGCCCAAAGAAGTACAGGGGCCCAAAGAAGAACAGGGACTGTGTCCAACCTGATAATCTTCTGTTTATCGCAGTGGTCGATATAATGTTTGGCACATAGTAAGCACTCAAGAGATACTACAATCATTTTTATTAATAATAATAATAATGGCATTTATTAAGCACTTACTATGTGCAGAGCACTGTTCTAAGCGCTGGGGAGGTTACAAGGTGATAAGGTTGTCCCATGGAGGGCTCACAGCCTTAATCCCCATTTTACTGATGAGGTACCTGAGGCACAGAGAAGTTGAGTGACTCGCCCAAAGTCGCATAGCTGACAAGTGGTGGAGCCAGAATTTCATTCATTCATTCATTCAATCGTATTTATTGAGCGCTTACTGTGTGCAGAGCACTGTACTAAGCACTTGGGAAGTACAAGTCGGCAACATATAGAGACGGTCCCTACCCAACAGCGGGCTCACAGTCTAGAAGGACCGTGACCTCTGACTCCAAAGCCCGTACTCTTTCCACTGAGCCACGCTGCTTCTCTAAGCAGCTTATTATTCATTCATTCAATCATATTTATTGAGCGCTTACTGTGTGCAGTGCACTGTACTAAGGGCTTGGGAAGTACAAGTTGGCAACATATAGAGACGATCCCTACCCAACAGCGGGCTCACAGTCTAGAAGGGGGAGACAGACAACAAAACAAAACATTAACAAAATAATATAAATAGAATAGTAAATATGTACAAGTAAAATAGAGTGATAAATCTGTACAAACATATATACAGGTGCTGTGGGGAGGGGAAGGAGGTGGGGGGGATGGGGAGAAGGGGAGGAAAAAGGGGGCTCAGTCTGGGAAGGCCTCTTGGAGGAGGTGAGCTCTCAGTAGGGCTCTGAAGGGAGGAAGAGAGCTAGCTTGGCGGATGTGCGGAGGGAGGCCATTCCAGGCCAGGGGGAGGACATGGGCCGGGGGTCGACGGCGGGACAGGTGAGAATGAGGTGCAGTGAGGAGGTTAGCGACAGAGGAGCTGTATAGCGTATCCCAAAACTCTAACTTCTTTTCCCTTTTTCAAAACCAATAACCCTTAAGCATCTTCCTGGGACTCATCCCGCCTCTTCTCCCCTCCAGAGCAGATCCAAAATATTTTTTGCCAGATCAATTTAAAGCATAAAGTCTACTTGACAACATTTTGGTTCATCTCAACACAAGTCCTTTAGGGTCTTCAGGGTACCACTTACATAAACAGCACAGTACAAGCACAGATGAGCTTTATTTAACTCTGTAAGAATCTCTCAAAAGGGACAAGACAGCGTGTACCGAGTTGCAGTCAAAGATTCAGCCAAAACCAGCACCTGACACCTTGAACAACAGAATATTGTAAAATCTGCAAGGCTATTTCTTGCTAGAGCCAAATCCCAGAGATCTAGAAATGCAGGTGGGTACATCTTCCTGAAGTGCTGGTACTTGGAACATGGAGGTCACCGCTTCCCTAAGAGGCAGAACTTGCTGCTAAACAAATTGCCCAAAAAACAAGTAAATTCCAGGAAAACTATTGCAGTTAGAGTTTCACAGGAAAGCTTTTATGGCTAATGGAAAGCCACTAGATTTTGATACCTGATCTCACAGTAGATATATATATACAGATATATATATATATATATATATATATATATATATATATATATATATATATATATATACACACAGATATATATGTATATATAAATATCTGTATATATATATCTGTATATATATATGTATGTATATATACATATATATATGTGTATATACCTGATCTTACAGTAGATATATATATATACAGTAGATATATATATATATATATATATATATATATATATTCACATATATGTATATACCTGATCTCATGGTAGATGTATATATATATATATACACATATATATATACATATGTATATATATACATATATATATACATACATATCTGTCTATCTATCTATCTATCTCTCTCTCTCTCTCTCTATCTATCTATCTATCTATCTATCTATCTATATTCTAGTACAGTGTTCAGCACACAGTGATCCAGCGTTGCTCAGTGGAAAGAGCAGGGCTTTGGAGTCAGATGCCATGGGTTCAAATCCCGGCTCCATCAATTGTCAGCTGTGCGACTTTGGGCAGGTCACTTCACTTCTCTGGGCCTCAGTTACCTCACCTGTAGAATGGGGATTAAGACTGTGAGCCCCCCGGGGGATAACCTGATCACCTTGTAACCTCCCCAGTGCTTACAATGGTGCTTTGCACATAGTAAGCGCTTAATAAATGCCATTATTATTATGATTGATACCCTTATACTCTATTCCCTTATCTGTCATCTTATTTGTTGAGTGCTTACTATGTGCAGAGCAGTGCACTAAGTGTTTGGGCGAGTGTAATAAAACAGATTTGGTAGCTCTGTTCCCTGTCCACAAGGATCTTACAGACTAGAGGGAAATACAGTCATTAAAAGCAATTATGCATATGCACTTAAATGCTGTGGGGCTGAGGGTGGGGTGAATAAAGGGTACAAATCCAAATGCAAGGGTGAGGCAGAAAGAAGAGGGAGTAGAGGAAATGAAGACTTAGCCGGGGAAGGCCTCTTGGAAGAGATTTGCTTTTCAGAAGGCTTTGATGGTGGGGAGAAGGATTTTCTTTGGATATGAATTATAATAATGATAATGGCATTTATTAAGCACTTACTATGTGCAAAGCACTGTACTAAGCATTTGGGAGGTTACGGATTCATCCATTCATTCATTCAATCATATTTATTGAGCGCTCACTGTGTGCAGAGCACTGTACTAAGAGCTTGGGAAGTACAAATCAGCAGTATATAGAGACGGTCCCTACACAACAACGGGTTCACAGTCTAGAAGGATGTGGGTTAGAATTAGCAGAGAGATGGACAAGAAGATAGACAAGGTAAGTAAGTTGGCAGTGAAAGGAGTGAACTGAGTGTGCTGGGTTGTAGAAGGACATCAGTGAAGGAAAATAAGCGCTTAGTGCAGTGCTCTGCACATAGTAAGCGCTCACTTTCTGTTTGAGGCAAAGGTCGATGGGCAACCACTGGAGGTTCTTGAGGAGTAGGGAAACATGGAGGGAAGGCATTGGTAGAAAAATAATTTGTGCATCTTAGTGAAGTATAGACTGGAGTTCGAGAGACAGGAGTCGGGGAGGTCAGCAAAGATGCTGATGCAGTAGTCGAGGTGGAATAGAATAAATATATGCTTGGGTCAACACTGTAACATTTGGATGCAGAGGAAAGGGAGGATTTTAGCAATTTTGGGAAGATAGAACCAACAGGATTTGGCGCCAGATTGAATATGTACATTGAATGAGAGAAATGAGTCGAGGATAATAATAATGATAATAATAATAATAATGACATTTATTAAGTGCTTACTGTGTGCGAAGCACCGTTCTAAGCACTGGGGAGGTTACAAGGTGATCAGGTTGTCCCACAGGGGGTTGACAGTCTTAATCCCCATTTGTAGATGAGGTAACTGAGGCACAGAGAGGTTAAGTTCATTCAATCGTATTTAGTGAGCGCTTACTGTGTGCAGAGCACCGTACTAAGCACTTGGGAAGTACGAGATGGCAACATATAGAGACGGTCCCTACCCAACAGTGGGCTCACAGTCTTGAAGGGGGAGACAGAGAACAAAACAAAACATATTAACAAACTAAAATAAATAGAATAAATATGTACAAATAAAATAAATGAATAGAGTAATAAATCCGTACAAACATATATACATGTGCTGTGGGGAAGGGAAGGAGGTAAGGTGGAGGGGGAGAGGAAGGAGGAGTTAAGTGACTTTCCCAAAGTCACATAGCTGACAACTGGTGGAGCCGGGATTTGAACCCATGACCTCTGACTCCAAAGCTCAGGCTCTTTCCACTGAGCCAAGGTAACTTGTGAGACAGGGAGATGTTAGTGTTGTCAAGGGGAGGACAGGGTTTGAGGGGGAAGACGAAGGGATCTGTTTTGGACATGTTAGGTTTGAGGTGTTGTTGGGACATCCAAGTACAGATGGCCCAAAGGCAGGGGAAAATATGAGACAGCGGAGAAGGAGAAAAATCAAGGCTGGTGATGTAGATTAAGGAATCATCTGCATTGAGATGGCAGTTGAAGCCAAGGGAGAAAATGAGTTGTCCAAGAGAGTCGATGTAGATGGAGAATAAAAAAGGGACCCAGGACTGAACCTTGAGGGACTCTTTCATTCATTCATTCAATTGTATTTATTGAGCGCTTACTGTGTGCAGGGCACTGTACTAAACGCTTGGGTAGTACAAGTTGGCAACATCTAGAGACGGCCCCTACCCAACAGCAGGCTCACAGTCTAGAAGGGGGAGACAGACAACAAAACTAAACATATTAACAAAATAAAATCAATAGAATAGCAAATATGTACAAGTAAAATAGAGTAATAAATATGTACAAACATATATACAGGTGCTGTGGGGAGGGGAAGGAGGCAAGGAGGGGAGGATGGGGAGGGGAATGAGGGGGAGAGGAAGGAGGGGGCTCAGCCTGGGAAGGCCTCCAGTTACAGTTAGGGGTTGCGAGGAAGAGGAGGAGTCCACAAAAGAGACTGAGAAGAAGCAGCCAGAGGGATAAGAGGAGAACCAGGAGAAGACAGTGTCAGTGAAGCCAAGGTTGGATAATGTTTCCAGGAGAAAGGGCTGGTTGTGTGGCTCAGTGGCAAGAGCCTGGAGTTTGGAGTCAGAGGTCATGGGTTCAAATCCCCGCTCTGCCAACTGTCAGCTGTGTGACTTTGGGCACTCACTTCACTTCTCTGGGCCTCAGTTACCTCATCTGGAAAATGGGGATGAGGACTGTGAGCCCCCTGTGGGATAACCCGATCACCTTGTAACCTCCCTAGTGCTTAGAACAGTACTTTGCACATAGTAAGTGCTTAATAAATGCAGTCATTATTGAAAGCACCTGAGAGATAAAGGAAGGGTGGTATTAAAATGGAGTAGAGACTGTTGGATTTGGCAAGAAGAACTGTACTAAGCCCTTGGGAGAATAATAATAATAATAATGATGGCATTTATTGGGCACTTACTATGTGCAAAGCACTGTTCTAAGCTCTGGGGAGGTTACAAGGTGATCAGGTTGTCCCATGGGGGGCTCACAGTCTTCATCCCCATTTCACAGATGAGGGAATTGAGGCACAGAGAAGTTAAGTGACTTGCCCAAAGCCACACAGCTGACAGTTGGCAGAGCCGGAATTTGAACCCATGACCGCTGAGTCCAAAGCCCGTGCTATTTCCATTGAGCTACGCTGCTTCTCAAACCCGCACAACAGCACAAAAGAGTCAGAGGATGTATTCCCTTCCCACAAGTTGCTTACAGTCTACAGGGGAAGACAGATATTAACAAACATAAATCAATTATGGATGTGTACATATGTGCAGTGAGATTGAGGGTGGAGCGAATGCTATTGTAATCTCCCAGGTGCTTAATACAGTGCTCTGCACATAGTAAGCGCTCAATAAATACGATTGATTGATTGATTGATTGATTGCTCTGCACAGAGTAAGTGCTCAGCTAATATCATTGATTGGCCAGTCCTTGGAACATAGCAAGCAATTAACAAATGTCGTTATAATACTTATTATCACAGAAGCTACGGTCTTCAGCCTAACACTGGCCAGTAGACTGAAGCAGCGAGGCTCAGGGGAAAGAGCACAGCTTGGGAGTCAGAGGTCATGAGTTCTAATCCCGCTCTGCCACTTGTCAGCTATGTGACTTTGGGCAAGTTACTTAACATCTCTGGGCCTCAGTTACCTCATCTGTAAAATGGGGATTAAGACTGTGAGCCCCATGTAGTGAGCCCACTGTTGGGTAGGGACTGTCTCTATATGTTGCCAACTTGTACTTCCCAAGTGCTTAGTACAGTGCTCTGCACACAGTAAGCGCTCAATAAATATGATTGATGATGATGATGATGATGATGATGTAGGACAACATGATTACCTTGTATTCCCCCCGCAGCACTTAGAACAGTGCTTGGCACATAGTAAGCGCTTAACAAATACCATCCTTATTATTACAAGAAACAGTGCAAAGGTGCTAGAAATAAAGGGCTTAATTCTATCCCATAAACAATGAAAACAGAAAAGAAGCATGTAAAAACAATGAGATACAAGAGTTGATGACATTGTCCCTTTGAAAAATATGTGTTGACAATTTTAATCTAGCAGAAAAATTAAAGATAGCAGAATTAATCAATAATAGCATTCATTGAAAGCCTTTTTAATACAGAACACCTAAATGCCTGAAGATGGTCAGTGGAGGTAAAAAGCATAGTTCCTGCCATCAGTCAATCAATCAGGGGTATTTATTGAGCACCTACTGTGTGCAGAGCAGTATACGAAGTGCTTGGGAGAGTATAATAAGAAATTTCAAATCTAATGGGTGTAACAGACAGGCACAAATAGTTTACAATTGCTGAGAGACAAAAGATCCCCAACCTGAGAGTCAGAGGACCGAGGTTCTAATCCCAGCTCTGCCACTTGTCTGCTGTGTGACCGTGGGCAAGTCACTTAACTTCTCTGTGCCTTAGTTTCCACAACTGTAAAATGGGGATTCAGTGCCTCTTCTCCATTCTATTTAGACTGCAAGTGTCTTATGAGACAAGGACTGTATCTAACCTGTAACTTGTATCTACTTGGCACATAGTAAGTGCTTAACGACTTCTAGACTGTGAGCCCGTTGTTGGTTAGGGACCGTCTCTATATTCATTCATTCATTCATTCAATCGTATTTATTGAGCACTTACTGTGTGCAGAGCACTGTACTAAGCTCTTGGGAAGTACAAGTTGGCAACATATAGAGGACAGTCTCTACCCAACAGTGGGCTCACAGTCTAGAAGGGGGAGACAGAGAACAAAACAAAACATATTAACAAAATTAAATAAATAAAATAAATATGTACAAATAAAATAGAGTAATAAATATGTACAAACATATATGCATATATACAGGTGCTGTGGGGAGGGGAAGGAGGTAAGGTGGGGGGAATGGGAAGGGGGAGGAGGGGCAATGTTGCTGACTTGTACTTCCCAAGAGCTTAGTACAGTGCTCTGCACAGGGTAAGTGCTCAATTAATACTATCGATTGAATGAATGAATTTTACCCAAAACAGTGCTTTGCATTCATTCATTTATTCATTCATCCAATCGTATTTATTGAGTGCTTACTGTGTGCAGAGCACTGTACTAAGTGCTTGAGAAGTACAAGTTGACAACATATAGATACAGTCCCTACCCAACAGTGGGCTCACAGTCTAGAAGGGGGAGACAGAGAACAAAACAAAACATATTAACAAAATAAAATAAATAGAATAAATATGTACAAATAAAATAAATAAATACACATTGCACAGGTCAATGTTTAGTAAACACTATGGCTACTACCAGTACTAGTTTTCTCTTTCCATCTTCTACTTTAATCATTCCCTCCCTCCCTCTATTCCTCTTTTTTAAATATTCACTCATTCAATCGTATTTATTGAGCGCTTACTGTGTGCAGAGCACTGTATTAAGCACTTGGAAAGTACAGTTCGGCAATAGAAGACAATCCAACAATAGGCTCACAGTCTAGAAGGGGGAGACAGACAACTAAACAAAACAAGCAGACAGGCATCAATAGCATCAAAGTAGATCAATAGAATTATAGATATATATACACATCATTAATAAAATAGAGTAATGAATATGTACAAATATACACAATTTCTGTGGGGGGGGAGGAGGTAGAGCAGAGGGAGGGCTTAGGGGCAATGGGGAGGGGAGGAGGAGCAGAGGAAAAGGGGGGCTCAGTCTGGGAAGGCCTCCTGGAGGAGGTGAGCTTTCCACGTCCTCCTTCCCACTTCTCTCTGCCCCTTTTCTCCTCTTCCACGAGGGATCCAGCACAACATCACAAGCCTTGAAGCCCCCCAAAGCCTCAGAGAAGCAGTGTGGCTCAGTGAAAAGAGCCCGGACTTTGGAGTCAGAGGTCATGGGTTAAGATCCCGACTCCTCCACTTGTCATCTGTGTGACTTTGGGCAAGTGACTTAACTTCTCTGTGCCTCAGTTACCTCATCTGTAAAATGGGGATTAAAACTGTGAGCCCCCCATGGGACAACCTGATCTCCCTGTAACCTCCCCAGCGCTTAGAACAGTGCTTTGCATTCATTCATTTATTCATTCATTCAATCGTATTTCTTGAGCGCTTACAGTGTGCAGAGCACTGTACTAAGCGCTTGGGAAGTACAAGTTGACAACATATAGATACGGTCCCTACCCAACAGTGGGCTCACAGTCTAGAAGGGGGAGACAGACAACAAAACAAAACATACTAACAAAATAAAATAAATAGAATAAATATGTACAAATAAAATAAATAAATAGAGTAATAAATACATACAAACATATATACATATATACATGTGCTGTGGGGAGGGGAAGGAGGTAAGGTAGGGGGAGAGGAAGGTGGGGGCTCAGTCTGGGAATAAGTGCTTAATAAATGCTATTATTATTATCATTATTATTATTATTATTATTATTATTATTATTATATAAAATCTGGCTTTGAGCAACTGTGAGCTAATGCTGGAACAGGGAGTGTCACCTTGTACCCCTCCATTCCTTAACCTGCCATCCTATTTTGGGCTCTTCCGTGTCTGACTATCACCATTTCTTAAACATATGCTGTATTTTTTGTGTGTCTGTGGGTTTTCCTCATCCCCTGGGAACAGAGGCACCGTTTCTGCACAGTCCTTAAAAATAAAGTCATTTGATAAGAAGGCACAACGAGATTCTTTGGATCAGTTTTTAGCACAGGAAAGCAAAACCTAAAACCCCAAACCTAGCAGGTCTTAATATCGAGAGAGAAGAATCAGTCCCCAGACGGCAGGATTTCACCTTCCGAGGGCTGCTAGGCTCCGTCTCCCATCTGGATCTCAAGATCTCCCACAGGTCTCCCACAGCCCCTGCAGATGGGGAAAAGATCATGAGATGGTCTGCTTGGTTGGGAGAAAGAAAACCGTCTAAAGCCAGTAAGAAAGATGTCTGCTGTGTGACCTTGGGCAAATCATCTAACTTCTCTGTGCCTCAGGTGCCACATCTGTAAAAGGGAGATTAAATCCTCCTCCCTCCTTCTTAGAGTGTGAGCCTACTGTTGGGTAGGGACTGTCTCTATATGTTGCCAACTTGTACTTCCCAAGCGCTTAGTACAGTGCTCTGCACACAGTAAGCGCTCAATAAATACGATTGATTGATTGATTGATTGATTAGAGTAGAAGCCTCTGAGACTGTTAGACTGTGAGCCCACTGTTGGGTAGGGACCGTCTCTATATGTTGCCAACTTGTACTTCCCAAGTGCTTAGTACAGTGCTCTGCACACAGTAAGCGCTCAATAAATACGATTGAATGAATGAATGAGAAGCCCCATGAGGGACAGGGACTGTTTCCAACCTGATTATCTCATCTCTAACCCCAGTGCTGAACACTGGAAGTTCATTTATTCAATCATATTTATTAAGCACGTACCATGTGCCGAGCACTGTTCTAAGCACTGGGGTAGATACAAGGCAATCAGGATGTCCCACTTAGGGCTCACAGACTTCATCCCCATTTTACAGATGAGGGAACTGAGGCCCAGAGAAGGTAAGTGATTTGCCCAAAGTCACACAGCTGACGAGTGGCAAGAATCAGGATTAGAACTCGCAACCTCTGACTCCCAAGACTGTGCTCTTTCCACTAAGCCACGCTGCTTCCAAATGAATAACAAACACCATAAGAAAAAGGATTATGGAGTGGGAGGAGTGAAAGTAGCAGAAATAACAGTGGCGGGAACTAATTGAAATAGTAGTGATAATAATTAAGTGAAAGTAACTATACCTTCTTGGGGCTGGCACTTTACAAGAGCCTTGGGAAGTACAAGTAAACAAAGTGACACATCCCTGTCCACAGGTAGCTTATACTCTGATAGGGTAGACAAACTTTTTTTTCCAATATTTATAATACACGTCTGCAATCTAATACAATACTCTGCCACTTCTCTGCTGTATGACCTTGGACAAGTCACCTAACGTCTCTGGCCCTTAGTTCCCTCAACTGTAAAATGAGGATTGAGACTATGAGCCCCACCTGGGACAGGGACTGTGTCCAACCCGATTTACTCGTGTCAACCCCAGCACTTTGTACAGTGTCTGACACATAGTAAGCTATTCAAAAATGCCATTATTATTATTAGTCTCTGTGCCCCAGTTCCCGCATCTGGGGATTATGACTGTGAGTCCCATGTGGGTCATGGACTGGCACACAGAGGAAGCGCCTAACAAATACCATAAAAAATAATAATAAAGGAAAGATAGTGATGCAGAAGCTGCCTCTCCTATGCCTCCGCCATCCATCCATTTCAGAGGGGAGGGTAAGACGGAAGCCTCAGTAATGACAGTTGGGAAGACATTTCCATTCCAGAGCATTATCCGGGTAGCCCGTGGAGACAGGAGAGGGGCAGCTTCAGTCCTGATCCTCTCATCGTGCTACAAGTTGTAGATTGTCTGCGTGTGAGTGAATGATATGTGTGTGAGAATGATGGAGAGGGCCTGAAACTATTAATCTATCAGTGGTTTTTATTGAGCACTTACTGTATTAACTCTACTGACTGTTTGGGAGAGTGTTTGCCCTCAAGGAGTTTATAATCCAGCAGGTATAATAATAATAATAATAATGATGGTATTTGTTAAGCGTTTACTATATGCAAACCACTGTTAAGCACTGGGGAGGTTATAAGGTGATCAGGTCATCCCACGGGAGTCTCACAGTTTTAATCCCCATTTTACAGATGTGGTCACTGAGGCCCAGAGAAGTGAAGTGACTTGCCCAAAGTCACGCAGCTGACAGTTGGCGGAGCAGGGATTTGAACCCATGACCTCTGATTCCAAAGACCGTGCTCTTTCCACTGAGCCACGCTGAGTGAAACAATTAATGGGATTTATTGAATCCCTTCTATATGCAGAGCACTGTACTAAGTGCTTGGGAGAGTACAGTTCAAGACATTTTAGTCCCACAGTGAGCTTACCTCCTCTCAGGGTTGCACCTGGAGAGTTCCCAGTCCTCTACCAGTCTTTCTGTTTCCTTTGTTCACTTCCCTCTTCATCTCTCTTTGTCTTACTCCTCTGCCTTATCCCTTTTCTCCAAGATTTGGAGATAATTTTTATCTCCAAAAGAGCCAAGCCCATTAACTTGGCTTTTTGAATCCATTAACAGAGAAAATGCCATTCATCAATTTCCTATCTTTTCTTCTAGTTAATCATAATACATTTGATCATTTTACAAATAATGTATGGTAATTTACAGCTCTTTACAAGTGTAATCTAAAACTCTTAGAGATAACAGCCTGGCCTAATGGATAAAGCACAGGAAGGTTCTGGGGTCTAATCCCAGCTCCCCAACTTGTTTGCTGTGTGACCTTGGGCAAGTCACTTAACTTCTGTGATCTTTGGAGACGTCTTCCTTGGGGATTTCAGTATTGTTAAAATCCACCCTTTCCTCTCCATCCAAACTACTACCATGCTGATCCAAGCACTTATCCAGCGTGGTTCAGTGGAAAGAGCCCGGGCTTTAGAGTCAGAGGTCATGGGTTCAAATCCCAGCTCTGCCAACTGTCAGCTGTGTGACTTTGGGCAAGTCACTTAACTTCTCTGTGCCTCAGTTACCTCATCTGTAAAATGAGGATAAAGACTGTAAGCTCTCTGTGGGGCAACCTGATCTCCTTGTAACCTCCCCAAAGCTTAGAACAGTGCTTTGCACATAGTAAGCACTTAACAAATGCCATCATTATCATTATTATCATTATCCCACCTTGACTCCTCCATTCATTCATTCATTCAATCGTATTTATTGAGCGCTTACTGTGTGTAGACCACTGTACTAAGCGCTTGGGAAGTACAAGTCTCCTCGCCGACCAACTGGCCTCCTGCCTGTCCCCACTCCAATCCATACTTCACACTGCTGCATGGATGAGCGTGGCTTAGTGGAAAGAGCACGGGCTCGGGAGTCAGAAGTCATGGGTTCTAATCCTGGCTCTGCCACTTGTTGGCTGTGTGACCTTGGACAAGCCACTTAACTTCTCTGTACCTCAGTTACCTCACCCGTAAAATGGGGACAAAGACTGTGAGCCCCACGTGGGACAACCTGATTACCTTGTATCTACCCCAGTGCTTAGAAAAGTGCTTGCCACAGAGTAAGTGCTTAACAAGTACCAACATTATTATTATTATTATCAACAAAAACACTCAGTCCATATCTGCCCATCCAACTCCACACCAAGCAGAAACTCCTTACCATTGGGTTTAACACTCAATCGGTTCACCCCATCCTACCTCATCTCACTGATCTCCTTCTACAGCCTAGTCTTCACACTCCACTCCTCTAATAGCAGCTTCCTCACTGTGCTCCAATCTCATCTATCTCACTGCTAACCATTCATTCATTCGTTCATTCATCATCATCATCATCATCAATCATATTTATTGAGTGCTTACTATGTGCAGAGCACTGTACTAAGCGCTTGGGAAGTACAAATTGGCAACATATAGAGACAGTCCCTACCCAACAGTGGGCTCACAGTCTAAAAAGGGGAGACAGAGAACAAAACCAAACATACTAACAAAATAAAATGAATAGGATAGATATGTACAAGTAAAATAAATAAATAAATAAATAGAGTAATAAATATGTACAACCATATATACATATATACAGGTGCTGTGGGGAAGGGAAGGAGGTAGGATGGAGGGGATGGAGGGGGGGATGAGGGGGAGAGGAAGGAAGGGGCTCAGTCTGGGAAGGCCTCCTGGAGGAGGTGAGCTCTCAGTAGGGCCTTGAAGGGAGGAAGAGAGCTAGCTTGGCGGAGGGGCAGAGGGAGGGCATTCCAGGCCCGGGGGATGACGTGGGCCGGGGGTCGATGGCGGGACAGGCGAGAACAAGGTACGGTGAGGAGATCAGCGGTGGAGGAGCGGAGGGTGCGGACTGGGCTGTAGAAGGAGAGAAGGGAGGTGAGGTAGGAGGGGGCGAGGTGATGGACAGCCTTGAAGCCCAGGGTGAGGAGTTGCTGCCTGATACGCAGATTGATTGGTAGCCACTGGAGATTTTTGAGGAGGGGAGTAATATGCCCAGAGCGTTTCTGGACAAAGATAATTCGGGCAGCAGCATGAAGTATGGATTGAAGTGGAGAGAGATATGAGGATGGGAGATCAGAGAGAAGGCTGGTGCAGTAGTCCAGGCGGGATAGGATGAGAGCTTGAACGAGCAGGGTAGCAGTTTGGATGGAGAGGAAAGGGCAGATCTTGGCAATGTTGCGGAGCTGAGACCGGCAGGTTTTGGTGACGGCTTGGATGTGAGGGGTGCATTCATTCATATTTATTGAGCGCCTTCCCAAATCGTCCCCCTAACCTAGACCTCATTCATTCGTTCATTCAATCGTATTTATTGAGCACTTACTGCGTGCAGAGCACTGTACTAAGCGCTTAGCTCCCTACCCCTCCTCCTTCCACTATCACTCTCTCCACCTTCAAAGCAGAATTAAGGTCACATATTCTCCATGGAGCCTTCCCTGAATAAGCCCTCTGATCCTTTCTGTGTCACTATATATTTGGATCTATGTCCTCTGGGCTTTTGATATTCATCCCCCTCCCAACCTGATAACACTTATGTACATATCTTTAAATTATTTATTATACAATTCTTATTTATTCATCTTAATGTCTGTCTCCCCCTCTCGATTGTAAGCTCATTATAGGCAGGGAACGTGTCTGCTAATTCTGTTCTATTGTAATGATAATAATGATAATAATAATAATTATTGTTATGGTGGTATTTGTTAAATACTTACTATGTGCCAGACACTGTACTAAGCCCTGGGATGGATAAAAGCAAACTGGGTTGGATACAGCCCTGTTCCACATAAAGTTCATGGTCTTAATTCCCATTTTACAGATGAGGTAACTGAGGCACAGAGAGATTAAGTGATTTACCCGAGGCCACTTAGAACAGTGTTCTGCACATAGTTAGCACTCAATAAATACCACTGATTGATGATTGACTGATTCTCTGGGCCTCATTTACCTCATCTATAAAATGGGACTGTTAGTCCCATTTGCAACAGGGATGGTGCCCAGTCTGATTTGTGTTTAGTACAGTGCCTGACACATAGTAAGTGTGTAACAAATACCACAAAGTAAAAAAAAAAAAACCAAAAGGCCAGATGCAAAGTGATTTAGAAGAAAAAGCAAACACCAGGTTCTAATCCCAATTCTACCACTTACCTGTTGGCTAACTTTGGACAAGTTACTTAACTTCTTCACGTATTAACCTGATTAACTTATATCTACACCAGTGCATAGAACAGTACTTGGTACATAATTATTATTATTATAACTTCTTTGTGCCTCAGTTTCCTCACCTGTAAAATGGGGCTGTAAATGACTGTCCTCCCTCCCTCTTAGACTAGGACCCCCACATAGGGCAGGTACTATATCAGATCTAATTCTATTATGTCCCAAAGTTAAACACAGCACTGGAAAAGTACTTAACAAAGACCATGATTATTTTCATAGTAAACAGCATAAGCTGTCCACCTACAAGCTGATTCTGCCAACTTGTACTTCCCAAGCACTTAGTATAGTGCTCTGCACACAGTAAGTGCTCAATAAATACGATTGAATGAATGAATGAATCTGCCCATATCTACTATAGTTCTTTCCTCTATTCAAAGTGAACTAACCTGGCAGGTGGTAGGAATCTCAAATAAGGGCTGTAGGTAGGCATAGTCTGTTAGCTCTGGAGATAATAATAATAGTAAATAATAATGATGGCATTTATTAAGTGCTTACTATGTGCAAAACACTGTTCCAAGCACTGGGGAGGTTGCAAGGTGATCAGGTTGTCCCAAGGGGGGCTCACAGCCTTAATCCCCATTTTGCAGATGAGGTAACTGAGGCCCAGAGGAGAATAATAATAATAATAATAATATTGGTATTTGTTAAGCACTTACTATGTGCAAAGCACTGTTCTCAGCGCTGGGGTAGATACAAGGTAATCAGGTTGTCCCACGTGGGGCTTACAGTCTTCATCCCCATTTCATAGATGAGAGAACTGAGGCCCAGAGAAGTGAAGTGACTTGCCCAAAGTCACACAGCTGACAATTGGCGGAGTCGGGATTTGAACCCATGATCTCTGACTCCAAAGCCTGTGCTCTTTTCCACTGAGCCACGGAATGAGATATTTGTCATTATCAACTAATGATAATAATAATAATCATTACAGCATTTGTTAAGTGCTTACTTTGTGCCAAGCACTGTTCTAAGCTCGGGGGTAGATACAAGGTAATTAGGTTATCCCACATGGGGCTCCCAGTCTTAATCTCCATTTAACAGATGAGGTAAGTGAGGCCCTGAGAAGTGAAGTGACTTATCCAAGATCACACAGCAGACAAGTAGGGAAGCCGGGATTAGAACCTACGACCTCTGATTCCCAAGGCTTCTTGCACTAGGGGTTTCTAGTGATCAGCCAGTATCTACCCCAGCACTTACAACAGAGTATGACACATAATAAGAACTTAACCAATACCACAGTAATAATCAACTTCAATCAATCAATCAATCAATCGTATTTATTGAGCGCTTACTGTGAGCAGAGCACTGTACTAAGTGCTTGGGAAGTACAAGTTGGCAACATATAGAGACAGTCCCTACCCAACAGTGGGCTCACAGTCTAAAAGACTTCATAAAAGACTTCTAACTTCATGAGAAGCAGTGTGGTCAAGTGGCTATAATAATAATAATAATAATTATTATTATTATTATTATTATTATTTTGGTAATTGTTAAGCCCTTACTACACGCAAAGCACTGTTCTAAGCGCTGGGTGGATACAAGGTGATCAGGTTGTCCCACGTGGGGCTCACAATCTTCATCCCCATTTTGCAGGCGAGGTAACCGAGGCCCAGAGAAGTTAAGTGACTTGCCCAAAGTCACACAGCTGACAAGCGGCAGAACCAGGATTTGAACCCATGACCATAGAACCCAAGCATTGGGAGTAAGAGGAGTTGAGTTCTTGTCCCAGCTCCGCCACTTGTCTGCTGTTTGACTTTAAGCAAGTCACTTAACTTCTCTGTGCCTCAGTTACCTCATCTGCAAAATGGGGATTATGACTGTGAGCCCCATTTGGGACATGAACTGTTTCCAAACTGATTACCTTGTATCTACTCCAGCACTTAGAACAGTGCCTGGCACATTGCAAGCGCTTAACAAATACCAAAAAAAACCCCAAAACAGTGCCCATTCCCAAGAATATTAATGTGAGTGTGTGTGTGTGTGTGTGTGTGTTTGTGATTGAGAGAGAAATTGTGTATGTATTAGTGAGAAAATGTTTAGCTATAATTTACAAAGCAAAATTCCTTTTCAATTCCAAAGCAACAGGTTTTGGGAGCAGGTCAGATGAAATACAGTGTTGTTTTGGTGGTTAAGTTGACTCTTCTTTGCAGCTCCAAAGGTCAGTGTGGGACCTACAGTTGAAACCATATTATGCTTGCAAAAACGTTGTCCCTTGTTATATTTCTAGCAGACGTCTGGGAAGAGGATTAGTGCTTTGGCCAGAGAGTGAATATTTGTTTTACGTACTGGTGCTCGTGTTTATTTCTAACCCAAAAAACAGAAAGGAAAGGAAACCCAAATCACAGATAGAGAACCGCATCGCTAATCATATTTCAAGTCTGGTTTTGTCTGCAGAATTTTAATTCCTGCAGGTAACAGTATCTTCCTAATCACCAGTCTGATCTGATTTGTGGTTTGTAAGCAGAGAGCAGAAATGGAAAAAAAGCCACAGCCCAGCACAAAGCCAAACAGAAGCGAAGAGGCAATTCTGTTATCTTTCAAAAGTGCAACTGTGCAAGATAAAAACTGAAACACTGGCACTTACCCAGTTGTAAATCCAGCCTTCCTTCTGCTGGAACTCTGAACAACAACAAAAAACTAACCCATTCCTCTTCCTTCCATAACCACTGACTTACTATGACTTCAGCTAATTTTGTTGTTGTTGTTGTTGTTGTTGTTGTTGTTGTTGTTGTTGTTGTGTTTGTTTTGCTTTTTAATGGTATTTGCTAAGTGCTTACTATGTGCCAGGCAATGTACTACGTTCTGGGGTAGATAGAAGCTAAAACAGGTTGGACACAGTCCATTTTGTCACCAGCTATGCATAAAATGGGTTTGGGAGTCAGGAGGACCTTGAACAAGTCACTTCTTTGGGACTCAGTTCTCTCATCTGTAAAATTCATTCAATCATATTTAATAGTAATAATGGCATATCTTGAGTGCTTACTATGTGCACTCAAGAGAAGCAGCTTGGCTCAGTGGAAAGAGCCCGGGCTTTGGATTCAGAGTTCATGGGTTCGAATCCCAGCTCCGCCAATTGCCAGCTGTGTGGCTTTGGGCAAGTCACTTAACTTTCTCTTTGCCTCAGTTGCCTCATCTGTAAAATGGGGATGAAGACTCTGAGCCCCACTGTGGGACAACCTTATCATCTTGCAACCTCCCCAGTGCTAGGAACAGTGCTTTGCACATAGTAAGTGCTTAATAAATGTTATTATTATTATGTGCAGAGCACTGACCTAAGCACTTGGAAGATATAGCAATAAACGGACGCATTTACTGCCCACTTTGATCTAACAGTCTAGAGGGATTAAGACTGTGAGCCCAAGTGGGACAGGGACTGTGTCCAACCCGATTAGCTTGAAAACCACCCCAGCTCTTAGTACAGTGCCTGGCACATAGTAAATCCTTAGCAAATACCACAATTATTATCATTATTTTATTTTGTTAATGATGTGCATTTAGCTTTAATTGTATTTGTTCTGACGACTTGACACCTGTCCAAATGTTTTGTTTTGTTGTCCATCTCCCCCTTCTAGACTGTGAGCCCGTTGTTGGGTAGGGACCATCTCTATATGTTGCCAACTTGGACTTCCCAAGTGCTTAGTACAGTGCTCTGCACACAGTAAGCGCTCAATAAATACAATTGAATGAATGAATGAATATTATTATTACTATTATTATCTTTATTAAAGTCACACTAGAGTGTTGCTCTGGGGACATCCATGCTGCTCTGACTTCCTTCTGCTCATTTTGTGTCTCCTTCTTGGAGCCTCGTTAATGCGGTTGCCACTTCCGAGGCCCATAATTCGGCAGCGGGAGCCGAGGCAGGGGGATGCCGGGAGTTGGAAATAAAAATATGGTGCCTGGGGTCTGATCAGTAGCAGTAGTAGACAGACCAGGTGAAAGACCAGCTTATTAGATATAAAATAAGGAAAAATTGCCAGCCTACCATAAAGTGATCCACAGGCTGGAAGAGGAAAGAGGATTAAGAGGCAAAGAAGAGGCCCAGCTCTCGGCGAACAAATGAGAGAGTCAGTCAGAGGAGATACAAGTAGACAAAGCAGAGTCTAGGTAAATGGAGAGCAGGGAAAGGGAAGAAATCAATCAGTCAATTTATCAATGGTATTTATTAAGTGCTTACTATGTGCAAAGCACAGTGCTCAGCACTTTGGGAAGTACAGTGAAGTATAGTTGGTAGACATGATTTCTGCCCCCAAGGAGTCTAGAGCGGGAGTTGGGCAGTAAAATAAAATAGAGATCAGGCTAGAAGGATTCATTCATTCATTCAATCGTATTTATTGAGCGCTTACTGTGTGCAGAGCACTGTACTAAGCGCTTGGGAAGTACAAGTTGGCAACATATAGAGATGGTCCCTACCCAACAGTGGGCTCACAGTCTAGAAAGGGGAGACAGAGAACAAAACCAAACATATTAATAAAATAAGTAGAATAAATATGCACAAATAAAATAAATAAATAAATAGAATAATAGGATCAGGAAAAAGATGAAGAAGGAGGGAGAGTGAGGAGGAAGGTTGAAGCTCCTTGTGGGGGTGGGGGTGGGGGAGTGTGTCTACCCACTCTGTTGTATAATATAATAATAATGGCATTTGCTAAGTGCTTACTATGGGCAAAGCACTGTTCTAAGCGCTGGGGAGGATACAAGTGATCCAGTTGTCCCACGTGGGGCTCACAGTCTTAATCCCCATTTTACAGATGAGGGAACTAAGGCCCAGAGACTCTCCCGAATGCTTAGTACAGTCATCTGCACACACAGTAAGCCCTAAATAAATACCCTCGATTAATTGATTGATGGATTGATTTAATAATCAAGGGAAAGGGCTTGAGTAAGGATCAACAAAGTTCACATGAAAATCAAGGCAGATCATTTATCCAGTGGGAAGTGGAAATCCCAAATCCTAAAAGAAATATGACCTAAAATTTTCTCATGATTTAAATCAGCTTAAATAACCTTATCTCATTATTTTGCTCTGATTTGTTCCTCCACACGTCTGGGCTTTCAGAGTGGAAAGTCTCCAGAGAATCATGACACGTTGTCAGGATGTTTGACTTGAATGAAGGAAATGTCAGTAATCTCCAGAGAGCTCCTGGGAAAAATGAAATTTCCATTTCGGCTTTGTATTTCCAAGAGGTACAGAGTCTTTGGCTAAGGTTCAGACAAACATCCACATGTTCCAGTGCAGATCCAAAATAACCTCATGAACATCCTGAGGTTTGCTAATTGCTAATTGCCAATCAAGAGTTGCTTGGCAGTACTTGATTCCCATCATGTTTCCCTAGAATTTTATGAGTTTTTTTATCTCACAGGAGAAAAGCATAACTTTCTCGCTCCACTTGTCGAATGCCCATTTGTTGAATGCTGGTTGGAAAATGAAACCGAGGTCCGTGTTACCCTCTTTGAAGATACAATGGCTTGCAGATCTCACAACTTGGAGACACATTTCCAGCTTAAATCAATCATTCAATCGATAGTCTGGCCTAGTGGATAGAGCATGGATCTGGGAGCACAAGGACCTGGGTTCTTATCCTGTCTCCACCACTTGTCTGCTGTGTGACCTTGGGCAAGTCACCTAACTTTCTTGTGCCACAGTTACCACATCAATAATATAGGGATTAAAGCTGTGAGCCCATGTGGGACATGGACTGTTTCCAACCTGATAACTTTGTACCTATCCCCGTAGTTAGATCAGTGCCTGGAACATAGTAAGCGCTTAACAAATACCATAAAAAAAGCTCTTACCATATGCATAGCATTGCACTAACCTCTTGAAAAAGAATGGTGCAAATGAATTGGTAGATATAAGCCCTTCCCATAAGGAACTTATAGTTCATTATCATTATCATTATTATTAATAAGTCCCATTGAGTGGTTTCCAATTCATAGCGACTCCGTAGATATACTTTCTCCAGAACGTCCTGTCCTCTGCCGTAATCCACAACTTTTCTAATGGTTCTTCCATTATCGTTGATATGGTCTTCTACCCATCTGCCTCTTCCAAGTTTTCCCTGGACTTTTCCTGGCATTAATGTCTTACAAGTCAGAGTTTACAAGTTTGTAAGGATATGGAATTTTCTTTTTATAGATTACCTTCCATAAAATACCATTTTGTACACACCCCTTCAACCAAGGAACTAAATTTCCCAGTAGAGTATAAACTGGTTTGGGGCAGAGAACAGGTCTGAGGCCTCTCTTGTTTGGGCCTAAGCACAACATATAACACATTGCTCCCAGTGGGGAGAGCTCACCTCCTTCAGGAGGCCTTCCCAGACTGAGCCCCTTCCTTCCTCTCTCCCCCTCCCCCTCGTCCCCCTCTCCATCCCCCCATCTTACCTCCCTCCCTTCCCCACAGCACCTGTATATATGTATATATGTTTGTACATATTTTTTTACTCTATTTATTTATTTAATTTATTTGTGCATATCTATTCTATTTATTTTATTTTGTTAGTATGTTTGGTTTTGTTCTCTGTCTCCCCCTTTTAGACTGTGAGCTCACTGTTGGGTAGGGACTGTCTCTATATGTTGCCAATTTGTACTTCCCAAATGCTTAGTACAGTGCTCTGCACATAGTAAGCGCTCAATAAATACGATTGATGATGAGAGATATATGTCTATAATAGAGAAAAAGTAGGTAACCTGGCTAGTCTCCATTATTTTTAGTCATGCCACTGCATTCACATGCAAATCTATGTGTTTATTTTTGTTGGGGTTTTTTTTAATCTTAAAAATTTATTCCCATCAATCAAGCATTTACTGAGCCCTTACAGCATGCAGAGCATTGAACGTAGTGCTTGGGAGAGGACAATACAGTAGACATGAAGGCAAAATCCATGCCCACAAGGAGTTTACAGATTATATGGGGAGACAGACAATAGATTGAATTACAGATTGATGTGCACAAAACTACTGAGTGGGTGGAAGAAAATCAAAGTGCTTGAAGGGTTATGGACCCAAGTGTGTAGGAGAATAAGGTGGGGAAAAAAGAGGTTGGTCAGGGAAGGTTTCTTGGAAGAGATGTGATCCTAATGGGCTCTCTCTTTCGGCCTGGTTTTAGGACTGAGACTTCTAGTAAGGTCACACTAACATATTGTCCATTTTCCAGATCAGTAATGGATCAACCCAAACAATGTCCAAGTTCAGAAAATTTTTTATATACCGAGATTTTAAAAGTTTCTCCAATTAATCCACCAGCCTATCCTGTATTATTGGACTAAGAGAGAGTGGGCTGTCCGCTCCCCTGGCTCCGTGGCTATATGTCCTATCCTCACCATGTCCTCTCAATTCCCTCCCTTTGGTGTCCCCATCCCTGCCCCTCATCCTCCTCCCCCTCTGCAGGTTGTGGTTCCCTCAGCTCACTCCCATCCTGCCTCTACCTTCCAAGGCCTTCCCTGAAACCTTCAGCCAAGGGTGACCTGTGGAATGCCCACTCCAGCATTTCCCCAGACTAAGCCCCCGTTTCCCTCCCAGACTAAGCCCCCCTTTTCCTCACCTCCCCCTCTCTTCTGTGTCACCTCGACTCAACCCCCCCGCTCTTCTTTTCCCCTGCTCTCCCCACCCAACAGCCCTTATGTATATACATATATATCTATAATTCTATTTATTTATACTGTTGTCTACCAGTGTGGGCAGGGATTGTTTCTATTTATTGATAAATTGTACTTTCTAAGGGCTTAATACAGTGCTCTGCACACAGGAAGCACTCAATAAATAGAGTTGAATGAATGAATGAAAAGCCTCCCTTCATCCTTGACCTGATCCTGACCCAATAGCTCCTTCTCCTCACCTGTCTCCAAACCTGGTTCTCCCCAGATGACACTGTTTCACCTACTGCTCTCAATCAATCAATCAATCAGTCGTATTTATTGAGCACTTACTGTGTGCAGAGCACTGTACTAAGCGCTTGGGAAGTACAAGTTGGCAACATCTAGAGACAGTCCCTACCCAACAGTGGGCTCACAGTCTAAAAGGGGGAGACGGAGAACAAAACCAAACATACTAACAAAATAAAATAAATAGAATAGATATGTACAAGTAAAATAAATAAATAAATAGAGTAATAAATATGTACAAACACATATACATATATACAGGTGCTGTGGGGAAGGGAAGGAGGTAAGATGGGGGGGATGGAGAGGGGGACGAGGGGGAGAGGAAGGAAGGGGCTCAGTCTCTCCCCACAAGGGAACCTTATCTTCTCAATCAATCATATTTACTGAGCACTTACTGTGTGCAGAGCACTGTACTGGGGAGGAGTTGGCCTCCTTTTTGCCCCCCAATGCCACTTTCTTACAATCCCACCCCCCATCCCTCTCTTTCTCTTCTTTTGAAGCCCACACCACCTGTCTCTACCATGCAGTCCAATTACTAAGCATCATTATTGACCACACCCCAGGTCTGCTCTCCAACCATTTTGACACCTTTCTCACTTTCTCTTCTCTCTTTCTCCATCCCTACACTGACCTTTGGGGACATAAGTATCGGCATGAATGTTCCCAAAATGGTTTCAGTCAATCCCATTTATTGAGTGCTTACTGTGTGCAGAGCACTGTACTAAGCACTGGGAGAGTGTCCATTTCATCTCACTCCTCAACTTCATCAGCTTCCTCTTCCACCTAATGTCGCCCTCTCACCAGTTTAGTCACATGTTTAGTCACTGCAGAGAAGCAGTGTGGCTCAGTGGAAAGAGCACAGGCTATGGAGTCACAGGTCAGGGGTTCAAATCCCAGCTCTGCCAACTGTCAGCTGTGTGACTTTGGGCAAGTCACTTAACTTCTCTGTGACTCAGTTCCCTCATCTGTGAAATGGGGATTAAGACTGTGAGCCCCATGTAGGACACCCTACTCACCTTGTATCCCCCCAGAACTTAGAACAGTGCTTTGCACGTAGTAAGCACTTAACCAATACCATTATTATTATTATTATTATTATTATTATTATTATTATTATTATTATTATTATTATTATTAAGGCAGGTGAGAAGGTTGTGGTCAGAAAAATGAACTTCAGAGTTGGTGAGGGTAAAGATTGCATCCAAAACCTTCTCATCTGCCTTCTCAGTGACACACACACCCTCCCTCAACAAAGCTTTACCCACCGAAACCGCAGATATTTTGACGCCATCTGATTTTCTAACGTGAGGATCCCCCTTCTGATCTTCATTCATTCAGTCTTTCATATTTATTGAGTGCTTATTGTATGCAGAGCACTGTACTTGTCCAAGGTCACACATTAGACATGTGATGGAACAGGTACCAGCACCCATGACCTTCTTACTTCCAGGCCTGTGCTCTATCCATTCCGCATGCTGCTTCCCATGATAATTGACTGCTGGGGCATCCTGATAGCAGTCTACAAGGAAAATGTTCCATGGAGAAGCAACCTTTTAAGGGAAGCCTTTTAAGAGAAGCAGTATGGCTCAGTGGAAAGAGCCCAGGCTTTGGAGTCAGGGGTCATGGGTTCCAATCCCCACTCTGCCAATTGTCAGCTGTGTGACTTTGGGCAAGTCACTTAACTTCTCTGGGCCTCAGTTACCACATCTGTAAAATGGGGATTATGACTGTGAGCCCCCCTTGGGACAACCTGATCACCTTGTAACCTCCCCAACGTTTAGAACAGTCATTTGCACATAGTAAGCACACTTAATAAATGCCATCATTATTATTATCATCATCATCATCATCAATCGTATTTATTGAGCGCTTACTATGTGCAGAGCACTGTACTAAGCGCTTGGGAAGTGCAAATTGGCAACATATAGAGACAGTCCCTACCCAACAGTGGGCTCACAGTCTAAAAGGGGGAGACAGAGAACAAAACCAAACAAAATAACAAAATAAAATAAATGGAATGGATATGTACAAGTAGAATAAATAAATAAATAGAGTAATAAATATGTACAAACATATATACATATATACTGGTGCTGTGGGGAAGGGAAGGAGGTAAAATGGAGGGGATGGAGAGGGGGATGAGGGGGAGAGGAAGGAAGGGGCTCAGTCTGGGAATGCCTCCTGGAGGAGGTGAGCTCTCAGCAGGGCCTTGGTCTTATTATTATTATTATTATTATTATTATTATTATTATTATTATTATTATTATTATTGGTCTTATTATTATTAAGAGAGCAGAAAAACACAAATTAGGCCATGTGCCCATGGTCTACTACCAAATCTTGACAGGTGTTCCTTCCTGCCTTTTCCCAGATCCAACTCTTCCTCTCCTTATCCTTATTTTTCCATATTCTCTTTCAAAAAAAACCTTATCCGTAGAATGTGGAATGTGTTAGACTCTTACCTTTCGCTAAAGACTGTGCTAAATGCTGAAGTAGCTACAATGCAAACAGATCAATGTCCCTCTCCAGTACGACTCACTGTATAAGAGGGAATGGAGAATATGTATCTAAACCCGCATTTTTCCGATGAGGGATTATTCAGATAATAATAATAATGATGGCATTTATTAAGCACTTACTATGTGCAAAGCACTGTTCTAAATGCTGGGGAGCTTATAAGGTGATCAGGTTGTCTCACGTGGGGCTCACAGTCTTAATCCACATTTTTACAGATGAGGGAACTGAGGCCCAGAGAAGTTAAGTGACTTGCCCAAAGTCACAGAGCCGACAATTGGCAGAGCCAGAGTTTGAACCCGTGACCTCTGACGCCAAAGCTCTTGTTCTTTTCCACTGAGCCATGCTGCTTCTGAGGGAAATAGGCACAGATAATTTAACTGTCTTCCCCTAAATTGCATAGCCAGCAAGTGGAGGATGTAAGATTAGAACCCATATCTTCTGACTCATGATCCTGTGTTCTTTCCACTAGGCTACCCTTCTGAGTGCTTACTCTGTGCTCACTCTTCACATAGCACTTACAAATGGTATTTGTTAAGCGCTTACTATGTGCAAAGCACCTGCAATTTATTTATATTAATGTCTGTTTCCATCTCTTGTGAGAAAGAAACGTGTCTACCGGCTCCATTATGTTGAACTCTCCCAAGGGCCTAGTACAGAGCTTTGCATATGGTAAGTGCTCAATAAATGCCATTGATTGATTGAGCACTGTTCTAAGCACTTGAGAGAGTACAAGGGGGTACACCCTGTTCTTGGAGTTTATAAATGATTCATTCATTCAATTGCATTTATTGAGCGCTTACTGTGTGCAGAGAACTGTACTAAGAGCTTGGAAAGTACAATTCAGCAACAAATAGAGACAATCCCCACCCAACTCCAGAGGTAGACATTAAAATGAATTAGACAGGGGAAAGAATAGTTCGAAGATACGTAAGTAAGTACTGAAGTGGCAGTGTGTTGTGGGGAAAATCAGAGGTTAACCAGGGAAGGCCTCTTGGTGGACAAGTGGTCAGCGTGGCTCAGAGGAAAGAGCACGGGCTTTGGAGTCAGAGGTCATGGTTTCTAATCCTGGCTCCACCACTTGTCTGCTGTGTGATGTGATGTTGGACGTCACTTCACTTCTCTGAGCCTCAGTTCCCTCATCTGTAAAATGGGCATTAAAACTGTGAGCCCCCGTGGGACAGCCTAATCAACTTGTAACCTCCCCAGTGCTTAGAACAGTGCTTTGTACATAGTAAGCGCTTAACAAATACCATTATTATTATTATTACAACCTGTTCTTGGAGTTTATAAATGATTCATTCATTCAATTGTATTTATTGAGTCGCTTACTGTGTGCAGAGAACTGTACTAAGAGCTTAGAAAGTACAATTCAGCAACAAATAGAGACAATCCCTACCCAACTCCAGAGGTAGACATTAAAATGAATTGGACGGGAGAAAGAACAGTTCAAAGATATGTACTGAAGTGGCAGTGTGTTGTGGGGAAATCAGAGGTTAACCAGGGAAGGCCTCTTGGAGGACATGTGGTCAGCGTGGCTCAGTGGAAAGAGCACGGGCTTTGGAGTCAGAGGTCATGGGTTCAAATCCCGGCTCCCCCACTTTTCTGCTGTGTGAGGGTGGACACGTCACTTCACTTCACTGAGCCTCAGTTCCGTCATCTGTAAAATGGGGATTAAGACTGTGAGCCCCATGTGGAACAACCTGATCATCTTGTGTCCCCACCGAGCACTTAGAACAGTGCTTTGCACATAGTAAGTGCTTAACAAATACCATTATTATTATATGGAGGAGGAACAGCAAGGCATAATGGATAGGGCCCAGGCCTGGGAGTTGGAAGATCGTGGGTTCCAATCCCAGCTCTGCCACTTGTCACTTCCCACTTGTAATGGTTTGTCTGCCTGTCTCCCTATTAAATTTGCTTGCTTCTTTTGTATTTTGTCTGACTCCTGAATGCCAATGTTCTGCACAGAGTGGGTGCATAATAAATACCTTTGATTGGACCATCCATGACTCCTGAATACCAATGTTCTGCACAGAGTGGGTGCATAATAAATAACTTTGATTGAACCATCCACGTGCAGAGAAGACAGATCAAAGTATGGGGAAGCAAAATGAAACCACCTCAGAGGCGAACCGTCTGACCTGATGCACATAGAACTCGAATGCAGCAATTTATAAGGCCTCTGTAAAGATACTTCCTGGAAGTTTCTTATTTTAGAAAACGGGGGGAAAACAGAAAGTTTTAAAGTTGTCGAGTGACAGACATGCAGTGATGCAAGTTCAGCTCGTTTGGGTCCCCCGGGGACTTGATGTAGCTCCAGCTGTCCAATTATGCATTTACTATGTACTTGAAAAAGTCATTTCCATTTATTCTTTGCTTTGCATAGAACCTTTTGCATCAAAACTAACTTTCTTAAAAGCTTGACAGATTATGTGGTAACTATGTTAGAGTGCCCTTTTTCTTAAATAAAAGTGGTGATTGGTTGGTTTATAAGGGGTTTTAGTGTACAGTCATGTGTGTGGCATAACTTAGACCACTTTTTCACAATCACCAAAGAAAACTCCTACATTTAAGATTTCTAGAAAGAGATGAGAGGAAAATTGATAACTCCTGGTGCGAAAGGATTTTTTTTTTACCTCTATTTTACTCTCCAAAGTACTTAATGCAGGGTACACAGCAGATGCTCAACTTATATTCCTCCCTGATTAAATCAGGTTAGTTCTTGGAAGTCTGTAAAAGAAGAAAACATATTTGGACAAGATTATGGAAATAATAGAGGCAATGGGCATCTGAGGTTAAATTAGAGTCTTTGCTCACAAGGGCCCAACTATTTGAATCTTGGACAGTTCAAACATCACTGCATTTCTGAATGAGCTCTTCAAACACCATTTCTAAGCTCAGAGGGATTCTTTTTCTTGTCTGCAAATAACAAGTATTATCTGCAAGACTGGGATTCTTGGCTCACCCTACTTTTTTCTCTACATAATAATAAGAAGAAGGATGGTATTTGTTAAGTGCTTATTATGTGCCATGCACTGTTCTAAGCGCTGGAGTAGATACTAGGTAATCAGGTTGTCCCACGGAGAACTAGTCTCCATGACTAGACTGTGAGCCCATTAAAGGGTAGGAATTGTCTCTATTTGTTGCCAAATTGTACTTTTCAAGTGCTTTATACAGTGCTTTGCACACAGTAAGCGCTTAATAAATAAGAATGAATGAATTATAGACTTGATCTCCTTCTTGTCCTGTTCCACTGATGTCAGAAGGCGAGAGGGATCCAGATAATAATAATGGCATTTATTAAGCACTTACTATGTGCAAAGCACTGTTCTAAGCACTGGGGAGGTTACAAGGTTATCAGGTTGTCCCACGGGGGGCTCACAGTCTTCATCTCCATTTTACAGATGAGGTAACTGAGGCACAGAGAAGTGAAGTGACTTGCCCAAAGTCATTCATTCATTCATTCATTCAATCATATTTATTGAGCGCTTACTGTGTGCAGAGCACTGTACTAAGCACTTGGGAAGTATAAGTCGGCAACACATAGAGACGATCCCTACCCAACAACGGGCTCACAGTCTAGAAGGGAGAGACAGACAACAAAATGTGTAGACAGGTGTCAAAATTGTCAAAACAAATAGAATTAAAGCTACATGCACATCATTAACAAAATAAATAGAATAGTAAATATGTACAAGTAAAATAGGGTAATAAATCTGTACAAATATATATACAAGTGCTGTGGGGAGGGGAAGGAGGTAGAGCGGGGAGGACGGGGAGGAGGAGAGGAAAAAGGGGGCTCAGTCTGGGAAGGCCTACTGGAGGAGGTGAGCTCTCAGTAGGATTTTGAAGGGAGGAAGAGAGCTTGCTTGGTGGATGAGAAGCAGCGTGGCTCGGTGGAAAGAGCACAGGCTTTGGAGTCAGAGGTCATGAGTTCAAATCCTGAATCCTCCAATTGTCTGCTGTGTGACTTTGGGCAAGTCACTTCTCTTCTCTGTGCTCCAGTTATCTAATCTGTAAAATGGGGATTAAGACTGTGAGCCCCCCGTGGGACAACCTGATCACCTCGCAACCTCCCCAGAGCTTAGAACAGTGCTTTGCACATAGTAAGTGCTTAATAAATACCATCATTATCATTATTATTATTATGTGTGGAGAGAGGGCATTCCAGGCCAGGGGAAGGACGTGGGCTGGGGGTCGGTGGCGGGACAGGCGAGAATGAGGTACAGAGAGGAGGTTAGCGGCAGAGGAGCGGTGGGTGCAGGCTGGGCTGGAGAAGGAGAGAAAGGAGGTGAGGTAGGAAGGGGAGAGGTGATGAATAGCCTTGAAGCCGAGGGGATTGTCTTAATCGAATCAAGCTGCTTTGTCTCCGAACAATTGTTGTTGCATTTTTGGTCCCATGTAAAGAAGTTGTGATTGTAGATGATTTCCTCCTTGCATTGGTATGAAATTTTCCAAGGTGAAAATGGGCTCTTTTCTACGCACCTCTGCAATCCCTTTGGAAACTTTAGTCTCTCTTCTCTGCTCTCATTGGCATAGCAACAATCCAGTTTACCACCATCAGCAAATTACTTAATGTGCTGCTTATGGTCTACTTGAAGATCATTAATACAGATGTTGAAGATGACCCCATTAAACACTTCCACCAACTGGCTCCACACCCATTGATCACTTCCCCCTTGTTTAGCGACTTACCACCCCCTTTGACTTGTGTGAAGTCTGTTTAAATTAAGCTAGTGCCTGGGACCATTAAGCCAGGGAACAACCACTGGCAGGCTGCACAACATCTGAAGATGTTGCTTGGATCTTATGACTTAGCCAGAAAATGTGAAAAGTGTTTGACGGCAACAGAATTGTAGTAGAAGGCGGGAAGGACAACTGAATCCATGGAGTTTGGGTAGCTTTGCTCTGAGAAAACCCTGAATATGAGAAGAGAGGTCCAAGATCCCAGCATCTCTTCAACCATTGATTCATTGATTCATTCATTTGTATTTGTTGAATGCTTACTGTGTGCAGAGCACTGCACTAAGAGTTTAGGAGAGTACCAAGCAACAGTATAAAAGACACATTCCCTGCCCACCGCAAGCTTCCAGTCTTATAGTAATTCATCTGTTAAGCATCTTCTAGATGGTCAGCTCATTGTGGGTCGGGAATGTGTCTGTTGATTGTTATATTGTAATCACCCAAGTGCTTAGTATGGCGCTTTGCAGACAGTAAGTGCTCAATAAATATGATTGATTACATTGAATAAATGAATGGGTACTATGAGTAAACTCCTTGAGGTCATGGATTGTGTCAATCATCTCAATTCTACTCTCCTAAGAGCATACTACAGTGATCTGCACACAGCATGTGCACAAATACCCTGGATTGATGCCATACACCTGGGTAAATGTAGTACAATCAGAACTGACGCAGTTCTTGCCCCTCAAATGACTCAGTCTAAAGGGGAGGGAGAGCACATATTTAATATCCATTTTACTGATTGGTGATGATGATGGCATTTATTAAGCGCTTACTATGTGCAAAGCACTGTTCTAAGCGCTGATACAAGGTGATCAGATTGTCCCACGTGGAGCTCACAGTCTTCATCCCCATTTTACAGATGAGGTAACTGAGGCACAGAGAAGTTAAGTGACCTGCCCAAAGTCACACAGCTGGCAATTGGCAGAGCTGGGATTTGAACCCATGACCTCTGATTCCTAAACTCGTGCTCTTTCCATTGAGCCATGCTGCTTCCATGATTAGTAAATTGAGGCACAGAGAAGATATCGGACCTGACTAAAGTCACATAGAAGACAAGTAGTGGAGTTTGGATTAAAATACAAACTTCATGACTCCCAATTCTCTGCTCTGTTCTTTCCACTGGGTCAGTGAGTTATCAGAAATGTTGGGAGGGTATAGCAAATATATGACATGTAATATTGTGTACACAATATATAATACATTACATATTCTCACTTTCTCTTCTCCCACTCCCTTCTGTGTGGCCCTCGCACTTGGATTTATAACCTTTATAATAATAATAACAATGATGACATTTGTTAAGTGCTTACTATGTGCAAAGCACTGTTCTAAGCACTGGGGAGGTTACAAGGTGATCAGGTTGTCCCAAGGGGGGCTCACTGTCTTAATCCCTATTTTACAGATGAGGTAACTGAGGCCCAGGGAAGTGAAGTGACTTGCCCAAAGTCACACAGCTGACAATTGGCAGAGCCGGGGTTTGAACCCATGACCTCTGACTCCAAAGCCCGGGCTTTTTCCACTGAGCCAAGCTGCTTCTCTAACCCCTCTTTATGTAACCCCTTTTCAGTACCATAGCACTTATGTACATATCCATAATATATATATATTTTTTTTTATATTGATGTCCATCTCCCTCTCTAGAATGTAAGCTCATTTTGGGCAGCTAATGTCTAACAACTTTGCTATATTGTATCCTCCCAAGCATTTAGTTCAGTGCTCTGCATGCAGTAAGTACTCAATAAATATGACTGATTGATTGATTGATCAATTGATCAGAGAGGTTGAGTGACTTGCCCAAGGTCATTCAGCAGGCAGAACCTGGACTGAATCCGTGGTCTCCTGGCTTGCAGTCTTGCATAATTTTCACTAAGCTAATAAAGAAACTGAAATAGAGGCCCACTGATTCCATTAATGTCTATGAGAATGAATGAAAAGGTTAATGAAATAAGAGCGTTATTAGTGGATTGATAGTTAAAAAAAATGGAAAATAAAGGAACAAAGGGTATGGAGATACACTTGGTCTTTTCTTTCCACTTTTGGAAGAGAAACAATGTCATGATGAGAGAATAAAGTTTTGAGTGAATTTTATAACTTCAGCACTCCATTAGATGCTTACCCTGGGAAACTAACTACACCATAGATTCTGTAGCGTAAACTTCACTGGGTTAAATTCTCATTCCATTTAGTACATAGCTTTTTCTGCAGCCTCTTCCAGCTTCTTGACTTTTTTTAATGAGGTTATCCATTTTATACCTAAAGTTCTCTTCTCAGTATTCTGGTGCTAATGTTATTACTTATTGTAATTTAACAGCTAGAATACCAAATCTAGAAATGGAAATGATTGAGAAACTCCATGTGTGTTAAAGCTACTTGAATCCAAGCAATTCTCATCCGTTTCCTCTCACATGCTTATTTGCACCTCATTTATGCCCTTCTTCTATGTTAATGGTTAAGTCATATGCTTGTGCTTTGGAGGGTGAAAAGACTTGAATAATTTAGACAGCACCATTACATACACATGGAAATCTGCAGTCTTAGCTATTGATAGGGAACAGGTAACAACCCTAAGCCAATTAGTTGGGAAGAAATAACCTTAAGAATGAAAGGAATAGCACCAAGTTGCAACAAGTGGAAAATGTGGGAGGGAGGAGTAAAGGTTCAGTTCTACATCAAGCATTGTGTTTAATTCTTGAATAATGAGCTCTCCTGTAGATTCCTGAGGGCAGCAACATGTCTATCATTCATTCACTCATTCATTCAATCGTATTTATTGAGCGGTTCATTCAATCGTATTTATTGAGTGCTTACTGTGTGCAGAGTGCTGTACTAAGCGCTTGGAAAGTACAAGTCGGCAACATGTAATTACGGTCCCTACCCAGCAATGGGCTCGCAGTCTAGAAGGGGGAGACAGACAACAAAACAAAACATGTAGACAGGTGTCAAAATCTATTGTATTGTAACAATGATGGTATTTGTTAAGTGCTTACTATGTGCAAAGCACTGTTCTAAGTGCTAGGGAGGTTACAAGGTGATCAAGTTGTCCCATGGGGCTTACAGTTTGAATCCCCATTTTACAGATGAGGTAACTGAGGCACAGAGAAGTTAAGTGACTTGCCCAAAGTCACACAGCTGACAGTTGGAGGAGCCGGCATTGGAACCCATGACCTCTGACTCCAAAGCCTGTGCTCTTTCCACTGAGCCACGCTATTCTCCCAAGTGATTAGTAAGCTCCTTATGGACAGGGAATGTGTGTGTTTATTGTTCAGCTGTACTCTCCCAAGCTCTTAGTACAGTGCTATATGCACACTGTATGCACTCAATAAATGATTGAATGAATGAATGAATGAATGCTCATTAAATCAGGCAGAAACTCCTCACCCTGGGCTTCAAGGCTGTCCATCACCTCGCCCCCTCCTACCTCACCTCCCTTCTCTCCTTCTACAGCCCAGTCTGCACCCTCCGCTCCTCCACCGCTAATCTCCTCACCGTACCTCGCTCTCTCCTGTCCCACCATCGACCCCCGGCCCACGTCATCCCCCGGGCCTGGAATGCCCTCCCTCTGCCCCTCCGCCAAGCTAGCTCTCTTCCTCCCTTCAAGGCCCTGCTGAGAGCTCACCTCCTCCAGGAGGCCTTCCCAGACTGAGCCCCTTCCTTCCTCTCCCCCTCGTCCCCCCCCTCCATCCCCCCCATCTTACCTCCTTCCCTTCCCCACAGCACCTGTATATATGTATATATGTTTGTACATATTTTTTACTCTATTTATTTTATTTGTACATATCTATTCTATTTATTTTATTTTGTTAGTATGTTTGGTTTAGTTCTCTGTCTCCCCCTTCTAGACTGTGAGCCCACTGTTGGGTAGGGACTGTCTCTATATGTTGCCAATTTGTACTTCCCAAGCGCTTAGTACAGTGCTCTGCACATAGTAAGCGCTCAATAAATACGATTGATGATGATGATGATGATGATTAAATAGCACTGATTGAACAACTCCTATCTAATGTCTTTCATTTGGCATATGCACCTAATATTCTAACATCATCCTACCATCATACGAACATCATCCTTGTCACTGAAGACAACTATACTTTTCAAGCAACCCTTTCCATACTTGGCTTGTGACAGACAGATTTCCGAGGCATTAATAATGTCTTTCTCCCATAGCTCTGCTGAGATCACCGTCTTCACTCAGTTCGGCCAAACCCCCTCCGTCCCCTCATAAAATGTGAACTCTTTCAGGAGATACTGTGCTGGCAAATTTCCCCACCTTTCTCTCTTCTAGACTGTGAGCCCACTGTTGGGTAGGGACTGTTTCTATATGTTGCCAACTTGTACTTCCCAAGCGCTTAGTACAGTGCTCTGCACACAGTAAGTGCTCAATAAATAATTGATTGATTGATAGATTGATTTTCAGCAACCTGAGTCCTCTTGAATTTCACTGGCTTCTTTACTGAATATTCATACCCCCAGATGCACTCTGTAAGCATTCAATCATATTTATTGTGCGCTTACTGTGTGCAGAGCACTGTACTAAGCACCTGAATAATGATGGTACTTGTTAAGTGCTTACTATGTACCAAGCACTGTACTAAGCGCTGGGGGGAAACAAGGTGATCAGGTTATCCCACATGGGGCTCACAGTCTTAATTTCCATTTTACAGATGAGGTAACTGAGGCACAGAGAAGTTAAGTGACTTGCTCAAAGTCCCACAGGTAAGTGGTGGAGCCAGGATTCGAACCCATGACCTCTGACTCCCAACCCAAGGATCTTTCCATTGAGCCACACTGCTTTTCTATAACTGTGGCATCTGCTAAGCGCAGCGTGGCTCAGTGAAAAGAGCACTGGCTTTGGAGTCAGAGGTCATGGGTTCGAATTCCGACTCCACCACATCATCAATCGTATTTATTAAGCGCTTACTATGTGCAGAGCACTGTACTAAGTGCTTGTTGTCCCATGGTGATCACTTAGGAGCTTACTAATCACTTGGGAGAATAGCGTGGCTCAGTGGAAAGAGCATGGGCTTTGGAGTCAGAAGGCATGGGTTCAAATCCCGGCTCCTCCAACTGTCAGCTGTGTGACTTTGGGCAAGTCACTTAACTTCTCTGTGCCTCAGTTACCTCATCTGTAAAATGGGGATTAAAACGGTAAGCCCCGTGGGACAACTTGATCACTGTACATGACAGCTGTGTGACCTTGGGCAAGTCACTTAACTTCTCTGAGCCTCAGTTACCTCACCTGTAAAATGGGGATTGATTGTGAGCCCCATGAGGGGCAACCTGATCACCTTGTATCCCCCCCCCAGCGCTTAGAACAGTGCTCTGCACATAGTAAGCGCTTAGCAAATGCCATTATTATTATTATTATTATTACTACGTGCCAGAGACCATACTAAGTGCTGGAGTGGACACAAACATATCAGACTGGACACAGTCCCTGTCTCACACGGGGCTTACGGTCTTTATCCCATTTCACAGCTGAGGCAGCTGAGGCACAGAGGAGTGAAGTGACTTGCCCATGGTCACACAGCACACAAGCGGCAGAGCCTGGACCAGAACCCAAGTTCTGCCATTTGTCTGCTGTGTGATCTTGAGCAAGTCACTTAACTTCTCCGTGCCTCAGTTACCTCATCTGTCAAATGGGGATTAAGACTGCGAGCCCCATGTGGGACAGGGACTGTGTCCAACCTGATCAGCTTGTATCTACCCCAGTGCTTAGAGCTGTGCTTGATACATAGTAAGTGCTCAACTAATACCATTATTATTATTATTATTATGATGATGATGATGAAGAGAAGCAGCATGGCTCAGTGGCAGGAGCCCGGGCTTCGGAGTCAGAGGTCATGGGTTCTAATCCCGTCTCCACCACTTGTCAGCTGTGGGACTTTGGGCAGGTCACTTAGCTTCTCTGTGCCTCAGTTACCTCTTCTGTCAAATGGAGGTCAAGACTGTGAGCCCCAAGAGGGCTTGTCTTTCTGTCAAAGCGTACATTAAGGAAAACTTGTTTTGTAATACTCACCACACCCAACACTGCACACAACTCTTTTTTGGCCCCAGGTTGTGCTGTATCTGGAAGGGCGTGTGTTGCCAGAAGAATATTCTAACTCCCTGTGGGGGTTCTAGCTATAATGGGTTGAGAAAACACGTGTTATGGCAGAGCTCACCTGCTCCAGGACCCTCACCACAGCACTTGTATATAATAATAATAATAATAATAATAATGGCATTTATTAAGCGCTTACTATGTGCAAAGCACTGTTCTAAGCACTGGGGAGGTTACAACGTGATCAGGTTGTCCCACGGGGGGCTCACAATCTTAATCCCCATTTTACAGATGAGGTAACTGAGGCCCAGAGAAGTGAAGTGACTTGCCCAAAGTCACACAGCTGACAATTGGCAGAGCCGGGATTTGAACCCATGACCTCTGACTCCAAAGCCCGGGCTCTTTTCCACTGAGCCACGCTGCTTCTCAGTTTTTTACAAATTTTTACAAATTTATTACTCTCTTTTACTTGTACATACTTACTATTCTATTTATTTTAATGATTTGCATATAGCTGTAATTCTATTTGTTCTGACGATTTTGACGCCTGTCTGCATGTTTTGTTTTGTTGTCTGTCTCCCCCTTCTAGACTGTGAGCTCGTTATCGGGTAGGGACCGTTTCTATATGTTGCCGACTTGTACTTCCCAAGCGCTTAGTACAGTGCTCTGCACACAGTAAGTGCTCAATAAATATGAATGAATGAATGAATGACAACCTGATTACCTTGTATCTCTCCCAGTGCTTACAACAGTGCTTGGCACATAGTGAGCGCTTAACAAATACCATCATTATTATTATGATTTCTAGAATCGCCTTTCCAGATCTATTTTCAAAACCCTTCTATAATTCCACCTTCTCTTTTCCGATTAACTCACCCACCCTATTGTCCCTCTCTTCTATATCACTTATGCACGAGTCCCTGTCCTCTAAGCACTTTAATACACACCCCACCACCACAGCTTAGTACAAGCTACAAGAGTACAGTGCTCTGCACATAGTAAGCGCTCAATAAATATGATTATACACAGCATTTATGAGCATCTCCCTAAACTCCGTTCCCTCCTACCTGTCATTTATTTTAATGTCTGTCTCCCCTGCTAGGTTGTAAGATCCTTGAGGGCAAGGATTGGGCCTGTTAATTGTATTGTCCTCTTCCTAGGACTTACTGTGCTTTTTCTACAGTAACACTTCATAAATATCACCAATTGATTAACTCATTTTTAACAATCAATCAATCATCAATCGTATTTATTGAGCGCTTACTGTGTGCAGAGCACTGTACTAAGTGCTTGGGGAGTACAAGTTGGCAACACATAGAGACGGTCCCTACCCAACAGTGGGCTCACAGTCTAGAACAATGATTTATCTTATTCCAATCCTTGTCATTTATATATGAATATCCATTTCTTCGTATGTTGATATTCTACATTTAAAATGATAAATGATAATAAATAATAATAATGATGGCATTTGTTAAGTGCTTACTATGTGTAGAGCACTGTTCTAAGCTCTGGGGAGGTTACAAGTTGATCAGGTTGTCCCAGGTGGGGCTCACAGTCTTAATCCCCATTTTACAGATGAGGGAACTGAGGCACAGAGAAGTTAAGTGTCTTGCCCAAAGTCACACTGCTTACATTTGGAAGAAGTGGGATTTGAACCCATGACCTCTGACTCCAAAGCCCGGGCTCTTTCCCCTGAGCCACGCTGATTCTCTTCAGCTATTCCTTCAAGATTACTTACTGCTTTCTGCTATTACCAGATTTCTTCTGCCCCCACATTTCAAAGGAATCTTTCATGGTAAATTCTTAGAGCAGGGAATGGGTGGTCTCTTTTGTCCTTTTTAGTAGCCAAGCGAGGTACTAACATTTAGTAGGTGCTTAAGAACTATCACTGATTGGGGACTGCACAATAAACCCACCCCTGATATTTCTCCTCCTGTCCCGGAGCTGAAGAAGCCGAAGTCAGATTAGTGTTCAGAAATTAGGTAACCCATGGGGCCCAGTTGGTATCCAAGTTGTAGGAAAAGTATGGAGCTCTGACTGGATACAATAATAATAATAATGACATTTATTAAGCACTTACTATGTGCAAAAGCACTGTTCTAAGCACTGGGGAGGTTACAAGAAGATCAGGTTGTCCCACGAGGGGCTCACAGTCTTAATTAATCCCCATTTTACAGATGAGGTAACTGAGGCCCAGAGAAGTTAAGTGACTTGCCCAAAGTCACACAGCTGACAAGTGGCGGAGCTGGGATTTGAACCCGTGACCTCTGACTCCAAAGCCTGGGCTCTTTCCACTGAGCCACGCTGCTTCTCAATACAATACACTCATAGCATTGGAGAAGTACAAACACAAAACAGTTGAGTTCCCTGCCCACAAGGAGTTTACACTCTAATGGGGAAGATAGACCAAAAGCTTTACAAATAGAGTAATTGACGCCTTACCTGATAAGAAACCCTGGTCATTATTCAAACCCTCCTACATATTCAGTGATCTGAAGAGTTCTTTTGGTCTAAAATGGAATCGAGGTTTATAACATTTAGCTACCATTTCAAATAAGGTGGCAAGCAATTTGATAATTTATCAGATAAATTATACGCAAGCATCTAAATGAAGATACAGCATGCAGAAAAAAGGCAGAATTCACTTGTTCTTTGAATGCATAAAAGAAACCAGTTTTACATTTGTTTTTTCAAATCTGGTGGCAAAGATCCCAAGTATTTGTTAATCAGTATCCATTTATTTATTTATATTAATGTTTGTCTCCCCTTCTAGACTGCAAGCTCACTGTGGGCAAGGAAAGTCTCCCAAATGCTTAGACGGTGCTCTGTACACAGGAAGGGCTCAATCATAAAAACCAGTGACTGATTAATTGATGAGAATGACTATATAAAGTTTGGAAGTTTATTAACCTAACAAGGCCTTTAAGTTGTTTTCAGCCTATATTGTCGGCCAAGCTTTGCAAGCTAATCGTTGAAAATGTGAGACTTTTGCCTGTCTGAGCATTTAAGAGTGTTTCTCAAGTGGTTTTCCCCAGGTCACCTGTGGTATGTTCGTTCTTCACTTTATTCCCTTTCCTACATCCCTGACAAGCAGAAAGTGGAGCCAGATGGTGCTACCATGTAAATAAACTGGAATTTATCCCTCTATCTGTTCTTTTTATATGTCTTATAAAAAGAAATGATCAAGGAAACACTTTTTGCTCCCTTGGCAGCATCCCATATTTCAGCTAAATCACTACGGATGTTTCCCTGAGCTCTTGATTGGGCCGGGACAGTATATGATCGGGAAATTGCTAAGCAATACCCCAGACACACAGTCTCCAATCAAATCCACATCATCTCAATAGGTGCACGAGGAACAGCCACATCGTTTGATTTTAAATCTAGCCCAGTATTTTATACAATGTTCATCTTAGAGTAAGCACCTACCATATACAATATAGTGTATACATTATATTAAAATGATATCCAATTGTTTAATTTATTGGGTTACTATTATAAAAGTGTACTCTGGGCTTTAGCTAATGCAAGGGAGATGTAACCAACGAGCTAAAGTATCCTTAAAACAAGTCAGCAGCAATTGAGGTATGGCCTCAGTTACTCTATTTGTAAAGTTTTGGGTCAGTCTTCCCCATTAGAGGGTAAATTTGGGAATCATCCACGTAGAGATGGTAGTTGAAGCCGTGTGTGTGAAATAGTTCTCCAAAGGAGAACTATTCTGAACTCTTGTGAACTATTGTGAACTCTGAGAACTCTGTGAACTATTGAGAACTCTTCAGATGTGTGATATAGTTCTCCCTGACTTTCCCGTCACTGTAGACGACACTACCATCCTTCCCGGCTCACAAGCCCACAACCTTGGTGTCATCCTCCACTCCGCTCTCTCATTCACCCCTCACATCCAATCTGTCACCAAAACTTGCCAGTCTCATCTCCACAACATGGCCAAGATCCGCCTTTCCTCTCCATCCAAACCGCTACCTTGTTGGTTCAGTCTCTCATGCTACCCTGACTGGATTACTGCATCAGCCTGCTCTCTGATCTCCCATCCTCTTGTCTCTCCCCGCTTCAGTCTATACTTCACTCTGCTGCCCACATTATCTTTGTGTAGAAACACTCTGGGCATGTCACTCCCCTCCTCAAAAATCACCAGTGGTTGCCGTTCAACCTACGAATGAAGCAAAAACTCCTCACTTTCAGCTTCAAGGCTGTCCATCACCTCACCCCCTCCTACCTCACCTCCCTTCTCTCCTTCTACATCTCAGCCTGCACCCTCCGCTCCTCTGCCGCTAACCTCCTCACTGTACCTTGTTCTCGCCTGTCCCCCCGTCACCCCCGGCCCACGTCATCCCCCTGGCCTGGAATGCCCTCCCTCCGCACATCTGCCAAGCTAGCTCTCTTCCTCCCTTCAAAGCCCTACTGAGAGCTCACCTCCTCCAGGAGGCCTTCCCACACTGAGCCCCCTCTTCCTCTCCCCGTCCCCATCCCCCCCACCCTACCTCTTTCCCCTCCCCACAGCACTTGTATATATTTGTACAGATTTATTACTCTATCAATTTTACTTGTACATATTTACTATTCTATTCATTTTGTTAACGATGTGCATATAGTTATAATTCTATTTGTTCTAACAGATTTTGACACCTGCCTACATGTTTTGTTGTCTGTCTCCTCCTTCTAGACTGTGAGCCCATTGTTGGGCAGGGACCATCTCTATATGTTGCTGACTTGTACTTTCCAACTGCTCTTCACACAGTAAGCGCTCAATAAATACGATTGAATAAATGAATGAAAGGGAGTGGGTGTAAATGGAGAATAGAAGGGAACCCAGAACTGAGGCTTGAGGGACTTTAAAGAGTTGGGGGTGGGAGGCAGGGGAGGGGGGGAAGCAGCATGATGTAGTGGATAGAGCATAGCCTGAGAGTCAGAAGGTCATGGATTCTAATTCCGGCTCCACAACATTTCTGCTATGTTATCTTGGGCAAGTCTCTTCACTTCTCTGAGCCTCAGTTACCTCATCTGTAAAATGGGGATCGAGACTGTGAGCCCCATGTGGGACAGGGACTGCATCCAACCCAATTTGCTTGTATCTTCCCCAGTTCTCAGTAAAGTGCCTGGCATATAGTAAGCACTTTTAACAAATAACTGCAATAATAATAATTATTATCATTATCATTATTATAGGTGAGTAGGGAAAATGAGGGCTTGGTCAGGGAAGGCCTCTTGGAGGAGATGTGATTTTAGGAAGGTTTCAAAGGGGAGAATGGTGGACTATTATTTTATACGAACGGGAAGGGAGTTCCATCATCATCATCAATCGTATTTATTGAGCGCTTACTGTGTGCAGAGCACTGTACTAAGCACTTGGGAAGTACAAATTGGCAACATATAGAGACAGTCCCTACCCAATAGTGGGCTCACAGTCTAAAAGGGGGAGACAGAGAACAAAACCAAACATACTAACAAAATAAAATAGAATAGATATGTATAAGTAAAATAAATAAATAAATAAAATAAAGTTCCAGGCCAGAGGGAAGATATGGGCAAACGGTCGACTGGGGGATAGCCAAGATAGATGTGTAGAAAGTAGATTGGTGTTAGAGTACCAAAACGTGTGTGTTGTGTGAAGTAGTATATCAGTGAGGATTGTAAAAAGGAAAGAACTAACTGAGTGCTCTAAAGCTGAGGTAAAGAGTTTCTGTTTGATGCGGATGTGGGTGGGCAGCCACTGGGGGTTTTTGAAGAGTGGGGAAATATGGACTGAACTTTTTTACAGAAAAATGATCCAGGCAGTAGAGTGAAGTATGGACTAAAAAGGGGAGAGACAGGAGGGAATGGAGATTAGTGAGGAGGCTGATGCAGCATATGATAAGTGCTTAAATCTAATCAGTAACACTTTGGATGGAAGAGAAAGGGTGGATTCTAGGGAGGTCTGAGAAGTTTTTATGGGCAGGAAAGCAGAAGTGGTAAGAGAAAAGCCATGAAACAGTGAACCAAGACATCAAATGAAAGAGTAGAGCAACTGAGTCAACTGAGGTCCTGCCAGACAGACAGCGATGAGGGGAGGCGTGGATGTAGATTGAAAGAATGGGAAGAGGAGTTGAACTCTTCATCAGGGACAGGGACGGACTCTTCATGAGGTAGAAGGGTGTGAGACAAGTTTCTGAGCATTAATAGAAGTGCCCTCTAGACTGTAAGCTCTTTGGGAGCAGGAAATGTATGGTTCTACTGTACTCTCCCAGGTGCTGAGTACAGTGCTGTGCACGCAGTAAGTGCTCAATAAATACGATTGACTGACTGTGAAATTTAGTAAACAACATAAGGGAGGCTTAAGCTCTTGAACTACTCTAAATTCAGGGGGTTCTCAAGTGTATTTTGTTCTCTGTCTCCCCCCTTTAAGACTGTGAGCCCACTGTTGGGTAGGGACTGCCTCTATATGTTGCCAACTTGTACTTCCCAAGCGCTTAGTACAGTGCTCTGCACACAGTAAGCGCTCAATAAATACGATTGATTGATTGATTGATTGATAAGGACTTTATCCCTCATGTTCAAACCTTGGCCTATTCCTTAGGCTTCTAATTCATTTTTCTGTTCCTCACTTAAATGCAGTTTTCTAAGAGGCATTTGACCTCCAACATGCACTGTGACTCTAGAAGGAGCGTGGCTTAGTGGAAAGAGCACAGGTTTAGGAGGCAGAGGTCGTGGGTTCTAATCCCGGCTCCGCCACTCATCTGCTGTGTGACTTTGGGCAAGTCACTTCACTTCTTGGTGCCTCAGTTACCTCATCTGTAAAATGGGGATTAAGACTGTGAGCCCCATGTGGGGCAACCTGATTACCCTGTATCCTCCCCCCCAGAGATTAGAACAGTGCTTTGCACATAGTAAGCGCTTAACAAATGTCATCATTATTATTACCATTATTTTTGACAGCTGGTAAATATTTCTCTAGCTGGAGAATGAAGTCACATGAAGAAATAGTTTATTCCATGTTTGTAGAAGTACTCACAAAATGTGGGAAGTATACAGACTACAGACGCATGCCACAGGTGAAGTCTGATGATGTACAGTCCATAAGAACACAGGAATAACGCAAAAACGTAAATGTGAATTTTAGTGGCAGTGTCTCCATGTTGTAAGATCCTCTTTTTATGGTATTTGTAAAGCGCTCACTATGTGTCAAACACTGTTCTAAGCTCTAGGGTAATTACAAGTACAGAGAAGCAGCATGGCTCAGTGGAAAGAACCCGGGCTTTGGAGTCAGAAGTCATGGGTTCAAATTCCGGCTCCGCCACTTAGCTGTGTGACTTTGGGCAAGTCACTTAACTTCTCTAGGCCTCAATTACCTAATCTGTAAAATGGAGATTAAGACTGTGATCCCCAGGTGGGACAAACTTGCAACCTCCCCTGCACTTAGAACATTGCTTTGCACATCGTAAGCACTTAATAAATGCCATCACCATTATTATTATTACAAGTGAATTAGGTTGGACACAGTACCTGTCCCACATGGGGCTCACAGTCTAAGTAAGAGGGAGAACAAGACAACCGAGGTACAGAGAAATTATGTGACTCACCCAAGGTCACACACCAAGCAATTGGCAGAGCCTATCAGAACAAGGACCCCTCATTCCCAGGCCCAAGCTCTTTCCACTAGACCATGCTGATTCCTTGAGAGCAGGGATAGCATCAGTTCTATTTTACTGTCTCAAGAACTTAGTAAAGTGATCTGTCCCTTGTGGGACAACCTGATTACCTTGTATCTACCCCAGTGCTTAGAACAGTGCTTTACACATAATAAGCGCTTAACAAATACCAACATTATTATTATTATTATTAATCCCCATTTTTACAGATGAGGTAACTGAGGCACAGAGAAGTTAAGTGACTTGCCCAAAGTCACACAGCTGACAATTGGCTGAGTCGGGATTTGAACCCATGACCTCTGACTCCAAAGCCTGGCTCTTTCCACTGAGCCATGCTGCTTCTCAAGTTAAGAAGTGGGCCAGGGGTCAGCAGTGAGAATTACCTTATTCTGCCTTGATTTCTGCTTCAGCCTCTTCAATGGCCTCCCTGTCTCCCGACTCTCTCCACTTCAGTCCATACTTCCCTCTGCTACCTTGATCATTATTTCTGAAAAAACGTTTTAGTCCATGTCTCCCCACTCCTCTAGACTGAAAGCTCATTGTGGGTAGAGGACGTGTCTACCAACTCTGTTATATTGTAGTCTCCCAAGTGCTTAGTACAGTGCCCTTTACACAGTACGTGTTCAGCAAATACCATTGATGATGATAATGAAGAACCTCCAGTGGTTGGCCATCCACAACCACAACAAATAGAAACTTCTTACCATAGGCTTTAAAGCATTCAGCTCGCCCCCTCCTACCTTACCTCGCTAATCTCCAACTACAGCCCAGGCTACCAACTTCACTCTGCTAATGTCAGCTTGCTCCCTGCGCGTCGTCTATCTCACTGCTGAATCTTTTCCCACATCCTCCCCCTGGCCTGAAACTCCCTCCCCATTCACATGAACCAGACCACCTCTCTCCCCACTTTCGAACACTTATTAAAGTCACATCTCCTCCAAAAGGTCTTCCCCACTTAAGCCCTCTTTCCACTCACTCATTCATCGATTCAATCATATTTATTGAGCATTTACTGTGTGCCTAGCAAACCCATGGGAAAGTACAATACAGGAATAAAGAGGGGCAGTCTCTACCCACAATGAGCTCACAGTCTGGGGGGGCTGTACTCTCCAACCCAGCTGTACTCTCCTAGCACTTAGCACAGTGTGCTGCAAACAGTAAGGACTCAATGAGTACCGTTTATTGAGTACCAAGCAGCTCACTGAGAAGCAGGGTGGCTCAGTGGAAAGAGCACATGCTTGGGAGTCAGAGGTCATAGGTTCAAATCCCTACTCCGCCTCTTGTCAGGTGTATGACTCTGGGCAAGTCACTTAACTTCTCTGTGCCTCAGTTACCTCATCTGTAAAATGGGGATTAAAACTGTGAGCCCCTTGTGAGACAACCTGATCAACTTGTATCCTCCCCAGCGCTTAGAGCAGTGCTTTGCACATAGTAAGTACTTAATAAATGTCATTATTATTATTACTAAGGACTTGTAACATCCTTCCATATTGGTGAGTTGATAATGGATTTAACTAAAGAACTGTATCTCTTCACGCTTGCATGAATAGAATGCAAAAGACGTTTCTTTTTAAATGGCATTTCTTAAGTATGCACTATGTGTGCCACTGTTGATCTGCAGACCCCAGGTTTAATGCAGATTTCTCTAGTAGGGAGTACCTCTACTACGGAGTTACTATGGACTCTACTATAGAGCTCCTTATCTTCCCACCCAAATCCTGTCCTCTCCCGAACTTCCCCATCACTGTAGACAGCACCACCATCTTTCCCATCTCACAAGCCCGTAACCTTGGTGTTATCATTTACTTCTCTCTCCCATTCAACACACATATTCATTCCATCACCAAATCCTATCAGTCCCACCTTCACAACATTGTTAAAATCCTCCCTTTCCTCTCCCTCCAAACTGCTACCACATTAATACAGTCACTCATCCTATCTCACCTGGATTATTCCATCAGCCTCCTTGCTGACCTCCCAACCTCCCGTCTCTCCCCACCCCAGTCCATACTTCAACTCATCTGCCTGGATCATCTTTCTACAAAAATGTTCAGGACACGTCATCCCCCTCTTCAAAAATCTCCGTTGGTTGCTTAACCACCTCTGTTTCAAACAAAAACTCCTCACCATTGGCTTTAAAACACTCCATTACCTGGCCTCCTCCCACCTCACCTTCAGCTGTGTGACCTTGGGCAAGTCACTTCACTTCTCTGGGCTTCAGTTACCTCATCTGTAAAATGGGGATTAAGACTGTGAGCCCCACGTGGGTCAACCTGATCACCTTGTAAACTCCCCAGAGCTTAGAACAGTGCTTTGCACATAGTAAGCACTTAATAAATGCCATTATTATTTATTATTATTATTTATTCTAAACCCAGCCAGCACACTTTTCTCCTCTGGGGCCAACCTTCTCACTGTGCCTCGATGTCCCCTGTCTCACCACCGACCCCTGGCCCACATCCTACCTCTGCCCTGGAATGCCCTCCCTCCTCAAATCTGCCAGACAATGACTCTCCCCACCTTCAAAACCTTATTGAAGGCACATCTCCTCCAAGAGGCCTTCCCAGACTAAGCCCCACTTTTCCTTATCTTCCACTCCCTTCGGCATCATCCTGCCTTGCTCCCTTTGCTCTTCTAACCCCGATAGCCCCATAGCACTTAGGTGCATATTTGCAGTTTTTAAAATTTATATTAATTTCTACTTATTTATATTTATGTCTGCCCACCCCCGCCACCTCTAGTTGGTGAGCTTGTTGTGGGCTGGGATTGTCACTCTTTATTTTTGTATTGTACTTTCTCAAGTGCTTAGTACAGGGCTCTGCAGAAGGAGAGCTCACCTCCTCCAGGAGGCCTTCCCAAACTGAGACCCCTTTTCCCTCTCCTCCTCCTCCTCCCCTCCCCACCACCCCCGCCCCTCCCTCTGCCCTACCCCCTTCCCCTTCCCCACAGCACTTGTATATATTTGTACATATTTATTACTCTATTTATTTTTTGTACATATTTATTACTCTATTTAGTTTATTAATGATGTGTATATTGCTATAATTCTATTTATTCTGATGCTATTGATGCCTTTCTACTTGTTTTGCCCCCCTTCTAGACTGTGAGCCCTTTGTTGGGGAGGGGCCATCTCTATATGTTGCCAATTTGTACTTCCCAATCACTTAGTACAGTGCTCTCCACACAGTAAGCGCTCAATAAATACGATTGAATGAAAGAATGAAGGTAAGCACTTAATAAATACAACTGAATGAATGAGTGAATGAATGAATGAATGCCTCAGCAGCTCCCAGCTGGGGGGAATCCACAAGTTCTCAGCTGCAATTAGGGAGCCATTAAAGTGCCTGTCCAGAGTCAGTGAGCCAGCAGTACTATCAAATCCTTAGCTGTTGATGTTATGTGACTGCTAACGTGTTGGTGTTGTTATCTCCTAGGTGAGTTGATGTTCAATTTTTGGGTCAGTGTGTTGGGATCTAGTGGGGTTGGCCAGTCCTTCCTTGTGCAGTCCCAAGTCCCCAGTGCATGGATGGGGTTAGGAAGGAATAAAGGAGTGCCACTGCACCTTCCCCCGATGCAGCTCCGGGCCCCTGGTGAAGAAGGGAGTGTGTTGTTTAGGGGAGAATGGGCCCAGGGGCAATCCTCTCGTGGGTAGGCCTGAAGGGACCACCCTCTCCTTTTCTCAGTCCTCAGACACTGGCATGGAGAAGATCCTTCCCTCCCACGCCTCCGGGGAAGAGGATGGAAGGAGGACTCGGCCTCCTTCTCCAGAGTACTAGGCTCTCTGTGGTGGGGAGAGTGTAGAGGGGAAGGGGAACCTCCTCTTTGCTCAGTTTTTGCTCCCTGTCTTGTGGAATGGGTGCTAGGGTGTTCAGCTCCCCTTCTCTCAAGCATCATACTAGGCTTTCAGGCCGGGGGGAGAGTCCAGAGAGATTGACATCCCTTCCCCTGGAGCAATGCTAGCCCCCCAGTGCAGGGAGGAGTAGATGGTGGGGGAGAAGGGCCTCCTCTCTGGTCTGTGTTTGCCCCTTGGCTTGTGGAGTGGACACTTGGGTGGTGGGCAGCCTTCCTGTCAGCCACAATCCCAGGCCTCTGGTTCATTCATATTTTTTATTTAATCATATTTATTGAGTGCTTACTGTGTGCAATGAGGTGCGAGGCTGGAGGGCTCGGCATTCGATGATAAACCCCTTAGTATGGAGGGAGGGGTTAGGAGGGGCGTGGCGGAGATCCTCTTCTCTGCTTAGTATTTGTCCCTTGGCTTGTGGAGTGGGCACTGGGATGGTCAGTGGTCCTTCTCACTAGCGAGGTCAGAAGCATGTGTGGTAGGGGAGAGGCTGGAGGGCTCCATGTTCCTGCCTTCTGTCACAGTCCTAGACACTCCCAAGGAGGGGGTGTACATGGGTCTGAAGGAAGGGTTTGCCCCACCTCGGACCTCTGGCATCATCACTGCCACCTCCCACAGCCCTGTTATTGATGCTGCCATCTTGAAGCGCTTTGTACAGTGCTCTGCACACAGTAAGTGCTCAATAAATATGATTGAATGAGTGAAGGAATACCAGGTTCTTAAAGCCTTATTGAAGGCACACCTTGTCCAAAAAGCCTTCCCCGACTAGGCCCTCATTTCCTCTACTCGCATTCCCTTCTGGGTCACCCTTGCACTTGGATTTGTACCCTTCACCACACTCAGCCCCTCAGCATGCATGTACATATCTATGATATAGAGATATTAATGTCTGTCTTTCCCTCTAGACTGTAAACTCCTTAATGGGCAGGGAACATGACTACCAACTCTGTTCTATGGTACTCTCCCAAGTGCTCAGTAAAGTGTTCTGCACGTAGTAAGTGCTCAATAAATCAATCAATGGAATTTATTGAACAGTTACTGTATGCAGAGCACAGGGGGCTTGGGAGAGTACAATACGTAGGACTGACTGATTGACTTAGGGTGTGCCAAGCACTGGGGTAGATAAAACTTAATAAGATTGGAGAGAGTCGCTGCCTCCAGCTGGTCTCACAGCCAAGAAGGGAGAGCAGTTATTTTATCTCCATTTTTAGCAGGTGAAACTGAGAACCCTAGAGGTTAATTGACTTGCCTAAGGACACAAAAAGGACAGTTGATAGAGCCGGGACCTCCTGATTCCCAGTCTGGCCTCTTTCCACTACGCCATGCTGTGTCCGTCTTAAAAACGTGATATCAACTTTCTATATTTTTCTCTAGGTTGTGGAAAGTGTTTTTAAAAAGAAGCAAACCAAAACCAGAAAGTGAAAAATGCTTTTAGCTAAAAGCATGTTACCTGTTTATTTGAAAGTACAAATGCTTTCACTTACCAACCCTGTTGGAAGCAATGAGAGATAAAGGTCTGTTTTGCTTTCCTTTCTTGAGATAATTTTTCTCCCATGTTTTCCTTAGGGAGATTGCACCAGCAATGGGATTTAAATGAATGTTTCTTATTTTTAAAAGCATGTCTTCCTGTGATCTCAGAATATTAACTAGTCCCTATACTTGCAAGCGAGGAAAAAGAGGCGGGGGGTGGGGGGGGGGAGACATTAAAAAAGTAAAGGTATTAAGTTCTTATTATGTGCAAGGCCATCCCTCTTTATAATAATGATAATAATAATAATGATAGTATTTGTTAAGTGTTTACTATGTGCAAAGCACTGTTCTAAGCGCTGGGGAGGTTACAAGGTGATCAGGTTGTCCCACAGGGGGCTCACAGTTTTAATCCCGATTTTACAAATGAGGGAACTGAGGCACAGAGAAGTTAAGTGACTTGCCCAAAGTCACACAACTGACAGTTGGCTGAGCCGGAATTTGAACCCATGACCTCTGACTCCAAAGCCCGTGCTCATTCCACTGAGCTATGCTGCTTCTCAATATATGTATTTGTACAGATTTATTACTCTATTTTACCTGTTCATATTCACTATTCTCTTTATTTTGTTAATGATGTGCATAAAGCTTTAATTCTGTTTGTTCTGACGATTTTGACACCTGTCTACATGTTTTCTTTTGTTGTTTGTCTCCCACTTCTAGACTGTGAGCCTGTTGTTGGGTAGGGACCATCTCTATATGTTGCTGACTTGCACTTCCCAAGCGCTTAGTACAGTGCTTTGCACACAGTAAGCACTCAGTAAATATGATTGAATGAATGATTCTTTCTCCAGATGATTAAATATTAGTATTTATATTGTATTATATATTTATGTTGTATTATATTTATCATAATATGTGTGTACATATACATATGTGTGTATACATATGTGTGTATACATTAATAATAATGATGGCATTTGTTAAGCACTTTAGTGCAAACCACTGTTCAAAGTGCTGCGGAGGATACAAGGTGATCAGGTTGTCCCACGTGGGGCTCACAGTCTAAGCATTGTTCTAAGCACTGGGGGGTTTACAAGGTGATCAGGTGGTCCCACGTGGGGCTCACAGTCTTTATCCCCATTTTACAGATGAGGTAACTGAGGCAAAGAGAAGTTGAGTGACTTGCCCAAAGTCACACAGCTGACAAGTGGCAGAGCCGGGATTAGAACCCATGACCTCTGACTCCCAAGCCTGTGCTCTTTCCACTGAGCCATGCTGCTTCCCTATATGTTTGTACACACACACATGCATATACACACGCACACGCGCGTATACACACACGCGCGTATACACACACGCGCATATACACACACGCGCGTATACACACACGCGCGTATACACACATGCGCGTATATACACACACACATACGCACACACACATACGCACACACACATACGCACACACACATACGCACACACACATACACACACATATATATACACACATATATATATACACACACACATATACATACACACACTATATATATATACATGCACATATATACATGCATATATACACATATATGCAAACATACGCACATATATACATACACACACATATATATATATGCACGCATACACACACACACACACACACACACACACACACACACACATATATACATACAGAGAGAGAACAGTTACTCCTCTTAAATTCTAAATTAAGCACTTACTGTGTGTCAAGCACTGGGGTAGATACAAAGTAATCATATTGGACATGGTCTCTGTCCCACATGGGCTTACAGTCTAAGTATGAAAGAAAACAGATCATAAACCTTCCCTTTACAGATGAGGAATCTGGGGCATAGAAAAGTTAAGTGATTTGCTCCCGGACACGTAGCAGGCAAGTGACAGAGCCAAGATTAGAACCCAAGTCCTCTGACCCCCAGATCCATGAGCATTCAACTCACCCGTGCTCTCTCTGGTTTATGCATGCTCGGCTCTCGAGACACCGGAACCCAGAAAACCGACAGAGCAATAGAAATCTACGTACCCAACAGTTGAAAGCTGAATGCTAGGTTTGAAACGCTAAGCTATATATCTGAAATGCACGGGGTAATTGCCTAAAATAAGAATCCTTGAATAAAATAATGAACACTGCTTTTAAAAAGATTAATGGCAAATAAAAACTCTAAAAATCAGCCATGCAGCAACCCAAACAGCTCCATCCATTTCAAACTCTTGTCAGAAAGCGTGAGGTGATCATTTTCACCAAAATGGACCAGTAAATTGCCATGTGATTAAAACAGACTCATTTATTTACAAATTCTCATTTGTAAGACATCTAGCATATGTTTTCCACTCTATTTAATTTCCTTAAGTACTCTCTTGGACATTTGGGCATTAACAAGATAGTTCTTCCATTATGTTTTACAACCTTGAATAATTTGATTAGAATGAAATTGACTGATCACTTCAAGACGGCATATACTCCTTCTATAAGTGCACTGCCTATAGGAAAAGATTAAAAATAACAAACCCGAGTGAATCAGCTTCCTTCCCTAGCCAGAAACTTTAGAGTTTCGGACCAGCACCCGTGAGTCTATATCTATTTTGGGGGTTGGGGAGGGGTCTTACAATATATTAAGGAAAATAATATCCCCACTCCTCAGTCTTCACCATCATCTGTCTTCTCATCTGTCGTAAAAATCTCCCGATTGCTTGCCAGTCTTTTCCTTCCAGTTCCCAGGTGAGCGGAAGAAATAACGATGAAATATCTGTGCCTGACGTGTAAGACGGTTCTGTTTTTGCTGTTCTGAGACCAGGCTTGTCCTCTAAACCCTGCTTTGTAAACATTTTTACTCTTGCCACCCCTGTGGAGTAGCTGTCTCTCCGAGTGATGAAACGGCCAGCCCTAAAAAGAGTGGTACGAGGAAGCACCATTTGTTCTCGTGGAGTGTCATTTGTCCAAATGCTTTGCAACTGCTCAGTTGGGCCATATGAAAATCACTGCCCAAGGTAGAGTAGATTTGTGCGTCTGTGTATGTGTGAGTGTGCACGCTTGTGCCTGTGTGTGCGTGTATGAATATCTGTGTCAGGGGATGAGAAATGTTAAGGCAGAGGAAATAGCTAGTTTCTAGAAGCAGTATAGCTCTCCAGTGTTTTGGAGTTTGTTTTTTTTTTTGTTGTTTTTTATTTGCTTTCGTTCAATCAATCATATTTATTGAGCGCTTACTATGTGCAGAGCACTGTACTAAGCGCTTGGGAAGTACAAATTGGCTACATATAGAGACAGTCCCTACCCAACAGTGGGCTCACAGTCTAAAAGGGGGAGACAGAGAACAAAACCAAACATACTAACAAAATAAAATAAATAGAATAGATATGTACAAGTAAAATAAATAAATAAATAGAGTAATAAATATGTACAAACATATATACAGGTGCTGTGGGGAAGGGAAGGAGGTAAAATGGGGGGGATGGAGAGGGGGACGAGGGGGAGAGGAAGGAAGGGGCTCAGTCTGGGAAGGCCTCTTGGAGGAGGTGAGCTCTCAGCAGGGCCTTGAAGGGAGGAAGAGAGCTAGCTTGGCGGATGGGCAGAGGGAGGGCATTCCAGGCCCGGGGGATGACGTGGGCCGGGGGTCGATGGCGGGACAGGAGAGAACGAGGTACGGTGAGGAGATTAGCGGCGGAGGAGCGGAGGGTGCGGGCTGGGCTGGAGAAGGAGAGAAGGGAGGTGAGGTAGGAGGGGGCGAGGTGATGGACAGCCTTGAAGCCCAGGGTGAGGAGTTTCTGCCTGATGCGCAGATTGATTGGTAGCCACTGGAGATTTTTGAGGAGGGGAGCACTTCAGTACTTGGGATTGCACCCTTTGTTCACCCCACCCTTAGCCCCATGGCATTTATGTTTGTATCTGTAATTTATTTATATTGATATTTGTCTCCCCGTCTAGACCGCAAGCTCATGGTAGGCAGGGAATGTATCTTTCAACTCTATCAACCAATCAATGGTACTCATTGACCATTTACTATGTTCAATGCTAATAATGATAATAATGGCATTTGTTATGCGCTTACTATGTGCCAAGCACTGTTCTAAGTGCTGGGGAAGATGCAGGGTAATCAGGTTGTCCCACATTGGGCTCACAGTCTTAATCCCCATTTTACAGATGAGGGAACTGAGGCCCAGAGAAGTGAAGCGACTTGCCCAAGGTCACACAGCTGACAGGTGGCAGAGTGGGATTAGAACCCATGACCTGTGACTCCCAAGCCCGGGCTCTTTCCACTGAGCCGTGCTGCTTCGGAAGGTAGATTACAACAGAATTAGCAGACATAATCTCTGCCCATTCACTGCTAATTCTGTTATAATTTACTCTCCCAAATTAAGTTACTAATTAACTCTGCACATAGTAAGAGCTCAATAAATGACATTGGTTGATTGATTGATCTGTTGACTGATAGAGTCCTTAATGTTGGATGTACTTTCAGATCAGCGCTTCCTCTAATTCCCACCTATGTATTCTTTCCCACTACTTAGTGCAGTGCTCTGTGAGTAGTAAACGCTTAATAAGTGCCATTTTGACCACATTAAAAACCAAAAGAGATCGAACCCTTTCCATAAGGATTTTACAATCTAATAGAATCTAATACAATCTGAATGTGAGTGGCTTCAAAATACTGATAATGCCCAGAGTCCACCAAGAGGAAGCAGCATGGCTCAGGGGAAAAGAGCATGGGGCAAGGAATCAGGGGTCCTGTTTTGTGTCCTCATACCACCTGTTAGGTGGTCTTGGGCCTTTCACTCAGCCCCTCTGTGCCTCAATAGCTTCATCTGAAAAGGCTCAGTGGAAAGAGCACAGGCTTTGGAGTCAAAGTTCATGAGTTCAAATGCCAGCTCCGCAAATTGTCAGCTGTGTGACTTTGGGCAAGTCACTTAACTTCTCTGTGCCTAAGTTACCTCATCTGTAAAATGGGGATTAAGACTGTGAGCCCCCCATTGGACAACCTGATCACCTGGTAACCTCCCCAGAGTTTAGAACAGTGCTCTGCACATAGTAAGTGCTTAAGAAATGCCATTATTATTATTATTATATCTGTTCCCTCTTCCTCTTAGTTATAGTCCCTTTATAATCTGATCTGGTTATCCAATATCTTCTAAAGAACTTGGAAAATAGCGAGCATTTAATAAATGCCATAATTAGCAGAGTCAGTTCAAGTGCCATATACAGAATTTGACATTCATTCATTCAATCGTATTTATTGAGCGCTTACTGTGTGCAGAACACTGTACTAAGCACTTGGGAAGTACAAATTGGCAACATATAGAGACGGTCACTACCCAACAGCGGGCTCACATGAAATTCTAGTGGCGATGAAAACAACTGCTGGAACTTTCTTCCAACTGAGAGATTCCTTTCCAAACTCCTTGAATGAGTCATCTACATAGGCTGCCTCGAATTCCACAACACCAACTCTCTCCTAGACCCCCTCCAGTCTGGCTTCCGTCCCCTACATTCCACGGAAACTGCCCTCTCAAAGGTCACCAGTGACCTCCTGCTTACCAGATCCAATGGCTCCTACTATCCTAATACTCCTCGACCTCTCAGCCGCCTTCGACACTGTGGACCACCCCCTTCTCCTCAACACGCTATCCGACCTCAGCTTCACGGACTCCGTCTTCTCCTGGTTTTCCTCGTATCTCTCCGGTCGTTCATTCTCAGTCTCTTTTGTAGGCTCCTCCTCCCACTCCCATCCCCTTACTGTGGGAGTTCCTCAAGGTTCAGTTCTTGGTCCCTTTCTGTTCTCGATCTACACTCACTCCCTTGGTGACCTCATTTGCTCCCACGGCTTCAACTATCATCTGTACGCTGATGACACCCAAATCTACATCTCTGCCCCTGCTCTCTCCCCCTCTCTCCAGGCTCGCATCTCCTCCTGCCTTCAGGACATCTCCATCTGGATGTCTGCCCACCACCTAAAACTCAACATGTCCTAGACTGAACTCCTTGTTTCCCTCCCAAACCCTGCCATCTCCCTGACTTTCCCATCACTGTTGACGGCACTACCATCCTTCCCGTTTCACAAGCCCTCAACCTTGGTGTCATCCTCGACTCCACTCTCTCATTCACCCCTCACATCCAAGCCGTCACCAAAACCTGCCAGTCTCAGCTCCACAACATTGCCAAGATTCACCTTTTCCTCTCCATCCAAACCGCTACCCTGCTCGTTCAAGCTCTCATCCTATCCCGCCTGGACTACTGTATCAGCCTCCTCTCCGATCTCCCATCCTCTTGTCTCTCCCCACTTCAATCCATACTTCACGCCACTTCCCAGATTGTCTTTGTCCAGAAATGCTCTGGGCATGTTACTCCCCTCCTCAAAAGTCTCCAGTGGCTACCAATCAACCTATGCATCAGGCAGAAACTCCTCACCCTGGGCTTCAAGGCTGTCCATCACCTCGCCCCCTCTTACCTCACCTCCCTTCTCTCCTTCTCCAGCCCAGCTCACACCCTCCGCTCCTCTGCCGCTAATCTCCTCACCATGCCTCGTTCTCGCCTGTCCAACCCCTGGCCCACGTCATCCCCCGGGCCTGGAATGCCCTCCCTCTGCCCATGCGCCAAGCTAGCTCTCTTCCTCCCTTCAAGGCCCTACTGAGAGCTCACCTCCTCCAGGAGGCCTTCCCACACTGAGCCCCCTCCTTCCTCTCCCCCTCCTCTCCCTCTCCATCCCCCCCACCTTACCTCCTTCCCTTCCCCACAGCACCTGTATGTATGTATATATGTTTGTACATATTTATCAATCTATTTATTTCACTTGTACATATCTATTCTATTTATTTTATTTTGTTAATATGTTTTGTTTTTTTCTCTGTCTCCCCCCTTCTAGACTGTGAGCCCACTGTTGGGTAGGGACCGTCTCTATATGTTGCCAACTTGTACTTCCCAAGCGCTTAGTACAGTGCTCTGCACACAGTAAGTTCTCAATAAATACGATTGATTGATTCCCTAAAAGGGCTGCAGTCCATTTCTCTTTTCCTTGTGTTTAGAAGTATTGTCAGCAATACTGAATGTCTACCGTGTGTGCAAATAACTGTAGTAGGTACCTGGGGGTTACAGCAATTAAGTCATGCTCCCTGTCCTTCAGGATCCTTCAGCCTGATTGATTCAATCGTATTTATTGAGCACTTACTCTGTGCAGAGCACTGTACTAAGCGCCTAATGAGGGATGCAAGAAGGTGCCAGTGGCCAAAAATGGTTGAAATAACTTGGGTGAGCAAATCAATTAGTAACATAACTCACAAGTCACAGAGGAGTACATAATGATGCTGAGGTGGATGAGGGGAAGGAAAACAGTGAAGGCAGAGGGGGCTGACTCAGCCAAATCACTCTTTCTCCTAAAAGGATAAAGTTTTATCTCTAGAGCAAACAATCAGGTGTATTAATTGTCCACTTATTGTCTGCAGAGCACTGTACTAAGCACTTGGGAGAGAGCGATATACAACAGAGTTGGTAGACATGATCCTACCAATATGCCCACAAAGAGTTTACAATCTGGAAGGGGAGGCAGACATTAATATAAATGAACAAATTATTATTCTGTACACAATTCATTCATTCAGTCATATCTATTGAGCGCTTACTGTGTGGAGAGCACTGTACTAAGTGCTTGGGAAGTACAAGTTGGCAACATATAGAGACAGTCCCCACCCAACAACGGGCTCACAGTCTAGAAGGGGGAGACAGACAACAAAACAAAACGTGGATAGGTGTCAAGTCGTCAGAATAAATAGAAATAAAGCTAGATGCACATCTTTAACAAAATAAATAGAATAGTAAATAGGTATAAGTAAAATAAATAGAGTAATAAGTCTGTACAAACATATATACAGGTGCTGTGGGGAGGGGAAGGAGGTAGGGTGGGGGGGGCTGGGAGGAGGAGAGGAAAAAGGGGGTTCAATCTGGGAAGGCCTCCTGGAGGAGGTGAGCTATCAGTAGGGCTTTGAAGGGAGGAAGAGAGCTAAGGGAGGGGTGAATAAATGGAGCAAATCCAAGTCCAAGGGTGACGCAGAATGAGGAGTGAGAAGGGGAAATGAGTGCCTAATCAGGGAAGGCCTCTTGGAGGAGATGTGCCTTCAGTACGGTTTTGAAGATGAGTCAGTCACTTGTATTTACTGAATGCTTACTGTATGCAGAGCACTGTACTAATGCTTGGAAGAGTGGAATATAATAATAAACAGACATATTCCTTGCCCACGACAAGATTACAGTCTGGAGGGGAAGACACACATTAATATAAATAAGTGACAGACATGTATGTAAGTGCTGTGGGGCTGGGAGGAGGGAATGAATAAAGGGAGCAAGTCATGGCCACATAACGGAGAGTGGGAGAGAAGGAAAGAGGGGAACTAGTCTGGGAAGGTCTCGTGGAGTAGATGTGCCTTCCAGTAAGGCTTAGAAGTGTGGGAGAGTAATTGTCTGTTGGCTATGAACAGCGTGGGTGTTCCAGGCCAGAGGCAGGATGTGGATCAGAGGTCGGCAGTGAGATAAACGAAATCGAGGTACAGAGAGTGGGATTGCATGAGCGGACTGAAAATGTATAGTCTGGGCTGTAGCAGGAAAACAGTGAGGTAAGGATGGAGGGAACAAGGTGATTGAGTTCTTTAAAGCCAATTGTAAGGAGTTTCAATTTGATGTGGAGGGGGACTGGCAACCACAGGAGGTTCTTGAGGAGTGGGGAAACATGGACTGAATGTTTTTGTAAGCAAATGATTTGAGCAGCAGAGTAAAATATGGACTGTAGAAGGGAGAGACAGAAGGCCGGTATTTAAGTGAGGGGGGAGATACAATAATCAAGGTTGGATAGGACAAGTGCTTTGACTAACGTGGTAGCAGTTTGGATAGGGACTGTCTCTATATGTTGCCAACTTGTACTTCCCAAGCACTTAGTACAGTGCTCTGCACACAGTAAGTGCTCAATAAATACGATTGATTGATTGGATGGAGAGGAAAGGGCAGATTTTAGCTTAGTTATAAAATTTGAACTGACAGGATTTAGTGACAGATTAAATAGGTAGGTTGAGTCGAGGACAATGCCGAGATTACAGGTTTGTGAGACAGGAAGCAGGGTGGTTCTGTCGACAGTGGTGGGAAAGTCACGAGGAGGACAGGGTTTGAGTGAGAAGAAAAGGAGTTCTGTTTTGGACATGTTAAGTTTGAGACGGCGGTGGGACAGTGCACTAGAGATGTGCTGAAGGGAGAAGGAAATGAGAGATTGTGGAGAAGTTGAGAGATGAGGACTGGATATGGAGATTTGGGAATCATCTGCAGAGAGATGGTAGTTGAAGTCATGCGAGCGAATGAGTCCTCCAAGGGAGTGGGTGTAGATAGAGAATAGAAGAGGACCCAGAACTGAACCTTGAGGGACCCCCACAGATTGGAGGTGGGAGGCAGGGGAGGAGCCCGTGAATGAGGCTGAGAATGAGCAGAAAGAGAGGAGAAGAATCAGGAGAGAACAGTGTGAGTGAAGCCAAAGTCATCTGATGTTTCCAGGAGAAGGGTGTGATCCACAGTGTCAAAGGCAATTGAGAGGTAGTGGAGAATTAGGATGGATTAGAGGCCCTTGGATTTGTCAAGAGGTCATTTTGGACCTCTGAGAAGGCAGTTTCTGTGAAGTGAAGGGGATGGCAGCCAGATTTGAGGGGGTCAAGGAGACAATTGGAGGGGAGAAACTAGAGATGAGGTATAGACAACTCACTCAAGGAGTTTGGAGGAGGGAAATGGGGAGATGACTGGAGGGTGCCATGTGGCCAAAGATTGTTGCCTTTTTAGAATAGCGGAGACATGAGCATGTTTGAAAGCAGTGGGAAAAAAGCCATAGGAGGATGAACAGTTGAAGATGGGTGCTCAGGGAGGGAAGAAGGGAGACTGCAGGTGTTTTGATAAGGCCTCATATCTCCTCCTGCCTTCAGGACATCTCTGTCTGGATGTCTGCCCGCCATCTAAAACTCAGTATGTCCAAAACTGAATTCCTTATCTTCCCTCCCAAAGCCTGCCTTCTCCCTGACTTTCCCATCACTGTAGAAGGCACTACCGTCCTTCCTGTCTCACAAGCCTGCAACCTTGGTGTCATCCCCAACTTCACTCTCTCGTTCATCCCACACATCCAATCCATCACCAAAACCTGCTGGTCTCACCTCCACAACATCACCAAGATCTTCCCTTTCCTCTCCATCCAAACTGCTGTTACTGGTTCAATCTGTCATCCTATCCCGACTGGATTACTCCATCAGCCTCCTCTCTGATCTCCCATCCTCCTGTCTCTTCCCACTTCAGTCTATACTTCACTCTGCTGCCCGGATTATCTTTGTGCAGAAATGCTATGGGCAGGTTACTTCCCTCCTCAAAAATCTCCAGTGGCCGCCTGTCAACCTATGAATGAAGCAAAAACTCTTCACTTTCGGCTTCAAGGCTGTCCATCACCTCGCCCCCTCCTACCTCACCTCCCTTCTCTCCTTCTACAGCCCAGCCCACACCCTCCTCTCCTCTGCCTCTAACCTCCTCACTGTACCTCGTTCTCGCCTGTCCCGCCATTGACCCCCGGCCCACATCCTTCCCCTGGCCTGGAATAACCTCCCTCCACACATCTGCCAAGCTAGCTCTCTTCCTGTCTTCAAAGCCCTACTGAGAGCTCACCTTCTCCAGGAGGCTTTCCCAGAGTGAGCCCCGTTTCCTCTCCTCCTCCCCATCCACCCAGACCTACCTCTTTCCCCTCCCCACAGCACTTGTATATATTTGTACAGATTTATTACTCTATTAATTTTACTTGTACATATTTACTATTCTATTGATTTTGTTAAAGATGTGCATTTAGCTTCAATTCTATCTGTCCTGACGATTTTGACACCTGTCTACATGTTTTGTTTTGTTGTCTGTCTCCCACTTCTAGACTGTGAGCCCGTTGTTGGGTAGGGACCGTCTCAATATGTTGCCGACTTGTACTTCCCAAGCACTTAGTACAGTGCTGTGCATACAGTAAGCGCTCAGTAAATACAATTGAATGAATGAATAAGGCGAGAAGGGATGGGGTTAGATGTGCAGGTGGAGGTGATGGATTTTGAGTAAAGACCTGAGATTTCCTCTTGAGATACTGCTGGGAAAGATGGGTGAGTTGAAGAAGGTGTGGGAGGAAGGAGGGTCTTGGAAGGAGCAGGGAAGTTTGAGGAAGATCATGCCAATCAAAGTAGGTCTTTCTGAGGAAACTAAATAAAGATGGTACTACTTTATAAAAACAAATCTCTTTGGGTGGCACCTCCATCCTTCCTGTCTCATGAGCCCGTAACCTTGGTGTTATCCTTGATTACTCTCTATCATTCAACTTACATGGTCAAACCAGCACTAAATCCTGTCCTGTTAATTCAATCTTCATAACATCTCTAAAATCCACCCTTTCATCTCTAGCCAAACTGCTACATTAATCCAATCACTTATCCTATCCCTCCTTCATTAAAGTATCAGCCTCCTTGCTGACCTCCCTGCCTCCTGTCTCTCCCCACTTCAGTCCATATTTCACTCTGCTGCCCAGATCAGTAAATACCATCGATCAATTGACTGACTGCTAAGTATCCTCATAATGCACAGACAGGTAAGTTGCTTAGTACAGTGCTCTGCATACAGTAAGTACTCAATAAATAGCATTGATTGATGATTGAAGGAGGTCTCTACGCAGCAACTAATCTATCACCCGGCAGTTATGCTTATATCTTTGATATAGATTTGACACATCTATATCTATGCATCTATCTATAGATTTGTAGCTGTCTGTGCTGTCCTTTCTACTTGAAGATGTCAATGACGGTGAAATTCAGCTAAGAATTTGAGGCTGAGAAGTCAACCAATCAATCAGTGATATTCCTTCCAATATTTCCAATGCGGAGCACTGTTCTAAACACTTGAGAGAGTTCAACACAACCAGGTTGGTAGATATATTCCCTACCCACAATAAGCTGGCACCCTTCAATTGTCTATCTTGCCATTTGACATTAAATATAGACCGTAGGCTTCTCGTAGGCAAGGAACATGTCTACCAGAGCTGTTGTGTTGCACTCTCCCAAACTCTCAGTATGTAGGCTGCACCTAGTTAGTGTTCAATAAATACCTTTGATTGATTTGATTGATTCCCAACAGCAATATCAGTAATCAAACCAAAGAAAACTATTTGTTCATTTTCAGACATCCCTTCCTCCAGAACTCCAACCCTCTGAACTCGGGGTCCCAATCTTTCCCCTTCCCCATACTCCCACCCCTTATTCACTCAAAACCCACCTTATACCCACATTTAATTGCTTTTTTTGCTGTATCATCTTAAACCCACAGCCTAGGACATTGCATTTTGAAACCCAGAAGAGTGTGGTGAGAAGATTTGTAATTATACCTATCTCTCAGGGCATAATGACTTAATTAATGTACCCATCATGATGTTTCTCTCTGTGTGAAGCACCCAGCTGCACTAGCTGATGGAAATGAAGTCATTTCTAAGTGCCCGAAACATGAACGGTATTTTTTGAAACATATTCCATATTAATAGTTTTGGATCGCTTATGCTCATCACATTGACTCCTCCCTTTCTTAAGCTCCCTAACTTCTAAGTCCAATGTGTGGGAGGAGAAAACGTAGGTAACGTTGAAGCAGCATAAGTTGCTAATGACAAAAAGCAATCATAGCTGAATATCACCCGCAGAAGGCTGCTTAGAATGACACACACATTTGTTTTTCCCCATTAAACAAAGAGACTTAGGGTAACTTGTTTTGCAGGCATTTGTGTTTTTAGTGCCTAGGTATGATACCCAGCTATGTTGCTTTTCTTACAGCCTTTACTTTATGGGTTCATCAACTTAACTGCCTAGAAAAAGGCCACTTTGTACTTTGACGAGGCTTTTGCTTATTAGAAGCGAGTGTTTCTGCTACTAGGGACATGTTAGTTACTCACCAGAAAATTGAAAATGTCAGGCAGGTCTAACCATAGCTTTGAGCTTGTCAAATGGAGGAAAATTTGAATTTTGGATAACAGCAGTCTTATGCATTTGCTGGATATTTTGAGAAAGGAACTTCGGAATCTGTACTCTTTTATTTACCGGAAGATTTCATGACACAAAATGACACATTCTAAACCTTCTAAATCTATGTATTATTTGGCTCATTCAGAGATGGCAACTCTTGGCCATGCAATTATCCTCGTAGAGGGAGGGGTTATGCTGGGAGGAAAAGAAAAACCCAGAGGAGATTATCCCAAGTATCGAAGGACAAACATATACCTTAATATCCTGCAAAACCCATATTTTTTGTTGTGACAGTCACTGGAGTACTTTGTGGGAGTTTCAAACACAGTAACTGTCTGAGCCTATTGAAATGCCCCATGGGGGATGTGCAGCTTTGCATACCAATCTAGTCCTTCTTGTGACAACTTCTGAAACATGTCAGTGCCCACATTTCTTAACTTCACTTTCATTTACATTGAATGTTTCCTCCATTAAAACTCCATTCTAAGTGGGAGGACTTCTCAGCCATCCAGGCTCACCTCATCGTGAGCCCTGTCATCCAGAGGGGGACAATGAAGATAGCCCAACCTGGTTGACTGTGTCCAACCCGATTATCTTGGATCTACCCTAGTATTTAGTACAGTGTCTGGCACATAGGGATTCAAATGTCACAATTATTACTATTATTATTATTGTTAAATTGTCATTCTAAGTCCTAGGGGTTTCTCAGCTCCACTTCACAATTGCACCTGCATCAAGTGTGCACTTTGTTCACCAACCAATCAGAGAATATTTGTGGACTCTCACTTTCAACCTGAAGAAAAAGATCTTTACATGCCCATAAGCTTGGCATTCTCCTCGATTAATGTCTCCCATTCAATGCCACTTAACCAATCAGTCACCAAATCCTGTCGGTTCTACCTTCACAACATTGCCAAAATCCACCCTTTTCTCTCCATCCAAACCGCTACTCATTCATTCATTCAATTGTATTTATTGAGTGCTTACTGTGTGCAGAGCACTGTACTAAGTGCTTGGGAAGTACAAGTTGGCAACATACAGAGATGCTCCCTACCCATCAGTGGGCTCACAGTCTAGAAGGGGGAGACAGACAACAAAACAAGTAGACAGGTGTCAATACCATCAGAATAAATAGAACTATAGCTATATACACATCATGAATAAAATAGAGTAATAAATATACACAAATATATGAAAGTGCTTTGGGAAGGGGGTAAGGCAGAGAGGGAGGGTGATGGGGAGGGGAAGAGAAGGATAGGAAAAGGGGGGGCTCAGACTGGGAAGGCCTCCTGGAGGAGGGGAACTCTCAGCAGGACTTTGAAGGGAGGAAGACAGCTAGTTCAGCGGATGTATGGAGGGAGGGCTTTCCAGGACAGAGGCCAGACATGGGCCGGGGTCGATGGCGGGACAGGCTAGAACGAGGCCCAGTGAGGAGGTTAGCGGCTAAGGAGCGGAGGTTGCAGGCTGGGCTGGAGAATGAGAGAAGGGAGGTAAGGTAGGAGGGGGCGAGGGGATGGAGTGCTTTGAAGCCGAGAGTGAGGAGTTTTTGCTTGATTCGAAGGTTGATAGGCAACCACTGGAGATTTTTGAGGAGGGGAGTGACATGCCCAGAGCGTTTCTGTACAGAGATAATCCGGACAGCAGAGTGAAGTATAGACTGAAGCCGGGAGAGACAGGAGGATGGGAGATCAGAAAGGAAGCTGATGCAGTAATCCAGTCGGGATAGGATGAGAGATTGGTTGATCGTAGCCAGTCCTGACTACTGAATAGACCTACTCGCTGACCTCTCCATCTCCACTCTCCCCTTTCAGTCCATGCTTCATTTTGATTCCTCGATCCTTTTTCTCAAAAAAGAGTTGTGGCTACCAATCCCACAGTTCAAAAAACCTCCAGTGGTTGCCCAATCAACTCCACATCAAATAGAAATACTTTTCCATTGGCTTTAAAACACAAAATCAGCTGTCCCTGTTCTCTTACTGCAACCCAATCTGCCAACTTCATTTCTCTAACACGGCTTCAAGGCTGTCCATCACCTCGCCCCCTCCTACCTCACCTCCCTTCTCTCCTTCTCCAGCCCAGCCCACACCCTCCGCTCCTCTGCTGCTAATCTCCTCACCATTCCTCGTTCTCGCCTGTCCCACCATCGACCACCGGCCCACGTCCTCCCCCGGCCTGGAATGCCCTCCCTCCCCACATCCGCCCAGCTAGCTCTCTTCCCCCACTTCAAGGCCCTACTGAGAGCTCACCACCTCCAGGAGGTCTTCCCACACTGAGCCCCCTCCTTTCTCTCCCCATCTTCCCCCTCTCCATCCCCCCTGCCCTACCTCCTTCCCTTCCCCACAGCACCTGTATATATGTATATATATATATATATATATATATATATATATATATATTTGTACGTATTTATTACTCTATTTATTTTACTTATACATATCAATTCTAGTTTATTTTGTTAATATGTTTTGTTTTGTTCTCTGTCTCCCCCTTCTAGACTGTGAGCCCACTGCTGGGTAGGGACTGTCTCTATAGATTGCCAACTTGTACTTCCCAAGTGCTTAGTACAGTGCTCTGCACACAGTAAGCGCTCAATAAATATGATTGATTGATTAACACCAACCTGCTTACTTCTTATGCTAGGGTTTAAGGTACTCAATCAGCTCTCTCCCTCAAACCTTAATAATTATGGTATTTGTTAAGAACTTACTATGTGTCAGCACTGTACTAAGCGCTGGGGTAGAGACAAGCAAGTCAGGTTGGGCACAATCCCTGTCCCGCGTGGGGCTCACAGTCTCAATTACCATTTTACAGATGAGGTAACTGAGGCACAGAGATGTGAAGTGAGTTATTCAAGGTCACACAGCAGAGAAGTGGCGCAGCTGGGATTAGAACCCTCGATCTCATTCATTCATTCATTCATTCATTCAATCATATTTATTGAGCGCTTGCTGTGTGCAGAGCACTGTATGACCTCCTGAATCCTGGGGCCACGCTCTACCCAGTATGCCATGCTGCTTCCCTACCTCATTTTGTTGATCTCCCCACCCAAATACACTCACTTCGCTCCTCTAACACCAACCCACATACTGTTCCTCAGTTTTCGCTATCTCAACACCAACTCTTTGACCACATCGCTCTTCTGGTCTGGAATTCCGCCCCCCACACACCCACTTAATATTTAACAGGTCATCACCCTCCCTCTCTTCAAAAACCTTTGAAAATCACATCTACTCCAAGAGGCCTTCCCTTACTAACACTTCACTTTCACTAATCATCCCCTCCTCTGTGTCACCCATGCATTTGAGACTGTATCCTTTAAGCACTTGAGAAACACTGAGGCCTCGTGATAGAGCCCAGGCCTGGGATTCAGAGGGACCCACGTTCTAATCCCAGCCCTGCCATTTGCCAGTGTGTGACCTTGGGCAAGTCACTTTACTTCTTTGTAACTCAGTTAACTCATCTGTAAAATGGGGATGAAGACTGAGCCCCCCATGAGGGACAGGGACTGTGTCCAATCCGATAAGCATATTCACCCCAATCCCAGCCCCACAGAATTTTTGTGTGTATAATAATAATAATAATAATGGTATTTGTTAAGCACTTACTATGTGCATAGAACTGGTCTAAGTGCTGGGGGGATACAAGGTGATCAGGTTGTTCCACGTGGGGCTCACAGTCTTCATCCCCATTTTACAGATGAGGGAACTGAGGCACAGAGAAGTGAAGTGACTTGCCCAAAGTCACACAGCTGACAATTGGCCGAGCTGGGATTTGAACCCCTGACCTTTGACTCCAAAGCCTGTGCTCTTTCCACTGAGCCACGCTGCTTCTCAGTATATCCTTATACTCTACTATTTCTCCTTTCTGTAATTTATTTTGATGTCTGTCTCCCTTCTAGACCGTAGGCTCCTTGAGGACAGGGATCAGGCATGCCAACTCCATTGTTCACTCTTCCAGTCCTCTGTGCATAGTAATTGCTCAATAAATACTATTGATTGTTTGTTTGTGTCTCCCCTGTATCCTGGGGCCTGAAAATCTGCTTCAGGACAAACTGTGGAAGGCTATCAAAGAGAAGCAAAGTGTACCTCTACTATAAACATATCTAGGGAGCAAATACGTTTTTACAGATACAGGAAAAGAGTATTATCCCAAGCAAACAGTGTGATGCACTGCCACTGCAGGGTTAAATACCCATTTAGGTAAAACAATTATGAAAATCTAACTCCGCTTTAAAATACTTCCTCTGTACCATCAGCTAATTGCAAAGATACTTTGTGGATGGCTGCGGTATTATTTGCAAATATAAAAAGAATCATCCAAGGTTCAGATTCCTATAGTTCTTAAAATCCAGGTGGACACGAGATTGCGGTATTTTGTTTACCGAAAGCATTTGAAATTTGGCCTCTGTTGCCATATCCAAACCTGTGAGAAATAACCTCAGTAGCAGCAGCAGCTACAGACTGAAAATATAGGGGCATGTGTATGTGAGCGCAAGTTGTGGAAAAAATATAAAAATTCAATACCCTGAGGTCTTTAGAGGAGGATGCTATATTAATCAAACACACACACCAAAATTGGGAAATGATTCATTATTTTAGGTAGTAATTGGCTGTCTAAAATAAAATCCTGCTTTCCTTTGCTGCAGATTAATCCTTTTGGAAGGGAAGAGAACTCAGTGTGATGCACAAAAATAGCCAAAGGAAAAAAGGAGATCAGGCAACTGAGAACCGACCGGAACCAAAAATGTAATTTCTGCCAAAGAACTGAGTGGCAGTGGTGCTGACTTTTTAAAAAAAAAAAACAAAACTCTTTTGTCTCTGGGTTAGTGACACTGTTTAGATTTTTATGCTCTCTTTGACTTTCAAGCCAGCTGTTTCAGGTTATGTATTAAGACAAATCAGTTTCAATCAGCTTTTTCCTGTTGGGGAACATTAAGATTAGGAAAAAAGACACAATTTCTCAGTCTCCTCAGTTTAGATGTATGCTTTCTGTATATGATTTATGGTATAGAATGCATTTTGTTACGTTTTCTTTAGCGACGTAAGTATTAATGAGGAAAACAATTTTAAAGTAACTGCATTATCAAAAAGTCATAACTCCCTAATTTGGGAAACTTAATGACTGTAGTTTACGACTGGATGATTTAGAGTGTCCAGTGATGGACATAAGAGGAGATCACCAAGAATCAACTTCGCTATTTCCTTTTAGTTGAGCAATTCACCAATGAGTTCAATTCCCAAATTAAGCCGCCCTTTTTCCCCTGCTCCTCCTCCTCTTCCCAACTCCCTCACCATCCCACAGCACTTGTGTTTATATGTACATATTTATTAGTTTATTTTATTAATGATGTGTACATAACTATAATTCTATTTATTTATATTGATGCTATTGATGCCTGTTTACTTGTTTTGTTTTGCTTTGTGGTCTGTCTCCCCACTTCTAGACTGTGAGCCTGTTGTTGGGTAGGGATTGTCTCTTCTGTTGCTGAATTATACATTCCAAGTGTTTATTATAGTGTGCTGCACACATTAAGGGCTCAATAAATACGATTAAACGAACGATTTCCCCAAAGGCATCCCTCTATATAGTGTCCAGTTTTATACCATTAATACAATGCAGGTTTATGCTTCCCAGGAGCTAATGATAATAATAATGGCATTTATTAAGCACTTACCATGTGCAAAGCACTGTTCAAATCTGGGGGGGGGGATACAGGGTAATCAGGTTGCCCCATGTGGGGCTCAAAGTCTTAATCCCCATTTTACAGATGAGGTAACTGAGTCCCAGAGAAGTGAAGTGACTTGCCCAAAGTCACAGAGCTGACAATTGACAGAGCCAGGATTTGAACCCATGACCTCTGACTCCAAAGCCCAGGCTCTTTCCACTGAGCCACGCTGCTTCTCTGAGCAAATAATAATAATATTAAAATAATAAAATAATAAAATAAATAAAATAAAATAAAATAATAATAAAATTATGGTACTTGTTAGGCACTTGATATGTGCCAAGCACTGTTCAAAGTACTAGGTAGATTCAAAGTAATCAGGTTGGACACAGTCCCTGTCCCACATGGGGCTGATGCTCTTAATCCCCATTTTATAGATGAGGGAACTGAGGCCCAGAGAAGTGAAGTGACTTCCCCAAGGTCTCACAGAAGACACGTGGCATAGCCAGAATTAGAACCCAGGTCCTTCTGACTCCCAGTCTTGGGCTTCATCCACTAAACCAGGCTGTTTAATCTGCAGTTTTCCCAGTGACAACTGAGCCACTGATTTGAGCCCCCAAAGTGGCATGATTTGGGGCAGGTCATCCTCGTGCTGCTAGACTGTGAACCCGCTGTTGGATAGGGACCGTCTCTATATGTTGCCAACTTGTACTTCCCAAGCGCTTAGTACAGTGCTCTGCACACAGTAAGCGCTCAATAAATAGGATTGAATGAATGAATGAACAACTACAATTTCTTCCAGTGAAAGCAGTCTGTACGCTCAGAATCTACAGGCCCCAAAACAGGATCGTGGTACCTAGATGCAGCTGGGGGCTTGCATGAGAAGCAGCGTGGAATAGTGGAAAGATGTCAGTGGAAAGAGCACGGGCTTTGGAGTCAGAGGTCATGGGTTCGAATCCCGGCTCCGCCAATTGTCAGCTATGTGACTTTGGGCAAGTCACTTAACTTCTCTGTGCCTCAGTTCCCTCATCTGTAAAATGGGGATTAAGACTGTGAGCCCACCATGGGACAACCTGATCACCTTGTAAACTCCCCAGATCTTAGAACAGTGCTTTGCACATAGTAAGAGCTTAATAAATGTCATTATTATTATTATTATTATTATTATTATTATTATTATTATTATTATCACAGGCCTGAGAGTCAGAAAGACATGGGTTCTAATCCCTGCTTCCCCACCTGCCTGTGACCCTGGGCAAGTTACTTCACTTCTCTGTGCCTCAGTTCCCTCATCTGTCAAATGGGGATGGAAACTGAGCCCCACATGGGACAGGGACTGAGTCCAACCTGATTTGCTTGTATCCACCCCAGCGCTTGATACAGTGGTGCTTTAAAAAATGCCATAATTATTGTTATTATTATTATGAGCAGGCAAGCTGCCCAGCAATCACAGGCTTTCTGTAAAAGCCCGGGGAGGTGATTACCTTACTGCTAAAGGGTGCCCAGACTCAAAGACTTCCCATGAACCACAGTGTGGCTCAGTGGAAAGAACACGGGCTTTGGAGTCAGAGGTCAGGAGTTCAAATCCCAGCTCCACCGGTTGTCAGCTGTGTGACTAGGGGCAAGTCACTTAACTTCTTTGTGCCTCAGTTACCTCGTCTGTAAAATGGGGATTAAGACTGTGAGCCCCCCCAGGACAACCTGATCACCTTGTAACCTCCCCAGTGCTTAGAACAGTACTTTGCACATAGTAAGCACTTAACAAATACTATTATTATTATTTGCACAGAGTAAGCACTTAATATATGCCATCGTTATTATTATTGTTATTATTATTATTATTATTATTCCACTTCAGACCAGTCTGAGAAGCTTCCAGATCCACCCTGAAATTCCTCCAGTGAGCCCAGATACAATCTCTGATGTTTGTTTGCATCAAATACACCCGTATTAATAATTATGGTATCGATAAAACTCTAGCTATTCGACTAGCATGGCACAAAGCATTAGGACAATAATGAGAATAACCATGGTATTTGTTAAGTGCTTACTGTGTGCCAGGTAATGTGCTTAATACCTTAAACATACAATGCAAGCGAAGCCCAGTTCTGACAACTACTTTTCATTCATTCAATTGTATTTATTGTGTGCTTACTGTGTGCAGAGCACTGTACTAAGCGCTTGATGTGTCACTTGATTTTGATGATGGCATATTTTAAGTGCTTACTATGTGTCAACATCTGTTTTAAGCACTGGGGTAGATACAAGATAGGTTGGGCATGGCCCCTGTCCCACACGGGGGTCGCAGTCTTAATCCCCATTTTACAGAAGAGGTAACTGAGACCCAGAGGAAGTGAAGTGATTTGCCCACGGTCACACAGCAGTTAAGTGGTGGAGCCGGGATTAGAACCTAGGTTCTCCTGACTCCTGGGCCTGTGCTATATTCGTCAGGTCACACTGTCCTAAGTGCTTGGGAGAGTACAATACAGTGGCATTGTAATGCCTGTGCAGGTTTTCCCACTCATTAAGAACTTCCAGTGGTTGCCCATCCACTTCTTCAAATAGAAACTCCTCACTATCGACTTTGAAGAGGTCAATCACCTTCCTGCCTCCTGAATCTCACCTTGCTGCTCTCATCATCATCATCAATCATATTTATTGAGCGCTTACTGTGTGCAGAACACTGTACTAAGCGCTTGGGAAGTACAAGTTGGCAACGTATAGAGACAGTCCCTACCCAACAGTGGGCTCACAGTCTAGAAGGGGAAGACAACAATCCTACAACAATTGCTCTCCTACAACAATCCAGACTCACACTTCACTCCCGTAATACTGCTAATCTATTTGATCTCATCTATCTCACTGCTGAACTGTTGCCCACATCCTGCCAATGGCCAGGAATGCCCTCCCTCTTTATATCTGCCAGACAATTACTCTTTTCGCCTTCAAAGCCTTACTGAAGGCACATCACCTCTAAGAGGCCTTCCCTGACAAAGCCCTCTTTCTCTTTTCTTCCACTCCCTTCTGTGTTCCCCTGATTTGCTCCCTTTATTCTTCCACCCCGTCCAGCCCCACAGTACTTATGTACTCATCCATAATTTATTTATATTAACGTCTGTCTCTGCCTCTAAACTGTAAAGTCCTTATGGACAGTGTGTCAGTGTGTGTCTGTTATATTGGTATGTTGTACTCCCTCAATCAATCAATCAATCAATCAATCGTATTTATTGAGCGCTTACTATGTGCAGAGCACTCTACTAAGCGCTTGAGAAGTACAAATTGGCAACACATAGAGACAGTCCCTACTCAACAGTGGGTTCACAGTCTAAAAGGGGGAGACAGAGAACAGAACCAAACATACCAACAAAATAAAATAAATAGGATAGAAATGTACAAGTAAAATAAATAAATAAATAAATAGAGTAATATATATGTACAACCATATATACATATATACAGGTGCTGTGGGGAAGGGAAGGAGGTAAGATGGGGGGATGGAGAGGGGGACGAGGGGGAGAGAAAGGAAGGGGCTCAGTCTGGGAAGGCCTCCTGGAGGAGGTGAGCTCTCAGCAGGGCCTTGAAGGGAGGAAGAGAGCTAGCTTGGCGGAGGGGCAGAGGGAGGGCATTCCAGGCCCGGGGGATGACGTGGGCCGGGGGTCGACGGCGGGACAGGCGAGAACGAGGTACAGTGAGGAGATTAGCGGCAGAGGAGCGGAGGTTGTGGGCTGGGCAGTAGAAGGAGAGAAGGGAGGTGAGGTAGGAGGGGGCGAGGTGATGGACAGCCTTGAAGCCCAGGGTGAGGAGTTTCTGCCTGATGCGCAGATTGATTGGTAGCCACTGGAGATTTTTGAGGAGGGGAGTGATATGCCCAGAGCGTTTCTGGACAAAGATAATCCGGGCAGCAGCATGAAGTATGGATTGAAGTGGAGAGAGACACGAGGATGGGAGATCAGAGAGAAGGCTGGTGCAGTAGTCCAGACGGGATAGGATGAGAGCTTGAATGAGCAGGGTAGCAGTTTGGATGGAGAGGAAAGGGCGGATCTTGGCAATGTTGCGGAGCTGAGACCGGCAGGTTTTGGTGACGGCTTGGATGTGATCTCATCTATCTCAAGCACTTAGTATGGTGCTCTGCTCACAGTAAGCGCTCAATAAATGTGATCGATCAATTAATTGATTCAGTGCCAAGTGTTGAGATAGATACAGGCTAATCAGGTCAGACCCAAGTCTCTGTCCTTCATGGGCTCACAGTCTAAGTTGGAAGGACAACAAAACTCCATTTTATAAATTTGGAAATGGAGGCACAGAGAAGTTAAGCGATTTGCCTAAGGTCACGGGGCAGAAAAGTGGAGGGGCAGAATTAGAACACAGATCCGGTGAGTCCAAGTCCCGAGCTTTTTCCACTAGACCACACCGCTTCCAGGAGGATTTGCTGTTTACATGATAACTGAAAAGATTCCCCCCCATCTATGTAGAACCAAGAAGAAACCAGGAAGTCCCTCTCGACTTTTTCATTTTTGTTACTGCTTCTACCCAGAAGGTCGCGGAAAAGCTGCATCCCAGAGGCCAATGGGCCGCTCCATTTCCTGCATAATGGGAGGATTTCCTGCCCCAAAACCACACAATCTAGCGTGAATATGCTATTATGGAATCTCCAAGCATCTCACCCCTGAAGGTGGTTTGTCTAGAGGCCTCTGCCCTCCTTCCTTCTATTTGGATAACTAATTTCACAGTTGTTTTATCTCCCCGCAGGTGATGCGATTCTTCTCCCCTTTCCGTAGTCCTAAATGTAAACACAAAGATAGTCATCCTATTCTCAGTACGAGCCTTCAGCAGACTGATTCAGTGTGAGGTATTATTTTAATTTTTTTTTCCAAGTTATTGCCAAATCTAATCATGATTCAGTTTTTATCTTAAAGCAACCTATAATTAGGGAGGAGGGAGGGGAAGCCCTGTACTTCTAAGCGTAATGAAGAAACTATTTATTTTCGTTCTCATTAAAAAGGAAATTACAGTCTTTGCAGTATATCTCCTGGCATATGTGAGATTCCTAATAGAAATTATAATTTGATAGAATGTTTTTTTTATATTAGCGTTTCAGTGAAATCAAACAGACAGTGATGGCTGAAAATGGAATGCTTGGAGGAGCCTGTGAGAACGGTTTGTGAAATGGTCTATAGATGGTAGTCATAATATTAGTAGGCATGGAGATTCTAAAAAGAAACAGAGCTATGCAGGAAAAGCACACTCTTTTGTTTTATGTCTCATTTCAAACGTGTTTGGTCTGAATGGGGAAGAGAGACAACAATGGGTGAAATAAACAAAGCAGAAATTCATTAAATTTCTGTGATCCAGAAGGCTTCTCTAGTATGAAATAACAGCTCACGTGGTACCCAGAAGAAGCTCTGCCTCTCAAACTCTTATTGTCTCAGGAAAGAGATTCCCCTTCCAGTGGCAAATCACACAGTATCTGGGGAAGCCACGGAGTGAGAAATCCTAAGGGCTCTTCCAGATATCTCTTTTTTCCTCCAATTCTTTCACTTTCTTAAACCATCTCCGTGTAATCAATCAATCAATCATATTTATTGAGCGCTTACTGTGTGCAGAGCACTGTACTAAGCGCTTGGGAAGTACAAGTTGGAAACATATAGAGACAGTCCCTACTCAACAGTGGGCTCACAGTCTAAAAGGAAGAAGGACTCGTTGATGCTGGCTTGTCATAGCCCTTGGAAGGTGAAGGTTAGGTTTGCCCTCAGCTTTAACTTTTTAACTTAGCTTTTTACTTGTACATATCCATTCTATTTATTTTATTTTGTTAATATGTTTGGTTTTGTTCTCTGTCTCCCGTTTCTAGCCTGTGAGCCCACTGTTGGGTAGGGACTGTCTCTATATGTTGCCAACTTGTACTTCCCAAGCGCTTAGTACAGTGCTCTGCACACAGTACGCACTCAAGAAATACGATTGATTGATTGGTTGGTTGATTTAACCCTTTGAGGCCTAAATATCATTTTAGGGACTCTGGAAAGCATGTGCAGGGTCATATCACATCACGCAGTACAGCAGCAGTCCCTCTGTATCTTAGAGACGATCCTGAGAACCCTTCACTGGAAATGGACTGGGAGTCCGAAGGACCTGGGTTCTACACCCGGTTCCACCAAGTGCATCCCCTGTGTCCTTGGGCAAGTCACTTGACTTCTCTGTACCTCAGTTTCCTCATCTGTAAAATGGGGATTCAGACTGAGGACCCTGTGTGGGACTGGGACTGTGTCCTAATAATAATAATAATAATGATGACATTTGTTAAGCACTTACTATGACAATTCATCAGTTATTCAATCATATATAAAGGATACCATATATCAAGCAAAAACTCCTCACTGTTGGGTTCAAAGCAGTCTATCACCTTACCCCCTCCTACCTCACCTCCCTTCTCTCCTTCTCCAGCCCAGCCCAAACACTCTGCTCCTCTGCCACCGCTAACCTCCTCACTGGGCCTTGTTCTCATCTGTCGCATTGTCAACCCCTGGCCCATATACTACCTCTGACCCTCTCTCCTCAAATGCACCGAACAATCACAATTCCTCCCATCAAAGCCCTACTTCAAAGATCAGCTCCTCCAGGAGGCCTTCCCAGACTGAGCCCCCCTTTTCCTCTGCTCCTTGTCCCCTCCCCATCGCCCCAACTCCCTCCCTCTGCTCTACCCCCTTCTCTGCCCCACAGCACTTGCACATATTTTTACATATTTAAAATTTATTTATTCATATTGATGATGTGTATGTATCTATAATTCTATTCATTCATTCATTCAATCATATTTATTGAGCGCTTACTGTGTGCAGAGCACTGTACTAAGTGCTTGGGAAGTACAAGTATATTGATGCTATTGATGCCTGCCTACTTGTTTTGATTCCTGTCTCCCCCCTTCTAGACTGTGAGCCCACTGTGGGCAGGGATTGTCTCTATTTGTTGCTAAATTGTACTTTCCAAGGCACATAGTACAGTGCTTTGCACACAGTTAAGTGCTCGATAAGTAGGATTGAATGAATGATGCAAATTCAAATTCAAGAGTGATGAAGGAAGGAGAGGGAATAGGGGAAATGAGGGCTTCGTCAAGGAGGCCCTCTTGGAGGATATGTGATTTTAATAACACTGTGAAAGAGGAAGCCCTGGTTCTGCGGCAAGTCACTTCACTTCTCTGGGCCTCAGTTACCTCTTCTGTAAAATGGGGATTAAGACTGTGAGCCCCCTGTGAGGCAACCTGATCACCTTGTAACCTCCCCAGTGCTTAGAACAGTGCTTTGCACATAGTAAGCACTTTATAAATGCCATCATCATCATCATCATCATCATCCCGATTTGCCTGCTATATGCCCTGGGGGAAGGTCATCTAACTTTTCTGTGCCTCAGTTTCCTCATCAGTAAATGGGGTTATAATTCTTGTTCTCCCTCTCTCTATGATTGTGATCCCCATGTGATCTTATATCTACCACAGCATGTAATCCAGTGCTTGGTACATAGTAAGTACTTTATAGGTGCTATAATTATGATTGTAATCATAATATTGATATTTTTTACTCACTACTCAATATTTGTCCAGTGCAATACTAAGCACTCCAGTAGATCCAAGTTAATCAGCTCGGACACAGTTCCTGTCTCACTTGGGGCTCACGGAAGGGAGAATGAATATTTAATCCTCATTATTTTGAAAACTTACTCTTTGGTGGGTCAAAGTAGATTAAGAGTCTGTTATAACTCATTTCCAAATTAGTTGTTTCCAACTTAATTTCCAAATTGATTCTTTGTGTGGAGAAGCAGCATGGCATAATGGATAGAGCAAGGGCCTGGGAGTAAGAAGGTTGTGGGTTCTAATCCCGGCTCCACCGCTTGTCTGCTGGATGACTTTGGGCAAGTCACTTAACTTCTCTGTGCCTCAGTTACCTCATCTGTAAAGTGGGGATTAAGACTGTGAGCCCCAAATGGGACAACTTAATTACTTTGTATCTACCCCAGTGCTTAGAACAGTGTTTGGCACATAGTAAGTGCTTAATAAATATCATTATCGTTATTATTATCATTGTTTTTCAAGTAAATGAAAAAGATCCCCTCCCTCACCTCCCCTCTCTTCATTCTTACAGAAACCTTCCTAACTACTGCAGGCACATCGTGGGCGAGGAATGTGTCTGTTTACCGTTGTATTCTACTTTCCCAAGTGCCTAGAACACCCAGCGCTTAGAACAGTGCTTTGCACATAGTAAGCGCTTAACAAATGCCATCATTATTATTGCAGTGCTCTGCACACAATAAGCACTCAATAGATACAACTGAATGAGCGATCATACTCAATGATGGATCTCAAAAGTATTGAGAGCATAATGCCATTGGCCTTTGAGGGATCTCAACTCTTCAATCAATTAATCAATGGTATTAATTGAGTCACTGTGTGTAAAGTACTGTGCTAAGCGCTTGTTAGAATACAATAGTCTTCTATTCTGGGGACACAGACTGCTTTCATTCTCCCTACCGGTGGTCTCACGGGGCATGTCACAGAGAGGGCGGAAGGATTAGAGCAAACCGATACACAAGTTCTAGCGAGAGTGTATCATCCCCCCTCTTAACCATTTCTTCTGAGCAATATTCACCCCAAGTGGCACGGCCCTGGGACCGATAATAATAATAGTAATAATAATGATGATAATAATTACTATTAAGTGGTATTTGTTAAGTGCTAATTACACATCAAGCACTATAATAAACACTGGGGCAAATAGTATATAAACAGATTAGACACAGTCCCTGCTCACACTCTAAAAAGGAGGGAGAATGGGTATTACTGATTCATTAGGGAAGCAGCTTGGCTCAATGGAAAGAGCATGGGCTTGGGAGTCAGAGGTCATGGGTTCAAATCCCGCTGCCACTTGTCAGCTGTGTGACTTTGGACAAGTCACTTAACTTCTCTGTGCCTCAGTTCCCTCACTTGTAAAATGGGGATGAAGACTGTGAGCCCCGTGTGGGACAACCTGGTTACCTTGTATCCCCGCCAGTGCTTAGAACAGTGCTTGGCACATAGCAAGTGCTTAACAAATACCATTATTATTATTATTATTATTATTCGTTCATTAACTCATATTTATTGAGCACTTACTGCATGAGGAGCACTGGACTAAGTGCTTGGGAGAGTACAACAGAACCACAAACGGACACATTCCCTGACCAGGATGAGCTCATATTACAGATGAAGAATCTGAGGCTCAGAGAAGATAGGCAACCTACTCTATATTCATAGACAAAGCATCAAAATATATATGTTTGTACGTATTTATTACTTTATTTTATTTGTACATATTTATTCTATTTATTTTATTTTGTTAATATGTTTTGTTTTGTTGTCTGTCTCCCCCTTCTAGACTGTGAGCCCGCTGTTGGGTAGGGACCGTCTCTATATGTTGCCAATTTGTACTTCCCAAGGGCTTAGTACAGTGCTCTGCACACGTTAAGCACTCAATCAATGAGATTGAATGAATGAATAAATACGATTGAATGAATGAATTTATTTATTTATTTTACTTGTACATATTAAGCGCTTAGTACAGTGCTCTGCACACAGTAAGCGCTCAATAAATACGATTGATGATGATGATATTTATTCTATTTATTTTATTTTGTTAATATGTTCTGTTTTGTTGTCTCTCTCCCCCTTCTAGACTGTGAGCCCACTGTTGGGTAGGGACAGCCTCTATACGTTGCCAACTTGTACTTCCCAAGCTCTTAGTACAGCGCTTTGCATACAGTAAGCACTCAATAAATACGATTGAATGGATGAATTTATTTATTTTACTTGTACATATTTATTCTATTTGTTTTATTTTGTTAATACGTTTTGTTTTGTTGTCTGTCTCCCCCTTCTAGACTGTGAGCCCGCTGTAGGGTAGGGACCATCTCTATATGTTGGCAACTTGTACTTCCCAAGGGCTTAGTATTGTGCTCTGCGCACAGTAAGTGTTCAATAAATACGATTGAATGAATGAATGAATCAATCAAGGGTAGGAAATCATCTCTCAAGGGCATTCACCCTCATAACTGTGGCATTGTCATCCAACTGAAGGATAGTTCTACTATATCTGAAGACCCGACTCCTAGAAGATGAGACAAAATTCTCCAAAATTCCCAGTTGGCTAGGTATTAATTTAGAAGCAGCCAATTAAATTTCAGTCATTACAAAACAATAAACCACGACCAAGAATTCCCTCTTTGTGGAGCCGATTAATTCTATACAGTAGGAATAATCTGAAATTAAACCTCCACAGTTCAATTATTACAGCTTATTCTTGGTTCAGTTTGGGAAAGGAGATATATTCATCTGAAGGCAAATGCAATGTCGTGGTGACTAAGCCTCCTATAATTAGAGAATTAAGAGTGACGTTAATTGCATTAGAAGTCATTATCATCTTTGCCTCCTTTGAGAGAGACACAAACGTAATCTCTGTGGAAATTGAAAGTATTCAGGTTACAGTTGGAAAACTCCTCTCACATTCTTGAGGAATACCATCTGGGCTGAAATAGTCGAGCTTTCCAAATTCATCCTTAACAATGAGAACATTTTGAATTGATCAGTAGTTTTCTTTCCAAAGCATAAGAGCGGAAATGGAAAACAGTTTCTTTCAAATTCAACCAATGACACCGTGGGAATAGGTAGTATAGAAAGGGGCACAGTTGGAATTTATTGCCTGACTCACCTTCTAATCTGCTGAATTGTCCTCTTTCATGCTTCTAGGAACTTGAGATATTTTGCTTTTATGCATTTATATTCCATGATAACTCCCAAATGGTAAAATGATCGCCTGCTAAAAGATTAATTTCCCTACCAATGAAGGGGCCCATGATAGATATTAATAATAATAATGATGGCATTTATTAAGCACTTACTATGTGCAAAGCACTGTTCTAAGTGCTGGGGAGGTTACAAGGTCATCAGGTTGTCCTATGTGGGGCTCACAGTCTTAATCAATCAGTCAATCAATCACATTTATTGAGCGCTTACTTTGTGCAGAGCACTGTACTAAGAGCTTGGGAAGTACAAGTTGGCAACATATAGAGATGGTCCCTACCCAACAGCAGGCTACAGATGAGGGAACTGAGGCACAGAGAAGTAACTTGCCCAAAGTCACACAGCTGACAAGTGGCGGAGCCGGGATTTGAACCCATGACCTCTGACTCCAAAGCCCAGGGTCTTTCCACGGAGCCATGCTGCTTCTCCATTAAACCTTTCTCAGAGCTTGAAGTATTCACACAATATTTCCCAGTTTTCTTTACAATCTCCCTGTTGCCACCACTGGTCTTAACAGGGATAGTGCAATTTCCGATTATCTTGTTTCAACCTTATTGTATAGCACAGTGCTTAAATATACCACCATTTAATTATCAAGCTCTCAGTCAGCAGTATTTATTGACCACTTATTGTATATAGAGCAATCAACCAATCAATCAGTGATATTTATTATTTACCGTGAGTAGAGCCCTATGCTAAACATATGAAGAGAGTTTGGAAGACCTTACCCCTTTTCACAAGGAGCATTCAATATATGGGGGAGACAGACATTAAAATAAATTACAGAGAGGGGAAAGAGTAGAGTATAAGGAAAGTAATGTAAGTTCTATGGGCCTGAGGTGTGTGTTGCAAGTGCTTAAGGGGTACATAGCAAAGTGGACAATGGATGGCGCAGGAAGGGAGGATAAGGGAAATTAAAACTTAGTCAGGAAAGGATTATTAGATGGGTTTAAAAAATATGGGCTGCTTCACGAATCTGTGTCAACTAGTTACACGACCCCCTGAGCCCAGGAGGCCTTCCCAGACTGAGCCCCTTCCTTCCTCTCCCCCTCGTCCCCCTCTCCATCACCCCCATCTTACCTCCTTCCCTTCCCCACAGTACCTGTATATATGTATATATTTTTGTACATATTTAGTACTCTATTTATTTCTTTCTTTATTTTACTTGTACCTGTCTATTCTATTTATTTTATTTTGTTAGTATGTTTGGTTTTGTTCTCTGTCTCCCCCTTCTAGACTGTGAGCCCACTGTTGGGTAGGGACTATCTCTATATGTTGCCAGCTTGTACTTCCCAAGCGCTTAGTGCAGTGCTCTGCACACAGTAAGCACTCAGTAAATACGATTGATTGATCTTTGTGCATCGGCAACGTTAATCTTCTCCGCATCCTTCCAATTTCATTACCTGTGTTGTTCCCCCTCCTTGTGACTCATCTCTCTCTGCCAGGCCAGCCCACTTCCCAGCCAATCCATCAGTGGCATTTGTTGAGTGCCGTCTCCAGGCAGAGTGCTGTACTGAGTGCTCAGGAGAATACACACCAGGCTGATCATTTGTTACCATCCCCTTCCATCGAGTTCTGGCAATGTGTGCCTGCAAGGTGGGAAGTGGGAGAGAGGGGGTGGCAGCCGTCCCAGGGGCATTACTAAAGTAAAGAAGAAAAATCAGTATTCACATATGTACACTGGTGTTCAGGGCGGGTGTTTGGTGGAGCTTCTGGTGGGTTGGGAATTGATTGGCGATCACTTCTTAATAAATAATAATAATGACGGCATTTGTTAAGCGCTTACTACGTGCAAAGCACTGTTCTAAGTGAAGGGGGGGATACAAGGTGATCAGGTTGTCCCACGGGGGGCTCACAGCCTTAATCCCCATTTTACAGATGAGGGAACTGAGGCTCAGAGAAGTTAAGTGACTTGCCCAAGGTCACACGGCAGACGTGGTAGAGCTGGGATTTGAACCTGTGACCTCTGACTCCAAAGCCCGTGCTCTATCCACTGAGCCATGCTGTTTCTTCTTGGAGGAAGTGGGATTTTAGGAGGCTCTGGTGGTGGGTTTTGTGGGGAAGAGAATGCTAGGCTGGGGAACAGCAGGAGTGAGGGTTTATTTTTTTGTTTGGTTTGTTTGTTTTTGGGCAGGGGGGAAGGAGATTCGTGATATTTAAGTGCTTATTATGTGCCAGACACTATACTAAGCACTGGGGTAAATACAAGCTCAACAGGTCAGACACAGTCCCTGTCCCACGTGAGGTGTATAGTCTTAATCCCCATTTTACAGATGATGTAACTGAGGCACAGAGAAGTAGAGCGACTTGCCCCAAATTACACAGCAGGCAAGTGGCAGAGTCAGAATTAGAACCCAGGTCCTTCTGGCTTCCAGGATTGTGCTCTAGCCACTAGGCAATGCTACTTTTCTCAGAAGTGAGAGGGTCTAGAACGGGGCCCATTTAGAAGATGAGCTTAGGGGACACAAACCAGGTGAGCTGGGCAGTAGGAGCTGGAGCCCACTGTTAGGTAGGGATTGTCTCTATATGTTGCCAACTTGTACTTCCCAAGCGCTTAGTACAGTGCTCTGCACACAGTAAGCGCTCAATAAATACGATTGATTGATTAGAGGGAGGTTGCAATCAATTGAGATGCAGACCTTTGAGATCAGAGAATACCTAACCCAGCAAACTGAATTAATGAATGTCCTTCTGCCGATCCCTATAATAATAATAATGATGATGATGGTATTTGTTAAGCGCTTACTATGTGCAAAGCACTGTTCTAAGCGCTGGGGAGGTTACAGGGTGATTAGGTTGTCCCACGGGGGGCTCACAGTTCTTTCTAGACTGTGAGCCCACTTCTAGACTGTGAGCCCACTGTTGGGTCGGGACCGTCTCTATATGTTGCCTACTTGTACTTCCCAAGCGCTTAGTACAATGCTCTGCACACAGTAAGCGCTCAATAAATACAATTGAATGAATGAAGGAATAATCCCCATTTTGCAGATGAGGTAACTGAGGCACAGAGAAGTGAAGTGACTTGCTCAAAGTCACACAGCTGACAGATGGCGGAGCTGGGATTTGAACCCATGACCTCCAACTCCAAAGTCCATGCTCTTTCCACTAAGCCACGCTGCCTCTCCTTTTCTGAAGATTGTTGGTCCAGTGTTAGAATATCTATAAAGTTTGGGCCGTGACCTGTTGTAATGAGACTGGCTCTGGAAATTAAGAAATGTTCCCTAAAATTATGCATATTCTCTTGGAGTGCTCAGTCTCTTTTCACTGAGGCATTTTTGAGTGCTGACTATATGCCAAGCACTGGGATAAATTTAAGATAATGATATTGGACATAATAATAATAATAATTATAATGATGATGATGATGATGGTATTTGTTAAGCGCTTACTATGTGCCAAGCACTATGCTAAGTGCTGGGGTAGATACAGGGTAATCAGGTTGTCCCACATAATAATAATAATATTAATAATGATAATAGTTGTTAAGCACTTACTATGTGCAAAACACTGTTTTAAGTGCTGGGGAGGATAAAAAGTGCTCAGATTGTCCCACGTGGGGCTTACAGTCTTCATCCCCATTTTACAGATGTGGCAACTGAGGCCCAGAAAAGTTAAGTGACTAGCCCAAAGTCACACAGCTGACAATTGGCATAGGATGGATTTGAACCCATGACCTCTGACTCCCAAGCCCTTGCTCTTTCCATTGAGCCACGCTGCACATGGGACTTACAGTCTTAATCCCCATTTTACAGATGAGGAGAGTGAGGCACAGAGACCTTAAGTGGCTTGCTCAAGGTTGCACAGCAGACAAGTGGCAGAGACAGGATTAGAAACCATGACGTCTGACACCAGAGCCCAGGCTCTTTCCACTAAGCTATGCTTAAATACCATTAATTGATCAAAGCAGCTAGATAATTTAGGTTCTAATTGTGGTTCAGCTACTTGCCTGCCATAAAACCTGGAGCAGGTCACTGAACTTCACTGTGTTTCAGTTTCCTCATCCATACAATGGGGATTAAATACCTGGTCTCTCCTTCTCCCTTGAACTGTACCAGTGAGGAGAGTTTAGAGTGCAGGCTTCCAAAATCCAGAACTTGGTGATTTTTGTTTTTTTTAGGGGCTGTTTACTCTTCCTTAATTGGAAATTAAAAGTCAATTGGTAGATTGAATTCATTTCCACTCAGATGAGAGCAGTTATCTGCCTAATCAGATTCACTGATTGGCTCTTTACATGTAATAGTTGAAATGCACATAAACCAAATGCATTTGACTTCTTCCCCACAAGTCTGTTTTCCAAGATGCAATATGGCCCCAAGATACTAATCCTCCTCGACCTCTCAGCTGTCTTCGACACTGTGGACCACCGCCTTCTCAATCAATCAATCAATCAATCGTATTTATTGAGCGCTTACTATGTGCAGAGCACTGTACTAAGCGCTTGGGAAGTACAAATTGGCATCACATAGAGACAGTCCCTACCCAACAGTGGGCTCACAGTCTAAAAGGGGGAGACAGAGAACAGAACCAAACATACCAACAAAATAAAATAAGTAGGATAGAAATGTACAAGTAAAATAAATAAATAAATAAATAAATAGAGTAATAAATATGTACAACCATATATACATATATACAGGTGCTGTGGGGAAGGGAAGGAGGTAAGACGGGGGGATGGAGAGGGGGACGAGGGGGAGAGGAAAGAAGGGGCTCAGTCTGGGAAGGCCTCCTGGAGGAGGTGAGCTCTCAGCAGGGCCTTGAAGGGAGGAAGAGAGCTAGCTTGGCGGATGGGCAGAGGGAGGGCATTCCAGGCCCGGGGGATGACGTGGGCCGGGGGTCGATGGCGGGACAGGCGAGAGCGAGGTACAGTGAGGAGATTAGCGGTGGAGGAGCGGAGGGTGCGGGCTGGGCTGGAGAAGGAGAGAAGGGAGGTGAGGTAGGAGGGGGCGAGGTGACGGACAGCCTTGAAGCCCAGGGTGAGGAGTTTCTGCCTGATGCGCAGATTGATCGGTAGCCATTGGAGGTTTTTGAGGAGGGGAGTAATATGTCCAGAGCGTTTTTGGACAAAGATAATCCGGGCAGCAGCATGAAGTATGGATTGAAGTGGAGAGAGACACGAGGATGGGAGATCAGAGAGAAGGCTGGTGCAGTAGTCCAGACGGGATAGGATGAGAGCTTGAATGAGCAGGGTAGCAGTTTGGATGGAGAGGAAAGGGCAGATCTTGGCAATGTTGCGGAGCTGAGACTGGCAGGTTTTGGTGACGGCTTGGATGTGAGGGGTGAATGAGAGAGCGGAGTCGAGGATGACACCAAGGTTGCGGGCTTGTGAGACGGGAAGGATGGTAGTGCTGTCAACAGAGATAGGAAAGTCAGAACAGAACACAGCGTGTTCTCCTCAACACGCTATCTGACCTTGGCTTCACAGACTCCGTCCTCTCCTGGTTCTCCTCTTATCTCTCCGGTCGCTCATTCTCAGTCTCTTTTGCAGGCTCCTCCTCCCCCTCTCATCCCCTTACTGTGGGGGTTCCCTAAGGTTCAGTGCTTGGTCCCCTTCTGTTCTCGATCTACACGCACTCCCTTGGTGACCTCATTCGCTCCCACGGCTTCAACTGTCATCTCTACGCTGATGACACCCAGATCTACATCTCTGCCCCTGCTCTCTCCCTCTCCCTCCAGGCTCGCATCTCCTCCTGCCTTCAGGACATCTCCATCTGGATGTCTGCCCGCCACCTAAAACTCAACATGTCCAAGACTGAACTCCTTGTCTTCCCTCCCAAACCCTGCCCTCTCCCTGACTTTCTCATCTCTGTTGACGGCACTACCATCCTTCCCGTCTCACAAGCCTGCAACCTTGGTGTCATCTTCGACTCCGCTTTCTCGTTCACCCCTCACATCCAAGCTGTCACCAAAACGTGCCGGTCTCAGCTCCGCAACATTGCCAAGATCCGCCCTTTCCTCTCCATCCATACCGCTACCATGCTCGTTCAAGCTCTCATCTTATCCCGTCTAGACTACTGCATCAGCCTTCTCTCTGATCTCCCATCCTCATGTCTCTCCCCACTTCAATCCATACTTCATGCTGCTGCCCGGATTGTCTTTGTCCAGAAACACTCTGGGCATGTTACTCCCCTCCTCAAGAATCTCCAGTGGCTACCAATCAATCTGCGCATCAGGCAGAAACTCCTCACCCTGGGCTTCAAGGCTGTCCATCACCTCGCCCCCTCCTACCTCACCTCCCTTCTCTCCTTCTCCAGCCCAGCCCGCGCCCTCCGCTCCTCCGCCGCTAATCTCCTCACCGTACCTCATTCTCGTCTGTCCCGCCACCGACCCCTGGCCCACGTCATCCCCCGGGCCTGGAATGCCCTCCCTCTGCCCATCCGCCAAGCTAGCTCTCTTCCTCCCTTCAAGGCCCTGCTGAGAGCTCACCTCCTCCAGGAGGCCTTCCCACACTGAGCCCCTTCCTTCCTCTCCCCCCATCCCCCTCTCCATCCCCCTCATCTTACCTCCTTCCCTTCCCCACTGCACCTGTATATATGTATATATGTTTGTACATATTTGTTACTCTATTTATTTATTTTACTTGTACATATCTATTCTATTTATTTTATTTTGTTAGTATGTTTCATTTTGTTCTCTGTCTCCCCCTTTTAGACTGTGAGCCCACTGTTGGATAGGGACTCTCTCTATATGTTGCCAACTTGTACTTCCCAAGTGCTTAGTACAGTGCTCTGCACACAGTAAGCGCTCAATAAATACATTGATGATGATGATGATAGTACAGTGCTTGGCAACCTGTAAGCGCTCAATAACTATGATTGAATGAATGAATGAATGCTCTGCACAGAATAGGTGCTCAATTCATTGATTGATTTATTTGAAATTGGCCACCCTACTTCTCATGAAACTTGATTTCTGCTCAAACTCTGTATCTCATTCATTTTTCATTCATTCAATCGTATTTATTGAGCGCTTACTGTGTGCAGAGCACTGGACTAAGCGATTGGGTAGTACAAGTTGGCAACGTATAGAGATGGTCCCTACTCAACAGCGGGCTCACAGTCTAGAAGGGGGAGACAGACAACAAAACAAAACATATTAACAAAATAAAATAAATAGAATAAATACGTACAAATCAAATAAATGAATAAATGGAGTAATAAATCCATACAAGCATATATACACATATACAGGTGCTGTGGGGAGGGGAAGGAGGTAAGGCGGGGTGATGAGGAGGGAGAGAGGAAGGAGGGGGCTTAGTCTGGGATGGTGTTAAGGCCATCTGGGAAGGCCATCTCAGACTAGACTGTGAGCCCACTGTTGGGTAGGGACCGTCTCTATATGTTGCCAACTTGTACTTTCCAAGCGCTTAGTACAGTGCTCTGCACACAGTAAGTGCTCAATAAATACGATTCATTGATTGATCTCAGGTATGGAAGGCACTGATCAGTCCTTCTGATAACTGACAAGATGGAAAGATTCTGACCTTTGCTTGCATCAGATATACTGGCTTGCAGGTAATCAATCAGTCAATCAATGGTATTGATTTTGTTCTTGGGAAGGGAAAACAATATCATAGAATGGGTAGATACCTTTTCCTCTTTTTCCTTTTTCCTTTTTCCTCTCCTCCTCCCCATCCCCCCTGCCCTACCTCCTTCCCCTCCTCACAGCACCTGTATATAATAATAATAATAATAATAATAATAATAATAATGGCATTTGTTAAGTGCTTACTATGTGCAAAGCACTGTTCTAAGCACTGGGTGGATACAAGGTGATCAGGCTGTCCCATGTGGGGCTCACAGTCTTCATCTCCATTTTACAGATGAGGGAACTGAGGCTCAGAGAAGTTAAGTGACTTGCCCACGGTCACACAGCAGACATGTGGCAGAGCTGGGATTCGAACCCATGACCTCTGACTCCAAAGCCCATGCTTTTTCCACTGAGCTATGCTGCTTCTCTTATGTTTGTACAGATTTATTATGGTATTTATTTTACTTGGACATATTTACTGTTCTATTTATTTTGTTAATGATGTGCATTTAGCTTTAATTCTATTTGTTCTGAGGACTTGACACCTGTCCACATGTTTTGTTTTGTTGTCTGTCTCCCCCTTCTAGACTGTGAGACCGTTGTTGGGTAGGGACCATCTCTATATGTTGCCACCTTCTACTTCCCAAGTGCTCAGTACAGTGCTCTGCACACAGTAAGCACTCAATAAATACGATTGAATGAATGAATGAATGAATAGATACAATCCCTTCCCACAACAAGCTTTCAGTCTATTCTGGAATATTCATTCATTCATTCAATCGCATTTATTGAGCGCTTACTGTGTGCAGAGCACTGTACTAAGCGCTTGGGAAGTAAGCAAGTAGAAAGACAAATGATAAATCAATGTTATTTATTGAACACTTTCTGTGTGCAGAGCACTGTGCTAAATGGTTGGAAGAGTGCAACACAACAGAATTGGTAATAATGATAATGTCGGTATTTGTTAAGTGCTTACTATGTGCCAGGCGCTGTTCTAAGCGCCGGGGTAGATACAAGGTAATTGGGTTGTCCCACGTGGGGCTCACAGTCTTCATCCCCATTTTACAGAAGAGGGAACTGAGGCCCAGAGAAGTGAAGTGACTTGTCCAAGGTCACACAGCTGACAAGTGGCGGAGCCGGGATTAGAACCCACGACCTCTGACTCCCCAGGATGTGCTCTTTCCACTGAGCCACACTGCTTCTCGATGCAGGTAAACTCCTGCCCACAGGGACCTTACAGTAATTATGTTTGGGAATGCAAAGATCAAGGCTCAATTTCAATCGACAAAGCGCAGTTAATTCACAGACTCGGTCAATCAGTCATATTCATTGAGCACTTAATGTGTGCAGAGCACCATTCTAGGTGCTTGGAGGAATAAAATATGTTAGTACCTGCCCACAACGAGTTTACAGTCTAGAGGACAAAGAACAACTGTGAATACAGGGCTAAACTTGAACTCACTCCTTAGTTTACTTGTTATATGATGAGGGAAGACTTAAAAATTGCATCCCTACTTAGCGAACATCTCAACTTCTGCCCCAGCACACCCTTATTAGAATGGAAGTTTCCTCACTGAACCACAACTCATTCTGAATATTTGAAGACTAAAATAAAACCATAATATTCTCTGGTATTTAACAATATTGTAAAAGCAGCGCTAGACAAGGCTTTGTTTGGGCTGGTGTAGGGATCCTGACGTGATAAAGCTTATCACATCATAGCATTAAGTCTTAATATGATATCTAAAGTTTAAAAACTTGTTTGTGTGCATTAATCATTAGGCTAACTAATTTTCTCTAGATGAAAATCTATCACAATTTATAGATGGTACATAAATTATTCATTTCTCAAAACTGGCCTGGACAATTTCATTTCTCCCCCAACATGCTTCTCCAGATAAAGGAGACATGAGGCATGTCTGTGTCAGTTTGAGTTATGAGTCTTCAAATAAAAATTACCTAATGCATATTTAGTTTCTGCACTTTCGCGGGGGCTTTTATAGATATCTCTGTCAGTTGCCATGGCTTGTGGTCAACAAATTGGTCCTGAATTAGGATGTAGCTGGCCCAATGTATTCTTCATAAATGCGTTCTAAAATCCTCCTGTTTGCAGAAGATGTGAACATACAGTGGTTTTTTTTTTTTTTTTAACCTGGTGACTTACCGCTATAAAATGGATCAAAAAGCACTTCTAAAAATATACCCAACTGAAAAGACAACAGCTTCAATTCACTGGGTCCTTTGGATTTTAAGTCAGGAAGAAATTTTACGGGATTGTCTATCGAGTTCAGATTTCACCTGCACAAAAGGGCTGTACATAAAAGTGCCATAGAGGTGGATAGTTTATTCTTATTTTTCAAGACCAGCAGGACAGGGGAGTCTACCACCTTCTTCCACTATAGGCTAGTCCAGTGCAGCTGTCTTAGCCTGAGGGCATTTTCTGGGGTGTCTAACCTCAATCCCTCTTAGTGTCATTTTGACCTATTTTGTTTAACGAACCATAGCTGCTTTCATCATGCAAGCCAGAGACAAGATCTATTTCCTTAGGGTGCTTTTCTCAGTGCCTGATCTGCCTGGCTGAGACTAGCTGGTGGAAACAGTCCCTTTGGGAGAATTTTCTTGATAGCCAGCGTTCTCAGTCTCCCCGATATTGCCCTTGTAAATCACAATCCTGCCTTGGTGTTTATTCCCTTTTAAGACCATATGTTCCCCTCTTTATTGTATCATGCCTGTAGCTAATGTGAGAAGCACCACGAACAGAATGGGATAAAACTATGTATAGATAAGGATCCAGTAGATACTAGTAGGTTGGAATAAGCACATTTTGTTATTTCAGTTTTCCCTCATAAAACAAGTTTCTTTCACCTTTATTTAGGCTTTTAATTCCATGCATTGTCCTTCTCCAGAATGTCCTGAACTTCTCCCACTCACTTCTCCCTCTCCCTGACTTGCTGGATTTATTCATCCCCCCTCCCTGCCCCACAGTATTTATGTACATACCTGTATTTTGTTTATTTATTTACATTCATGTCTGTCTCCCCTCTAGATTGTAATCTCATTGTGGGAAGAGAATGTGACTGTGAGCCCGTCTTCTAGACTGCAAGCCCGTTGTTGGGTAGGGACCATCTCTAGATGTTGCCAACATGTACTTCCCAAGTGCTTAGTACAGTGCTCTGCACACAGTAAGTACTCAATAAATACGACAATGAATGAATGAATTAATGTATATTGTCATATTGTACTCTCCAAAGAGCTTAGTATAGTGCTTTGGACACAGTAAGTGCTCAATACGTATGACTGAATGAAGGAATGAAGTCTTTTCAGCCATTGCTATCAATAAATTAGACTTGAGTGTAATGTCTCAGTTCACAGAATCTTAGGCAGGTCATCTGGTGGAGGACCTTGGTTCAGGTTGGGGAACGTCTAATGAACACTTACTGTGTGCAGAGCACTGTATTAAGCACTTGGGAGAGTAGATTGCAATATATGATTGGTAGTCACCATGATTCATTCATTCATTCATTCAATCATATTTATTGAGTGCTTACTGTGTGCAGAGCACTGTACAAAGCGCTTGGGAAGTACAAGTTGGCAACATATAGAGATGGTCCCTACCCAACAGTGGGCTCACAGTCTAAACGGGGGAGACGGAGAACAAAACCAAACATACTAAGAAAATAAAATAAATAGAATAGATATGTACAAGTAAAATAAATAAATAGAGTAATAAATATGTACAAACATATATACATATATACAGGTGCTGTGGGGAAGGGAAGGAGGTAAGATGAGGGGGATGGAGAGGGGGACGAGGGGGAGAGGAATATTGCATTTGTTAATAGCTTACTATGTGACAAGCACAGTACTAAATGCTGGGATAGATATTCGATAATCAGGGTGGACACAGTCCCTATCCCACATGAAGCTCACAGTCTAACCAGGAGGGCGCCAGATATACACTCCTTTTCTTACAGATAAGGGAACTGAGTCACAGAGAAGTGAAATGACTTCCCCAAGGTCACATCGCACACCAGTGATGGAGTCAGGATTAGAATCCAGGTCCTGTGACTCCCAGCCCTGTGGTCTTCCCACCAAGCTATGCTGCTTTCCCTGATTCCTTGAACATGCGATCCAGGAGTTTATAGCTCTCCTACACTCCACAGACAGGGCTGAGAGCATCCGGGTTGGGTATCAGGGCTGGCTGCTTCTGGGGGATAGAATTCAGTAAATTCAATTGTATTTATTGAGGGCTTACTGTGTGCAGAGCACTGTACTAAGCACTTGGGATGATGATGATGATGATGATGATGATGATAGCATTTATTAAGCACTTACTATGTGCAAAGCACTGTTCTAAGCGCTGGGGAGGTTACAAGGTGATCAGGTTGTCCCACGGGGGGCTCACAGTCTTAATCCCCATTTTACAGATGAGGTCACTGAGGCACAGAGAAGTGAAGTGACGTGTCCCAAGTCACACAGCTGACAGTTGGCGGAGCCAGGATTTGAACCTATGACCTCTGACTACAAAGCCCAGGCTCTTTCCACTGAGCCACGTTGCTTCTCTTATTCATTCATTCATTCAATCATATTTATTGAACGCTTACTGTGTGCAGAGCACTGTCCTAAGCGCTTGGGAAGTACAAGTTGGCAACATATAGAGACGGTCCCTACCCAACAACGGGCTCACAGTCTAGAAGGGGAAGACAGACAACAAAACAAAACATATAAACCAAATAGAATAAATATGTACAAGTAAAATAGAGTAGTAAATAATAATAATAATAATAACAATGATGATGGCATTTATTAAGTGCTTACTATGTGCAAAGCACTGTTCTAAACGCTGGGGGAGATACAAGGTGATCAGATTGTCCCACGGGGGGCTCACAGTCTTCATCCCCATTTTACAGATGAGGGAACTGAGGCCCAGAGAAGTGAAGTGACTTGTCCAGAGTCACACAGCTGACAAGCGACAGAGCCGGGATTTGAACCCATGACCTCTGACTCTAAAGCCTGGGCTCTTTCCATTGAGCCACGCTGCTTCTCAAAGTGACTAAAGTCACGTCTCAAGTGTAAATCCGTACAAACATATATACATATATACAGGTGCTGTGGGGAGGGGAAGGAGGTAAGGTGGCCGGGGGATGGGGTGGGGGAGGAGAGGAAGAAGGGGGCTCAGTCTGGGAAGCACTCCCAAGTCTCTTAACTTCTCTTATATTGTATTTTCTTGGGAGAATACAATATAACAATAAACAGACATATTCCCTGCCCACAATGGGCTTACAGTCTAGAGGGGGAGGCTAGTTCTGTGGTGGAAGCAATGTCGCTTATTCACACTCCTTGGAAGGGTTCTTGGTGAAACTCCAGCAGTGGAGAGAACACCATTTTTTTTTTAAATAGCATTTATTAAGCGCTTACTATGTGCAAAGCACTCTAGTCACTTTCTCGTTTCTAGTCTTCGTGTCCATTGGACTGACGCATCCCCTCCCCATCCCCCCCGCCTTACCTCCTTCCCCTCCCCACAGCACCTGTATATATGTATATATGTTTGTACAGATTTATTGCTCTATTTATTTATTTATTTTATTTGTACATGTTTATTCTATTTATTTTATTTTGTTAATATGTTTTGTTCTCTGTCTCCCCCTTCTAGACTGTGAGCCCACTGTTGGGTAGGGACCGTTTCTATATGTTGCCAACTTAGACTTCCCAAGCGCTTAGTACAGTGCTCTGCACACAGTAAGCGCTCAATAAATACGATTGAATGAATGAATGAATGACGCAGTGGTTTCCCGGCTCCTATTGGAGTGTTTTCTCTCTGGCCAGGATTCCCTCTCCTAAAATGATCAAGAAACCCCATCTCCATGCACTTAGTATGGGCTTTCACCTTTTCCCACCTCCCATTCCTCCTTCTTATCAACCAGGAGCTTGTGGCTTCACCCCTGTGCCCCTCTCCCCAATAACCTATATACCACTGATTCCAGCGTGATGGGGCTAGGGTGTCCAAGGGTAATTATCATAATCAAGAAGCAGTGTTGCTTAGTAGTAAGAGCACAGGCTTGAGAGTCAGAGGTCATGGGTTCTAATCCTGGCCGCGCAACTTATCAGCTGCATGACTTTGGGCACCTCACTTAAATTCTCTGTGCCTCAGTTCCCTCATCTGTAAACTGACCATGAGCCCCACGTGGGACAACTGATTACCTTGTATTTCCCCCAGCGCTTAGAACAGTGCTTGCACGTAGTAAGTGCTTAACAAACACTGTCATTATTATATTATTATTATAATCATCATCATTATTATTATTATCATTAGGAAAGTTTTTAAAGAAACGTTTCATTCTCCATAACCACACAATGATCCTGCTACACAGTGGCCTGTTTTTCACATTGTTCTCTCTGTTTGGCAACATCGGTGGAGGGGAAGATCAGGCTGCTATGGTTATAAGAAAAACAGTGAAGCCATGTGGTCTAATGGATAGAATATGGGCCTGCAACTCAGAAGGATCTGTGTTCTAATCCCGGCTCTGCCAGCTGTCTGCTGTGTGACCTTGAGCAAGTCACTTGACTTCTCTGAGCCTCAGTTACCTCATCTGCAAAATGGGGATTCAGACTGTGTGCCCCGCGTGGGACAGGGACTGTGTCCAAACTGATTCCCTCACATCTATCCCAGCGCTTAGAATAGTGCCTGGCACATAGTAAGAGCTTAACAAATGCCATCATTATTATTATTATTGATGAAGATTGTGATAATGATGATGAAGTCTTCCTGTCAGGATGTTGGACCCGTCTTGCTCCGGAGACATCAGGTTTCTTTCCATGGAGAACTCCTTTTTGGCCTAGTGTCAGTGCTGTGACCTAATGCAGCAACGGGTAAGTTGCTTCATAATAATAATAATGATGGCATTTATTAAGCGCTAACTATTGCAAAGCACTGTTCTATGCACTGGGGAGGTTACAAGGTGATCAGGTTGTCCCACGGGGGGCTCACAGCCTTAATCCCCGTTTTACAGATGAGGTAACTGAGGCCCAGAGAAGTGAAGTGACTTGCCCAAAGTCACGCAGCTGACAGTTGGCGGAGGCAGGATTTGAACTCATGACCTCTGACTCCAAAGCCCGGGTTCTTTCCACTGAGCCACGCTGCTTCTCTAGTACAGTGGTCGGCACACAGTTCATTCATTGATTCAGTCGTATTTATTGAGAGCTTACTGTTTGCAGAGCACTATACTAAGCTCTTGGGAAGTACAATTGGGCAACTGTTAAAGACAATCCCAACCCAACAATGGGCTCACAGTCTAGAGAAGCAGCGTGGCTCAGTGGAAAGAGCCCGGGCTTTGGAGTTAGAGGTCATGGGTTCGAATCCCGAACCTGCCACATGTCTGCTGTGTGACCTTGGGCAAGTCACTTAACCTCTCTGAGACTCAGTTACCTCATCTGTAAAATGAGGATTAAGACTGTGAGCCCCACGTGGGACTACTTGATCCCATTGTATCCCCCCAGCGCTTAGAGCAGTGCTTTGCACATAGTAAGTGCTTAACAAATGCCATCATTAGAGTAGCAGCGTGGCGCAGTGGAAAGAGCCCGGGCTTTGGAGTCAGAAGTCATGGGTTCAAATTCTGGCTCCGCCACTTGTCAGCTGTGTGACTTTGGGCAAGTCACTTCACTTCTCTGGGCCTCAGTTCCCTCATCTGTAAAAATGGGGATGAAGACTGTGAGCCCCCCATGGGACAACCTGATCACCTTGTAATCTCCCCAGCGCTTAGAACTGTGCTTTGCACATAGTAAGCGCTTAATAAATGCCATCATTATTATTATTATTATTAGAAGGGGGACACATACAACAAAACAACACAAGTAGCTGGTTGCCATGGTAATGGCAGTGTGCCTGTCAGGTTTCTTTGGGGGCAGAACTCATTTATGGCTGAAGGGCTGGCAGTCTAGGGTCAGATCTGTGACCTAACACTGCAATGGGTTAGGTAGTTGCCATGGCAACGCCAGTTGGCCTCAGGGCCTCGAAATTCCAAGTATTTCTCAGGTTATCATCTGAGCCTGTCCCCACCCTCACGGACATCTTAAGTGTTTTGGTTTTTTGTTGTTTTTTTCAGTCAGAAACCATCATGCTATTGACTTAGCATAGCATGGTACATTTATATAGCTATAGTATGTGTATATAATAATAATAATAATAATAATAGCATATTTATGATATGATATTCATGATATTATTTATAATATTTATTTATTTTACTTGTACATATTCTATTTATTTTATTTTGTTAATATGTTTTGTTTTGTTCTCTGTCTCCCCCTCCTAGACTGTGAGCCCACTGTCGGGTAGGGACCGTATCTATATGTTGCCAACTTGTACTTCCCAAGTGCTTAGTACAGTGCTCTGCACACAGTAAGCTCTCAATAAATGTAATTAAATGAATGAATGAATTAAGCGCTTACTATGTGCAAAACGCTGTTCTAAGTGCTGGGGAGGTTATAAGGTGATCAGGTTGTCCCACGGGGGGCTCACAGTCTTAATCCCCATTTTACAGATGAGGTAATTGAGGCACAGAGAAGATAAGTGACTTGCCCAAAGTCACACAGCTGACGATTGGCGGAGCCGGGGTTTGAACCCATGACCTCTGCCTCCAAACCCCGGGCTCTTTCCACTGAGCCATGCTGCTTCTCTAGAGCTATAATTCTATTTATTCTGATGGCATTGACACCTGTCTACCTGTTTTGTTTTGTAGTCTGTCTCCCCCTTCTAGGCTGTGAGCCCATTGTTGGGTAGGGACCGTCTCTGTTGCCGATTTGTACTTCCCAAGCGCTTAGTACAGTGCTCTGCACACAGTAAGGACTCAATAAATGCGATTAAATGAACGAATGAATGGTACGCCTGTGCAGAGTAGAGACTGTAACCTTCCTCAGATGTACTGGTGTACATGTGGAGGAGTATACTTCCAATCCTTACATTCACATGCAGAGTAGCAACTATACATTTCCCCAAACCTGGACTCTTATTCTTTGGAATAAGAGTTGCCAACTCTTTGTTGCCAACTTGTACTTCCCAAATGCTTACTACAGTGCTCTGCACACAGTAAGCGCTCAATAAGTACGATTGATTGATTGATTTGGAATAGGCCAATTCTTGTATGCACAAGCAGTAAGGCCTAATGAGAGGCCTTAGATAGATAATAGAGAAGCAGCATGGCTCAGTGGAAAGAGACCGGGCTTTGGAGTCAGAGGACATGGGTTCAAATCCCAGCTCCGCCAATTGTCAACTGTGTGACTTTGGGACGCTCTGGGTCTCAGTTACCTCATCTGTAAAATGGGGATTAAGACTGTGAGCCCCCCGTGGGACAACCTGATCACCTTGTGACCTCCCCTTACTTGTGACAGTAAGCGCTTAATAAATACCATCATTATTGTTATTAAATTAATGGACACAGCATAGGCCTGGGAATCCGAAGGACTTGGGTTCTAATTCTGGCTCCACCACTTGTCTCCTCTCAGGGTCGCACCTGGAGAGTTTCCAGTCCTCTACCAGTCATGACTATGGGAGGGAGAGTCAAGCTGAGGACTACCAATTCCATTCCTACCTTGGCCAGTGGCTAGCAAATGGAAGGCAATCTGCTGCAAGTCGAAACTCACCCATGCTGGGCAGCAGTATCATGGGAGAGAGTCGAGGGTGGAAACTCAAATTTGCTGTGCGGAAGGAGGCAGTGATAAACCACTTCCATATTTTTACCAAGAAAACTCAATGGATCCACTACCAGAACGATTGCAGATGGAGGGGGGCGGGGGGCGTTGCTATGGGTCGGACACGACTCGACGGCCTAAGACAAGACAAGACCACTTGTCTTCTGTGTGATCTTGGACAAGTTATTTCACTTCTCTGTGCCTCAGGTATCTCATCTGTAAAATGGGGATTAAGATTGTGAGTCCCATGTGGAACTTGGACTGTGTCCAACCCGATTCACCTGTAACTACCCCAGTGTTGTGCCTGGCACACAGTATGCGCTGAAAAAATACTATAAAAAAGAAAACCAAACAAATGAACACAAAGAAAACAAGATGTGTGGGCTGGACTCTGAGGCAGTTGGCTATGTTTTGGGGAAGAACAGTGAAACCGCAACTTTGGTGTGAGTTACTCAATCGTATTTATTGAGTGCTTACTGTGTGCAGAGCACTGTACTAAGCGCTTGGGAAGTACAATTTGGCAACATATAGAGACGGTCCCTACCCAACAGTGGGCTCACAGTCTAGAAGGGGGAGACAGAGAACAAAACAAATATTAACAGAATAAAATAGATGGAATAAATATGTACAAGTAAAATAAATAAATAGAGTAATAGTATTATTCTTAAGAGGAAGCGTTTTAATGCTGAGGTTCCTTTAGGCAGACAATGTGGTAGAGATAAATGTAGGTTTGTGTCATTCCAGTTTGCTTGGACATATCCTGTTTTTCCCCCTGGAACTGCAAAGGAATACTCAAAGTAAAAGTTTTTTTTGCTGGCATTCATTATTGTAAACTCTTCTATTGTAGGTATTTAGTCATTTAACTTCTCTGTGTCTCAGTTACCTCATCTGTAAAATGGGGCTTAAGACCGTGAGCCTCATGTGGGACAACCTGATTATCTTGTATCTACCCCAGGGCTTAGAACAGTGCTTGGCACATAGTAAGGGCTTAACAAGTGCCACCATCATTATTATTAAGCTGGATTGACTAAACTCTAGAGGTCTGTTCTTCCAAACATATGGTTTTACATATCCCCCAGACCTGGCCAAAATAGCCAAACAGAATTTTCCTGCCAAATCTCAGTGCTGTTTCTTAACTACTTTACTGACCTTTGCAACAGCCTTTGCATCATTTCTCAGTTACACTTGTCATCTGCATGACTTCCCCACTGAGTATCAACTGTAGATTCAATTAATTGGCATGATGGTTGATTAATTTCTGGATGTTAATGAAAACTGCTTCCATATAATAATGATGGTATTTGTTCAGTGCTTACTACGGGTCAAGCACTGTTCTAAGCACCGAATATAACTAATAAATTGCTAATAAAATTATAAGGTTGCTACTACAGCCAGCCACCTCCGATGTCAGTCAATTGATGGCATTTATTAAACATTTACTGTGTTCAGAGCACTGTACTAAGTGCTTGGATCTTCAGGATGAAAATTTGAGGCAGCTGGTTTTGGTGACTCCTTTGAAGAGTTAACCCTAAAAGAACTCCAAAGCCAACTGTTGCCCATATTTTTGCCCATATTTTCCTTAATATTAAGAGAAGCATTCAGTATTATGTGTTTTTTAATTTTGATTTTCTTTTTTATACTTACAACCTACTCTGCTCTCATCCTGATCTGCTTGAAATATTTCCTATTACAGCTTCCTAGATCACACAATTTCAATCAACTGATTAATTGTATTTGTTGAACACTCTGTGCAGAGCACTGTACTAAGCACTTGGGAGAGTGTGTCTAGCTACTCTATTGTATGGTATTTTACTAAGGGTTTAGAATAGTGCTCTATACATAGTAAGTGCTCAGTAAATACCCTTGATTAAGTGATTGTTACGATAAAAAGTAGGTATTGCAGATTCCTGTCCTCCAGGAGCTTATGGACTAGAGAGGAAAACAGACATTAAAATAAATTACAGACAGATAAGTACATAAGTGCTGTGGGACTGAGGGTGGAATATCAAAGTGCTTACCCAAGAGCATAACAATAATTATAATTATGGTATTTGTTAAATGCCTACTATGTGTCAGCGCTGGGGAAGACACAGTGTAATCAGGGTGTCCCACGTGGGGCTCACAGTCTTAATCCCCATCTTCCAGATAAGGTAACTGAGGCCCAGAAAAGCGAAGTGACCTTCCCAAAGCCACACAGAAGACATGTGGCAGAATTCGAACTCAGGTCCTTCTGATTCCCAGGCCCGTGCTCTATTCACTAAGCCATGCTGCTTCCCTGCTAATAAATGTTGCAGAAGACAGGGTTTACACACAAACTGAGGGAGCCTCGGAGGAAGTGTTATTTTAACAAGGTTTTAAAAAGCTAGGAGAGAGAACAGTGCTTGGCACATAGTAAGCGCTTAACAAATGCCATCATTATTATCATTTCAGATATGAAGGGGGTGTTCCAGAGCAGAGGGAGGATCTGGGCAAGCGATTGGTGTGAGAAAGATGAAGGAATCAGAAGGGCCTGGGTTCTAATTCTGCCACATGTCTTCTGTGTGACTTTGGGAAGGTCACTTCACTTTTCTGGGCCTCAGTTACCTTATCTGGAAGATGGGGATTAAGACTGTGAGCCCCCCGTGGGACACCCTGATTACACTGTATCTTCCCCAGCGCTGACACATGGTAGGCATTTAACAAATACCATAATTATTAATTATTATTATGCTCTTGAGTAAGCACTTTGATATTCCACCCTCAGTCCCACAGCACTTATGTACTTATCTGTCTGTAATTTATTTTAATGTCTGTTTTCCTCTCTAGTCCATAAGCTCCTGGAGGACAGGCATCTGCAATACCTACTTTTTATCGTAACAATCAATCAGGCGTATTTACTGAGCACTTCCCATGTGTAGGTAAAGTGAGAAATTTAGTGTTAGAGGAGCAAAGTGAACAGGTTGGGTTGTAGTAAAGAAATCAGTAAGGTAAGATAAGGGAGGGAGAGCCTAATGAGTGCTTTAAACTCAAAGTTACTCACTCTGTTGTATTGTACTCTCCCAAGCACTTAGTGTACAGTGCTCTGCACACAGTACGTGTTCGAGCATTATCATTAATTAATAGACTGATTTAGCCCATTGTTGGGTAGGGACCGTCTCTACATGTTGCCAATTTGTACTTCCCAAACGTTTAGTACAGTGCTCTGCACACAGTAAGCTCTCAATAAATACGATTGAATGAATGTTTGTACATATTTATTACTCTATATTATTTGTACGTATTTCTTCTATTTATTTTATTTTGTTCATATGTTTTGTTTTGTTGTCTGTCTCCCCCTTCTAGGCTGTGAGCCCACTGTTGGGTAGGGACCTTCTCTATATGTTGCCAACTTGTACTTCCCAAGCGCTTGGTACAGTGCTCTGCACACAGTAAGCGCTCAATAAATACGATTGAATGAATTGGATGAATGGACGAATGAATGAATGCTAGTGAGCAGCTTGGATCACTGGAAAGAGCCTGGGCTTTGGAGTCAGAGTTCATGGGTTCAAATCCCGGCTCTGCCAGTTGTCAGCTGTGTGACTTTGGGCAAGTCACTTAACTTCTCTGTGCCTCAGTTACCTCATCTGTAAAATGGGGATGAAGACTGTGAGCCCCCCGTGGGACAACCTGATTACCTTGTAATCTCCCCAGCACTTAGAACAGTGCTTGGCACATAGTAAGTGCTTAATAAATGCCATCATTATTATGAATGAATGAAAAGCTTTTGGTAAGGACTTTCTGTATGATGCAGAGATGGATGGGTAACCTTTGGAGATTTCTGAGGTTGGGGAAGAGATGGATTGAATTTTTTTTTGTTTTAGAAAAATTATCTGGGCAGGAGAATAAAGTATGGACTGGAGAGGGGACAGCCAAGAGCCGGGAGACTAAGTCCCTGTCCCACATGAGGCTCACAGCCTTCATCCCCATTTTTAGACTGTGAGCCCGCTGTTGGGTAGGGACCGTCTCTATATGTTGCCAACTTGTACTTCCCAAGCGCTTAGTACAGTGCTCTGCACACAGTAAGCGCTCAATAAATACGATTGAATGAATGAATTTTTTGGAAACTGAGGCACAGAGACGTTCAGTGACTTGCCCCAAATCACACAGCAGACAAATGGCAGAGGCAGGATTAGAACCCAAGTCTTCCTGATTCCCAAGCCCATGCTCCAGCCACCGAGTCACGCTGCTTCTCCGTTACAGATGAATAGGCATAATGGGAAATCAACCTCAAGCAGAAAAAAAGTGTAAATAATGCAAATGATATTTGTCTCTTTCTTCTATTTAGCCTTACCTTGGTAAGTATAAAAATAACAATGGTGATAAAAACAGCACCTTGATTTTCTTTGGCACCTTTGCCCCCAGGAACTCAACATTTTCTATTTACAACTGATGAATTGAAATCTCTAATTTTGTTATTATATAACCTGTCAGCACTTGAAAGTCAAAAGAGGTAGAAAATAAAAAAGTGTTCCCAAAGTGTTAGAAAATGAGAGCCAGAGTGAGAGATCGTATGTGAGCGGGGACTTGTCACATCTTGAGTTGGAAGTTGCTGCTTCTGAGGCCACTTCTTTTCCATGCCGGGGGCGGGGGTCAAGTTGCCCAGTTCTTTGCGACCCCACAATCCCCACAGAGAAGCAGCGTGGCTCAGTGGAAAGAGCCCGGGCTTTGGAGTCAGAGGTCATGGGTTCAAATCCCGGCTCTGCCAATTGTCAGCTGGGTGACTTTGGGCAAGTCACTTCACTTCTCTGTGCCTCAGTTACCTCATCTGTAAAATGGGGATTAAGACTGTGAGCCCCCTGAGGGACAACCTGATCGCCTTGTAACTTCCCCAGCACTTAGAACAGTGCTTTGCACATAGTAAGTGCTTAATAAATGCCATAAAAAAAAATCCATTCAACAAGATATGCCAGACCACCACTCTCTCCGCTTTCTAAGCATCTTTTAGACTGTGAGCCAACTGTTGGGTAGGGACTGTCTCTATATGTTGCCAACTTGTACTTCCCAAGCGCTTAGTACAGTGCTCTGCACACAGTAAGTGCTCAATAAATACGATTGATTGATTGATTGATTAAGGACACATCTGCACCAAGAGGCCTTCCCCGATGATGCCCTCCTTTCCCCAGCTCACTCTTCCTTCTGGGTCATCTGTGCACTACAGTCTGTGACCTCTGAATACTGATAAATCTCCCCTACCCCCAATCCAGAGCAGTTATGGATATACCTTTAAATTATATATGATAAATTACTTATTTCTAGTAACAGTAATGTTGGTATTTGTTCATTGATTCAATCATATTTATTGAGCGCTTACTGTGTGCAGAGCACTGTACTAAGCACTTAGTATTTTAGTTTTTTAGTATTTGTTAAACACTTACTATGTGCCAATCAATCAATTAATCAATCAATCGTATTTATTGAGCGCTTACTGTGTGCAGAGCACTGTACTAAGCACTTGGGAAGTACAAGTTGGCAACGTATAGAGATGGTCCCTACCCAACAGTGGGCTCACAGTCTAGAAGGGGGAGACAGAGAACAAAACAAAACATATTAACAAAATAAAATCAATAGAATAGATATGTACAAGTAAAATAGAGTAATAAATAGAGCATAAATAAATAATAAATAGAGCACTGTTCTAAGCACTGGGGGAGATACAAGGTAATTAAGGTTGTCCCACGTGGGGCTCACAGTCTTAATCCCCATTTTCCAGATGAAGGAATTGAGGCCCAGAGAAGTTAAGTGACTTGCCCAAAGTCACACAGCTGACAAGTGGCAGGGCGGAATTGGAACACATGACCTCTGACTCCCAAGCTGCTTCTCTTTCATATTAATGTCTATCTCCCCTCTCAGAGAGGCACCTGGAGAGTTCCCAGGAGTCTACCAGGGTGGCTCAGTGGAAAGAGCCAGGGCTTTGGAGTCAGAGGTCATGGGTTCGAATCCCAGCTCCTCCACATGTCTGCTGTGTGACCTTGGGCAAGTCACTTAACCTCTCAGAGCCTCAGTTACCTCATCTGTAAAATGGGGATGATGACTGTGAGCCACACGCCGGACAACCTGATCACCTTGTATCCCCCCAGTGCTTAGAACAGTGCTTTGCACAAAGTAAGCGCTTAACAAATGCCATCATCATCATCAATCATATTTATTGAGCGCTTACTGTGTGCAGAGCACTGTACTAAGCACTTGGGAAGTATAAATTGGCAACATACAGAGACAGTCCCTACCCAACAGTGGGCTCACAGTCTAAAAGGGGGAGACAAAACCAAACATACTAACAAAATAAAATAAATAGAATAGATATGTACAAGTAAAATAGAGTAATAAATGTGTACAAACATATATACATATATACAGTCTTTTAGACTGTGAGCCCACTGTTGGGTAGGGACTGTCTCTATATGTTGCCAATTTGTACTTCCCAAGCGCTTAGTACAGTGCTCTGCACATAGTAAGCGCTCAATAAATACGATTGATGATGATATATACAGGTGCTGTGGGGAAGGGAAGGAGGTAAGATGCGGAGGATGGAGAGGGGGACGAGGGGGAGAGGAAGGAAGGGGCCATTATTATTATTATTATTACCAGTTTCAACTACCAGAGGGAGAATCAAGCAGAGGCCTACCCTTTCTAATCCCAGCTTGGCCAGTGGCTAGCAGCTACTTCCCAAGCGCATAGTACAGTGCTCTGCACACAGTAAGCGCTCAGTAAATACGATTGATTGATTGATTGATTGATTGATTGAGGGGCAAGCAATCTGCTACAAGTCAAAACTTACCCATGCTGGGCAGGAGTAGCAAGGGAGGGAGTTGAGGGCGGAAACTCAAGTTTACTGTGCCGAAGCAGGCAGTGATAAACGGCTTCTGGATTTTTACCAAGAAAACCCTATGGATCCATTACCGGAATGATTACAGACGGAGAGCGGGGCGCTCTGGGAGAGATGTGTCCGTGGTGTTTGCTATCGTGGCTCAGTGGAAAGAGCACGGGCTTGGGAATCAGAGACCGTGGGTTTGAATCCCAACTCTGCCACTTGTCAGCTGTGTGACCTTGAGCAAGCCACTTAACTTCTCTGGGCCTCATTTACCTCATCTGTAAAATGGGGATGCGGACTGTGAGCATCACATGGGACAACCTGATCACCTTGTATCCCCCCCAGTGCTTAGAACTGTGCTTCGCACATAGTAAGTGCTTAACAAATACCATTACTATTATTATTCTGGACTGTGAGCCCACTGTTGGGTAAGGACTGTCTCTATATGTTGCCAACTTGTACTTCCCAGGTGCTTAGTACAGTGCTCTGCACACAGTAAGCGCTCAATAAATATGATTGAATGAATGAATGCTATGGGTTATGCTTATGAGAAGCAGCGTGGCTCAGTGGAAAGAGCACGGGCTTTGGAGTCAGAGGTAATACGTTCAAATCCTGTCTCCACCACATGTTTGCTGTGTGACTTTGGGCAAGTCACTTAACTTCTCTGAGCTTCAGTTCCCTCATCTGTCAAATGGGGATTAAGACTGTGAGCCCCACGTGGGACAACCTGATCACCTTGTATCCCCCCCAGTGCTTAGAACTGTGCTTCGCACATAGTAAGTGCTTAACAAATACCATTATTATTATTATTCTAGACTGTGAGCCCACTGTTGGGTAGGGACCGTCTCTATATGTTACCAACTTGTACTTCCCAAGCGCTTAGTACAGTGCTCTGTGCACAGTAAGCACTCAATAAATATGATTGAATGAATGAATGCTATGGGTTATGCTTATGAGAAGCAGCGTGCTCAGTGGGAAGAGCATGGGCTTTGGAGTCAGAGGTAATGCGTTCGAATCCTGCTCCACCACATGTCTGCTGTGTGACCTTGGGCAAGTCACTTAACTTCTCTGAGCTTCAGTTCCCTCATCTGTCAAATGGGGATTAAGACTGTGAGCCCCACGTGGGACACCCTGATCATCTTGTATCTCCCCAGAGCTTAGTACAGTGCTTTGCGCATAGTAAGTGCTTAACAAATGCCATTATTATTATTATTATTATTATGGGTCGAAAATGACTCAAGGGCATAAGACAAGACAATGCCTAGCTGTAAGCTAGTTGTGGGCAGGGAATGTATCTGCTAATTCAGCTGTATTGTACTCTCCCAAGCGTTAAGTACAGTGCTCTGTATGTAATAAGCACTCAATAAATACCATTGATTGTGTGGCTGAGAAACAACATGGTTTAGTGGAAAGAGCACGGGCTTGCGAGTCAGAGGTTGTGGGTTCTAATTCCGGCTCTGCCATTTGTATTTCTGTGTGACTCATCCCCCCCCGCCCTATCTCCTTCCCCTCCCCACAACACCTGTATATATGTTTGTACAGATTTATTACTCTATTTTACTTGTACATATTTACTATTCCATTGATTTTGTTCAAGATGAGCGTCTAGCTTTACTTCTATTTATTCTGATGACTTGACACCTGTCCACATGTTTTGTTTTGTTGTCCGTCTCCCCCTTCTAGACTGTGAACCTGTTGTTGGGTAGCGACCATCTCTATATGTTGCCGACTTGTACTTCCCAAGCGCTTAGTACAGGGCTCTGCACACAGTAAGCGCTCAAGAAATCGATTGAATGAATGAATGAAGCATTCCCAAATAATTTCTGTGGCCTTTGCTCTGCAAATAGAGCTGTGTTGATCTTATTTTTTAGGGAAACCGATTGAAATTAAAACGCAATATATAAAACCTGCCGCATTTCAACACAGGCAGTTGGGCTACAGGGCGTTCTGGGCAGATGAATGACGAGCGGAAAAGAGGGACTGACCAAAGAGCAGTCGAATCCCATTTATGCCAGCCAGTCACTTATTCCCAGGAAATGTCTCCTGCAAGGACAGTTACTGCTGGAGTAAGCTGGTTTTGAATGTCAACCTGCGGATGATGAATTCAGCATTTCCACAAAATGAATGGTTCTTGCGTTTGCCGGCGGGGATGGTAGTGTTCTTTTCCTCTTGGTCGTTAATGAGCCCAAACAAATTGGAAGACGGAAAACCAAATTCTGTAATTGAAATCATTGCGAGAGGAAGGTGGATCGTTCAAATCAATCCATCAATCAATTTATTGAGTGCTTACTATGTCGAGAGCACTGTACTAAGCACTTGGGAGAGTACAAGGCAACAAAATTGGTGGATGTCTCAGATGCTCCCTGGCAACAACAGGAAAGAGAAACACTATGTGCCGGCCTTGATGATTCAGTGTCCCTCGGCTGTTTTCTTTTTCTTGGTATTTATAATGATAGTATTCATTCATTCATTCATTCAATCATATTTATTGAGCGCTTACTGTGTGCAGAGCACTGTACTAAGCGCTTGGGAAGTACAATTTGGCAACAAATAGAGACAATCCCTACCCAACGATGTACTCACCATCTAGACAGACACACACAGACACAAAAACACACTCTCTCTCTCGCCACAGACAGACGGAGATAGACAAAATGAGTTTCCATGGCTCCACCAACTCTTCACTGTTTGCCCTTGGGCAAATCACTTCAGTTCTCTGGGCCTCGGTTTCACATCCTGCGTAAAATGGGGATGAAATACCCGCCCTCTGGCCCGCTACTTAAATACCCAATTTCTATTGTTTTGGTTTTTTTTTTTGGAAATGCAAAACTCTATCAAGAGTTTATTGAGAGATAGCTAATAATGATAATAATGGCATTTATTAAGTGCTTACTATGAGCAAAGCACTGTTCTAAGCACTGGATTTGTTAAGCATTTAACTACGTGCCAGACACTGTCTTAAGTGCTGGGGTAGACACAGGCTGATCAGGTTGGACGCACTCCGTGTCTCACAGTGGACTCACAGTCTTAATCCCCATTTGACAGATGAGGAAACTGAAGCACAGAGTAACAAAGTCACTTGCCCAAGGTCACATAGCAGACTACTGGTGGAGTCAGGATTAGAACCCAGGTCCTTCTGACTTTTAGGCCCTTGCTCTAACTACTAGACCACCCTGTTGTCTTAGAGGGTGTGAGCGATTGACTGAGGTTTACAAAATACGATGAATCCTAATTTATTCTAATTATCAGTGGTATTTATTAAGCACCAACTGAGTGCAAACCACCAAATGAAGGCCTTATTATTTCCGCCCTCCAGGAGTTTATGACCTAATGGAGAGAGGCAGGACACAGTCCAGTGGTTTCAACCTTTCATTCAAAGTAGACCTGTTCAATCCCCATCCGACACAAAAAATACCAAATTCCTTTCACCCTCCCTGGTGTTGAGTGCTGAGGTATCAGTGTCTCTCTCTCCTTTCTATAACGTCAATCAATCATATTTATTGAGCACTTACTGTGGGCCGAGAACTGTACCAAGTACTCGGGAGAGTACGATACAACAATATAACAGACACGTTCCCTGCCCACAATGAGCTTTGAAGAAACCCATTTGCACTGTTTCTCTTCTCTTAATTTTTTGGATGTCTTGGGTGTCTAGTGAAAATTCAGGGAGGACTATGTTCAAGGAGCAGAAGGTTATCGTTTGGCAATATTATCTCTTTGGTTACTTGGAAAGTAAACTCCCTGAGGAGAGGGAGCGTTTCTGGGCTTCTTTTTTTATGGTATTTGTTAAGCCCTTTAGTAGGTAAGATTAAGTAGAGAAGCAGAGTGGCTCAGAAAGAGCATGGGCTTTGGAGTCAGAGGTCATGGGTTCAAACCCCATCTCCTCCAATTGTCAGCTGTGTGACTTTGGTCAAGTCACTTAACTTCTCTGTGCCACAGTTACCTCATCTGTAAAATGGGGATTAAGAATGTGAGCTCCCTGTGGAACAACCTGATCACCTTGTAACCTCCCCAGAGCTTAGAACAGTGCTTTGCATGTAGTAAGCGCTTAATAAATGCCACCATTATTAGTAGTAGTAGTAGGACAGGACTCCACAGATCCCAGTTTGGGGGAATCCACAAATCCTAAACTGCAATTAGTCTTTAAAGCTTCTCTCTGGCATGAATGGGCGAGAGCTATCCAATCCTTAGTTGTCGATGGGTGAATGCTGACATGTTTTTTTTGATGGCGTTTATTAAGTGCTTACTATGTGTAAAGCACTGTTCTAAGCGCTGAGGCCGTTACAAGGTGATGAGGTGGTCCCACGGGGGGCTCACAATCTTATTCCCCATTTTCCAGATGAGGGAACTGAGGCCCAGAGAAGTGAAGTGACTTGCCCAAAGTCACACAGCTGACAAGTGGCAGAGCTGGGATTTGAACCCATGACCTCTGACTCCAAAGCTCGGGCTCTTTCCACCGAGGCACGCTGCTTCCCCACATGGTGCTATCTCCCAAGTGACTCACTGTCCTGCTTAGTTGGCAAAAGTCCGGGAATTCCGGGGTGGGAAGGAGTGGGAGTGGGAGGAAGGGGGGACAGATTGGCAATTCCATCTTCATGCAATCCCAAATCCCCAGTGCATGGATGGAGGAAGGCGGGGAATGAAGGGGCCGGTGTTCTCTCAGCGTGGCTCAGTGGAAAGAGCCCGGGTTTGGGACTCAGAGGTGATGGGTTCTAATCCCAGCTCTGCCAACTTTCAGCTGTGTGACCTTGGGCAAGTCACTTAACTTCTCCGGGCCTCAGTTACCTCATCTGTAAAATGAGGATGAAGTCTGTGAGCCCCACGTGGGACAACCTGATTACCTTGTATCTTCCCCAGTGTATAGAACAGTGCTTTGGACATAGTAAGCGCTTAACAAATGCCGTCATTATTATCATTATTATTCTCTTCCCCAGTTCAGTCCTAAACCCTTGGTGCAGGGGTGGGAAAGGGGGAAGGGAGCCGGAGTCACTTTCCTCTGGACAGTCCCACGCCTTCAGGGAGTGAGGTTGGGGGTCGACACTCCCCTTCTCTCCACCCATAGACAGCCATGTGCAGAAGGCGCTTGGGCTTGCTCCCTTTATTCCCCCGGCCCCTTGGCCATTCAACACATAATAATTCTGGTATTTGTTAAGTGCTTGCTATGTGCCAGGCACTGTTATAAGTGCTGGGGTAGGTGCAAGATAATTGGGTTGCACACTAAATAATAATAATTAGGGTATATGTTAAGTGCTTACTATGCATCAAGGCCTGTACTAAGCTCTGGGATGAAAAGAAGCAAATCTAGTTGGACACAGTCCCTGTCCCACATGGGGCTCACGGTGTCAATCCCCATTTTACAGATAGTAATAATAATGATAACAGTGGTATTTGTTAAGCGCTTACTATGTGCCAAGCACTGTTCTAAGCACTGAGGGAGAAACAAGGTCATCAGGTTGTCCCACGTGGGGCTCACAGTCTTAATCCCCATTTTATAGATGAGTTAACTGAGGCCCAGGGAAGTGAAGTGAGTTGCCCCAGGTCACACAACAGACAGGTGGCAGAGCTGGGATTAGAACCCATGACCTACTTACTCCCAAGCCTGTGCTCTAGCCACTATGCTATGCTGCTGTACATATCTGTAATATTTTCTCTATCAACGCCTGTCTCCCTTTCTAGACTGTAAACTTGCTGTGGGCAGAGAAAGGGTTATATTGTATTGTATTCTCCCAAGCACTTAGTCCTGTGCTCTGCACACAGTCAATGCTCTGTAAATACAATTGACTGACCCTTCCCTCTTGTGTGATTTTAGGGCTCTGGTGACAGGGGCCAGAGAGCTCAGCATCTCTTCCCTCCGGATTGATTCTTATATGTTGCCAACTTGTATTTCCCAAGCGCTCAGCATCTCTTCCCTCCGGATTGATTCTTATATGTTGCCAACTTGTATTTCCCAAGCGCTTAGTACAGTGCTCTGCACACAGTAAACGCTCAATAAATACGATTGATTGATTGATTGATTGATTCTGGGTCCTAATCGGGAGGTGGGGGTCGGAGACCCTCCTCTTGACTCAGTTTTTTGGTCTCAGGCTTCCTGAGTCGGGGTTGGGGTGGCCCTTCACTCTGGTGGGACCTTAAGTCTCCGGGATGAGGGCAGAGAACCCGGGGGGCTTCAGGTTACCTTCCTTCTGGTGACATTCATTCATTCATTCATTCATTCATTCATTCGTATTTATTTTGCACTTACTGTGTGCAGAGCACGGTACTAAGCACTTGGGAAGGCCAAGTTGGCAACATATAGAGACGGTCCCTACCCAACAACGGGCTCGGTTGTGGGGGAAGGCTTAAGCCCCACCTGTGCTCTGTCAATTGGCTCAAATCACTACATAATAATAATAATAATAATAATAATAATAATAATAATAGTATTTGTTAAGCACTTACTATGTGCTAAGGACTGTTCTAAGTGCTGGGGTATGTACAAGGTAAAAAAGTTGTCCCACGCGGGGCTTACAATCATAATCCCCATTTAACAAATGAGGTAATTGAGGCACAGAGAAGTGGAGTGACTTGCCAAAAGTCACACAGCTGACAAGTGGCAGAGCCAGGATTAGAACCCATGACCTCTGACTCCCAAGCCCGGGCTTTTTCCTCTAAGCCACGCTGCTTCTCTACATCTCTCTGGGCCTGCATTTCCTCATCTGGAAACAGAGATAACAGTGCCTTTCCTTGCCTCACAAGAATGTAGCGAGGAATGAGTGAGAAATCGATGCGAAAGTTCTTTGGAAAAATAAAGCAAAATGCAAAATCAAGGTTTTATTTTATCACTTTTCTATTGCTGCTGCTGTTCTTTTTTAAGACCACACTTCACTGGCTCTTGAATACATTTGCTCTGTACACCCGGCTTGCAGAGTGCCCATTTTAGTCAATAACAGAGCAGGTTTTTGGATATCTTACTATTATCTCAGGTCTTCACATATTCTGCTGAGCAAAATCTGCTGTAATCAGGGCTGGATTAAAACTGAGGCTCACAAGGCTGAATCTCAGGACTTTTGGACTAAATTGGTGATCGGGTGGTGGACAGGGAACTTCCTTGTCCCTCCACAATCCGGCCCCCAGGTCAGGCTCTGCCACCACAGAAGTCATCCGCCCATCCCAGTTCTCCCGCTCTCATTCATTCAATTCATTCAATCATATTTATTGAGCACTTACTGTGTGCAGAGCACTGTACTAAGCACTCTCCTCCCTATAGCTCTGTGCTGTGGCTGGGGATGAACAGACAATGGGGATCCGACAAACAATGACTCTTCCCTCCTTTGAAAGCCTTAATGAAGGCACATCTCCTCCAAGAGGCCTTCCCTCTTGGAGAAGCAGCCTGGCTTCAGTGTATACTTCACGCTGCTACCCGGATCATCTTTGTGCAAAAACGCTCTGGGCATGTTACTCCCTTCCTCAAAAATCTCCAGTGGCTGCCAGTCAACCTACGCATTAAGCAAAAACTCCTCACCCTGGGCTTCAAGGCTGTCCATCACCTTGCCCCCTCCTCCCTCACTTCCCTTCTCTCCTTCTCCAGCCCAGCCCGCACCCTCCGCTCCTCTGCCGCTAATCTCCTCACGGTGCCTCGTTCTCGCCTGTCCCGCCGTCGACCCCCGGCCCACATCCTCCCCCTGGCCCGGAATGCCCTCCCTCCCCACATCCACCAAGCTAGCTCTCTTCCTCCCTTCAAAGCCCTACTGAGAGCTCACCTCCTCCAGGAGGCCTTCCCAGACTGAGCCCCCTGTTTCCTCTCCTCCTCCCCATCCCCCCCACCCTACCTCCATCCCCTCCCCACAGCACCTGTATATGTTTGTACAGATTTATTACTGTATTTATTTTACTTGTATATATTAACTATTCTATTTATTTTGTTAATGATATGCCTCTAGCTTTATTTCTATTTATCCTGATGACTTGACACCTGTCCACATGTTTTGTTTTCTTCTCTGTCTCCCCGTTCTAGACTGTGAGCCCGTTGTTGGGTAGGGACCATCTCTATATGTTGCCAACTTGTACTTCCCAAGTGCTTAGTACAGTGCTCTGCACACAGTAAGCGCTCAGTAAATACGATTGAATGAATGAATGAATGGCTTAGAGGAAAGAGCCCGAGCTTGGGCATCAGAGGTCGTGGGTTCTAATCCCGGCTCTGCCACTTGTCAGCCGTATGACTTTGGGCTAGTCACTTCACTTCTCTGGACCTCTGTTCCCTCATCTGTAAAAATGGGGATTAAGACTGTGAGCCCCATGTGAGACAACCTGGTAGCCTTGTATCTCCACGAGTGCTTAGAACAGTGCTTGACACACAGTAATAATAATAATAATAATAATAATAATAATAATAATAATGATGGCATTTATTAAGAACTTACTATGTGCAAAGCAATGTTCTAAGCACTGCAGAGGTTACAAGGTGATCAGGTTGTCCCACAAGGGGCTCACAGTCTTCATCCCCATTTTACAGATGAGGGAACTCAGGCCCAGAGAAGTTGAGTGACTTGCCCAAAGTCACACAGCTGACAATTGGCAGAGCTGGGATTTGAACCCATGACCTCTGACTCCAAAGCCTGTGCTCTTTCCACTGAGCCGCGCTGCTTCAAATACCATTATTATTACTATCATTAGTCCTGACTAAGCCCTCCTTTCTTTTTCTTCAACTCCCTTCTGTATCACCCTGACTCGCTCCCTTTATTCATCCCCAACCTCCCAGCTCCATTTGTACAGATGTATGTCGGTATTTTTTTATATTAATGTCTGTCTCACCCTCTAGACTGTAAGCTCATTGTGGAAGGGAATGTGCCTGTTTATGGTTGAACTGTACTCTCCCAAGCACTCAATACAGTGCTCTGCACATGGTAGTAGTGCTCAATAAATATGATTGACTGACTGATTGACTACAGCCTCAGCCAAGATTTCTCAGGAGACCCCCGCTTTAGCTCAGTGTTGCTTGAAGGGGAGAGAATTCCCAAGGAAAAGACTGGAGGTGTTCCCCTCCTCCCGTGAGGGAGACCACCCAGCGTGCTGTAGTGGATAGAGCACAGGCCTGGGAATCAGAAGGTTATGGGTTCTAATCCCTGCTCCACTTGCCTGCTGTGTCACCTTGGAAAAATCACTTCACTCCCCTGTGCCTCAGTTACCTCATCTGTAAAATGGGGAGCGAGACTGTGATCCCCATGTGGGACAGGGACTAGTGAGCCCGTTGTTGGGTAGGGACTGTTTCTATATGTTGCCAACTTGTACTTCCCAAGCGCTAAGTACAGTGCTCTGCACACAGTAAGAGCTCAATAAATATGAGCCCACTGTTGGGTAGGGACTGTCTCTATGTGTTGCCAATTTGTACTTCCCAAGCGCTTAGTACAGTGCTCTGCACATAGTAAGCGCTCAATAAATACGATTGATTGATTGATTGATTGATTGAAAAACCAATTTGCTTGTATTCACTCCAGAACTTAGTCCAGTGCCTGGCCCATAGTAAGCGCTTAATAATGATAATAATGATAATGGTATTTGTTATTACTTCGTTTTTCTGTGCCTCAGTTACCTCATCTGTAAAGTGGGGAGTGAGACTGTGAGCACCAAGAGGGACAGGGTCTGTATCCAACATGATTTGCTTGTATCCACTCCAATCAGTCAATCAATCAATCGTATTTATTGAGCGCTTACTGTGTGCTTGGGAAGTACAAGTTGGCAACATATAGAGATGGTCCCTACCCAACAGTGGGCTCACAGTCTAGAAGGGGGAGACAGAGAACAAAACAAAACATATTAACAAAATAAAATAAATAGAATAGATATGTACAAGTAAAATTAATAAATAAATAGAGGAATAAATACATACAAACATATATACATATATACAGGTGCTGTGGGGGAGGGAAGGAGGTAAGGCAGGTGAATGGAGAGGGGGAGGAGGGGGAGAGGAAGGAGGGGGCTCAGTGCTTTATACAGTGTGCAGCACACAGTAAGCACTTGACAGATACCGCAGTTATCATCATTATTATTATTATTACATGGAGCTGCAGCGTTAAAAAACCCCTGCCTTGGGGCAAAACATACTAATTGCCCTTGGTGATAGTTAATGAGAATGAAATGGTGCATGGGATGTACACAAGAACAGTCATTCCCCCTGTGGCTGGGGCTTTAAAGGGCGTGGTGAGAGACTGCATAGCGTCTGGAAGTTTTAGCGTGGAAGCTCATTGTGGCAGGGAACATGTCTGCCAACTCTCTCGTATTATAGTCTCTCAAGCACTCTGCACACAAGAAGCACTCAATAAATATCATTGAAGATGGGCTGGATTGGGAGGTTAGGGTCCTTACTGGGGCTACTCCATTCTTGTCACTCTTACCATGACTTAATGATGCCCCCCATTTCATAGGACCCTGGGTCCTCAGTGGGGATTAACATGGCCCTGACTGAGATTCATTCAATCAATTATATTTATTGAGTACTTACTTTGTGCAGAACACTGTACAAATTGGCAACATATAGAGACGGTCCCTACCCAACAACGGGCTCCCAGTCTGGAAGAAGTTTTCCCTCAGGGTTAGTGTGTTGCCTTTGTTTTAGAACCTCACTGCCCGTAACCCTGTCCTGCCATTTGATGCTGACAGTGGCTTCGGGATGATGAAAATGCTTGAGAAACTGAATTCAGCTTCTTGGGGGAGAAAAATCCATTCATTCATTCATTCCATCGTATTTATTGAGCGCTTACTGTGTGCAGAGCACTGGACTAAGCGCTTGGGAAGTCCAAGTTGGCAACATATAGAGATGGTCCCTACCCAACAGCGGGCTCACAGTCTAGAAGGGGGAGACAGACAACAAAACAAAACATATTCATAAAATAAAATGAATAGAATAAATATGTACAAGTAAAATAGAGTAATAAATCTGTACAAACATATATACAGGTGCTGTGGGGAGGGGAAGGAGGTAAGGCAGGGGAGTGGAGAGGGGGAGGAGGGCGCTCAGTCTGGGAAGGCCTCCTGGAGGAGGTGAGCTCTCAGTAGGGCTGAGGGCTGAAATCCAGGTTCTATAGCCTGATAGAAAGATGGATCTCACTACAACCTGATGCCCCACCGTCGCTAGACTTTCTCTCAATTTCTCTGTCTTCCTCTCTCCCACCATTCCTGATCTGGTTTTTCATTTCCTCTCCTACAGATGCATTCGATACAGGGAGTAGAAGGTGGTAGTAACTGGAAAAATTGGTGCCCTAAAGAGAATTGCTGGTTGTGTGAAATGTGATCATGTTGACAGCTCCTTCAGGATGGTGGGCTTCCTCAGCACTGCCTTGATGGTAAGGCAGTTTACCGTCGTCTGCATATCTCTTGGTGGATGGATGAGTGTTTGTACCACTGCCGTAAGCTGCGTTAGCTGCTGACTAGAGTAGAAACATGAAGAGCACTTAATAGTAATAATATCATTCATCAGAATAATTGCAGGAGAAGGAATACTGCATCTGTATGAAGCCTCCGAAGTTAGGTTTCTCAAAATGTATGCACTCATATTCATCTATAACACTTGTGTATATGTCTTCATACCCCATTATTTAAGGCCTAATTCCTTGTCCTTCTCTCTCCTATCTTTAATTTGCCTTGGCATCTCTTTAATTCCGAGGATTATAAATTCCTTGATTGCGTGGATCATGTGTACTCCCTCAACTACTTAATACGGAGCTCTGCATTCAGGAGGTGATCAGTGTATACTACTGATAATGATAATAATTATGGTATTTGTTAAGCGCTTACTATGTGCCAAGCCCTGTTCTTAGCACTGGGGTAGATACAAGAAAATCAGGTTGTCCCATGTGGGGCTCATGGTTTTAATCCCCATTTTACAGACGAGGGAATTGAGGCACAGATAAGTGAAGTGGCTTGCCCAAGGTCACACAGCAAAGTGGCGGTGCCGGAATTAGAACCCACGTCCTCTGACTCTCAAGCCTGTGCTTTTTCCACCGAGCCACCCTGTGCCTTCATTGATGATGAGGAAGGCTGAATATTCATCCCAGAATTTGGACTATTTGTGATAACAATAACAATAAAAATAATAATAATAATAATGAAAATAATAATGATAAAAGTCACAATATTTGTGGTATTTGTTAAGCACTTACTACGTGCCAACACTGCACTAAGCACGGAGGTAGATACAAGATAATTGAGTTGGGCACAGTCCCTGTCCCACTTGGGGCTCACAGACTTAATCACCACTCTACAGATGATATATCTGTGGCCCAGACAAGTTAAGTGACTGGGCCAAGGTCATTCATTCAATCATATTTATTGAGCGCTTACTGTGTGACAAGCACTCCACTAAGCGTTTGGGAGAGTACAGTATAACAATAAACAGGCACATACCCTGCTCTCCCCCTCCTCCCCATACCCACCCGCCTTACCTCCTTCCCCTCCCCACAGCACCTGTATATATGTATACGTTTGTACATATTTATTATTCTATTAATTTATTTATTTTATTTGTACATATTTATTCTATTTATTTTATTTTGTTCATATGTTTTGTTTTGTTGTCTGTCTCCCCCTTCTAGACTGTGAGCCTGCTGTTGGGTAGGGACCGTCTCTATATGTTGCCAACTTGCACTTCCCAAGTGCTTAGTACAGTGCTCTGCACACAGTAAGTGCTCAATAAATACGATTGAATGAATGAATGAATGAATGAATGAATGAATGCTCATTATGAGCCTTCCTTCAAAGCCCTACTGAGAACTCACCTCCTCCAGGAGGACTTCCCAGACTGAGCCCCCTGTTTCCTCTCCTCCTCCCCATCCCCCCCGCCCTACCTCCTTCCCCACCCCACAGCACCTGTATATATGTTTGTACAGATTTATTACTCTGTTTTACTTGTACATATTTACTATTCCCTTTATTTTGTTAATGATGTGCATCTAGCTTTAATTCTATTCCTTCTGATGATTTTGACACCTGTCTACATGTTTTGTTTTGTTGTCGGTCTCCCCTTTATAGACTGTGAGGCAGTTGTTGGGTAGGATCCGTCTCTATATGTTGCCGACTTGTATTTCCCAAGCGCTTAGTTCAGTGCTCTGCACACAGTAATCGCTCAATAAATACGATTGAATGAATGGAGGGGGAGACAGACATTAATATAAATACATGAATTACAGATATGTACGTAAGAATCAATAATCCTTTTTCATGGTATTTCTTAAGAGCCTGCCAAGTGTCAAGCACTGTTCTAAGCCTTGGGGTAGATATGAGTCAATCAATCAATCAATCAATCATATTTATTGAGCGCTTACTGTGTGAAGAGCACTGTACTAAACACTTGGGAAATACAAGTTGGCAACATCTAGAGACAGTCACTACCCTACAGTGGGCTTACAGTCTAGAAGGGGGAGACAGAGAACAAAACCAAACATACTAACAAAATAAAATAAATAGAATAGATATGTACAAGTAAAATAAATAAATAAATAGAGTAATAAATATGTACAAACATATATACATATATATAGGGTTTACTGAGTGCTTACTGTGTGCAGAGCCCTGTATTAAGTAGTTGGGAGAGGGCAATGTAACAGACTTGGTGGACGTGATCCCTGCCCACAAGGAGTTTACAGTCTAGAATCAATCAATCAATCGTATTTATTGAGCGCTTACTGTGTGCAGAACACTGTACTAAGCGCTTGGGAAGTAGGGGACAATTTACAGCAGACGAGTGGTGGAGCCGCCATTAGAACCCAGGTTCTCTGATTCCTAAACCTGTGCTATTCCCACCAGGCCACACTGCTCCTCTAAGTGCCGCAAATCAGTTCGGCCTCCTTTTTTGGAGATAGGGTTTGAAGAAAGTTGAGAAGGTAGCTGAATATCCGTGGAATGTTTCTCAGCTTCCACATCCTTCAAGAGAGGGAAAGGAAAGCCTTGAGAAGCAAATTCCCCAGGTTCTCCATCGGTTGGTGTGACAGGCCCCAAGGCCTGGGCTCCATTCCCTTCGGCCAAGATGTCATTTTCTCGAAGCGAACACAGCATGAATGCCACTATCCCTCGGTGAGCTAGCTCTCTTCCTCCCTTCAAGGCCCTACTGAGAACTCACCTCCTCCAGGAGGCCTTTCCAAACTGAGCCCCTTCCTTCCTCTCCCCCTCATCCACCTCTCCATCCCCCCATCTTACCTCCTTCCCTTCCCCACAGCACCTGTATATATGTATATATGTTTGTACATATTTATTACTCTATTTATTTATTTATTTATTTATTTATTTATTTATTTATTTATTTATTTATTTATTTATTTATTTATCTGGTACATATCTATTCTATTTATTTTATTTTGTTAGCATGTTTGGTTTTGTTCTCTGTCTCCCCCTTCTAGATTGTGAGCCCGCTGTTGGGTAGGGACTGTCTCTATGTGTTGCCGACTTGTACTTCCCAAGTGCTTAGTACAGTGCTCTGCACACAGTAAGCGCTCAATAAATACGATTGATTGATTGATTGATTGACTGATGTTGTCGGTGTCCTCCACTGCTGACCCTGAGGGGCTATGGACCTTGAAGGGGCCAGATAAGGAAGCAGTATCCGCCCACGCCCTGAGCTAATGTGGAGAACCAGGAACCGGGGAGTAACTAGCCCCAGTGGAAAATTACTGCATTCAGTCAGGAACATAAATCAGCACCCCAAAGTGTATGTAGGATGCCCACTCTGCGATGGCACTGCTAGGAATTCAATTTAAATCAATCATATTTATTGAGCGCTTACTGTGTGCAGAGCACTATACTAAGTCATGGCTCAGTGGAAAGAGCCTGGTCTTCGGAGTCAAAGGTCATGGTTCAAATCCCAGCTCCGCCGATAGTCAGCTGTGTGACTTTGGGCAAGTCACTTCACTTCTCTGAGCCTCAGTTCCCTCATCTGTAAAATGGGGATTAAGACTGTGAGCCCCACGTGGGACAAACTGATCACCTTGTAACCTCCCCAGCTCTTAGAACAGTGCTTTGCACACAGTAAGCGCTTAATAAATGTCATCATTATTATTATTATTAAGTGCTTGGAAAGTACGGTGCTGCAATAATGAGAGACAATCCCTGCCCACAAAGAACTTACAGTCTGGGAGGGGCAGGGAGGCAGGCATCAAAACAAGTAAACAGGCAACAATATAAATAAACAGAATTGCAGACATATATGTATAAATAAGTGCTGAGGGGAAGGGAGAGGGAGGGACAGCAAAGGGAGAGAGTCTAGGTGACAGGGAAGGGAGGGGGAACTGAGGAAAAGGGGGCTTAGTCTGGGAAGAAGGGGTACTTGGTTGGCTGTTATTTGTATCATCATCATCATCAATCGTATTTATTGAGCGCTTACTGTGTGCAGAGCACTGTACTAAGCGCTTGGGAAGTACAAGTTGGCAACACATAGAGACAGTCCCTACCCAACAGTGGGCTCACAGTCTAAAAGGGGGAGACAGAGAACAAAACCAAACATACTAACAAAATAAAATAAATAGAACAGATATGTACAAGTAAAATAAATAAATAAATAAATAAATAGATTAGCAAATATGTACACATATATACAGTCTCAATCCCCATTTTACAGATGAGGTAACTGAGGCCCAGAGAAGTGAAGTTACTTGCCCAATGTCACACAGCAGACAAGTGACGGAGTGGGGATTAGTACCCACGACCTTCTGACTCCGAGGCCTGTGCTCTAGACACTACACCGTGATAAGAAAGGGTGATTTGACTGAGGGTGATAGGTTGTGTCCTACTTGATTTCTTTGTATCTATAGTACAGTGCCTGGCATATATTAAGCACCTAGAATATACCATAAAAAAAGAAAAGGAGGTCAGCAGGGAAAGGGAGTCAGTTGGCCCACCATGAGTGCCCAGTACACAAACCTAACAAGGGTTGGAAAATCCTGCCAGAGGTTTCTGGGGCTCGGGCCAATGTGAACACGCCTCTAGCCTACTCATTATGTTCCTTTCGAGTCCTCCAAATTTCCGTAGGAGAAACTGCGCCAAAGTGAACTCTCTTTCCCTGGCTTCTGGGGCAGCTAATTCTGGGCGTCCTCATTTCGGAATGGCTTGTTTTGCTCTCTCCAGTACCATCACTCCACCGTTTCATAACCCAGTTCAAGGCCCCCGAAGTCCAGAGTCCAGAAAAGAACGAGGGGGAAACATTTCCGTGGCTATCAAGGCAGACGCGATTAGGCAACGAACAAGGACCTCACAACAATCAGTAATTCACCCTGGCAACGCTCACTCGAAGAGCAACAACCTGCACTTGCTCAACACTCAGTATCTTTCCGCAGTGATTTCTCACTAATTACCACAGTTTATCCGGTGCTAAGCGCTTAGTACAGTGCTAAGCGCTTAGTACACTTAGACCCCACTTTGACCAGGGTGTCTACACTGCCTGATGCCACTGAACACGGCTTTATATCGCCTTAAGGAGTCCATGCTGCCTGATGCTGCCCGGCCAGGTTTTAAGTAGGGATGAACTACGGGAGCCCAGCCTATTGGCCATGTTGTAATGAATTCTTCAGCAGGTAAACTGGAGATGTGATTCCAGTTCTAGCTTGGAATCTTGAATGAATTTTACATAGCTTGCAGTCGATGGACTTCATAGTTGTCCTCATAGGCTTATGCTGTTGCTATGTTTTAAGTAAAGACCAAGGAGTGGAATGGATGTTTGTTTCGGCCTACCACAAGAACGTGGAACTCAAGGAGGAAAATATAGGGTTGACCAGAGGAATGCGGGTGTTGGGCCTTTGAGAAGCAGCGTGGTTCAATGGTTAGAGAATGGGCCTGGGATTCAAAAGGACCTTGATGATTTTGACATCTGTCTACATGTTTCGTTTCGTCGTCTGTCTTCCCCTTCTAGACTGTGAGCCCGTTGTTGGGTAGGGACTGTCTCTATGTGTTGCCGACTTGTATTCATTCATTCAATCATAGTTATTGAGCGCTTACTGTGTGCAGAGCACTGTACAAAGCGCTTGGGAAGTACATGTTGGCAACATATAGAGACAGTCCCTACCCAACAGTGGGCTTACAGTCTAGAAGGGGGAGACAGAGAACAAAGCAAAACATATTAACAAAATAAAATAAATAGCATAAATATGTACAAATAAAATAAATAAATAGAGTAATAAATTCATACAAACATATATACATATATACAGGTGCTGTGGGGAGGGGAAGGAGGTAAGGCAGGGGGAGGGGGAGGAGGGGGAGAGGAAGGAGGGGGCTCAGTGTGGGAAGGCCACCTGGAGGAGGTGAGCTCTCAGTAGGGCCTTGAAGGGAGGAAGAGAGCTAGCTTGGCGGATGGGCAGAGGGAGGGCATTCCAGGCCCGGGGGAGGACGTGGGCCGGGGGTCGACGGCGGGACAGGCAAGAACGAGGCATGGTGAGGAGATTAGCGGCGGAGGAGCGGAGGGTGTGGGCTGGGCTGTAGAAGGAGAGAAGGGAGGTGAGGTAGGAGGGGGCGAGGTGATGGACAGCCTTGAAGCCCAGGGTGAGGAGTTTTACTTGAGGAGGTGTACTTACAAAGCGCTTAGTACAGTGCCCTGCACACAGTAAGTGCTCAATAAACACGATTGAATGAATGAATGAATGAATGACCTGGGTTCCAATCCTGACTCTGACAGTAGTCTGCTGTGTGACCTTGGGCAAGTCACTTCTTTGTGGTTGTAACCCTATCTATAAAATTGGGATTAAGACTATGAGCCCCATATAAGACAGGGACTGGGTCCAACCTGATTACCTTGTGTTTACCCCAGTGATTAATATCTTGCCTGGCACATAGTAAGTGCTTAACAAATACCATTATACCATTGGGAAGCAGCATGGCTCAGTGGAAAGAGCACGGGCTTTGGAATCAGAGGTCATGGGTTCAAATCCCGGCTCCGCCACTTGTCAGCTGTGTGACTTTGGGCAAGTCACTTAACTTCTCTGAGCCTCAGTTCCCTCACCTGTAAAATGGGGATTAAGACGGTGAGCCCCCAGTGGGACAACCTCATCACCTTGTAACCTCCCCAGCGCTTAGAACAGTGCTTTGCGCATAGTAAACACTTAATAAATGCTATCATTACTATTACCATTACATACATATATACATACATACATAATAAGCACTTAGTACAGTGCTCTGCACACAGCAAGCGCTCAATAAATATGAATGAATGAATGAATCTTGGGGGGCCCCGATACACGGTTTCCATGACACCTTGATATATGGCTTTACCCAAATCACTTAGCAGTCCTGCAGACAGTCAAAAGGGCTCAGGGTGGGAAGAGATTTTTATCAATTGATAAAAATGTGCCTCAAGTAGGTGGATTAAGAAATCTTTGAGGCCCAGCTGCATTCGAATGCTGGACAGTCAAACGGTATGTAAAACGGCTGAAAAATTTAGGAAGCTGAGCCTTGGCCTTAGGTCTAGAAATGCTACAACTGATGCCGGGAAATCAGGAAGGGTGTGAGAGCAGAAGGTCCACTTGAGAATCTAGGCCTTTCTCAAGCTAGAGGGATGGTGCTAGAGTATTATTCCTCCATTATATCTAGCTCTTTGTGATTTATTCTCCTAACTGTGCATATGGATTGACTGCAGTTACCCTAAGGAATCCCTCTTGCCTCCCCATAGTAATAATAATAATAATAATGGTATTTGTTAAGCGCTTACTATGTGCAAAGCACTGTTCTAAGTGCTGGGGAAGATACAAGGAGATCAGGTTGTCCCACTGGGGGCTCACAGTCTTAATCCCCATTTTACAGATGAGGTAACTGAGGCCCAGAGAAGTGAAGTGACTTGCCCAAAGTCACACAGCTGACAATTGGCAGAGCTGGGATTTGAACTCATGACCTCTGACTCCAAAGCCCATGCTCTTTCCACTGAGCCACACTGCTGCTCCAGAGCAGAAGTATTATGGAGTCCAACACTTGTTTAACTGTATTGTGTGTACAGCTCTCTCATTCAACCCGCACATTCAATCCGTCACGAAACCCTGTCGGTCTCACCTTCACGATATCGCTAAAATCCACCCTTTCCTCTCCATCCAAACCGCTACCACGTTACAATGATTATTCACCTTATTATTCACCTTGAGAAGCAGCGTGGCTCAGTGGAAAGAGCCCGGGCTTTGGAGTGAGAGGACATGAGTTCAAATCCCGGCTCTGCCAATTGTCAGCTGTGTGACTTTGGGCAAGTCACTTAACTTCTCTGGCCTCAGTTACCTCATCTGTAAAATGGGGACTAAGACTGTGAGCCCCCCAGGGGACAACCTGATCACCTTGGAACCTCCCCAGTGCTTAGAACAGTGCTTTGCACATAATAAGCGCTTAATAAATGCCTTCATTATTATTATTATCATTATTATCCCCCTAAATTACAGCATCAGCCTCCTTCCTGGACTCCCAACCTCCTGCCTCTCTTCAGTCCAGTTCATACTTCTCTCTGCTGCCCAGAACGTCTTTCTACAGAAACATGCAGGACATGTCACCCCACCCCCTCCTCAAAAATGTCCAGTGGTTGCCTATCCCCCTCCATATCAAACCATTGGCTTTTAAGCTCTCCATCTCTTTGCCCCCTCCTACCCCACCTCATTTCTCTCCATCTACAACCCATCCCGCACACTCCACTCCTCTCATCATCATCATCATCAATCGTATTTATTGAGCGCTTACTGTGTGCAGAGCACTGTACTAAGCGCTTGGGAAGTCCAAGTTGGCAACATATAGAGACAGTCCCTACCCAACAGTGGGCTCACAGTCTAAAAGGGGGAGACAGAGAACAAAACCAAACATACTAACAAAATAAAATAAATAGAATAGATATGTACAAGTCAAATAAATAAATAGAGTAACAAATATGTACAAACATATATACATATATACAGGTGCTGTGGGGAAGGGAAGGAGGTATGATGGGGGGGATGGAGGGGGGGATGAGGGGGAGAGGAAGGAAGGGGCTCAGTCTGGGAAGGCCTCCTGGTGGAGGTGAGCTCTCAGTAGGGCCTTGAAGGGAGGAAGAGAGCTAGCTTGGCGGAGGGGCAGAGGGAGGGCATTCCAGGCCTGGGGGATGACGTGGGCCGGGGGTCGATGGCAGGACAGGCGAGAACGAGGTACGGTGAGGAGATTAGTGGTGGAGGAGCGGAGGGTGCGAGCTGGGCTGGAGAAGGAGAGAAGGGAGGTGAGGTAGGAGGGGGCGAGGGGATGGACAGCCTTGAAGCCCAGGGTGAGGAGTCTCTGCCTGATGCGCAGATTGATTGGTAGCCATTGGGGATTTTTGAGGAGGGGAGTAGCATGCCCAGAGCATTTCTGGACAAAGACGATCTGGGCAGCAGCATGAAGTATGGATTGAAGTGGGGAGAGACACGAGGATGGGAGATCAGAGAGAAGGCTGATGCAGTAGTCCAGACGGGATAGGATGAGAGCCTGAATGAGCAGGGTAGCGGTTGGGATGGAGAGGAAAGGGCGGATCTTGGCAATGTTGTGGAGCTGAGACTGGCAGGTTTTGGTCACGGCTTGGATGTGAGGGGTGAATGAGAGAGCGGAGTCGAGGATGACACCAAGGTTGCGGGCTTGTGAGACGGGAAGGATGGTAGTGCCGTCAACAAAGATGGGAAAGTCAGGGAGAGGGCAGGGTTTGGGAGGGAATACAAGGATTTCGGTCTTGGACACTCCTCTGGTACCCCTAACCTTCTCACTGTGCCTCCATTTCACCTGTCTCTCTGCCGACCCCTGGCCCGCTTCCTAACTCTGCCGTGGAATGCTCTCCCTCCTCAAATCCACCAGAAAATGACCCTTGCCCTCTTCAAAGCCTTACTAACGGCACATCTCCTCCGAGAAGCCTTCCCAGATTGTGCCACTCTTCCTCATCTCCCACTCCCTTCTGCTTTGCCCTGACTTGCTTCCTTTGTTCCCCTCCCCAACAGCACTTTGTATATCAATCAATCAATCAATCAATCATATTTATTGAGCGCTTACTGTGTGCAGAGCACTGTACTAAGCGCTTGGGAAGTACAAGTTGGCACATATTACAATATATATGGAATTGTATTTATTTATATCAATGTCCGTTTATTTGTATTGGTATCTGTCTCCCCCTCTTTAGGCTGTGAGCTCACTGTGAGCTGGGTTTGACACTCATTGTTGCTGTATTGTACTTTCCCAAGCTCTGCACACACTATCGCTCAATAAATACAATCAAATGAATGAATGAATGAATAGGGCACGGGCTTGGGAGTCAGAAGATTTGGATTCTAATTCTGGCTCCGCCACCTGTGACCTTGGGCAAGTCACTTCACTTCTCTGTGCCTCAGTTCCCTCATCTGTAAAATGGGGATTAAGACTGTGAGCCCCACATGGGACAACCTGGTTACCTTGTAACCTCCCCAGTGCTTAGAACAGTGCTTTGCACATAGTAAGTGCTTAATAAATGTCATTATTATTATTATTATTATTATCATTATTATTATCATTATTATTATGTGGGATCTGGACTAAGTCCAACCTCACTATTTGTGTCTACCCCAGTGCTTAGAACAGTCCTTGGCACATAATAAGAACTTGAAAAATACCATAATAATTCCTACTACTTTGCATCTCCATCTCATAAGTAAAGTACTTCAGAATCCAAGTAACCCAGGGTTTGGCGATCCCTATTTCAAGACAGTCGGACAGATTGTAATACTAAGACTGTAAGCTTCTTTCATTCATTCAATCAATCATTTTTATTGAGTGCTTACTGTGTGCAGAGCACTGTACTAAGTGCTTGGGAAGTACAAATCAGCAATGTATGGAAACTTTGGTCCCTACCCAACAACGGGCTCACAGTCTAGAAGGGAGAGACAGACAACAACACAAAACAAATAAAAAGGGATCAAGTCTACCAACTCTATTGTATTATACTTTCCCAAGCACTCAGTAACCAATCAGTCATATTTATTGAGTGCTTACTGCATGCAGGACAGTGTACTAAGCGGTTGGGAGAGAACAATATATCAGACACATTCTCTGCCCACAGAGAGCTTACTTTCTGCCACTCTGAATAAAGAAAGCACTCAATAAAACCACTGACTGATTCTGTAGTGCATATTTGCAAACAGCTCATGTACCCAACCCTTCCCATTCCATTTTTGTGCCACTCTCTACTTTCTAACGTTTCCTAGTTTTAAACTACGAAAGAGCGGGATCATGTCTATCCACTCTATTGTGTTGCTGTCTCCTAAGCATTCAATACAGTGCTGGGCATTCAGTAAGCTCTCAAGCTTGAGTAAGCTCCCAAGGCCCTACTGAGAGCTCACCTCCTCCAGGAGGCCTTCCCAGACTGAGCCCCCTCCTTCCTCCCCCCTCCTCCCCCTCTCCATCCCCCCGCCTTACCTCCTTCCCCTCCCCACAGCACCTATATATATGTATGTATGTCTGTATGTATTTATTACTCTATTTTATTTGTACGTATTTATTCTATTTATTTTATTTTGTTAATATGTTTTGTTTTGTTCCCTGTCTCCCCCTTCTAGACTGTGAGCCCACTGTTGGGTAGGGACCGTCTCTAGATGTTGCCAACTTGTACTTCCCAAGCACTTAGTACAGTGCTGTGCACACAGTAAGCGCTCAATAAATACGATTGAATGAATGAATGAATGAAGCGCTTAGTACAGTGCTTGGCACATAGTAAGTGCTTAACAAATGCCATTATTGTTATTATTAAATACCACTGATTGATTATATATTACATATTAGAGAAGCAGCGTAACTCAGTGGAAAGAGCCCGGGCTTTGGAGTCAGAGGTCATGGGTTCAAATCCCGGCTCCACCACTTGTCAGCTGTGTGACTTTGGGCAAGTCACTTCGCTTCTCTGTGCTTCAGTTACCTCATCTGTAAAATGGGGATTAAGACTGTGAGCCCCACGTGGGACAACCTGATCACCTTGTAACCTCCCCCTCGTCTCCCTCTCCATCCCCCCCATCTTACCTCCTTCCCTCCCCCACAGCACCTGTATATATGTATATATGTTTGTACATATTTATTACTCCATTTATTTTACTTGTACATATCTATTCTATTTATTTAATTTTGTTAGTATGTTTGGTTTTGTTCTCTGTCTCCCCCTTTTAGACTGTGAGCCCACTGTTGGGTAGGGACTGTCTCTATATGTTGCCAGCTTGTACTTCCCAAGCGCTTAGTACAGTGCTCTGCACACAGTAAGTGCTCCATGAATACGATTGATTGATTGATTGATTGATTGATTAACCTCTCCAGCGCTTAGAACAGTTTAAGCCCTTAAAATGTCATTATTATGATTATTATATTCATAATTAATAACAATCCTGGTATGAAGAACTTACTTCATGCGTAAGCACTGGGGTAGCGTCACAAAAATCAGAAGAATAACAGTCCCCAATCCCACATGGGGCTCCAAATCTTTCCTATCCCCATTTTACAGATTAGGACACTGGGGCCCTGAGAAGTTAAGGAACCTGCCTAAGGGCACATAGGTAGCCAGAATTTGAGCTGGTATAAGAGCCCACATTTCCTGGATTCCAGAGCAGAGCTGTTTCCCAAGCCAATTTGTACTCCCAATTTGTAGTTCCCAGGCCAATTTGTACTTCCCAAGCCAATTTGTACTTCCCAAGCGCTTAGTACAGTGCTCTGCACATAGTAAGCGCTCAATAAATACGATTGATTGATTGATTGATTGATTGATTCCACAAGACCTGTCTGGAGATTGTCAGGCAGAGGGGACGAATTTAGGCCATTTCTAAGTGTACATATTTGCAAGGGTTAAAATAGCTCTTTCCTCAGTTTAGCGGGTTGTCTGAGTGAAAAACAGGCAAGCAATTTCCTTGAGGAGATGAAGTACAGTGGGCTAATTGAGGAAGCTGAACTGTCAGGAGCCTCTGATGGGAACAATTAGAAGACCTGAATGCAAAAGGGAGACAGCACAAGTGTTTCCTGCGTCTCCTTTTTGGTGCACCACATTTGGCCTTGACACAAAAGGGGCATGGGGGTGGCGGTGGTGGTTGAGGGGAGGAGGAAGGATGGAGAAGAATAGAGAGAAATAAAGAGGGAAACAATGAGGAAAAGTAGTAGACATTAAGAAGAGAATGAAGGAGGTTGGGGAAGAATACGCGATATAGAAAATGCAAGTTCTTTCATTTGGGATGAAAAAGATACTTTTTCATACATTAAATGTTATCTGAACTGTGGCTATCACAGCGGGGCCTTCACCCGAAATTACTAACAGTTCTGTAGTGGAATCATTAAGTACTGTATTTTCATCAACTGGGGTTCATTTTCACTTTGGTTTGCAGGTTTTCACTTTCGTTTGCTCCACAGCTCTTTCCTTGGCTAATCCATAAAGGTTTCCAGACAAAGCAATTTAAGGATGGTAATGGAGAGAATGCTTAGACAATTATTTCAGGACAATCATTTTTATTTAGAACGGGAGACGTCGGTGAACTGGAAGGTACAGTTTTTTCATTCTCGAGGGACCTGAGTTTAAAATCAGATTAATTTCAATTCCAGGGGAAAAATGAAAACTCTATAATGGAAAAAAAAAAAGCCTCCTCTATAAATTCTTCTCCTCTGTAAATTAACAGAAGAAGGGTGTTCTGGTACCTGTAAAGACACAAGGTTAGAAATCTTCCTGTTTCAACCTGATTTTAATTTGGAATCTTTCTTCTATGCCACATATGGTGGTTTGTTGGGTTTTTTTTTTTTTCTCCAGGAGGGGATGTTTTGTTTTGGTTCAGCTACTAACACTCCCACCTACCTGCAAGAGGGTTATCCATTTTAATAGTCATTGCATATGTTAAGCCAAGCAATGTGCTAAGAGCTGGTGTAGATAAAAATAATAATAATAATAATGGCATTTGTTAAGCACGTACAATGTGCAAAGCACTTTTCTAAGCATTGGGTGGACACAAGGTGCTCAGGTTGTCCCACGTGGGGCTCACAGTCTTAATCCCCATTTTACAGATGAGGTAACTGAGGCACAGAGAAGTGAAATGACTTGCCCAAGGTCACACAGCTGACAAGCGGCGGAGCCGGGATTAGAACCCATGACCTCTGACTCCCAAGCCTGGGCTCTTTCAACTGAGCCATGCTGCTTCTCTAAGATAAGATCCAGTATAAACTTTTTTCCCACATTGGGCTCACACGCCAAGAGGTAATAATAATAATAATAATAATAATAATAATAATAATAATAATAAATAATAATTTGGGTATTTGTTAAGCACTTACTACGTGCAAAGCACTGCTCTAAGCGCTGGGGAGGATACAAGGTGATCAGGTAATGGGTGGTGGGGGTGGGGAGGAGAAATCCCCTCTTAAATCGATTTTCAGGTGTATCTCCTTTTGCACCAAGAGATAGAACAGCCAGATCTCCTGTAACCCAGGGTTTTGCTTGTGTTTTAGGTATTCATTCAATCGTATTTGTTGAGCGCTTACCGTGTGCAGAGCACTGTACTAAGCGCTTGGGAAGTACAAGTTGGCAACATATAGAGATGGTCCCTACCCAACAGCGGGCTCACTGATACTAGTGGGGAATTAAGGTGGCTTCTGCTAATATAGCACTTTTATCTGGGTAGATCACAGTGCAGCATTGAAGAAATGGTTGTGCACATTCACGTAGCACAGACTGATGCCTGTGCACTTTGTCAGTCAGTTATATTTATTGAACATTTACCATGTGCAGAGCACTGTGCTAAGCGCTTGGGTAGTACACTATAACAATAAACAGATAATAATAATGATGGAATTTATTAAGTGCTGACTATATGCAAAGCACTGGGGAGGTTACAAGGTGATCAGGTTGTCCCGTGGGGGGCTCACAGTCTTAATCCCCATTTTACAGATGAGGGAACTGAGGCCCAGAGAAGTTAAGTGACTTGCCCAAAGTCACACAGCTGACAATTGGCGGAGCCGGAACTTGAACCCATGACCTCTGACTCCAAAGCCCCGGCTCTTTCCACTGAACCACGCTCTTTCTCTACCCTGCCTAGCACAAGCTTTCCCTGCTGAAGCAGTCTGTGAAAATATCATACCAGCACTTCAAGGGAACTTCATTCGTTCATTCATTCAATCAATCATGCTTATTGAGTGCTTACGGTGCACAGAGCACTGTATTAAGCGCTTGGGAAGTACAAATTGTCAACATATAGAGATGGTCCCGACCCAACAGCAGGCTCACAGTCTAGAAAGGGGAGACAGACCACAAAACAAGTAGGTGTCAATACCATCAGAATAAATAGAATCAATCAATCAATCAATCGTATTTATTGAGTGCTTACTGTGTGCAGAGCACTGTACCAAGTGCTTGGGAAGTACAAGTTGGCAACATATAGAGACAGTCCCTACCCAACAGTGGGCTCACAGTCTAAAAGGGGAAGACAGAGAACAAAACCATACTAACAAAATAAAATAAATAGAATAGACATGTACATGTAAAATAGAGTAATAAATATATACAAATATATATACATAGAATAAATAGAAATATAGCTATTTACACATCATTAATAAAATAAATAGAGTAATAAATATGTACAAATATACACAAGTGCTGTGGGGAGGGGAAGGGGGGAGGGTGGGGGGGCGATGGGGTGGGGAGGAGGAGGAGGAGAGGAGAAAGGGGGAACACAGTCTGGGAACTTACTACATAGGTGCCTTTGTATTTGTGGGAGAGTCACTTGATGGCAAAAGGGTATCCAAAATTCACAACCACCTGGGGATTCTGGAGAAGGTGGATGGGGCTGGCTAGCTGCCAAATGGGTGGGCTTCTATCTGCTGGCGACCAAAGAGATGGAAGATAACGCGTGGCTCAGTGGAAAGAGCCCGGGCTTTGGAGTCAGAGGTCGTGGGTTCAAATCCCATCTCTGCCAATTGTCAGCTGGGTGACCTTGGGCAAGTCACTTAACGTCTCTGGGCCTCAGTTACCTCATCTGGAAAATGGGGGTGAAGACTGTGAGCCCCCTGTGGGACAACCTGATCACCTTGTATCCTTCCCAGCGCTTAGAACAGTGCTTTGCACTCACCCCCAAACGATGACCATAGCTGTGGGTGGCTATCAATCAATCAATCAATCAATCAATCGTATTTATTGAGCGCTTACTATGTGCAGAGGACTGTACTAAGCGCTTGGGAAGTACAAATTGGCAACACATAGAGACAGTCCCTACCCAACAGTGGGCTCACACTCTAGAACGGGGAGACAGAGAACAGAACCAAACATACCAACAAAATAAAATAAATAGGATAGAAATGTACAAGTAAAATAAATAAATAAATAAATAAATAAATAGAGTAATAAATATGTACAACCATAGTACTATCAGTCCCCCCAGTTACAGTTCGATGACACAGTACGCTGCATGGCCTAGTAGATATGTATATATGTTTGTACATATTTATTACTCTATTTATGCATTTATTTATTTATTTTGTACATATCTATTCTATTCATTTTATTTTGTTAGTATGTTTGGTTTTGTCTCCCCCTTTTAGACTGTGAGCCCACTGTTGGGTAGGGACTGTCTCTATATGTTGCCAACTTGTACTTCCCAAGCGCTTAGTACAGTGCTCTGCACACAGTAAGCGCTCAATAAATACGATTGATGATGATGATGGTAGAGCAGGGGCCTCATCATCAGAACGACATGAGTTTTAATCCTGGCTCCACACATGTCTGCTGTAATAATAATAATTGTGGTGTTTGTTAAGCATTTATTATGTGTCAGGCACTGTACTGAGCACTGGGGTAGATACAGGATAATTGTGTTGGGCACAGACCATGTCCCACATGGGGCTCACAGTCTCAATCCTCCTTTGACAGATGAGTTAACTGAGGCACAGATAAGTGAAGTGATGTACCCAAGGTAATACAGCAGGGAAGGGGTGGAGCTGGAATTAGAAACTGAGTCCTTCTGAATACCGCACATGCTCTAGCAAGAGAAACAGCATGGAATAGTGGATACGTTCTAATCCCAGCTCCCACATTTGTCTGCTGTGTGACCTTGGGAAAGTCACTTTACTTCTCTGTGCCTCACTTACCTCAGCTGTAAAATGGGGAATGAGACTATGAGCCCCACGTGGGACAGGGAATGTGTCCAACCCGATTTGCTTGTATCCACCCCAGTGCTTAATACAGTGCCTGGCACATAGTAAGCACATAACAAATACCGCAATTATTATTGGTATTATTATTATTACTAATAAAATGTGTAAAATGGGGATTAAGAATATGAGTGCCATGAGTGCCAGAGAAGCAGCGCGACTCAGTGGAAAGAGCCCGGGCTTTGGAATCAGAGGTCATGGGTTCAAATCCCGGCTCCACCAATTGTCAGCTGTGTGACTTTGGACAAGTCACTTCACTTCTCTGGGCCTCAGTTACTTCATCTGTAAAATGGGGATTAAGACTGTGAGCCCCCTGTCAACCTGATTGCCTTGTAACCTCCCCAGCACTTAGAACAGTGCTTTGCACATAGTAAGCGCTTAATAAATGCCATTATTATTATTATTATTAGGTGGGATAGGATTAACTTGTATCTACTCCAGCTTTCAGAACAGTGCTTGGTCCATAGTAAGTGATTAATAAGACCATTGTTATCATTATTGTTAGCATTAATTGATCAATTATTGGGTGCATAGCAGTGTACTGACCACCATTTGAAGTACATAAGCGAGTCCAAAACCATAAGTAGACACGAACCCTCCCCTCAAAGATCTTACAATCAATAAATGTTATTTATTGAGTGCCTGCATGCACAAAACACTGTACTAATCCCTTGGAAAAGTACAATACAATGGAATTAGCAGACACTTCCCTGCCCATAACGAGGTTACAGAGACAGACTTGAAATCTGCGGACCTGCTTAGGGACTAGGCTGTATTATTTGCAGGGGATTCTTAGTAGTCCTCAAGTTTCATTGTCCACCAGCAGGAAAATTTGTCATTTTGTAGCCAAAAAACCACTGAAAGCATTGTTCGATGATAGGGAACATGTTCCCAGAGTGGAAAGACTTTGTAGACTTGCCGTTGAAGAAAGTCCTCAGAAATTTCTTCCGAGTTGAAATCATCCCACCACAAATTGTAGTAACATCCGAGACAGGGAAGAATAATTTAAGGTAGCTAATGGCTAGATATAGAGAGTAAGAGGTTGAAGCTGAACAGGGGAAATGCTGGAATGGGCATTAAGTACCTGGGAGGTCAATTAAATGATGGAATAATTTGCTAAGGGCTCAGCCGCTGATGCGCTACTAGCACTACTGCTGTTCTGTAACCCAGTATGGTTGTGTTTTGGTCAAAGAGATGGGCTCTAGAAAAACACTTTCAGTTCCATCTCTTCAGGCAAGGTTTATTAAGAGCTAATGGGCATTTGAGAAAACACAATACAGCAGGTCAAACGAGCCATCGGAAAAATAAAAATGGAAGCACTTCAGAAAGCTGCAGGCATTTAGAGCTATTGACCCTGGCTTGCCCAGCTGTCTCCAGCCCACAGAAATCCTCAACACTGATTGACCATCCGTTAGTGTGTATATTTGGCTAGAAGTCATCGCCATCATTAGCATCATCATCTTCGGCCTCATCCTTCCTGAAAGAAATTTCTTCTTTAGCCAGCACCTCTCCCCCCCACAGCAAATTGCTCTTGCCCTCCCTTCTGCCTTGGCACTCCCTCTCTGCTTTCCTCTATTTGACTTTAAAGCTCTCCATCACCTTGCCCCCTCCTACCTCACCTCTCTTCTCTCCTTCTCCATCCCAGCCTGCTCCACTCCTCTATGTAATATATACACATATATATATGTATATATATAAAATTCTGTTTATATTGATGCCTGTTTATTGTATTGATGTCTGTCTCAACCCTTCTAGATTGTGAGCCTGTTGTGGGCAGGGCTTATCTCATCTCTTATTTTAGCTTAGTACAGTGCTAAGCGCTTAGTACAGTGCTCTGCACACAGTAAGCGCTCAATAAATGCGATTGATTGATTATCTATTTTCATTGCTGTACTGTATTTTCCAAGTGTTTAGTACAGTGCTCTGTACACAGTAAGTGCTCAATAGCGAAGCAGCGTGGCTCAGTGGAAAGAGCCTGGGATTTGGAGTCAGAGGTCATGGGTTCAAATCCAGCCTCTGACAATTCTCAGCTGTGTGACTTTGGGCAAGTCACTTCACTTCTCCAGGCCTCAGTTACCTCCTCTGTGAAATGAGGATGAAGACTGGGAGCCCCATGTGGCACAATCTGATCACCTTGTTACCCCCCCAGTGCTTAGAACAGTGTTTTGCACATAGTAAGTGCTTAATAAATGTCATTATTATTCCTATTTCATTATTAATAATAATAAGTACAATTGAACGGATGGATGCATCTGGTTCTCCCCATGTTCTAAACCTTCTGAAGTCACACCTCCACCGAGAGGCCTTCCCTGATTAATCTATCATCTCCCTATTCTATACCACCTTCAATTATCACTCCAGCTCATCCGTGTCATGGGACTACCTGATTACCTTGTATCTACCCCAGTGCTTAGAACAGTGTTTGGCGCATAGTAAGCACTTAACAAATTCCATCATCATTATTACATAAATACTGGCACCTTCACACTATCCCAAAATCCTTCTGTATATGTATTTGTTGGGTTTTTTTTACTCCATTGCTATCTTCCAGACAGAGACCAATTGCGTGCCTGTCTCCCTCACTAGATTGTAAGCTCCTGTAGGGCAGGGATCCTGTCTACCTACTCTATTGTATTCTCCCAAGTGCTTAGAACAGGGCTTTGCACACATCTGGGTTTTCTAATCTGTCCCCTGATGAAAGGTAACTATTAGTTTACATTCTGCATGACCTTAGGCAAATCACTGAATCTTGCTGCATATGTGTTTCCGTGTTTGGAAAATAAGAATAAGATACCTGCTCCCCCTCTAAGTCATGAGACTGATTGGATTATCTTGTGTTTCCTTGTTTGGAAAATAGGAATAAGATACCTGCTCCCCCTCTAAGTCATGAGACTGATTGGATTATCTTGTGTTACCTTGTTTGGAAAATAGGAATAAGATACCTGCTCCCCCTCTAAGTCATGAGACTGATTGGATTATCTTGTATTTCCTTGTTTGGAAAATAGAAATAAGATACCTGCTCCCCTTCTAAGTCATGAGACTGATTGATTGGATTCTTCTAGACTGTGAGCCCACTGTTGGGTAGGGACCGTCTCTATATGTTGCCAACTTGTACTTCCCAAGCGCTTAGTACAGTGCTCTGCACACAGTAAGCGCTCAATAAATACGATTGAATGAAATTATCTTTTATCAATCAGCTGAATTTATTGGGCAATTACTGTGTGAACAGCATTGTACTAAGCGCTTGGGAGTATACAGTATAACAGAGTTGGTAGCATATTCCTTGGCTACCAGGGTCCCACAGTCAAGAGCTTGGCATGCTATATTATTACTATTACTATTATTATTATTATTATCATATTTAATAATGACATTTATTAAGCAATTACTATGTGCAAAGCACTGTTCTAAGCACCAGGGAAGTTATAAGGTAATCAGCTTTTCCCAAGGGGGGCTCACATTCTTAATCCCCATTTTACAGATGGGGTTACTGAGGCACAGAGAAGTGAAGTGACTTCCCCAATATCACACAGCTGACAATTGGCAGAGCTGGGATTTGAACCCATGACCTCTGACTCCAAAGCCCGGGCTCTTTCCACTGAGCCACGCTGTTTCTCATTTGTTATTTGTTATTCTCATTTGTTATTTGTTAAGCGCTTACTACATCTCAAGCGCTGCTCTTAGTGCTGGGGTAGATATAAATTAATCAGGTCAGACAGAATCCCGGTTCCACATAACGCCTCACAATCTTAGTGGGAGGGACACCATTTTCCAGATGAGGAAACTTGTCCAAGGTCACACATCAGACATCTGCTTAGAGAAGCAGCGTGGCTCAGTGGAAAGAGCCCGGGCTTTGGAGTCAGAGGTCATGGGTTCAAGTCTTGGCTCCACCACTTGTCAGCTGGGTGACTTTGGGCAAGTCACTTCACTTCCCTGAGCCTCAGTTACCTCATCTGGAAAATGGGGATGATGACTGTGAGCCCCCCGTGGGACAACCTGATCACCTTGTAACCTCTCTAGCACTTAGAACAGTGTTTTAACATAGTAAGTGCTTAATAAATACTATTATTATTATTATTATTATTATTGTTATTATTATTATTATTATTATTATTATTATTATCTGGCAGAGCCAAGAGCCAGGATTTGTGATGCAATTTACTAGCTGTCAGATTTGGCATCCCAGGTAATTCACCCCACCACTCAGAAGATTGGACATGACTCTCAGGCACAATAATAATAATAATAATAATTGTAGTATTTGTTAAGTGCTTACTATGCACCAGGCACTGTACTAAGCGCTGGGGTGGATACAAGCAAATCAGATTGAATACAGTCCCTATCCCGTGTGGGGCTCACTGTCTTCATCCCCATTTTACAGATGAGGGAACTGAGGCCCAGAGAAGTGAAGTGACTTACCCAAGGCCATATAGCAGACAAGTGCTGAAGGCAGGATTAGAACCCATGACCTTTGACTCCCAAGCCCGTGCTCCACCTACTACACTATGCTGCTTCTCAAAATATAAAACCCAAGTCCTCCAACACTCATCATGTGTGTGGTGATGGATACCCTACAGTCATTCAGTCCTCAGAAGGGAGGTAACATCGGCAGCAAATGACAGGACACGAATGCGAATTAGGCGCTTTGGTGTCAGCAGAATCAACTCACTGTGTGTGTTTTTATTCTGTGAGGCTTTTCTGGGTTTTGTTGGGGATGTGAGAGGAAAAAGGTAAAGGTGAGCCCGTTATTGGGTAGGGACCGTCTCTATATGTTGCTGATTTGTACTTCTGAAGCATGTGGTACAGTGCTCTGCACATTAGACTGTGAACCTGTTGTTGGGTAGCGACCGTCTCCATATGTTGCTAATTTGTACTTCCCAAGTGCTTAGTACAGTGCTCTGCACACAGTAAGCACTCAATAAATACGATTGAATGAATGAATGAATGAATGAAAAGGTCTGTGGTCTTTTCACTAGGTCGTATGCTGCTCCTCTAAAGACTCAAATGCCATAATAAAGGAAAAATGAGCAACACAAGATAATTCAATCAACAGTATTGTACTTGGGAATGTACAGTATAGTAGCCGTGATTCCTGCCCGAGGGGAGTTTACAATCTCGGGAGGGAGAAAAGACACTAAATATAACTTACACTACAAGACAAGGTTAAGATAAGGTCAAAATCCACATCTCCTAGCTTTCCTAACTGTACTAAGCGCTTAGTACAGTGCTCTGCACATAGTAAGTGCTCAATAAATACGATTGATTGATTTCCAAAAAAATGAGGTCATTTGAACATAGTGTGCTACTAACATCTCCCGAAAATTTAGTCTGACATTTTCTTTTACCTCACACAGGAACCCCAAGAGGACCCCAAGCAACCTGGCTCAGTGGAAAGAGCCTGGGCTTGGGAGTCAGACGTCATGGGTTTGAATTCTGGCTCTGCCACCTGTGAGCCATGTGACTTTGAGCAAGTCACTTAACTTCTCTGGGCCTCAGTTACCTCATCTGTAAAATGGGGATTAAGACTGTGAGCCCCCTGTGGGACAACCTGATCATCTTGTAACCACCCCAGTGCTTAGAACAGTGCTTGGCACATAGGAAGCACTTAATCAATCAATAAATCAATCAATCATATTTATTCAGTGCTTACTGTGTGCAGAGCACTGTACTAAGCGCTTGGGAAGTACAAGTTGGCAACATATAGAGACAGTCCCTACCCAACAGTGGGCTCACAGTCTAAAAGGGGGAGACAGAGAACAAAACCAAACGTACTAACAAAATAAAATAAATAGAATAGATATATACAAGTAAAATGAATAAATAGAGTAATAAATATGTACAAACATATATACATATATACAGGTGCTGTGGGGAAGAGAAGGAGGTAAGATGAGGGGGATGGAAAAGGGGACGAGGGGGAGAGGAAGGAAGGGGCTCAGTCAGGGAAGGCCTCCTGAAGGAGGTGAGCTCTCAGTAGGGCCTTGAAGGGAGGAAGAGAGCTAGTTTGGAGGAGATGGGCAGAGGGAGGGCATTCCAGGCCCGGGGGATGACGTGGGCCGGGGGTCGATGGCGGGAAAGGCGAGAGCGAGGTACGGTGAGGAGATTAGCAGCAGAGGAGCGGAGGGTGCGAGGTGGGCTGTAGAAGGAGAGAAGGGAGGTGAGGTAGGAGGGGGTGAGGTGATGGACAGCCTTGAAGCCCAGGGTGAGGAGTTTCTGCCTGGTGCGCAGATTGATTGGTAGCCACTGGAGATTTTTGAGGAGGGGTGTAACATGCCCAGAGCGTTTCTGGACAAAGACAATCCGGGCAGCAGCATGAAGTATAGATTGAAGTGGGGAGAGACACGAGGATGGGAGATCAGAGAGAAGGCTGACGCAGTAGTCCAGATGGGATAGGATGAGAGCTTGAACCAGCAAATACTATTATTATTATTATTATTATTATTATTATTATTATTATTATTATTATTATTATTAATATTATTATTATCTGCCCCCCCACCCCATCCCCAACTCTAGCCTAGCTTACTGCAGACAGGAAATTTGTCTACCACTCTGTTCTATGCTCCCTAGCACTTAGTACAGGGCTCTGCGTGCAGTAAGCTCTCAGCAAGTATGATTGATTGATTGATTCAATAATAAAATTGCATTTAAGCTGGAGAAGTATTAACAAATTAGAGTTTTTTTCCGATATTTGTTTCCGTTCTAGAAATCATATGGCTTGTGTGTTATTGTTCAAAAATCTGGACCAATGCCAAATGTTCTTTCCATGAGATATCAAAAAAACTCGAAACAAACAAAAACAATTTTGCACGCCAAATTACTTGGCCACATTAGACCTTCAACAGGAGTTTTTTTAGAGCTAGGTAAGGCAGAGAGAGTTTGCACGATGAAAGTTATTGGATGTCAGATTTGTTATCTGTGGAAAGTCACCCTACCATTCAGAAGATTGGACATGACACTTTTTCAGAGATAACACATGACACCCACACATTGCAGTTGCAAGTTCATTCATTCATTCAGTCATATTTATTGAGCGCTTACTGTGTGCAGAGCACTGTACTAAGCACTTGGGAAGTACAAGTTGGCAACATATAAAGACGGTCCCTCTATGAGAACGAACTAATTGATCTGAGCACGGCTTAGCAATCAAAGTCCACAACTGTATGAAACTCTCCCAAAACATGCTAGTAAGTAAATCAACTTTCCTAAGCATCAACGCTTTACCATGTAAGGAGAGTTTGTGTATTCCAGTGAATCTTAGAGCTATGCCATTGAGAGATACTCTGCTAGGGTTACCCATAATGGAGGGGTCTAAGCGAAAGCATCAGATAAAGTTGATTCGACTGTGCTGGGCAGCAGCAGCATGGACAATAGTCAAAGGTGATCGATCAAAATGTTGATCAAAGATAACATCAGAGACTCAGGTTTTCACCACGGGTAAGGAGGCCCCTTCTTCCACTTCTGTATTTTACCAAGAAAACTCTATGGGTACACATGCCAGAATGACTACAGCATTTGTACTGGAAGATGAGCCCGTCAGGTCAGAAAGCACTCAACTAGCTACTTGTCTCAGAGTATTGTGGGCGTTTATGATGTGGCCTTCGGGACCTCTGGTCGCTGATGCTGCCATATGAGAAATGAGTATCTGAAGCTGTAAAGATGCCCTTATTATTGGAACATGGAATGTGCGCAGTATGAACTGGGGAAAGTTGGAAATAGTCAAGAATGAAATAGACCGATTGAAGATCAACATCCTAGTGAACTGAAGTCGACTGGCGTTGGGCATTTCCCAATCGAATGAGCACATCACGCTGGAGAAGCAGCGTGGCTCAGTGGAAAGAGCCCGGGCTTTGGAATCAGAGGTCAGGGGTTCAAATCCCGGCTCCACCAATTGCCAGCTGTGTGACTTTGGTCAAGTCACTTGTCTTCTCTGGGCCTCAGTTACCTCATGTGTAAAATGGGGATTAAGACTGTGAGCCCCCCGTGGGACAACCTAATCACCTTGTAACCTCCCCAGCACTTAGAACAGTGCTTTGCACATAGTAAGAGCTTAATAAATGCCATTATCATTATTATTTTATTATTATCATATACTACTCTGCCCCTGCTGAATACAGAACCTGTATGACAAACAGGAGGCTACAATAAGAGCAGAATATGGAGAAACAGTTTGGTTTCCCATAAGTAAGGATTTAAAGCGATGTATCTAATCACCTTATCTGTTCATCCTTTACCCTGATTACCTAATGAGAAACTGTACTGGATGAAGATGAATGGGTAGTAAAGATTGGAGGAAGGAATATAAAGTGCTTAGTACAGTGCTCTGCACACAGTAAGTGCTCAATAAATACAACTGATTGATTGAATATAAGCCCCCTTTGTTATGCTGATGATACAACCCTACAAGCAGAAAGTGAAGATCTGAAGGGCTTATTATTAAAAGTTAAGAAACAGAGCAAAAGGATGGGCCTGTATTTGAATGTCAAGAAAACAAAGATCATGACAAGTGGAAGTTTTAACACATTTGTAGTGGATGGAGAGAAGATTGAAATAGTTGATAATTTTTCTCTCCTGGGAGCCATAATCAATAATAAAGGAACTTGTTGTCTAATGCTGCCGAGTCGTATCCGACTCATAGCAACTCCAAAAACACATCTCTCCCAGAATGCCCCGCCGTCCATTTGCAATCGTTCTGGTAGTGTATCCTTAAAATTTTCTTGGTAAAAATTTGAAAGCAGTTTACCACCGTCTCCTTCCACGCAGTAAACCTTTGTGTCTTCCCTCAACTCTCTCCCAAGCCGCTGCTGCCCGGCACAGGTGAGTTTTGACTTGTAGCAGAATTTCTTCCACTTGCTAGCCACTGCCCAAGCTAGGAATAGAATGGGTAGACCTTTGCTTGACTCTCCCTCCCATAGTCAAGAATGGTAAAGTATTCGAAACTCTCCAGGTACGACACTGAGAGGTGAAAAAAGAACTAGTAGCAATGAAGTATGCTAATGATTAATGTTAGGAAGTCTTGCAATGAAAACCCTGGGAAACGTCATGGACTGTGCCGGTGTAACAATTACCACAAAAATACAACCTGTCAATTCTATGGTGTTACCAGTGACAATGTATGGATCCGAAAGCTGGACAGTGAAAAAACAAGATAGAAAGAACATCGATTCTTTTGAAATGTGGTGTTGGAGAAGGCTTTTGCAAATACCTTGGACTGCCCAAAAAACAAAGAAAATGGATTTCGGAGCAAATTAAACCCAAAAGGTATTTGGAAGGCGAAATGACTCAACATAGATTAGCATATTTTGGACATATAATCAGGAGGAAAAATTCTCTGAAGACACTAATGATAGGAAAAGTCCAGGGAAAACATGGAAAAGGTAGACCAGCAGCTAGACGGATAATGACCGCAACAACCATAATGGAAGAACCAATAGAAAGGTTGTGGATAATGGCAGAGGACTGGACGATCAGGAAAATTTATATCCATAGAGTTGCTATAAATCAGAAATGACTCGACGACACTTAATGATAATAAGTAAATCAAATTTTGAGGAGAAAGGATCCCCAAGTGCCTATCCCCATTACAAGTGTCGACTCACCCGGAGTCCCTGGATCTCCCTCTGCTTTTTGGATTCCCTCATCTGAAAACACTGTAAACACCTGTAAGCTTGTTGTGGTCAGGGAATGTGCTTGTTTATTGTATTGCATTCTCCCAAGTGCTTAATACAGTGCTCTGCAAACAGGAAGTACTCAATAAATATGATTGATAGAATGAGCTCAATGGTGGACTGTAAAAGAGAAATAGAGCTTCTTTGAGAAAAAAGCTTTATTTATTTACAGTATTACTGCATTATTGCAACAGTTGGGGATAATTAGCCCTTCCCTACTCTGAAAACACAACAACATTTAACTTGAGAAAGAAACTGGAGGATAATTACCTTTTCCTTATTATTTAAAATGAAGGTTTTCAAATAATGTCAGGGGAAGGGGAAGGAGACCATAAGTTATCACTGCTGTATTCTTTTAGGATTTTAGGACCCTGTCTGATTTGGACCCAACCTTTTTCTATGGAATTGCCCCTTATTTTCATGAGGCATGAATGTGTGTGTGTGTGTGTGTGTGTGTGTGTGTGTGTGTGTGAGAGAGAGAGAGAGAGAGAGAGAGAGAGAGAGAAAGAGAGAGAGAGAGTGTGTTCAAAGATGTCACTCTTGACACTATTGTCTTCTAGACTGTGAGCCCGTTGCTGAGTAGGGACCAACTCGATATGTTGCCGATTTGTACTTCCCAAGTGCTTACAGTGCTCTGCACAAAGTAAGCACTCAATAAATACAGCTCATTCATTCATTCATTCAATCATATTTATTGAGTGCTTACTGTGTGCAGAGCACTGTACTAAGCGCTTGGGAAGTACAAGTTGGCAACACATAGACAGTCCCTACCCAACAGCGGGCTCACAGTCTAGAAGGGGGAGGCAGACAACAAAACAAAACATATTAACAAAATAAAATAAATAGAATAGTAAACATGTACAAGTAAAATAGAGTAATAAATCTGTACAAACATATATACAGGTGCTGTGGGGAGGGGAAGGATGTAGGAGGGGGAGGGGGAAAGGAAGGAGGGGGCTCAGTGTGGGAAGGCCTCCTGGAGGAGGTGAGCTCTCAGTAGGGCTTTGAAGGGAGGAAGAGAGCTAGCTTGGCGGATGTGCAGAGGGAGGGAATTCCAGGCCAGGGGGATGACGTGGGCCGGGGGTCGATGGTGGAACAGGCAAGAACAAGGCACAATGAAGAGGTGAGCAGCAGAGTAGTGGAGGGTGTGGGCTGGGCTGGAGAAGGAAAGAAGGGGGGTGAGGTAGGAGGGGGATGAGGTGATGGACAGCCTTGAAGCCGAGAGTGAGGAGTTTTTGCCTGATGCGTAGGTTGATTGGTAGCCACTGGAGATTTTTGAGGAGGGGAGTAACATGCCCAGAGCATTTCTGCACAGAGATGATCCGGGCAGCAGCGTGAAGTATAGATTGAAGTGGGGAGAGACAGGAGGATGGGAGATCAGAGAGGAGGCTGATGCAGTAATCCAGTTGGGATAGGATGAGAGACTGAACCAGCAAAGTAGTGGTTTGGATTTAGAGGAAGTGGATCTTGGTGATGTTGCGGAGGTGAGAGCGGCAGTTTTTGGTGATGGATTGGATGTGAGGGGTGAACGAGAAAGCAATGTCGAGGATGACACCAAGGTTGCGGGCTGGTGAGACGGGAAGGATGGTAGTGCCATCAACAGTGATGAGAAAGTCAGGAGAGGGCAGGGTTTGGGATGGAAGATAAGGAGTTCAGTCTTGGACATATTGAGTTTTAGATGGCGGACAGACATCCAGAAGGAGATGTCTTGAAGGCAGGAGGAGACACGAGCCTGAAGGGAGGGAGAGAGAGCAGGGGCAGAGATGTAGATTTGGGTGTCATCAACGTAGAGATGATAGTTGAAGCTGTGGGAGTGAACGAGTTCACCAAGGGAGTGAGTGTAGATAGAGAACAGAAGGGGACCAAGAACTGACCCTTGGGGCACCCCTACAGTAAAGGGATGGGAGGGGGAGGAGGAGCCTGCAAAAGAGACTGAGAATGAACGGCCAGAGAGATGAGGAGAACCAGAAGAGGACAGAGTCTGTGAAGCCAAGGTTGGATAGTGTGTTGAGGAGAAGGGGGTGGTCCATGGTCCACAGTTTCGAAGGCAGCTGATAGGTCGAGGAGGATTAGGATAGAGTAGAAGCCGTTGGTTTGGGCAAGCAGGAGGTCATTGGTGACCTTTGAGAGGGCAGTTTTGGTGCAATTGAATGAATGAATGACAAATTTTATCAGTGTGTTTGGGCAAGGCTGATTTGAACTAGTGAACCAGCATGAGAAGCAGCGTGACCTACTGGAAGAATTCAGACTTGGGAGGCACAGGATCTTCATTCATTCACTCAGTTGTATTCATTGAGTGCTTACTGCTTGCAGAGCACTGTACAAAGTGCTTGGGAGAGTACAATATAACAGCTGGTAGTTACATTTCTTGCCCACTATGAGCTTACAGTCTAGACGGGGGGAGACATTTATTAGTATTAGTATAAATAACTTACAGATATGTACATAAGTGCTGTGGGGTTGGAAGGGGGAAAAATGAAGGAAGCAAGTTAGGGCAATGCAGAAGGAGTTGGGAGAAGAGGAAATAATAATAATAATGATGGTATTTGTTAAGCGCTTACTATGTTCAAAACACTGTTCTAAGCGCTGGGGGGATACAAGATGATCAGGTTGTCCCACGTGGAGCTCACAGTCACCACTGGAGTTCTGGAGTTTTTTGAGGAGAGGGGTGAGATTCTTGTGGAAAAATGATCTAGGCAGAAGAGTGAAGTATGGACTAGAGTGAGGAGAGCCAGGAGGCTGGGAGGTCAGCAAGAAGGTTGATGCAGTAATCCAGATGGGATAGGATGAGTGATTGTTCTAACATGGTAGCAGTTTGGATGGAGATGAAAGGACAGATTTCAGCAGTTTCTAATCCAAGCTCCACCACTTGCAGGTTGTGTGACCTGGAGCAAATCACTTAACTTCTCTGTGCTTCAGTCTCCTCATCTGTAAAATGGGAATTCAATACCTGATCTCCCTATGACTTAGTGAATTTTACCTTGGACAGGGACAGTGATTGACCTGATCAACTTCTTCCTATCCCAGTGCTTAATGCATTGCCCGGCATGTTAATAATAATAATAATAATAATGATAATAATAATAATAATAATAATAATAATAATAATGTTGGTATTTGTTAAGCGCTTACTATGTGCAAAGCACTGTTCTAAGCACTGGGGTAATCAATCAATCAATCAATCAATCGCATTTATTGAGCGCTTACTATGTGTAGAGCACTGTACTAAGCGCTTGGGAAGTACAAATTGGCAACACATAGAGACAGTCCCTACCCAACAGTGGGCTCACAGTCTAAAAGGGGGAGACAGAGAACAGAACCAAACATACCAACAAAATAAAATAAATAGGATAGAAATGTACAAGTAAGATAAATAAATAAATAAATAAATAAATAAATAGAGTAATAAATATGTACAACCATATATACATATATACAGGTGCTGTGGGGAAGGGAAGGAGGTAAGATGGGGGGATGGAGAGGGGGACGAGGGGGAGAGGAAGGAAGGGGCTCAGTCTGGGAAGGCCTCCTGGAGGAGGTGAGCTCTCAGCAGGGCCTTGAAGGGAGGAAGAGAGCTAGCTTGGCGGAGGGGCAGAGGGAGGGCATTCCAGGCCTGGGGGATGACGTGGGCCGGGGGTCGACAGCGGGACAGGCGAGAACGAGGTACGGTGAGGAGACTAGCGGTGGAGGAGCGGAGGTTGAGGGCTGGGCAGTAGAAGGAGAGAAGGGAGGTGAGGTAGGAGGGGGCGAGGTGATGGACAGCCTTGAAGCCCAGGGTGAGGAGTTTCTGCCTGATGCGCAGATTGATTGGTCGCCACTGGAGATTTTTGAGGAGGGGAGTAATATGCCCAGAGCGTTTCTGGACAAAGATAATCCGGGCAGCAGCATGAAGTATGGATTGAAGTGGAGAGAGACATGAGGATGGGAGATCAGAGAGAAGGCTGGTGCAGTAGTCCAGGCGGGATAGGATGAGAGCTTGAATGAGCAGGGTAGCAGTTTGGATGGAGAGGAAAGGGCGGATCTTGGCAATGTTGCGGAGCTGAGACCGGCAGGTTTTGGTGACGGCTTGGATGTGCGGGGTGAATGAGAGAGCGGAGTCGAGGATGACACGAAGGTTGCGGGCTTGTGAGACGGGAAGGATGGTAGTGCCGTCAACAGAGATGGGAAAGTCAGGGAGAGGACAAGGTTTGGGAGGGAAGACAAGGAGCTCAGTCTTCGACATGTTGAGCTTTAGGTGGCGGGCGGACATCCAGATGGAGATGTCCTGAAGGCAGGAGGAGATGCGAGCCCGGAGGGAGGGGGAGAGAGCAGGGGCAGAGATGGAGATCTGGGTGTCATCAGCGTAGAGATGATAGTTGAAGCCGTGGGAGCGAATGAGGTCACCAAGGGAGTGAGTGTATATTGAGAACAGAAGGGGACCAAGCACTGAACCTTGGGGAACCCCCACAGTAAGAGGATGGGAGGGGGAGGAGGAGCCTGCAAAAGAGACTGAGAAAGAACGACCGGAGAGATAAGAGGAGAACCAGGAGAGGAAGGAGTCTGTGAAGCCAAGGTCAGATAGCGTGTTGAGGAGAAGGGGGTGGTCCACAGTGTCAAAGGCAGCTGAGAGGTCGAGGAGGATTAGGACAGAATATGAGCCGTTGGATTTGGCAAGCAGGAGGTCATTGGTGACCTTTGAGAGGGCAGTTTCCGTGGAATGAAGGGGACGGAAGCCAGACTGGAGGGGGTCGAGGAGAGAGTTGTTGTTGAGGAATTCTAGGCAGCACGTGTAGACAACTCGTTCAAGGAGTTTGGAAAGGAATGGTAGGAGGGATATGGGACGATAACTAGAAGGTGAGGTGGGGTCAAGAGAGGGTTTTTTTAGGATGGGAGAGACATGGGCATGTTTGAAGGCAGAGGGGAAGGAACCAGTGGAGAGTGAGCGGTTGAAGATGGAAGTTAAGGAGGGGAGAAGGGATTGGATACAAGGTGGTAGATACAAGGGGTAGATACAAGGTGATCAAGTTGTCCCACGTGGGGCTCACAGTCTTAATCCCCATTTTACAGATGGGGTAACTGAGGCCCAGAGAAGTTAAGTGAGTTGCCCAAAGTCACCCAGATGACAATTGGCAGAGCCGGGGTTTGAACCCATGACCTCTGACTCCAAAGCCCGGGCTCTTTCCACTGAACCACGCTGCTTCCCCACTTCTACTTCCCAAGCGCTTACTACAGTGCTCTGCACACGGTAAGTGCTCAATAAATATGATTGAATGAATGAATGGCACAGTGAGCACTTACCAATAACGCCAAAAAAAAAGATGATTCTATCCATATCTGTACAGATTTTTTTTTCCTTCTCCTTCCTGACAGTCACATTACAAGGATGTGTCCACTGTTGTTTTGTACAGAGCTTCTATTTGAGAAATAGAGTAGCATCCTTTTATGCCTACTCATAAGCACTTGGCTTGAGCCAAGCGATTGCCAGCCCAAGCCTTTGTTCAAAAGAAGTAAACCCTCTCCCGTGAAAGGAGTCACTTCTTCCGAGTTGTTTTTCTGCAGGAGGATCAGTTTTCCCTCAATGCTATCCTACCTGACTTGTGACATTCTCCTTGTTCAGTGACTATTGCTCTCATTATCCTTTACCTCACCAATCTCCTACTGCAGCTCAGCCCGTGGGCTTCACTTTCCTAGCAACAGCTTGTTCACTGAATGGAAATAATAATAATAATAATGGCATTTATTAAGTGCTTACTATGTGCAGAGCACTGTTCTAAGCGCTGGGGTAGATACAAGGTAATCAAGTTGTCCCACATGGGGCTCTCATCCTATCCCATCTGGACTACTGCATCAGCCTTCTCTCTGATCTCCCATCCTCGTGTCTCTCCCCACTTCAATCCATGCTTCATGCTGCTGCCCAGATTGTCTTTCTCCAGAAACGCTCTGGGCATGTTACTCCTCTCCTCAAAAATCTCCAGTGGCTACCAATCAACCTATGCATCAGGCAGAAACTCCTCACCCTCGGCTTCAAGGCTGTCCATCACCTCGCCCCCTCCTACCTCACCTCCCTTCTCTCCTTCTCCAGCCCAGTCCGCACCCTCCGCTCCTCCGCCACTAATCTCCTCACCGTGCCTCATTCTCGCCTGTCCCGCCGTCGATCCCCGGCCCGCGTCATCCCCGGGGCCTGGAATGCCCTCCCTCCACACATCCGCCAAGCTAGCTCTCTTCCTCCCTTCAAGGCCCTAATGAGAGCTCACCTCCTCCAGGAGGCCTTCCCACACTGAGCCCCTTCCTTCCTCTCCCCCTCGTCCCCATCTCCATCCCCCCATCTTACCTCCTTCCCTTCCCCACAGTACCTATATATATGTATATATGTTTGTACATATTTATTACTCTATTTTTATTTATTTATTTCTTTATTTCTTTATCTTGTACATATCTATTCTATTTATTTTATTTTGTTAGTATGTTTGGTTTTGTTCTCTGTCTCCCCCTTCTAGACTGTGAGCCCACTATTGGGTAGGGACTTTCTATGTGTTGCCGAATTGTACTTCCCAAGCGCTTAATACAGTGCTCTGCACACAGTAAGCGCTCAATAAATATGATTGATTGATTGATTAATCCCCATTTTACATATGAGGTAACTGAGGCACAGAAAAGGGAAGTGACTTGCCCAAAGTCACACAACTGACAAGTGGCGGAGTCGGGATTTATAAATAATAATGGCATTTATTAAGCACTTACTATGTGCAAAGCACTGTTCTAAGCGCTGGGGAGGTTACAAGGTGATCAGGTTGTCCCAAGGGGGCTCATAGTCTTCATCCCCATTTTACAGATGAGGTAACTGAGGCACAGAGAAGTTAAGTGACTTGCCCAAAGTCACACAGCTGACAGTTGGTGGAGCCAGGATTTGAACCCATGACCTCTGACTCCAAAACCTGGGCTCTTTTCACTGAGCCACGCTGCTTCATCTCATCTATCTTGCCTCTGACCCCTTTCCCATGCCCTCATTGTGCCCCTGAGCCCCCTCCCTCTCTATTTCTGCCACACTGCTATTCTCCCTGATAGCGTGCTTAGAACAGTGCTTTGCACATAGTAAGCGCTTAATAAATGCCATTATTGTTATTATTATTATTATTATTATTATTATTATTATATATACATATATATATGGCTATATGTACGTAGCCATAATGAATTCATTTATATCAATGCCTTTCTCCTCCTCTAAACTGCAAGCTCACTGTGGGAAGGAGACATTTCTACCAACTCTTTGTACTGTGCTCTCCCAAATGCTTAGTACAGTGCACTGCACACAGTAAGCACTCAATAAATACCACAGATTCACTGGTAGTACTCACCCTCAACCCCAAACCACTTATGTACTTAGCCATAATGCATTCATTGATAGCGACATCTTTCTCCCACTCTAGTCTGTACGCTGGCTGTGGGCAGGGAACGGGTCTACTAACTCTGTTGTAGGAGAAGCAGCGTGGCTTAGTGGCAAGAGCATGCTTGGGAGCCAGAGGTTGTGGGTTCTAATCCCAACTCCTCCGCTTATCAGCTGTGTGACTTCGGGCAAGTCAATTAACTTCTCTGTGCCTCAGTTACCTCACCTGGAAAATGGGGATTAAGACCATAAGCCCCGCGTGGGACAACCTGATTACCTCGTATCTGCCCCAGTGCTTAGAACAATGTTTGGCACATAGTAAGCACTTAACAAATACCATTATTATTATTATTATAATATTGGAATTGTGAAGTCCCAACTAGTCCATTCACCCCAATGGGTTACGAGTGACTAATCGGGGGATAGATCAACTAGTCCATTCACCCCATTCATTCCTTCATTCAATAGTATTTATTCATCATCAATCGTATTTATTGAGCGCTTACTATGTGCAGAGCACTGTACTAAGCGCTTGGGAAGTACAAATTGGCAACATATAGAGACAGTCCCTACCCAACAGTGGGCTCACAGTCTAAAAGTTATTGAGTGCTTACTGTGTGCAGAACACTGTACTAAGCGCTTACCCCCAGAGGGGTACGAGTGACTAGTCGGAGGATAGAGGACAGAGTTGTGAGCAAGGGTTTCACAAGACCCTGGTAGGATCAAAGGAAGAAATACTAGAAAGGGATAAGTCACCAGAGCAGAAAGGCAGGAAAGTAGCTGCCCGCCCGTTCACCCCAGTGGGGTACCAGTGCCGAACAGCCCCGATCCCATCTCCCATTGCAGCCTTTATTGCAGCTTCAAACAATCAGACTCACAGGGAATGTAACAGTTTAACAGCAATGTCCTGTTTACTTGTTTACACCTCCTCCAGGAGGCCTTCCCAGCCTGAGCCCCTTCCTTCCTCTCCCCCTCACCACCCTCTCCATCCCCCGCATCTTATCTCCTTCCCTTCCCCACAGCACCTGTATATATGTATATATGTTTGTACATATTTATTACTCTATTTATTTATTCTACTTGTACATATCTATTCTATTTATTTTATTTTCTTAGTATGTTTGGTTTTGTTTTCTGTCTCCCCCTTTGAGACTGTGAGCCCACTGTTGGGTAGGGACTGTCTCTATATGTTGCCAACTTGTACTTTCAAAGCGCTTAGTACAGTGCTCTGCACACAGTAAGTGCTCAATAAATATGATTGAATGAATGTATGTATATATGTTTGTACATATTTACTATATTTTACTTGTACATATTCATTCTATTTATTTTATTTTGTTAATATGTTTTGTTTTGTTGTCTGTCTCCCCCTTCTAGACTGTGAGCCCGCTGTTGGGTAGGGACCGTCTCTATATGTTGCGAACTTGGACTTCCCAAGAGCTTAGTACAGTGCTCTCCACACAGTAAGTGCTCAATAAATACGATTGAATGAATGTATGTATATATGTATATACATGTAATATATATTATATTAATTATAATTATTATAATTATAATTGCATTATATTATATTAATTATATTATATATTATATCAATATAGGTAATATAAGTGCTCAATAAATGTGATTGATTGATTGATTGATTGATTACTCGGTTTGCTGGAGCAGGAACTCCTGATGTCTTGTTTACAGGAACTTCTTGGTCCAAATGGAGTCACTTAGGCTACGTCCTTGAGGAAAATGGAGTCATCTAGGCTAATAGTTCCTAACAATTACACTCCCCAAAGCGCTTAGAACATGGTAAGCTCTCAGTAAATCCCATGGATTGCTCAATCGATGGTGTCTTTATCCTCTTAATTTGTTGTTTCTTTTGGTGAGTTATTTTTGTACTGCCTGGTTATAGCTCTGTGCAGAGCACTGTATTGAGGACTGGGGAGAATACGATCAAATTAGTACACATAATCCCCGCTCTCAAGAATCATACAGTTTAGCAGCAAATAAAGTGGAATTAGAGGGAGGGATGGACACAGCACACCCAACATGCAGATCTCTTTATGTATATATGTTTGTACATATTTATTACTCTATTTATTTATTTATTTATTTTACTTGTACATATCTACTCTATTTTATTTTGTTAGTATGTTTGGTTTTGTTCTCTGTCTCCCCCTTTTAGACTGTGAGCCCACTGTTGGGTAGGGACTGTCTCTATATGTTGCCAACTTGTACTTCCCAAGCACTTAGTACAGTGCTCTGCACACAGTAAGCGCTCAATAAATACGATTGATGATGATGATGATGATGATGATGATGATGATGATGATCTCTTTCTCATTTCCACTGACTCCGTCAAGTCGGTTGGGCAGCTTCCCAGGGCTTGTGACCTCCTTCTGCCCATTTCAAGCTCTGCCAGGTCGGGGCAAGGGGCAGAGGGGAGAGGGAAGTGTAGGTGTAAGTATCGTTCTCCACCCCACATATCTCTTTCCTTGTGCCAGATGGCACTGTCATCAGCCTGGCATTAATAACAATAATAATAATAATGATGACATCTGTTAAGCGCTTACTCTGTGCCAAGCACTGTTCTAAGCACTGGGGGGATACAAGGTGATCAGGTTGTCCCATGTGGGGCTCACAGTCTTAATCCCTATTTTACAGATGAGGTAACTGAGGCTCAGAGAAGTTGTCATCATCATCATCATCAATCGTATTTATTAAGCGCTTACTATGTGCAGAGCACTGTACTAAGCGCTTGGGAAGTACAAATTGGCAACATATAGAGACAGTCCCTACCCAACAGTGGGCTCACAGTCTAAAAGGGGGAGACAGAGAACAAAACCAAACATACTAACAAAATAAAATAAATAGAATAGATATGTACAAATAAAATAAATAAATAAATAGAGTAAAAAATATGTACAAACATATATACAGGTCCTGTGGGGAAGGGAAGGAGGTAAGATGGGGGGGATGGAGAGGGGGACGAGGGGGAGAGGAAGGAAGGAGCTGAGTCTGGGAAGGCCTCCTGGAGGAGGTGAGCTCTCAGTAGGGCCTTGAAGGGAGGAAGAGAGCTAGCTTGGCAGATGGGCAGAGGGAGGGCATTCCAGGCCCGGGGGATGACGTGGGCCGGGGGTCGATGGCGGGACAGGCGAGAGCGAGGTACGGTGAGGAGATCAGCGGTGGAGGAGCGGAGGGTGCGGACTGGGCTGTAGAAGGAGAGAAGGGAGGTGAGGTAGGAGGGGGCGAGGGGATGGACAGCCTTGAAGCCCAGGGTGAGGAGTTTCTGCCTGATGCGCAGGTTGATTGGTAGCCACTGGAGATTTTTGAGGAGGGGAGTGATATGCCCAGAGCGTTTCAGGACAAAGATAATCCGGGCAGCAGCATGAAGTATGGATTGAAGTGGAGAGAGACACGAGGATGGGAGATCAGAGAGACTTGCCCAACGTCACACAGAAGACACGTTCATTCATTCATTCATTCAATCGTATTTACTGAACACTTACTGTGTGCAGAGCACTGTACTAAGCGCTTGGGAAGTACAAGTGGGCAACATATAGAGACGGGCCCTACCCAACAGCGGGCTCACAGTCTAGAAGGGGGAGACAGACAACAAAACAAAACATATTAACAAAATGAAATAAATAGAATAAATATGTACAAATAAAATAGAGTAATAAATACATACAAACATATATACAGGTGGTGTGGGGAGGGGAAGAAGGTAAGGCAGGGGGGATGGGGAGGGGGAGGAAGGGGAGAGGAAGGAGGGGACTCAGTCTGGGAGCCCAGACATGGCAGATCAGGATTCGAACCCATGACCTCTGACTCCAAACCCCATTCTCTTTCCACTGAGCCACGCTGCTTGTCATTAATAGGGTGGAGGCTAGTAGTATCTTCAGAACAATAGTTCCCTCCAACCAATTTACAGTACATTTGTGGAACCACAAGCAATTGGAATGCGTTCACACCTACAGATTTTATTTTCCCTGTGGCACCGTTCAGGGGACTGACAAAGCAATGTACGCAGACTTCTTCCCTGACCTCTAGATGCTCTCAGTGATACACTATCTTACATAGATAAATATATCAAGAATGACTAATTAAATGCTTCAAAACTCTCCTTAAAAAGAAATGGAAACACTTGGTTTACAATCTGGGACCCTTTCATATTTTGAAGCATACTTTTTGGGGAAAACATGATCTAGCTATTAAGACATGACCAATTTGATAGGTATTCCTAAATGATCACTCTTCATTTGGGCGTTGTGTTATTTAGAATTTTAAACCTTTTTTTGCTTTTTATTTGCTTCAAGCAGAAATGCCATTTATGCTGGAGAAACATGCTTTCAGGCCAGGAGGAGTGAGAGGTGACAGAAATATCAGACTTCCCTTATTACGTTAGTATTATAAATGCCACTGTTTATTCTGTTCCACTTTTGCAGAACCTTTTAAGTTTCTTTTGTTTCAAACCTTTATGTTCAAAGTAAAGTAATTTAGCAAGCAATTTTAGAGGTGGTTTCAACTTATCCTGCTAAATTGCCTTGTTTTTCACTCACAAAACACTTAAATGGCACAAATAGTTTGTCAGATCAATGGCAGCTTACTCACTAAATGTTACCAAAGCCCATTCATCAAACCAATTCAACATGTATGGTTTAATTTAGTTCTCTCTAGAAATTGAATCTAAGCATTTAAATAAACACACAATAAAAATATATGGGTTTACAGTTTTAAATATATTTACTCTCACTTTCTGAATGATAAAAACGTTTAAGAATGTATATCTTTATGTCATACAAGATGTGAATCACATAATTCACCCTGAAATGCAGTAACAACGTTAAAAATAATTCTAGAGCCTGAATGAAGTCAGATGTAGACTTTGGGAAAATTGTTATGTTTTCACATTAAAAAAAGAAATTCAGTGGGCTGAACTCTGTTTCCAGTGAGTAAAATATTGGCAATTTGGGTAATGGTATCTATAAGAAACTGTGGAGGAAACTGGAGGGATTTGGGTTCGGAAGAGAGAAATCATATGATTTCTATTGACTGGACTACAGACCTAATGCAAATGGGCTTTCCCTTCCCCTTTCCCCTTCTTGTGAGTCATGAATGTAACGATAATAATAATTGTGGCATTTATTAAGTGCTTACTATGCACTTGGCACTGTACTAAGCCCTGGGGTAGATTCACGCAAATCGTGTTGAACACAATCCCTGTCCCATGGGGGCCTCACAGTCTCTGTCCCCATTTTACAGATGAAGTGACTGAGGCACAGAGAAGTGAAGTGACTCCACCATGGTGATGCAACAGAGAGAATGTGATCATGGATATGAAAGCCTGTGCCCAAACCCCCCCAGAATTCAAGTTTGTCTAAACTTGAAGTCCCAGAATACTGAGAGAAACTAAACTGGAAATGTGCTAGACATAATAATAATAATAATAATAATAATAATATTTGTTAAGTACTTACTATGTGCAAAGCACTGTTCTAAGTGCTGCGGTGATTACAAGGTGATCAGGTTGTCCCACCGGGGGCTCACAGTTTTAATCCCCATTTTACAGATGAGGTAACTGAGGCCCAGAGAAGTTAAGTGCCCAAAGTCACACAGCTGACTTTTAGACTGTGAGCTCACTGTTGGGTAGGGACTGTCTCTATATGTTGCCAATTTGTACTTCCCAAGCTCTTAGTACAGTGCTCTGCACACAGTAAGCACTCAATAAATACGATTGATGATGATGATGATGATGATGACAGTTGGCGGAGGTGGGATTAGAACCCATGACCTCTGACTCCAAAGCCCAGGCTCTTTCCACTGAGCCACGCTGCTTCTCTAAGACATGTTTCTCTAGATACGTTCATCTTGCTTCATAAAACCTCCGCTATTATGGTCTGTGCACTTGTCATATCCCAAAGCCATTTCTGTACAGTTTCTGAGGATTGGGAAGATGAAGAACGGACAATACTTTTTTAAGAAATCATCCAGGTAGCAGAGGAAAATAGGGACTGGATAGGGAAAAGACATGGAGCCAAGGAGGTCTGTGAGGATGTGGATGCATTGTCCGTTGTTCATCTTTCCAATCCTCAGAAACCCTAGATAGTTGCCCTACAGATCATTCCTACAGATGACTCTACTGGAAACACTGATTCTGGCAGGGACTATTGAAATATTTATAAACATAGCAGACATAAAGGAGAGAGTGATTATAAATATGATTGCCTTTAGTTCATGGATGATTTCCTCTTTGCATCAAGCAAAAATTCCTGACCACTGGCTTTAAGGAACTTAATTAGTTCCCCTCCCCTACCTCTCCTCCCTTTTCCCACACAACAACCCACCTTGCCCACTTAATCTCCTCAAGCCCAGCTATTCCCCATGTCTTGCTCTTCCTAAAGCTCTCCCTTCTGCTTGGGACTCTCTCCAGAGGGCTTCGTAGATTAGGAAGCCCTAAATCTAGCGTGATCCAATCTGGAAAGGTAGGGAAGCGTCTAGAATCAAGACAGATGCTCAACCATTAGCAGAAGAGATGGGAAGAGGATGTTCTGAGTTTCAGAGGGAAAGCTATTCTTAATAGAAATAACTGCAACTAAGCAAATGTATTTATTCTTCCGTTAGGCAGCTGTGGAGTTCTGGAAGTCAATTATACTTCCAGAGTGGCCAAAAATTAAGTAAAAATATAGGGCTAAACTACTGCTTCCCAGACTAGTTAATCATTCCTACAGATGACTCTACTGGAAACACTGATTCTGGCAGGGATTATTGAAATATTTATAAACATACCAGACATAAAGGAAAGAGTGATTATAAATATGATTGCCTTTAGTTCATGGATGATTTCCTTCAAAATATATATCTTTTTTAATGAACGTCTCCTAACTGTAGCCGAGTAATATTTTCCTAAACATTTTTCTTTCGTGAAGGCAATAAAATGGTAGGGATAACATCACCAGATTCCTATGCCACTTGCTGAGGACAATACATCTAAGTATAAGTTAATGAGTTACATATTAATTTTCCTATCTCTCCGATGGGCAGAAAATTGCTTAATATGAATGCAGTTAAATTTGTCATTTTATATCTACTTAACTTAGCCTCCAAAACTTATTATTGGGATCATCAAATTGTTACTTGCAATTTTGGGAAGAAAAATGTGTTCAGCTGAAGGGCAAGTTAAAATTCCTTCAACATAATTAATCTAGACTTTTATTTTTATAGGCTATGCATTTATTTTGTTTCTAAAATAATGAAGTTGTGTTGACTGATGCACCCAACCAATATCTCAACTATTCGAAGGGAAGTAAAACAGATTTCAATGAAAATAATTTTAATAACCTTAATACATTATTTTCCTGAAGCAGGGGAACAGGTGATAAGAGATGGGACAGCTAAGGTTTTGTACTGGCTATAGAAAAAATATGATAAAGTATATAGATATCAGAAGGGACTCATTCAGCCAATCTTGAAGAAACAAAACAAACAATAAAAAAAAAAAGAACAAAGTCCCTGGAGATGTTGCCAAGGGTCAGATGAAAAGAGGGAATTTTTCTTTTGAAAGTCTCCTTACTCATTTCTTCAATTCTGTGCCTCTACTTATCAAATCTGTTGAATGGGAATCACACTAATGACTTCTAGACTGTGAACCCACTGTTGGGTAGGGACCATCTCTATAATGTTGCCAACTTGTACTTCCCTAGCGCTTAGTACAGTGCTCTGCACACAGTAAGCGCTCAGTAAATACGATTGAATGAATGAATGAATGACCGTGCTTGCAGATAATTTTGGAAGAATGTTGACTCTGGTGAAATGTTTGTCAATGTTTAACAACTCAGGTTAGCAAAATCATCTTTTGTTGTGGCTCCAAATCTTTCCTTCTGGGAAACTTGTGTTTCAGACAGTTAATGATATTACCTGAGTCCTTATTGAGTATTAAGTACTCTTCTATTATTAAGTATTAAGTACCCCTCGCCCCCCCTCTATCCCCCTGTCTTACCTCCTTCCTTTCCCCACAGCACCTGTATATATGTATATATGCTTGTACATATTTATTACTCTATTTATTTATTTATTTTACTTGTACATATCTATTCTATTTATTTTATTTTGTTAATATGTTTGGTTTTGTTCTCTGTCTCCCCCTTCTAGAGTGTGAGCTCACTGTTGGGTAGGGACTGTCTCTATATGTTGCCAACTTGTACTTCCCAAGCGCTTAGTACGGTGCTCTGCACATAGTAAGCACTCAATAAATACGATTGATTGATTGATTGATTCTAAGCACTTGGGAAACTACAGAAGAAGCGGGACACATTCTCTGTCCTCAAGGAGTTTACAATCTAACGGAGGGGGTGGAGAAAATATTCGCAGAGATTTAAAAATACAGGTCCCTCTTAGGGTCTCATCTGGAGAGTTTCCAGTAATTTACCAGTCATGACTATGTGAGGGAGAGTCAAGCAGAGGCCTACCTATTCCATTCCTAGCTTGGCCAGTGGGTAGTTAGTGGAAGACAATCCGCTACAAGTCAAAACTCACCTGTGCTGGGCAGCAGCAGCATAGGAGAGAGTCGACGGTGGAGACTCGTTTACTGCATAGAAGGAGGCAATGGAAAACCGCTTCTGTATTTTTACCAAGAAAACTCCATGGATACATTACCAAAATGATTACAGATGGAGATGGGGCGTTCTGGGAGAGATGTGTCCATAGACAAGTTTTGGGTTGGACATGACTCAACAGCATAGGACAACAACAACAATGTAAAAAGAAAAATCAGGAGGAATAAAAGGATACAAAAGGAAGCAGGAAAAATGCCAAACAGTGAACAGGGCCACTAATAACAGAATTTACAGACAAATGTACAAATACGTGCATAGGACCATGTGTTCCTAAAAATAACCAATTTGGGATCGGTGCTAGGGGATGGTAGAGAAGACCAGATGATTCAGTATTGAATCTGGAAAAGTAGGTGACTGGATCAGGCAGAAATAAAAATTGATCTTCAGTTGCTAGGGGACCAACTTTTGAATTGAATTTCCATTTCTATTTTAAGAAGTAGTCAAACATCAAACAACTAGGTGGAGGGGGGGAAGGAATGTCTGAGATATTCATCATCTGAAAGAGCTAATAGTGTAGGTTTCTTGAATCTCTAAATTCAGCTATCTAGGCCTAAGCACCCATTAACTACTAGGTTAGCATTGACTTCAGAATGATAATAATAGAAATAACAATGATGATAATAATAATAATAATGTTTTTATTGAGCATGTACTATGAGCCGAGCACTGGGCTAAATGCTGGGAAAGATATCAGATAATCAGATCGGACATTTTCACTGTTGCATACAGGCCTCAGAATTTAGGATGGAGGGCGTGCAGAAATCGGAGACACGAATGTGTTAACAATGCTAATAACACTGGGGAAACAGCATGACGTGGTAGTTAGAGCATTGGCCTGTGAGTCAGAAGGTCATGGATTCTAACCCTGGCTCCACCAATTGTCTGCAGTATGACCTTGGGCAAGTCACTTCACTTCTCTGGGCCTCAGTTACCTCATCTGTACAGTGGAGACTAAGACTGTGAGGCCCACATGGGACAGGGACTGTGTCCAACCCGATTTGCTTGTCTCCACCCCAGGGCTTAGTACAGGGAAGCAGCGTGGCTCAATGGAAAGAGCCCAGCCTTTGGAGTCTGAGGTCATGGGTTCAAATACCGACTCTGCCACATGTCTGCTGTGTGACCTTGGGCAAGTCACTTAACTTCTCTGGGCCTCAGTTACCTCATCTGTAAAATGGGGATTAAGACTGTGAGCCCCACGTGGGACAACTTGATCACCTTGTATCCCCCCCAGCGCTTAGAACAGTGCTCTGCACATAGGAAGCACTTAACAAATGCCATCGTTATTATTATTATTATTCTTAAGTCACTTAACTTCTCTGGGCCTCAGTTCCCTCATCTGTAAAATGGGGATTAAGACTGTGAGCCCTACGTGGGACAACTTGATCATCTGGTAACCTCCCGAGCGCTTAGAACAGTGCTTTTGCACGTAGTAAGCACTTAATAAATACCATTATTATCATTATTAAAGTGCCTGGCACATAGAAACCACTTAAAAGTCATAATTATTAATTACGTTTATTATTATCATTGGTTAAGCACTTATTACATGGCAGGAACTGTTTTAAGCACTGGGGTGGACATGAGCAAAGTGACCTGCCTAAGGTCACAGAGAAGGAATGTGGCAAGGCTGGGACTGGAACTTGGGTTTCCTGACTTCCAACACTCTTTCTCTCAGTGCTCCATCTTTAGGAAGCCGTTCAGCAATTGTGGAGGAAACGTGCACTGGTATCAGTCTGAACATATTTATTGTCCAGCTACTAAATACTGAGACCATATTCTGTCTCTGGCCTGGAATTCCCTCCAATTTCATATCTGACAGATCAGCACTCTCCCCATCTTCAAAGTCCTCCTCAAATCACATCAATTAAATCAAATCACTCCCTCCACCCTTCAAAGCCCTACTGAAAGCTCACCTCCTCCAGGAGGCCTTCCCAGACTGAGCCCCCTTTTTCCTTTGCTCCTCCTCCCCTCCTCATTGCCCCTAATAATAATAATAATAATGACGGCATTTATTAAGCGCTTACTATATGCAAAGCACTGTTCTAAGCACTGTGGAGGTTACAATGTGATCAGGTTGTCCCACGGGGGGCTCACAGTTTTAATCCCCATTTTACAGATGAGGTCACTGAGGCCTAGAGAAATAAGTGACTTGCCCAAAGTCACACAGCTGACAATTCGCAGAACCAAGATTTGAACTCATGACCTCTGACTCCAAAGCCCGGACTCTTTCCACTGAGCCATGCTGCTTCCCTACTCCCTCCCTCTGCTCTACCCCCCTCCCTGTCCCCCAGCAGTTTTGTTTATATGTACATATTTATTATTCTATTCATTTTATTAATGATGTGTATGTAACTATAATTCTATTTATTTTGATGTCATTGATGCCTATCTACTTGTTTTGTTTTGTTGTCGATCTCCCCCCTTCTAGACTGGGAGCCCGTTGTTGGGTAGGGATTGTCTCTATCTGTTGCTGAGTTGTACTTTCCAAGTGCTTAGTACAGTGCTCTGCACACAGTAAGCACTCAATAAATACGACTGAATGAACATAATCTTCTCATCTTCCTATTCAGGGCACTCCATAAAGCCTTGATGTATTCATTATATAATGCATTAACTTGCACATCGGCCAAGCTAGCTCTCTTCCTCCCTTCAAAGCCCTACTGAGAGCTCACCTCTTCTAAGAGGCCTTCCCACACTGAGCCCCCTCCTTCCTCTCCCCTTCCTCCCCCTCCCCTCAATTTACCTCCTTCCCCTCCCCACACCACCTGTGTATCTGTATATATGTTTGTACGTATTTATTACTCTACTTATTTTGCTTGTACATATTTATTCTATTTATTTTATTTTGTTAATATGTTTTGTTTTGTTCTCTGTCTCCCCTTTCTAGACTGTGAGCCCGCTGTTGGGTAGGGATCATCTCTATATGTTGCCAACTTGTACTTCCCAAGCACTTAGTACAGTGCTCTGCACACAGTAAGCACTCAATAAATATGATTGAATGAATGAATGGACATCTGCTCCAAGAGGCCCTCCCTGACTAAGCTCTCATTTCTCCTTCTTTCCCGCCCTCTTGCTCTGTCAAGGATCTGTAACCCTTAAACACTTGATATTCACCCCACCCTCAGCCCTACAGAAATTATGTATACAGCCATAATTTATATTAATGTCTGTCTCCCCCCCGGCAACTAGACTGTAAGCTCCTTGTGGACAGGGATCATGTTTACCAATTCCCTTGTGCTGTATTTCCCAAGCACTTTGAACAGTGCTCCGCACATAGTAAGTACTTAATAAATGCCATTAATTTATTGAGTACCTAATGAGAAACATGAGATCAAGAGGCACTTTCTGTCTTTTTTTTTCAATTTAATGGATGAAACAGTAAGCATCAGTTAATGCATAAATAATAATTAAAAGCAAGTGAATCAGTGGTACCTAGTTATCTTTCCGTTGCTGTCTTATGCTGTCGAGTCATCTCCCCCTTCTAGACTGTGAGCCCACTGTTGGGTAGGGACCGTCTCTATATGTTGCCAACTTGTACTTCCCATGTACAGTGCTCTGCACACAGCAAGCGCTCAATAAATAGGATTGAATGAATGAATGAATATCCTATCCATAGCAATACCACGTACATATGTCTCCCAGGACATCCCACCTTCATCTGCAATTGTTCTGGTAGTGGATCCACAGAGTTTTCTTGGTAAAAATATGGACGTGGTTTACGGTTTCCTCCTTCTGCGCAGTAAACCTAAGTCTCCACCTTCGACTGTCTACCATGCTGCCACTGCCCAGCGTGGGTGAGTCTTGACTTGTGGCGGATTGCCTTTGAAAGGAAAGTTTTCCTTCTAGTTATAGGGAATGACTATATACCACTGATTTGGCCATTCATACTGATCCATCACATTCAGAGACGACACCACTGATGGTGAAAGTTCGCCTACGATGTGTGGAATACACTTATAAATATATCTGCTCGTTGTGAGCAGGGGACATATCTACCCACTCGGTTATATTGTACTCTCCCAAGCACTTAGTACAGTGCTCTGCACACAGTAAACACTCAATAAATAACATTGATTGATTGGTTTAAAAAAAGAATAAATAATGAACACAAGTTAATGCATTATATAATGAATACATCAAGGCTTTATGGAGTGCCCTGAATAGGAAGATGGGAAGATTAGGGGGGAAATGAGGGAGATGGCTTTTTTAGGGGAGTTTTGAAGGATGTGAATTGATGGATGTCAGCCTACAGGCCCTTCTAGACAGGGAGAAAGGGGTGAGCAACAGATCGGGGCAGGGCAGGTGAGAGAGAAAGATAGTCAAGAGTTCAGTTTGGCAGGAATGAAAACCTTGAGTTAGTACCCACTTTGGGACCTAATAGCATGTTATCTTGATGTTCTTATTCTATATCTTTAATGTACCTTTGGAGGAAAATGAAAAAGTTCCTTTTAGCCTCCATTTCCAGGCTATGATTCAGCAACTATTCTAGATATTCATTCATTCAATCGTATTTATTGAGCATGTGTGTGGAGCACTGTACTGAGAGGGCTCGACATTGGCCGCACCTAATTTTCATTCCCCTCAGCATTTTGTGAGAAATTTAGGAGGGCTTTGGATTCCTCTTCTGTGACCTAGGTAATATCTCGGTTAAAACGTGAAGCTGGGATTATTGATTTGATATATTTGCCTCCATGCTTCAGGGACGTGGAAGGCTAGAGTTCTGAATATCTCTCAGGGGACCGGAAGGAGTGAGCGACATTGAAATTGACTCACTTCAACTTTGTTTTTTATGCCATACGCCAGGCATACATTTCCGATTTTATATAAATGTCACGTTCCCACCCAACAGAATGCCGACTGAAGTAACTCCAGGAAGCCGGAGCTTGGAGAGAGAGGCATTTGTCAATTAGTGTTTGAATCTGCCATCGCCTCCTTCTCCTCACTCCGTCGTCTCTGTTTTTAACCCCGGCTCTTCCCCTCCATGAAGACTCCTCCTTATGCCTATCATATTTAGTTATACTCCTCGGATTTTACCGAGAGCATTTTGAACAATTCATAGATGGATGTGATGGCAACAGTTAAATATGAGTTCTTCTGTCTTCAGTTTCATTCAGGCCATTTATATAGTTCTATTAAAACCCAAGTGGGTATTTTCTAAATGTTACTTAATGATAAATATGGAACTAGAGTTATTCTCTTCTGAATGAGGAACATTTGTAGATGAATGCTTTTTGCGACTGGTTGTCATAATCTGTGGGTCATTTCATGTGCTTGGAGAGATGGAGGGGAGCCAGGCTGTATTCAAGTAAGTAGCAGAGAAAATCTATATTCTGAAATTCTTCCTTTTGGGTTCCATTTTATACATTTTTTTAAATGATTGTGCCTAAGGAATAACAAACGGCATTGGGATTTCCTTATTTAAATAGGCAGAAGAAAGAGTACAGGATTGGGAATCAGAAACCTGGGCCCTAGCCCTAATTCTGCCAATAACCTCCTCTGTGACTACAGGAAAGTCACTTAGCCTCTCTGAGGCTCAGGTTACTCATCTGTAAAATGGGGATAAAATGGATTGGAGCCCTTTGTGGAAAAGGGATGGAGTCTGATGTCATAATTTTGTATCTACCTTAGCACTTAGCTCAAAGTGAATGGTTTATAAATGCCACAACTTCTTCATCTGTAAAATGGGAACATTCTCCCTCCCCCACTGAGAAGCAGCATGGCTTAATGGAAAGAGCACGGTCTTGGGAATCAGAGGTCGTGGGTTTTAATAATAATAATGGTATTTGTTAAGCACATGCCATGTGCCAAGCACTGTTCTAAGCGCTGATAATAATCAATCAATCAATCAATCATATTTATTGAGCGCTTACTGTGTGCAGAGCACTGTACTAAGCGCTTGGGAAGTACAAGTTGGCAACATATAGAGACAGTCCCTACCCAACAGTGGGCTCACAGTCTAAAAGATAATAATGATGGTATTTGTTAAGCACGTACTACGTGCCAAGCACTGTTCCAAGCGTTAAAGTAGATACAAGGTCATCAGGTTGTCACACACGGGGCTCACAGTCTTAATCCCCATTTTACAGTTGAGGTAACTGAGGACAGAGACATTATGTGATTTGCCCAAAATCACACAGCTGACAAGTCGTAAAGGTGGGATTAGAACCCATGACCTCTGACTCCCAACTCCTTGCTCTTTCTTCTAAGCCACTAAGCCATGCTATCCTAACTCCTCCACTTATCAGCTGTGTGACTTTGGGCAAATCACTTCACTTCTCTGTGCCTTAGTTACCTCATCTGTAAGATGGGGATTTGGACTGTGAGTCCCACGTGGGACAACCTGATTACTTTGTATGTACCCGAGCACTTAGAACACCTCTTGGCGGATAGTAGGCATTTTAAAAATACCATTATTATTATTATTATTATTACTATGAGACCCACGTGGGACTGGGACTGTATCTAACCTGATCACAGTGTATCCATTTCAGTGGTTAGTATAGTACTTGGCACATAGTAAAGATTCAGCAAATTTTATTATCAGTATTATTAGAATAATTAAAAAGGGATATCTTTCCATTAGCTTTCTTATATTCTACTCTGCTAAGAACTGAATACAGTGCTCTGCTCACAGAAGATGCTCAATAAATATGATTGAGTGGATGATTTGGCACTCTGGGTGGTGGAGGACAAAAATGACCCACGGAAGGACAACACCTGAAATCCATATTTCTCCAATCAATCAATCATATTTATTGAATAGGGACCGTCTCTATATGTTGCCGAATTGTACTTTCCAAGCGTTTAGTATAGTGCTCTGCAAACAGTAAGCGCTCAATAAATACAATTGAATTGAATGAATGAATTGAGGACTTACTCTGTGCCAAGCACCGTATTAAGGACAGACATAATTAAGGAGAGGACATAATTAGCAGACACGTTCCCCGCCCATAACAAGCTTACAGTCTAGAGGGGGAGACAGATATTAATATGAATAAATAATTTATAATAAACAATTTAAAGGTATGTACAGAAGTGATTTGGGATTGTGGGCGGGGCAAATATTTCAACGTCCAACGGTCACAGATCCAAGTGTGGAGATGATGCGGAAGTGAGAGTGAGCTGGGGCTTATTCCGGGAAGGCCTCTTGGAGATGATGTGACCTTAATAAAGCTTTGAAGGTGGAGGGGATGATGGCCTGGAATATATGGAAGGAGAGGGAGTTCCAAGTTAGGGGGAGGATGTGGGAAAAGGGTCGGCGGCGAGAGAGACGAGATTGGGGCACAGTGATTAAGCTGGAGCTTGAGGAGCGGAGTATACGGACTGGATTGGAGTAGGAGATTAATAATGAGGGTATTTAGTGAGGTGAGGTAGGATGCCATAAATGATTTAGTGGATAGAGCATGGGCTTGGGAGTCAGAAGATCATGGGCTCTAATACTGGCTCTGCTACTCATCTGCTGTGTGCCCTTGAGTGGGATTTGGAGTCCTGGGTCATGGGTTCAAATCCTGGCTCTGCCGATTGTCAGCTGTGTGATTTTGGGCAAGTCACTTAGCTTTTCTGTGCCTCAGTTACCTCATCTGGAAAATGGGGATAAAGACTGTGAGCCCCCCGTGGGACAACCTGATCACCTTGTAACCTCCCCAGCGCTTAGGACAGTATCAGCCTCCTCTCCGATCTCCCATCCTCCTGTCTCTCCCCTCTTCAACCCATACTTCACACCACTGCCCGGATTGCCTTTGTCCAGAAATGCTCTGGGCATGTTACTCCCCTCCTCAAAAATCTCCAATGGCTACCAATCAACCTGCGCATCAGGCAGAAACACCTCACCCTCGACTTCAAGGCTGTCCATCACCTCGCCCCCTCCTACCTCACCTCCCTTCTCTCCTTCTCCAGCCCAGCCCACACCCTCTGTTCCTCAGACGCTAATCTCCTCACCTTGCCTCATTCTCACCTGTCCCATTGTCGACCCCCGGACCATGTCATTCCCCTGGCCTGGAATGCCCTCCTTCCCAACATCCGCCAAGCTAGCTCTCTTCCTCCCTTCAAGGCCCTGCTGAGAGCTCACCTCCTCCAGGAGGCCTTCCTCTCCCCCTCCCCTCCTTCCTCTCCCCCTCCCCTCCTTCCTCTCCCCCTCCCCTCCTTCCTCTCCCCCTCCTCCCCCTCTCCACCCCCCCACCTTACCTCCTTCTCTTCCCCACACCTGTATATATGTATATATGTTTGTACGTATTTATTTATTTTACTTGTACATATCTATTCTATTTATTTTATTTTGTTAATATGTTTTGTTTTGTTTCTCTGTCTCCCCCTTCTAGACTGTGAGCCCACTGTTGGGTAGAGACCGTCCCTATATGTTGCCAACTTGTACTTCCCAAGCACTTAGTACAGTGCTCTGCACACAGTAAGTGCTCAATGAATACGATTGATTGACTGATTGATTGATTGATTAGAACAGTGCTTTGCACATAGTAAGCGCTTAATAAATGCCACCATTATTATTGTCACTTCACTTCTCTGTGCCTCATTTGCCTCATCTGTAAAATGGGGATCGAGACTGTGAGTCCCATGTAGGATAGGCACTTTGTCCATTCTGATTTGCTTGTATCCAACCCCAGGGCTTAGTAAAGTGTCTGCACATAGTAAGCCCTTCAAAAATACCATTATTATTATTATTATTATTGTTATTATAAAGCCATTAATCCACAGGGGGCCAGGTCTTTCTGCCTCCTGCCCCCAAGACTGCTTCTGGGCCTTTGCAGCAGGGCAAAGAAAGATTCCACCACATCTAGTGGCTGAAACAACATGGAATCTCCAGAACTCAGGAAGCAGGTTTCAGAACATTTGGATATGTTTCTTGGGACAAGAAAGAACAAAACCACACACTAGTTCTAGACTCTAGACTGGAAGCTCATTGTGGACAGGGAATTTGTCTGTTTATTGCTATCTTATACTCTCCCAAGTGCCTGTGCAGTGCTCTGCACACAGTAAGCGCTTAATAAATGCAATTGAATAAATGAACTGGCTTGCCATCAGTAGTCGGAGAGGGAGGGTGGTGCTTTAGTCGTGGGGAGTAAATGAGGCTGGGAGGGAAAAGTAAAGATTTTTTCCAAGTTTGTCCATGGGGAGGGCAGCGTGCCTTGTGGGGTGCCACAGAGTTCGCCCACTTAGGGGGAAGAGCCTGGAGAAAGGCATTCTAAGATGTTGGGGCATCACATATGTGTTGCCAACTTGCACTTCCCAAGCGCTTAGTACAGTGCTCTGCACACAGTAAGCGCTCAATAAATACGATTGATTGATTGATTGACACAGGGACTCACCAGCCCTGTTGCTACGTGGACAGTTTGGATTAGACGTGGCTGGTTTGGGGCAGCAGAACGGTGAGGCTGAGAGCCAGGATGGTCGAGGAAGAGGGGCATTGGTACCCCGGGAACAGAAGTCGAATAACCCTCCCTGCCTCATCTCTGTGCCCTCCCGCCTCCCCGCCGGGCCCCGACCCCAGTGGGCTGACTCAGACCATCCTTCTGGGACCTCATTTGGGGTGGGGCTAGGTGGGCACGAAGTCCAACCTGCCAGATGGCCCCCGAAGCAGGGGCTGGTGACAGGGTGACCACCCTGCTCTGCCACTTGTCTGCTGTGAGAGCCCACTGTTGGGTAGGGACTGTCTCTATATGTTGCCAACTTGTACTTCCCAAGTGCTTAGTACAGTGCTCTGCACACAGTAAGCACTCAATAAATAGAATTGATTGATTGATTGATTGTTAGACCTTGGGCAAATCACTTCTTTCCACTTCAGTGGCATCATCTGTGAAATGGGGGTTGAGACTGTGAGCTCCATGTGGGACAGGCTCACTTCATTTCACTTCAGTGACATCATCTGGAAAATGGGGGTTGAGACTGTGAGCTCCACGTGGGACAGGGACTGTGTCCAACCTGATTAGCTTGTGACTCACCCCTTCCCCCAGCGCTTGGTACAGTGCCTGGCACATAGTAAGCACAATAAAAAAAAAAATGGGAGCGAGTGAAAACCCAGAATTTGGAAATGAAGAACAGCTCATGGGAAAATAATTCTTGGAGATGGAGGAGGCTGATGCAGTTCCAAACATCTAGCAACGCAAAGAAGCAGCATGGCTCAAAAGAGCCCGGGCTTGGGAGTCAGAGGTCATGGGTTCTAATCCTGTTTGTCGGCTCTGTGACTTTGGGCAGGTCACTTAACTTCTCTGTGTCTCAGTTGCCTTATCTGTGGAATGGGGATTGAGACTGTGAGCCCCACGTGGGACAGCCTGATCACCTTGTATCCCCCCCAGCACTTAGCACAGTGCTTTGCACATAGTAAGCACTTAACAAATACCATTATCATCATCATCATCATCACCCCAGCTCCTCCCCCGACTTGGCCCATAACCAAATTGGCCACCGTGTAAAATCATTCCTGTAACCAAACAGCCATTCCGGAGCTTTCTTTAACTGGAATCTATATTGTTTCTTCCAAAAAAGGCTTAAAGGCCCATCAGCTTTCCCAAGGCAACCCACAACCACCTTGTGCAGCCGACATTTTACCCCTCTCAGGGTCACACTTGCAGAGTTTCCAGTCCTCTACCAGTCTCCGCTACAGAAGAGAGAGTCAACCAGCACCCTAGCCATTCCATTCCTAGCTTGGGCGATGGCTAGCGAATGGAAGGCAATCTGCCCGGCGCTTAGAACAGTGCTTGGCACGTAGTAAGCGCTTAACAGATGCCATTGTTGTTGTTGCTATAAGTCAAAACTCACCTGTGCTGGGCAGCAGTGGCATTGGAGAGAGTCGAGGGCGGAGACTCATGTTTACTGAGCAGAAGGAGACAATGGTAAACCACCTCTGTATTTTGACCAAGAAAACTCTGTGGATGCACTACCAGAACAATTGCAAATGGAGTTGGGACTTTCTGAGAGGGATGAGTCCATGGGTTCTAATCCCGGCTCCGCCACTTGTCAGCTGTGTGACTATGGGCAAGTCACTTAACTTCTCTGGGCCTCAGTTACCTCATCTGGAAAACAGGGATTAAGACTATGAGCACCGTGTGGGACAACATGATTACCTTCCTTGTATCTCCTCCAGTACTTAGAACAGTGCTTGGCACATAAAAGCACTTAACAAATACCAATATTATTATTATTATTATTATTATTATTATTATTATTATTACTATTATTATTATTATGGGTAGGAGACAACTCAGTAGCATAAGACAAGCTGCCCATATTTTGCCTTCCAAAAGCCTAGCCCATCATAACAAGCTGCCTACAATCTCCACACAGGACAACCTGATCACCTTGTATCCTCCCCAGTGCTTAGAACAGTACTTGGCACATAAAAGTGCTTAACAAATACCAATATAATTATTATTATTATTATTATTATTAGTAGTAGTAGTAGTAGTAGTAGTAGTAGTAGTAGTAGTAGTAGTAGGAGACAACTCAGTAGCATAAAACAAGACAAGCTGCCCACATTTTACCTTCCAAAAGCCTAGCCCATCATTATCCTGTTCTAAAGCCTCTAAGATTCCCAGGAATTTTCACTAGCAAAGATATGCCCTATTCCCACTTATGTGTTCCCTGGAAAATCCATTGCATAAAATGATCTGTAGCCTAGAGTAGGTTTCACCGCCCGGAGTCCTGGAAACCTGGTAATCAGATACTATCTTTTAGGATGTTTGAATATAATTGCTCAACCATCTATCCTAGAAGATACTAGCTGAGTACTCCATTCCCAGTAATCTAGGATGTCAGGCCTCTTTCATTTATATTAATGTCTGTCTTCCCCTCTAGACTGTAAGTTCACTGTGGGCAGGGAATATGTCTGTTTCTTGTTATATTGTACTCTCCACAGCACTTTATACAGTGTTCTATAATAATAATAATAACAATAATAATAATAATAATAATAACAGTGGCATCTGTTAAGCTCTCACCTTGTGCCAGGCACTGTATTAAGCCCTGGGATGGATACAAGCAAATCGGATTGGACACAGCCCCTGTCCCACATGGGGCTCAAAGTCTTAATCCCCATTTTACAGATGAGGTCACTGATTAGAACCCAGGTCCTTCTAATAATAATAATAATAATTTTGGTATTTGTTAAGCGCTTACTAAGTGCAAAGCACTGTTCTAAGCGCTGGGGAGGATACAAGGTGATCAGGTTGTCCCGTGTGGAGCTCACAATTTTAATCCCCATTTTACAGATGAGATAACTGAGGCCCAGAGAAGTGAAGTGACTTCCCGTGCTCTATTTACTAGGCCATGCTGTGTCTGTACACAGTAAGCCCTCAATAAATATGATTGGCTGACTGACTGACCGCCACTGGAATTCATATATGGAAACATAGAGAAGCAGCCTGGTTCAGTGGAAAGAGCCTGGGCTTGGGAATCAGAGGTCATGGGTTCAAATCCCGGCTCTGCCACTTGTCAGCTGTGTGACCTTGGGCAAGTCATTTAACTTCTCCTGGCCTCAGTTCCCTCATCTGCAAAATGGGGATGAAGACTGTGAGCCCAACGTGGGACAACCTGATGACCTTCTATCTACCCCAGTGCTTAGAACAGTGCTTGGCACCTAGTAAATGCTTAACAATTACCATCATTAAGAGAGGCAGCGTGGCTCAATGGAAAGAGCCCGGGATTTGGAGTTGGAGGTCATGGGTTCAAATCCCAGCTCTGCCAATTGTCAGCTGTGTGACTTTGAGCCAGTCACTTAACTTCTCTGTGCCTCAGTGACCTCATCTGTAAAATGAGGATTAAGACTGTGAGCCCCCCGTGGGACAACCTGATCACCTTGTAACCTCCCCAGCACTTAGAACAGTGCTTTGCACATAATAAGCACTTAATAAATGCCATTATTATCATTATTATTATGCACGTGTGGCCGAAAAGGTCAACATGAGACTTTCAATCCGTGTTGCACTGTACACACTCGAAGCCTGTACCTTGTTGGACAGTTACATTTGCTTGTTTGTAGTTTACGGGACCTGATTTTGCTTCTGCTTCCTAGCCGTGTTCTCCTTATTCAACGTCTGCTACAGTGGAGCCGCTCCGACCCTAACGGCAGGCTGCCACACCGATCTGGTCTCAGCAATGGGCTCCCAGTTTTCAGCTTGTGTGCAATATTGTCTGAGGCTCTGTTTCATTGTGTCTTTAAGATGTTTTCTTTGCCTTCTTGGCTTTCCTTTTCCCCCACTTCACTTCCACATCAATCAATCAATGGTATTTTCTTTGCCTACTCGCCTTTCCTTTTCCCCCACTTCACTTCCGCTTCAATCAATCAATCAGTGGTATTTATTGAGAGGTCGCTATGTGCAGAGCACTGTACTAAGCACTTGCAAGAGTACTACAATGCAACAGAATTAGCAAATGCATTTCCTGCCCATAGTAAGCTTACAGTCTATCTACTGCTTTGGGTTTCTACTTTTGCTCATTCCCCTCATGTGTCCCTCCCAGGGCAGCGGAGTTGAGGAGAGCATAATTTCAGTGCTGGGAACGTGACTAGATTTTAGGACTTTTTGGTGGAACAGATAATTGGAAATATCAGGGGGTATGATTAATTCAGGAATGAAAGAGTAATAAAGAAAGTAAAGCGTGGCTCTTTTAGATTATTTGAAGGAATAGTTGAAAAGTCAAAGTTTCTCAGAACAAAATCTGTGCTTGAAACATGACCAAGATAAATCAATCAGTGGTATTTACTGAGCACATACTATGTACAGAGGACCGTACATAGAAAAGCACTTAGAAAAAGAAGGAAAAGCATTGAGGTAAGGTTGCTGCCTTTACAGGCAAATGGATGCAAAATGCTTGGTGAATATTGAAGTCTCCATGTACAAAGGAAAATTAGCATGAATTTATATCCTAGATTTCCTGAAAAGCAATTACAAGGTGTTATTCGCAGCCCAGAGCTAATATAACAGATTGGCCACACATCTCAAGTAGAATATGAAGAGAGAATAAAGAGCTGTTTCACTAGTTTTCCAGAGTGGAAAGAATTAATGGTACAAACCGGAAACTCAGCAGAAGGCAACTGAGAGGAATAGCTAGATTTCTATTCTACGGGTCTAGTGGAATTGACTGTGGAGGAAGATTATTTCGTGAAAATTTCCGGTGTCTTTTAAATACGATTTAAAATTGATCCCATTCTCTTGAAGAAAGGGAAGCATGAATTAGATTTAGTTAAACAAAAGAAAACTTTTGAAAAATGTCTTGAAAGGGAAAGTTTCTATTTCTTGAGGCATTTCAAAAGCTATGAAACCATGAATGGACAATAATTTGTGAGAGTGACTTGAATATATATATTTTGCATTGAAGTGGAAAAATTCTGCAAATATTTTATTGTGTACAGGTACCTTTGTAACTCTTTCTTGGACTGTAAGCCCCAAGTGGGACAGGGACTGTGTCTGACCTGTTTGATTTATATCTATCTCAGGCCCCCGGTTCCTCCCCCTCCTCCTTCCCTCACCCCCAACGATCTGGCCTCCTACTTCATTAACAAAATTAAATCAATCAGGTCCGACCTCCCCAAAGTCTCTTCCCCCCTTTCTCCAACCCCCCGGCTCTCAACACTCTCTGCTACTCTCCCATCCTTCCCAGCGGTATCCTCAGAGGAACTCTCCTCCCTCCTCTCAAGTGCTACTCCGGCCACCTGTGCTTCTGACCCCATTCCCTCTCATCTTATGAAATCTCTCGCTCCATCCCTTCTCCCCTCCTTAACTTCCATCTTCAACCACTCACTCTCCACTGGTTCCTTCCCCTCTGCCTTCAAACATGCCCATGTCTCTCCCATCCTAAAAAAACCCTCTCTTGACCCCACCTCACCTTCTAGTTATCGCCCCATATCCCTTCTACCATTCCTTTCCAAACTCCTTGAACGAGTTGTCTACATGCGCTGCCTAGAATTCCTCAACACCAACTCTCTCCTCGACCCCCTCCAGTCTGGCTTCCGTCCCCTTCATTCCACGGAAACTGCCCTCTCAAAGGTCACTAATGACCTCCTGCTTGCCAAATCCAACGGCTCATACTCTGTCCTAATCCTCCTCGACCTCTCAGCTGCCTTTGACACTGTGGACCACCCCCTTCTCCTCCACACGTTATCGGACCTTGGCTTCACAGACTCCGTCCTCTCCTGGTTCTCCTCTTATCTCTCCGGCCGTTCTTTCTCAGTCTCTTTTGCAGGCTCCTCCTCCCCCTCCCATCCTCTTACTGTGGGGGTTCCCCAAGGTTCAGTGCTTGGTCCCCTTCTGTTCTCAATCTACACTCACTCCCTCGGTGACCTCATTTGCTCCCATGGCTTCAACTATCATCTCTACGCTGATGACACCCAGATCTACATCTCTGCCCCTGCTCTCTCCCCCTCCTTCCAGGCTCGCATTTCCTCCTGCCTTCAGGACATCTCCATCTGGATGTCTTCCCGCCACCTAAAGCTCAACATGTCGAAGACTGAGCTCCTTGTCTTCCCTCCCAAACCTTGTCCTCTCCCTGACTTTCCCATCTCTGTTGACGGCACTACCATCCTTCCCGTCTCACAAGCCCGCAAACTTGGTGTCATCCTCGACTCCGCTCTCTCATTCACCCCTCACATCCAAGCCGTCACCAAAACCTGCCGGTCTCAGCTCCGCAACATTGCCAAGATCCGCCCTTTCCTCTCCATCCAAACCGCTACCCTGCTCATTCAAGCTCTCATCCTATCCCGTCTGGACTACTGCACCAGCCTTCTCTCTGATCTCCCATCCTCGTGTCTCTCTCCACTTCAATCCATACTTCATGCTGCTGCCCGGATTATCTTTGTCCAGAAACGCTCTGGGCATATTACTCCCCTCCTCAAAAACCTCCAATGGCTACCGATCAATCTGCGCATCAGGCAGAAACTCCTCACCCTGGGCTTCAAGGCTGTCCATCACCTCGCCCCCTCCTACCTCACCTCCCTTCTCTCCTTCTACTGCCCAGCCCGCACCCTCTGCTCCTCCACCGCTGATCTCCTCACCGTACCTTGCTCTCGCCTGTCCCGCCATCGACCCCCGGCCCACGTCATGCCCCGGGCCTGGAATGCCCTCCCTCTGCCCATCTGCCAAGCTAGCTCTCTTCCTCCCTTCAAGGCCCTGCTGAGAGCTCACCTCCTCCAGGAGGCCTTCCCAGACTGAGCCCCTTCCTTCCTCTCCCCCTCGTCCCCCTCTCCATCCCCCCATCTTACCTCCTTCCCTTCCCCACAGCACCTGTATATATGTATATACGGTTGCACATATTTATTACTCTATTTATTTATTTATTTATTTTACTTGTACATTTCTATCCTATTTATTTTATTTTGTTGGTATGTTTGGTTTTGTTCTCTGTCTCCCCCTTTTAGACTGTGAGCCCACTGTTGGGTAGGGACTGTCTCTATGTGTTGCCAATTTGTACTTCCCAAGCGCTTAGTACAGTGCTCTGCACATAGTAAGTGCTCAATAAATACGATTGATTGATTGATTGATTGATTGATCTATCCCAATGCTTATAGTAGTGCTTGAGACATAATAAGCGCTTAACAAATACTACATAATTTTCAATCCCACCTCTGCCGCTTGTCAGCTGTGTGACTTTGGGTAAGTCACTTAACTTCTCTGTGCCTCAGTTACCTCATCTGTAAAGTGGGGATTATGATTGGGTCCCACGTGAGACAACGTGATTACATGGACCTACCTTAGTGCTTCGAATAGTGCTTGGCACATAGTAAGTGCTTGATAAGTACTATTATCATTATTAATCAATCAATCAATCAGTCGTATTATTGAGCGCTCACTGTGTGCAGAGCACTGTAGTAAGCACTTGGGAAGTACAAGTTGGCAACATATAGAGACGGTCCCTACCCAACAGTGGGCTCACAGTCTAGAATATATATATTATTATATCAATCAATCAGTCAATCAATCCATCGTATTTATTGAGCACTTACTGTGTGCAGAGCACTGTACTAAGCTCTTGGGAAGTACAAGTTGGCAACATATAGAGGCAGTCCCTACCCAACAGTGGGCTCACAAAATTTCATGATTCTTAAAAACAAAGCAGTGCTATACACTAGTTGTGTATGCTTGCCCAGTTGCACGATCATGCCTTTTTGATAGTTGTTATGAGAATTACCATGCATATGATTTTTAAAAATTATTTTAATTCAGGTTCATTAGATTCTTGATCTAAACACTTTCTACAAGTAGACTGTGAGCCCACTGTTGGGTAGAGACTGTCTCTATATGTTGCCAACTTGTACTTCCCAAGCACTTACTACAGTGCTCTGCACACGGTAAGCGCTCAATAAAATCGATTGATTGATTGATTGATTGACAGATCATATGCTGTAAACCTTATAAAGTCCTCTCTGATTTCTCTTGGCTAATCAGTCCTAAAGTATTTACCATCAAATTCCTGAATGATTCTAGAGAAAAACAAAAACAAAAAAAGCCATTTCCCTCTACTTAGGACTCCAGGCATTGACCTGTTTATCCCTTGCCCGCAGGAGGCTATTTTCTAACTAACAAGTTTCCTGGTCAAAAAGGGGCTTCTGCTAGTGGCCTTAATTTCTCCACTGATGATTCCAAGACAGAATTATCCAAAGCCTTGGGAAGCTTAGCAAGCAGCCTGGCCTAGGGGACAGGGCACAGGACTGGAAGTTAAGAGTCCTGGGTTCTAATTCTGCCTCTGCCACTTACCTTCTGTGTGACCTTGGGCAAATCTCTTAACTTCTCTGAGCCTCGGTTTCCTCATCTGCAAAATGGGGATTAAATGCCTAGACTCCCTCCTTAGACAGTGAGCCTCACGTGGCCCGGGAATTGTGTCCGATCTGACTGTTGGTGTTTACTCCAGAGCCTAGCACACTGCTTGGCCCTTTCTAAGCAATTAAAAGACGCCACAGAATTTATTGTTGAAATCTCTGTAATGACTCAGTGATCTGCTTTTGTTTAAATGACTACTCAGGGGGTGATTTAAATACGGCTACAAAACTGACCGCACACTTGTTGAAAGATAGCCATAGTCCTCTATTGATGTTTTGTGTCTTGATGTGAGTTACCCCCGGCTAGGAGTGCATTATTTGAGTGTTTAATTTCTCACTGATTATTTTAAATCTTACTAAAAAGTAGACAGGGTTGCTTTTTGTGCCTAGATGCGGTCACGTCAACAACAAAGTTCTCATCTCCTCCGGAATCAAGATGATTAAGATTTGACTTGGCTATTCCTTAGAACTAGTTTCTTGGTATCTGGCTGCAGTGGTGTTCAGGGTAAATAGCTAAGAACTCTGTTTGGTTTCTTAAAATGATAAAGTGCAGACACTTTCTTTCTTTTGGGCAGCAGCGGAGCCTGGACGATATATTGCAGGCTAAAACTCAGAAGTCGAAAGGTTTAGCCTTGCGGAGGTGCCGCGAGGTTGATGAGAGAAATGGAGGAATTGATTTAGAGTGAATACTTAGGGAGTTAAATATGTATGAGAGAGGGAGTCAACCCACTCCGCATTTGAACAAGCTAGCGGACAAAGAGGCCGCACTCGGGAGAACAACTATCAGTATTGCTGGAAGTGATGGGGAGACATGGAGAAAGAAAAGTTGAAGTTGAATTAGACCAGGAATTGATTTCCTTTGTGTAGTTTGCCATTTCTGTGCTGTTCTGTCTAGAAGGCAGGGCCAGGTTTAGGGTGGGCCTGGTGCAGTTTAAACAGGATTTTGGTTTAAAGGCTGTGCTTTATTGATAATAGTAAGGAGTGAAGCTTAGTGAAATGGTGTGACTTAGCGGATAGAGCAGGGGCTTGGGAGTCAGAAGGACCTGGGTTCTAAATCTGGCTCTGTTTAGAACAGTGCTTGGCACATATGGCCATAGTAATTCTTCTTATTATTAATTATGGTATTTATTAAGCCCTTAACTATGATGACGATGATGGCATTTGTAGGGCGCTTACTATGTGCAAAGCAATGTTCTAAGCGATGGGGAGGATACAAGGTGATCAGGTTGTCCCACGTAGGACTCACAGTCTTAATCCCCATTTTACAGATGAGGTAACTGAGGCACAGTGAAGTGAAGTGACTTGCCCAAAGTCGCACAGCTGACAAGTGGCAGAAGCAGGATTAGAACCCATGACCCCTGTCTCCCAAGCCCAGGCTCTTTCCACTGAGCCACACTGCTTCTCTAACTATGTGCCAGGCTGGGGTGGATACAAGCAAATCAGGTTGACCCACTCCCTGTCCCATGTGGGCCTCACGGCCTCAATCCCCATTTTACAGATGAGGGAACTGAGGCACAGAGAAGCTAAGTGACTTCCCCAAGGTCACCCAGCAGAAAATAACAATAATAATGATAATATTTAAGTCCTTCCTATGTGCCTAGCTCTGTGTCAAGCATTGGGATAGGTATAAGATCCACAGGTCAGATGTAGTCCCTTTCCCATATGGGCTTACAGCCAAAGCAGGAGAAAAGAGAAGCAGCATGGCTCAGTGGGAAGAGCACAGGCTTGCGTATCAGAGGTCTTGGGTTCTAATCCCACTTCTGCCACTTAATAATAATAATAATAACAATAATAATAATAATAATAATAATAATAATGATGGTATTTGTTAAGTGCTTACTATGTGCAAAGCACTGTTCTAAGCACTGGGGTGCTACAAGGAGATCAGGTTGTCCCACGTGGGGCTCACAGTCTTAATCTCCATTTTACAGATGAGGGAACTGAGGCCCAGAGAAGTTAAGTGACTTGCCCAAGGTCACACAGCTGACAAATGGCGGAGCTGGGATTATGAATCCATGACCTCTGACTCCAAAGCCCGGGCTCTTTCCAGTGAGCCATGCTGCTTCTCTTGTCAGCTGTGTGACTTTGGACAAGTCACTTCACTTTGCTGTGCCTCAGTTACCTCATCAGTAAAATGGGGATTAAGACTGTGAGTCTCACATGGGACAACCTGATGGGCGAGGGAGGACACACGGGTAGAAAGGACATTTGGGTCCCCCTGGGCACGATGAGAATGGTGAGATATGAACAAAGAAGCAGTGTGGCTCAGTGGAAACAGCCCGGGCTTTGGAGTCAGAGGTCATGGGTTCAAATCCCGGCTCTGCCAATTGTCAGCTGTGTGACTTTGGGCAAGTCACTTTGCTTCTCTGGGCCTCAGTTCCCTCATCTGTAAAATGGGGATTAAGACTGTGAGCCCGCTGTGGGACAACCTGATCATCTTGTCACCTCCCCAGTGCTTAGAACAGTGCTTTGCACATAGTAAGGGCTTAATAAATGCTATTATTATTATTATTATTATTATTATTATTATTATTATTTTATTATTATTATTGTATCTCCCTCAGCACTTAGAACAGTGCTTGGTACATAGTAAGCACTTAACAAATGCCATCATTATTATTATAATTAAAAGGTAATGAATCCCCATTTAACGGATGAGGATAGTGAGGCCCAGAGAAGTGAAGTGACTTGCCCAAGGTTACACAGCAGGCAGGAGCTGGGATTGGAACAAAGGCCTGTATCCTTTCCACTAGCTCCACAACCTACCCCTTAGTGGGATTAGGCTGTTGTTGTGTAGGGACCATCTCTATATGTTGCCAACGTGTACTTCCCAAGCGCATAGTACAGTGCTCTGCACACAGTAAGCGCTCAATAAATACGATTGAATGAATTGAGCACGGACCTTGGAGCCCAAAAGACCTGGGTTCTAATCCCGGCTCTACCATTTGTCTGCTGAATAAGAATAATGATGGTATATGTTAAGCACTTACAATGTGCCAGGTGACTTTGGGCATGTCACTTAACTACTCCGTATCTCAGTTACCTCATATGTACAGTGGGGATTATGACAATGACCCATACATTCATTCATTTAATCGTACTTACTGAGCGCTTCCTGTGTGCAGGGCACTGTACTAAGCACCAGGAAAGTACAATTCGGCAACAGATAGAGACAATCCCTACCCAACAATGGGCTTACAATCTAGAAGGAAGGCCGACAACAAAGCAAAACAAGTAGACAGGCAATAATAACATGGGACATGGACTGTGTCCAACCTGATTAGCTTGTATCTACCTTTGTGTATAGTACAGTCATTTCAATAATAATAATAATAATAATAATAATAATAATAATAATAATAATAGTATGTGTTAAGCGCTTACTATGTGCAAAGCACTGTTCTAAGCGCTGGGGGGATACAAGGTGATCAGGTTGCCCTACATGGGGCTCACAATCTTAATCCCCATTTTACAGATGAGGTAACTGAAGCCCAGAGAAGTTAAGTGACTTGCCCAAAGTCACACAGCTGACAATTGGCGGAGCCAGGATTTGAACCCATGACCTCTGACTCCAAAGCCCGGGCTCTTTCCACTGAGCCACGCTGCTTCTTTGGGACAACTTCATTCTTTCACGCTTTGGAGTTTGCTCCCTTTCAGTCTAAATCAGTGAAGACCTCTCCAGATGGATTTAAGACCATTTGTTCTCCTCCTAATTATTATTAGCATTAAAGCAGCGTGGCTCAGTGGAAAGAGCCCGGGCTTTGGAGTTCAAATCCCAGCTCCACCGCTTGTCAGCTGTGTGACTTTGGGCAAGTCACTTCACTTCTCTGGGCCTCAGTTACCTCATCTGTAAAGTGGGGATGAAGACTGTGAGCCTCCTGTGGGACAACCTGATCACCTTGTATCCCCCCAGTGCTTAGAACAGTGCTTTGCACATAGTAAGCGCTTAAAAAATACCACTATTATTATAATTATTATTATTATATTTTTAGGTGCATACTATATGTGAAGCCTGTTCTAAACATTGGAAGAGAAATAAGATAATCAAGTCCCACATGGGCTTTACAGTCTAAGTAGGAGGGAGAACAGTTATTGAACCCCCATTTTACAGGTGAGGCACAGAGACTTCCCCAAGGTCACACAGAAGGCCAATGTGAGTCAGGATTAGAACCCAGGTCTTCCGCCTCCCAGGATGTCCTCTTTTCACCAGGCCACGCTGCTCCTACCTGGAGCAGGATCATGGCATTCGCAGAAATATAGGTGCACAACATTCACAAATACTGTTGAGACTGTGATGTGGGTTTATCAGTATCAATTTCTTTAGGACCCATATAGGCAGAGCTGAATACTGAGTTCTGGGAGACAGTCAAATATGTGCAACAGTTAAAATCAGGTGGATAAATAAATTAACAATAAATATTTAACAACTCTTGAGTGGCTGAAAGGAAGGTTTGATGGAATAGAGAATTTTCACAGACTACCTTAGGCAAGAGCTGATGTTTTGGATGGTTTTATTTCCCTTTATTCATTCATCCATCCATCCATCCATCCATCCATCCATCCATCCATCCATTCATTTATTTATTTATTTATTTATTTATTTATTTATTTATTCATTATTATTATGTATTTATTTTCCCTTTATCATTTATTCACCCTATTATTTTGTCACCTATGCACCTGGATCTGTACTCGCTAGTCACCTCACCCTCTAAACATTTTAGACTCTTTCAGAACTTGATATTCATCCCACCCTCAAACCCACAGCACTGATGTAGGCTCAGTGGAAAGTGGAAGGTGGAAGAGGCTCAGTGGGAAGATCATGGATTTGGGAGTCAGAGGTCATGGGTTCTAATCCCGGCTCAGCCACTTGTCTGCTGTGGGACTTTGGGCAAGTCACTTCACTTCTCTGGGCCTCAGCTACCTCATCTGTAAAATGGGGATTAAGTCTGTGAGTCCCCCATAGGACAACCTGATCACCTTGTATACACCCCATTGCTTAGAACAGTGCTTGGCACATTGTAAGTGCTTAACAAATACCATTGTTATTATTATTATTATTATTATGTATACAGTCATAAATTATCCTTTCTCCCCTTGTAGATTGTAAACTCACTGTGGTCAGGGAACATGTCTACCAACTTTTCTAGACTGTGAGCCCGCTGTTCGGTAGGGACCGTCTCCATATGTTGCCAACTTGTACTTCCCAAGTGCTTAGTACAGTGCTCTGCACACAGTAAGCACTCAATACATACGATTAAATGAATGAATGAATTCTGCTATAGTGTACTCTCCCAAGGGCTTAGTACCAGTGCTCTGCACACAGTAAGTGCTCAATAAATATCACTAATTGGTCAATTAATTGACTGAGATGGCTGATTGAAAGCTGACAAGCCAGTGCTCAGGAGTAGAGAGAAATCAGTAAACACTGGTGATTTTCGTAGGAAAAACAGCAAGGCCTCGTGGACAGAGCACAGGCCTGAGAGTTAGAAGGACCTAGATTCTAATCCTGGTACCCCCATTTGTCTGCAGTGTGACCTTGGGCAAGTCATTTTACTTACCTGTGCCACAGTTACCTCATTTGTAAACTGGTGATTAAGACTGTGAGATCCATGTGGGATAGGGACTGTGTCCAACATGATTTGCTTGCTTCTACCTTACAGCTTAGTACAGTGCCTGGCACATAGTAAGAGTTTAACAAATACCACAATAATTATTATCACTGTTATTATTATTTGTGCAGAATGATGTTTTAGAAAAATGAACCGGGAAGCAGAGTAATAATAATAATAATAATAATGATGGCATTTATTAAGCGCTTACTATGTGCAAAGCACTGTTCTAAGCACTGGAGAGGTTGCAAGGTGATCAGGTTGTCCCATGGGGGGCTCACAGTTTTAATCCCCATTTTATAGATGAGGTAACTGAGGCACAGAGAGGTTAAGTGACTTGGCCAAAGTCACACAGCTGACAGTTGGCGGAGCAGGGATTTGAACCCATAACCTCTGCCTCCAAAGCCCATCCTCTTTCCACTGAGCCACGCTGCTTCTCTGTATTTATGAAAGAAAGGGAAGCCTGGAGGGAGGGAAGGAGGTCTGCAAAGACTCGGGCTATGACAAGGACCATTACCACTGTGGTGACAGGTTTTTTTTTGGAAGAAAGGGGTAAATTCTGAAAGTGTTGGGGAGAAAGAACCAGAAAAATGCAGTCACAAGATATGGAGGTTCTAGGAGAGGGAGGAGTCAAGAATAACATCACGTTTCTGGGTGCAATGGGGAGGTTGGTGGTACGGTCAGCTCTGGCTGGAAAGTTGGGTAGATGAGAGAATTTGGGAGGAAAGATGATGATTCCAATTTTGGACGTGTTGGAGTAGAGGTTCTGGTGTAGACATGCCTTGGAGGCAGCAGGAACTATAAATATGCAGAGAAGGAGAGAGGACAGAACTAGAGAAATAGGCTCCCAATTAATTCTAAATGCACGGCAGAGAAAAGTAATTATCATTTAGCCCACAACTCTCTTCTCACAACTCTCCACTGGCATCCTGTGTCTCTTGAAATCAAGCAACTCTGCATAATTGGCTTCTAGGCTCTTGAAAACATGACCCCGTCTTACCTATCAACTTTCTTCTGCTGCTCCAAACGCTGTATTTATTCTTCCCAAAGAACCTTCTAGCTGTACCTCAGGCTTACCTGTCATTCATTCAATCATATTTATTGAGGGCTTACTGTGTGCAGAGCACTGTACTAAGCACTTGGGAAGTACAAATCGGGAACATATAGAGATGGTCCCTATCCAACAACGGGCTCACAATCTAGAACCCGTCCTTTCTTCATCCCTTCATTCATTCTGTTCCGCTGGTTTGGAAAGTCCCTCCTCCGCATGACAGATACCACAGCTCTCCCTACCAGCAAATCCCTTCTAAAATCCTATTTCCACTAACAAGTATTCCCTAATTAACATCTCATCGACCTTATTCATGGGATACCTTCGCTCATTTTTAGCACTTAGGAACTTACAACTTTTTTAGTATTCCTGTATATGTGTCCTCTTAATTTATTTATTTCAATAATTTATTGTAGTGGTAGTAATAGTATTTATTAATTGCTTACTGTCCACTTGGCCCCTGTCCTTCAGGGGGGTTCAGGTTGTTTTCTTCCCTATTCAAGTAGAAGCTCCTCGTTGGCAGGGAATGTGCCAATTTGTTATTCTGTACCAAATGGGTTCTCAGTAAACATCACAAACACTACTTTTAGTAACGGTAATAATAATAATGATAATTATGGTATTTGTTAAACCCTTACTATATGTCACGCACTGTTTTAAGTTCTGGAGTAGATACAAGGTAATCAGACTGGACACAGTCCATGTCACACGTGGCGCTAACTGTCTTATTTCCCATTTTACATATGAGGTAACTTAGGCCCAGAGAAGTCTAGTAACTTGTCTAAGATCACACAGCAGACTAGTGGCGGAGCCCAGATTAGAACCCAGGTGCTTCTGACTCTCAGGCTCGATTTTTAGCCACTAGACCATGCTACTTCCCAGTGGTAATGGTATGCACCAAATATCCACTGGACCAAATGCATTGTATAATGTCCAACAAAAGCAAGAGATATAATAATAATGATGGTATTTGTTAAGCGCTTACTATGTGCAAAGCACTGTTCTAATAATAATGATGATGGTATTTGTTAAGTGCTTACTATGTGCCGAGCACTGTTCTAAGCACTGAGGTAGGTACAAGGTAATCAGGTTGTCCCATGAGGGGCTCACAATCTTAATCCCCATTTTACAGATGAGATAACTGAGGCACAGAAGTTAAGTGATTTATGACTTGCCCAATATCACCCAGCAGGGAAGTGGCGAAGAAGGATTAGAACCTGGTTCTTTTACTCCCAGGCCCACACTCTTTCCACTCTGCCATGCTTTTCAACCCTTCTTGATGGTTCTTCCTGGTTATCATAATAATCAAAATAATAATGATGGTATTTGTTAAGTGCTTACTATGTGCCGAGCACTGTTCAAAGCGCTGAAGCACTGTTCAAAGCGCTGGAGGGATACAAGGTAATCAGGTTGTCCCATGTGGGGCTCACAATCTTAATCCCCATTTTACAGATGAGATAACTGAGGCACCGAGAAGTTAAGTGATTTGCTCAAAGTTACACAGCAGACAAGTGGCGGAGTCAGGATTTGAACCCATGACCTCTGACACCAAAGCCCAGGCACTTTCCACCGAGCCACGCTGCTTCTCTAATGTCCTCTGACCTCAAGAAACCTGCACTCTAATGGGGGAAGTCAGGCATATAACTACTAGTAATAAAAAATTGAATGTACAGTTGAGTACACCTGTCTACAAATGTGGTGAATAAATGCACAAAGGTTAATCATGACTGGCTTGATGAAAGTGTAAGTCCATGGGAACAAATGAGGAAAACTAAAGCTTACAGTTGAATAAATAAACTTCTATAAATTTCACCTGAAAAAGGAGATTCTAGTTTATGATGAAAACACAACCTCAGTGGCACTTGAAGGAAGGCAAGGAATGACCAGCTTGGGATTTATCGGTTGAATTTATCCGCTTGTTGGGAAAGCCCGGTGGCAGAGTGGAGAGAAGTGTCCTCCTTGACCTTTGATCTGTGATTGGCATTTCCCTTGAATTGTGAGTTGTGTCTGAGAGGTTCCAGTGGGCAAGAATTAGCCTTTGTGTGTTCTGTGGCTGTACCATTTTCACCCAAAAGAAGCTATTTGTATTGAGAGACATCATAGCCTAGTAGAAAGAGCCCAGGCTTGGGAATCAGGACACCATGTTTCTAACCCTGCCTCTACCACTGGCCTGCTGTGTGACCTTGGGCAAGTCACTTAATTTCTCCATGCCTCAATTTCCCCACCTGTAAAATGGGGATGTAGTAGGATAATTGTAGTATTTGTTGGGTGTTTCCTATGTGTCATGTTTCACACACTGGGGGACCTTCCTCTCCCCCTCCCCTCCTTCCTCTTCCCCTCCGCCTTACCTCCGTCCCTTCCCCACAGCACCTGTATATATGTATATATGTTTGTACGCATTTAGTACTCTGTATTTATTTATTTTACTTGTACATATCAATTCTATTTATTTTATTTTGTTAATATGTTTTGTTTTGTTCTCTGTCTCCCCCTTCTAGACTGTGAGCCCACTGTTGGGTAGGGACTGTCTCTATGTGTTGCCAATTTGTACTTCCCAAGCACTTAGTACAGTGCTCTGCACACAGTAAGTGCTCAATAAATATGATTGATTGATTGATTGATTGATTGATCCGTTCCCTCCCTTTCAGGTTGCGAGTGCATTGTGGGACAAATTTGCATAACTCGTAACCCCCCCAGTATTTGGCATAGTGCTTAAAAAAATAAGTGCTTAACAAACACCATCATGTATTATTCTTATAACAACGATAATAATAATGGCATTTATTTAGCACTTAATATGTGCAAAGCACTGTTCTAAGCACTGGGGACGTTAAAAGGTGATCAGGTTGTCCCATGGGGGGCTCACAGTCTTAATCCCCATTTGACAGATGAGGTAACTGAGGCACCAACTTGGCCAAAGTCACACAGCTGACAATTGGCGGAGTGGGGATTTGAACCCATGACTTCTGACTCCAAAGCCCGGGCTCTTTCCACTGAGCCACGCTGCTTCTCTTATGGTTTTCCTACCTCCCCGCACCCTGATCCACCATAAAAGAGTGAACCATCACTGCCCCTGAGGATACTCCATTGTCATGATGACTGAAATCTGTGCTCACCGAAGAGATACCAAAGTCACTTTTTCTCATTCGCTACGTATGCCCCCAGAACTTCGGCTGGACTCATTAATCTACTATTCCTGCAACATGGATTTATTCTCCCCTTTTTATTCCTATCCATAAATGCATGAGCACTTAATGTAATCTGATGTCACACCCCATGCCCCGCGCAGATTGTTCAAGAACCCTGCCGCTACAAACAGGTCAAGTGACACGGACCGGGGGGAGCTGAACAGGATGACATGTTTATGGTTCAGACATAATTACTAATGTACACTCAAATTAGTATTAAATTTATAAATTCTACATTCTCCTAAAACCCTATTTATTATTTAGAGGGACCCCAGGGCTCTTTTCAGTAAAGGCTGCTGGAGCAGCATGGCAGGAGCAGGGGGAAAAAGCGAAAGTAGACAAATTGTTTGGCAGTATTTAATCCTTTTTGCATGTTTTATGTAGAAGTAAATTGGAACACGTACATAAGGGAAGTCTTGCTGTTCTTTTCAAGTCATAGTGACCCTCCATTAAGGATTTCCAGAGATTTACTAATAGTGCTATTCCACCTGAGAAAACAACTCTCTCTCTCTTTCTCTTTCTCTCTCTCTCCATCTCTTCCCTCTCCCTCCCCAACCCAACCCCACAATCTCACATTGTGGAATAATTGTAGTATTTGTTGGGTGTTTCCTATGTGTCATGTTTCAAGCAGCGTGGCTCAGTGGAAAGAGCCCGGGCTTTGGAGTCAGAGGTCAGGGGTCAAATCCCGGCTCTACCAATTATCAACTTTGGGCAAGTCACTTAACTTCTCTGTGCCTCAGTTACCTCATCTGTAAAATGGGGATTAAGACTGTGAGCCCCCTGCGGGACAAACTGATCACCTTGTAACCTCTCCTGTGCTTAGAACAGTGCTTTGCACATAGTAAGTGCTTTATAAATGCCACAATTAATTAATTAATTAATTAATTAATTAAGCACTGGGGTACATACAAGATCATCCATTCAGACACAGTTCCTGTCCCACAGGTGAATCACAGTCTAGGTAAGAGGGAGTGCAGACATTGAATCCCCATTTTGCATCAGAGGAAACTGAGGCACAGATCATCATCATCATCAATCGTATATATTGAGTGCTTACTATGTGCAGAGCACTGTACTAAGAGCTTGGGAAGTACAAATTGGTAACATATAGAGATCATTTAAGCGAATTGCCCAAGGTCACACAGCAGACAGGAGGCAGAGTCGGGATTGGAACCCAGGTCCTCTGACTCTGAGACCTGTGTTATTTATGTCAATGAGAATATGGTCTCATGGATAGAAGAAGTGGTGGACCTGGGGACTTTTCCATCTGGGATGAACTTCCTGAGAGCCCTGATTCCAGTCGTATTATATCTCTTTTTATTTGTGAGGGACTCCTGTAACACGAAATTACTTACAGGCAAAATGGCCTTGTCCTTCAGTTGAAGCCGCACTTGCATGTCCTTCCAGGCTGTCCTGGGGCAACCCTCTGATTGATGAGAAGCAGCGTGGCTCAGTGGAAAGAGAACGTGCTTTGGAGTCAGAGGTCATGGGTTCAAATTCCGGCTCTGCCACTTGTCAGCTGTGTGACTTTGGGCAAGTCACTTAACTTCTCTGAGCCTCATCTGTAAAATGGAGATTAAGACTGTGAGCCCCCCGTGGGACAACCTGATCTCCTTGTAACCTCCCCAACACTTAGAAGAGTGCTTTGCACATAGTAAGACTTAATAAATGCCATTATTATTATCATTATTATCTGTTCAGCCCCATTTCCTTCCCAGTTGGAAGGGGAGCAGGGAAAAGGTCCAGAACTCTCCTGTGTGGGTCTAGGCTGTGGACAGAAGATGCTGAGAGCCTTAGTCAATCAATCAGTCAAACATATTTATTGGGCACTTATTGTGTGCAGAGAGCACTGTACTAAGCACTTGTGAGAGTAAAATACAACAGTCACATTTCATGTCCACAATGAGTTCACAATCTAGAGAGGAGCTTACATGACAGAACTAATGCATTTCAGAAAACCAGAGGTGGTCAGAGGCTGCCCGGGCAGACTTAGCTTACTGGTCAACCGGGCTGGCAAGACCTTGCATGATCATTGACCAAACCTTTCATTCATTCACTCAGTTATATTTTTTGAGCACTTACTGTATGCATAGCACTGTACTAAGTGTTTGGGGAAGTGCTGAACAACAATCAACAGTGACATACCCTGCCCACAATGAGCCTACAGTCTAGGGTGGGAAGACAGACATGAATACAAATAAATAAAATTACAGATATGTACATAAGTGCTGTGGAGTTGGGAGGGGGGAAGAGCAAACTAGTCGTCTACACTCACTACCTCTACTTCCTCTCTTCCAATTCTCTCCTTGACCCCCTTCAATCTGGTTTCTTCCCCCCACTCCATCAAAACGTCCCTCTTAAAGGTCACCAATGATCTTTTTCTTTCCAAATTCAATAGCCTGTACACCATCCTAATCCAAAGGTCGATGGCGGGACAGGCAATAACGAGGCACCGTGAGGAGGTTGTAGGGTAGGGATCGTCTCTATATGTTGCCAACTTGTAGTTCCCAAGCGCTTAGTACAGTGCTCTGCACACAGTAAGCGCTCAATAAATACGATTGAATGAGTGAATGAATGAAAGAAGGGTAGATTGTGCAGCCTGGGATGTAGAAAGAGCAAAGGGAAGTGAGGTAGGAGGGGGCAAGGTGATGGAGTGCTTTGAAGCCAGTAGTGAGGAGTTTTTGCTTCATGTGAAGGTTGGTAGGCAACCACTGGAGATTTTTGAGGAGGCAAATAACATGCCCAGAGCGTTTCTGTAGAAAGATAATCTGGGCAACAGAGCAAAGTATAGACTGAAGGGGAGAGACAGGAGGATGTTAGGAGGTCAGAAAGGATACTGATGCAATAATCCAGTCGGGATAAAATGAGTGATTGTACTAACATGACAACATGGTGGTCTACTGGAAAGAACAAGGATCTGGAGTCTAATCCCAGCTCTGCTTGCTGTATGACCTTGGGCAAATCACTTGACTTCTCTGTGCCTTAGTTTCCTCAACTGTAAAATGGGGATTAAATACCTCTTCTCCCTTCTACTTAGACTGTGAGCCCCACGTGGGACAGGGACTGTGTCCGACCCAATTAACCTGTACCTACACCAGCGCATAGATAACTGTTTGGTACATAATAAGCATTTAACAAATACCTTTAAAAACAAGCAAAAAAATATGTCTCACTATTTGACTTTCTAGGGACTCCACTGCTAGACTGAAAACTCCTTAAGGGAAGAGATCATGTACTCTCCAAAGCACTTAGTTCGGTGGTCTACGCTCCGTAGATGATCAATGAATACTATTGATTGATCCATAGAGTATAAACTCCCCCTATAGACTCTAAACTCTGTATAGGCAGGGATCATGTCTACCAACTCTACTGTATTGTACGTTCCCAAATACGGGGCTTTGCATCCAGTCAGTGTTCAATAAATACTACTGATTGATTACAGCTAGCAGAGAATTTCTTCACTAGCCCATTACCCATTGCTCTTGAAATATCATCTTTTATTTCAGCTTTTCATATAAATAGTTTCACTGACTTTACATAAACTCCACTGGCGACACCTTTATTCCATAACTCCTGCGCAACCCTGGGGACAGGAGGTGTGCGTTTCTGGAGAAAAATCTGTATTTAATATGTTCATGTTGCCCGGTAAATACCTCTAATGACACTCCATCTTTCCCACTGTTAATTTTTTCTCCAGTTTTCAAGGTCTTCATTGGGCAATGACCCTCTAAACTGAACACTGTGGAGAAGGATTTGCCCAAAGCTTGCATATACAAATTCCTTTATTAAAATGCACCATTTTCAAACTGTGCTTTTTCTGAAGAACCATATGTAGCCTGTTTTAACAATTCTCCGGGAAAACCTACAGTCCTTAGACTGGAATGAAGCTCAGAAGTTCAACTGGTTCATTCCTCTGCCTCAAGGCAAGCCCAGTTGTAAATCACTCCAAACTAATGGTTATCTGCATATCTAGATTTCAAAGCTCAAAAATGTACATTAGATTGTCAGGTTTCCTACATTCCTTTGAATGCACGATGAGATGAGTGGGATGGTCAATTTTCACTGAGCATTTGAATGGCTGCAGTAGATTCAATTTAAAACTCAGGTTTCTTTTCCTAAAGAAATCACCATATGAGGTAATGTAAACTAGCCTTGGGTGGTCAGTCCATTTGGAGAATATAGACACTTTTTCAATATTTGCAACCATCCCAGAAGGACAGTCCACCTTGTCCTTAGGCTTCCCTGATATTGTTAAGTGGTCTCTGCAGAGGCATCCTTCAGAATTTGTTCTGAAACTATTTGGGCTTAAAATTTTGAATCCCAAATCCCTCTCTGTCTAAACGGAGCAGTTTATGTTTGCCTTTTTATGGATCTGAAAGTAGATGTTTATGGTTTACTTTTTAATCAACTTCTATAATTGAGGTACATGAGAAGCAGCGTGGCTCAGGGAAAAAGGATGGGCCTGGGAGCCAGAGGTCATGGGTTCTAATCCTGACTCTGCCACTTGTCAGCTGTGTGACTTTGGGCAAGTCACTTCACTTCTCTGTGTCTCAGTTACCTCATCTGTAAAATGGAGGTTAAGACTATGAGCCCCATGTGCATATAGCTTTAATTCTATTTGTTCTGACGATTTTGACACCTGTCTGCATGTTTTGTTTTGTTGTCTGTCTCCCCCTTCTAGACTGTGAGCCCACTGTTGGGTAGGGACCGTCTCTATATGTTGCCAACTTGCACTTCCCAAGCGCTTAGTACAGTGCTCTGCATACAGTCAGCGCTCAATAAATATGATTGAATGAATGAATGAATGTGGACAACCTGATCACCTTGTATTCCCACCCCCAGTACTTAGAACAGTGCTTCACACATAGTAAGCGCTTAACAAATGTTATTATTATTATTATTATTATTATTATTATACAGGAGCACATTATCTAAGCTATGTTTGATTGGATTATCGCTGGTAACCCATATCTGATGATTGTCCTCCACCCATTTAAAGGGCTTGCTCTATAGTAATAATAATAATGATGGTATGTGTTAAGCACTTACTATGTGCCAAGCACTTTTCTAAGCGCTGGAGGAGTACAAGGTGATCAGGTTGTCCCACGTGGGGCTCACAATCTTAATCCCCATTTTACAGATGAGGGAACTGAGGCCCAGAGAAGTGAAGTGACTTGCCCAAAGTCACACAGCTGACAAATGGTAGAGCCTGGATTTGAATCCATGACCTCTGACTCCAAAGCCCAGGCTCTTTCCACGTTCTCTGATTGGCTTCTGTAGACAGGATGGGATTGTTTGGAACATCTGCTTATCTTTCGACACAGCACAATCATAGTGGATCACGGAAAGAGAGAGAGAGACAGAGAGAAAATTTTTGAGAAAACAGAATTAGTGTCTTTCCCCAGCCCTATTGCTCTATCAGTCATCTTCCTCTGGCTGAGCCCACTGTTGGGTAGGGACTGTCTCTATATGTTGCAAACTTGTACTTCCCAAGCGCTTAGTACAGTGCTCTGCACACAGTAAGTGCTCAATAAATACGATTGATGATGATGATGGAGAGCCACTTCTGTCTCCACCGCAAACCTCATTATGCTCCATCCCGGCTCCTTGGTGGTGGGAAGGGAAAGAAGCAAAACTGGAGAGACTCTGTTCTGGTTCCTGAAGAGGGGTCGCATTCACCTGGGTCACTACCCTCCTTAACCACTCCATAAATACAATAAATAAATATGATTGAATAATTGTGGAACAGAGAGGAAGCAGAGTGGGGCTCCAGGATGGATGGTGACACTGGAGGTAGACAGAGAAGCAGCTGTGGAAGGGGTGGGAGCAGAGTTTATCAGAATGTCCCACCTTCCTCTTCCTTGGGTCCTCCCATTTATCACTAAACTGGTGACTAACCTAGTTTCACCCGCTTGGATAATGAATGTAGTGGCAAGGTACTGCAGCAGCTTTTCCAGCTCTTAGAACAGTGTTTTGCACATAGTAAGCACTTAACAAATGCCATCGTCATTATTATCCTCTCATCTTGGAGAACTTGGACAAGTACAATGTCTGTAGTTCAAATTGATGCTAATCCTTCGGGGATCCCCTGACAGTTTGCTGCAGAAAGGCTGAAATGGCAGTTGAAGGTGGTTAGAGGGTGGAGAGATGAGAGATCCCCGATGTGATTTCAGAAGGGCCTTGAAGGTGGGGAGAGGTGTGGTCTGCCAGATGGGAAGGGAGATGGATTCCCAGCAGGAGGAAGGTTGAAAACAAGAGGCGGACGAAGAGTGAGACAAGAATAAGGCATAGAGAGGAGGTTGGCTTGAGAGGAATGAATCACCCAATCTAGGATAATTATTGAGAGCTTTTTTTATGATTTTTGTTAAGTGTGTACTATGTGGCAAGCACTAAATGCTGGGGCAGGTACAAATTTATCAGGGTGGTCACAGGCCCTGTCCCACATAGGACTCACAGTCTAAGTTTCCCCTTCAGTGAGAACCCAAAGCAGCTGATCCCTGTGGAGAGGAAGAATCAGGAGCTGAGCTTCCATCTCCAAGATGAGGTAACTGAGGCACAGAGAAGTTAAGTGACTTACTGTCACCCGTCATCCGGGGACGGGTTCGTTCAGTGATCAGCGAGGCGAGAGAAAGAGAGAGGGGCCGGGGACGGAAAGCCCGAGTTTTACATAAAATTTATTCCACGAGGCGAATTGAATTTATGTAATTGTTTAGGCACAATGGACTGAACTTCCCTTTCGGGAGGAATATAATCAATTAGCAATATTAGAGCTTCCCTACACGGGAGGAACACAATCATATACGTTAATCGCGCGTGGGTGAGGCGGCTAGCTCTCACCCATGTGCACTTCCCACTCGGGAAGAATCCACTTACTTTCCCACATGGGAAGAATTCATTCCATTACCTGTGCACGTGGTGGGCGGCTAGCTCTCAAAATGTGCTCTCCCTACATGGGAGGAATCCACTCATAATTCCCATCAGCAGCAGGGTACCTGGGTCCCACCCACGAGACACTCACCCGTCCCGCGGCCCTTGCCTCAGTGTGTTGGTTCTGGTTGTAGAGCAGGCATCTGGCTGCTCCCCCTCTCCATCCCCCCATCTTGCCTCCTTCCCTTCCCCACAGCACCTGTATATATGTATATATGGTTGTACATATTTATTACTCTATTTATTTATTTATTTTACTTGTACATTTCTTTCCTATTTATTTTATTTTGTTGGTATGTTTGGTTCTGTTCTCTGTCTCCCCCTTTTAGACTGTGAGCCCACTGTTGGGTAGGGACTGTCTCTATGTGTTGCCAATTTGTACTTCCCAAGCGCTTAGTACAGTGCTCTGCACATAGTAAGCGCTCAATAAATACGATTGATTGATTGATTGATCTGGCCTTCTGGGCAGGGAGAGACACGTGGTTTGCTGCTGCTGCTGCAGTGGCTGCTTCTGCTGCTGCGTGTCCTGGTGTTCTGACCCTGAAGGTCAGAGGTGACAGGTATGTATTGCCTGTGCCCCTAGGCCATTCCAGCTTCTGGCCTCGGTCTATCCAATCTCTGCCCTCCCCCCTCCTCCATACCTAATTGGATTGGCTCGGGAGCGAGGAACACCTTCTGTATTCCCAGCTTGGGCTGTCAATCTAGCAGATTTGGTCGTGGGGGCCGTATCCCACCCTCACTTCCGAGTTCCGCCTGCTGGCTCAGGTGGTCACGAGATAGCATTTGACCTTGAGATGGCCGGTACCCAAGGGTCACCCCGGGACACTTGCCCAAAGTGACACAGCTGACAAGTGACAGAGCAGGGATTTGAACCCAAGCCCGGGCCCTTTCCACTGAGCCACGCTGCTTGTCTGCAATCAATTAATGATGCTGTTCAATGCATCGGCCTGGCCTTGATTACCATCCCCTTGCAGTGTGGGCACAGTCAGGTCAATCCCCAAACTTACCCCAGCAGTGAGAGATGAAACTGTTGACCATGTTGCCATCATTCATTCAATCGTGTTTATTGAGCGCTTACTGTGTGCAGAGCACTGTACTAAGCGCTTGGGAAGTACAAGCCTTCACAAACTTTGAGACCACTGATGCACCTAGAGACATTAGGGTCTGGCAATTTTAGATGTAGTCTTCACCTGTGGAGAGAACCGGTCCCGTCTGAGGGCAAGGTGAAAAACGAAAACCTTCAGGATCCCTAATCCAGGCATCACTCCCAAGTTTTCAGATGTGCATCAACAGGGACCAGTGAAGGAGCTACAATTATACCTCACCTCCATCGGAGAGGTGCTTTGGGATCCTATTTTGTGTTGCCAGAAGAGGTCTCAGTGGCTCATCTCCTCCAAGCAGCCATCTCTTTCATTCATTCATTCAATTGTATTTATTGAGCGCTTACTGTGTGCAGAGCACTGTACTAAGCGCTTGGGAAGTACAAGTTGGCAACGTATAGAGACGGTCCCTACCCAACAGCGGGCTCACAGTCTAGAAGGGGGAGACAGAGAACAAAACAAAACATATTAACAAAATAAAATAAAAAGAATAAATATGTACAAGTAAAATAGAGAAATAAATATGTACAAACATATATACATATATACATTCATTCATTCAGTCGTATTTATTGAGCGCTTACTGTGTGCAGAGCACTGTACTAAGCGCTTGGGAAGTACAAGTTGGCAACATATAGAGATGGTCCCTACCCAACGGCGGGCTTACAGTCTAGAAGGGGAATACAGACAACAAAACAAAACATATTAACAAAATAAAATAAATAGAATAAGTATGTACAAGTAAGATAGAGTAATAAATATGTACAAACATATATACATATATGCATTCATTCATTCAATCATATTTATTGAGCGTTTACTGTGCAGAAAGCCCTGTACTAAGCGCTTGGGAAGTACAAGTTGGCAACATATAGAGATGGTCCCTACCCAACATTGGGCTCACAGTCTAGAAGGGGGAGACAGAGAACAAAACCAAACATATTAACAAAATACAATAAATAGAATAAATATGTATAAGTAAAATAGAGTAATAAATATGTACAAACATATATACATATATACATTCATTCAGTTGTATTTATTGAGCGCTTACTATGTGCAGAGCACTGTACCAAGCGCTTGGGAAGTCCAAGTTGGCAACATATAGAGACGGTCCCTACCCAACAGCGGGCTCACAGTCTAGAAGGGGGAGACAGACAACAAAACAAAACATATTAACAAAATACAATAAATAGAATAGATATGTACAAGTAAAATAAATAAATAGAGTAATAAATCTGTACAAACATATATACATGTGCTGTGGGGAGGGGAAGGAGGTAAGGCGAGGGGGTGGGGAGAGAGAGGAAGGAGAGGGCTCAGTTTGGGAAGGCCTCCTGGAGGAGGTGAGCTCTCAGTAGGGCTCTGTCTCAAACTAAGCTCCCCTTTTCCTTAGCTCCGCCTTTCCTCCACGTCACCCTGACTCGTTCCCTTTGTTCTCCCCCTCTGCCATCCCCACAGCATTTGTGTATATAATCTATAACTCTATTTATGTACACTGATGCCTGTTGCCTTCTAGACTGTGGGCCCGTTGTTGGGTCGGGACCGTCTCTATATGTTGCCAACTTGTACTTCCCAAGCGCTCAGTACAGTGCTCTGCACACAATAAGTGCTCGATAAATGCGATTGAATGAATGAATGAATGAGGATTGAATCCCTGTTTTGCAGATGAGGTAACTGAGGCCCAGAGAAGTTAAGTGACTTGCCCAAAGTCACACAGCTGACAATTGGCAGAGCTGGAATTAGAACCCAGGTTCTCCGACTCTTTCCACTAGGCCATGTTGTTTCTGCCTGCTTTTATACGCTGCTTCTATAATGTTTATGTGTGCAGAGACTGTGAGTCTGCCTTCTAGACTGTGAGCCCGTTGTTGGGTAGGGACCGTCTTTATTCGTTGTCAACTTGTACTTCCCAAGCGCTTAGTACAGTGCTCTGCACACAGTAAGCGCTCAATAAATACGATTGAATGAATGAATGAACTAAGCCCTGGGAAAGCCAATACAGGTGAGGATTAGACCCAGATTCTGCCCCTCAAGGGACTAACAATCTAGTGGCTAGAGCTTGGACCTGGGAATCAGAAGGTCATGGGTTCAAATCCCAGCTCCGCCACTTGTCAGCTGTGTGACTTTGGGCAGGTCACTTCACTTCTCTGTGCCTCAGTTACCTCATCTGTAAAATGGGGATTAAGACCGGGAGCCCCCTGTGGAACAACCTGATCACCTTGTAACCTCCCCAGAGCTTAGAACAGTGCTTTGCACATAGTAAGTGCTTGATAAGTGCCATCATTATTATTATTCTAATCCCGGCTCTGCCGTTTGTCTGCGGTGGATTTTGGGCAAATTGCTTCACTTCTCTGTGCCACAGTTACCTCACCTGTAAAATGGGGATTGAGACTGTGAGCCCCACCTGGGACAGGGACTGTGCCCAGCCCAATTTGCTTGTATCTACCTCAGTGCTTAGTACAGTGCCTGGCACATAGCAAGTGCTTAACAAATACCACATATTATTATTAATAATAATTATTATTATAATTATGGTATTTTTTAAGCACTTACTATATGCCAAGCACTGTTCTAAGTTCTGGGGGAGACAGAAAGTAATCAGGTTACCCCACTTGCGGCTCACAATTTTAATCTTCATTTTAACAGATGAAGTAACTGAAGCACAGAGAAGTTAAGTGGCTTACCCAAGGTCACACAGCATACAAGTGGTGGATCCGGATTAGAACCCACTTCCTCTGATTCCCACGCCCATGCTCTTTCCACTAAGCCACGCTACTTCTCTATCATTATTATTACTATGGCCGCACCTGAAAATTGTCAGAAGATGGAAATTACAGATGCAAAATGATCCAGGGCATAAAGTGAACCTTAATAATAGTGATTGTGGTTTTTGGTAAGTGCTTATTATATGTCAAGCACTGAACTAAGTACTGGGATAGATGGAAGATAATCAGGTCCCTCATAGGCTCACGGTCTAAGGACAGGTATTGAATGTACTTCCCAAGCGCTTAGTACAGTGCTCTGCACACAGTAGGTGCTCAATAAATACCATTGAATGAATGAATGCCTATTTTACAGATGAGGGAACTGAGACAGAGAGAAGTTAACTAACGTGCCCAAGGTTGCACAGCAGATAAGCCGAGGACTAGGATTAGAACTCAAGTCCTTTGACTCCCAGGTTTGTGCTCTTTTCTCTAGGGCAGACTGCTACTCTTAATCTTAATAATAGTCATTATTATTATTATTATTATTATTATTATTATTATTATTATTAATTTGCTATGCACTATGTGTCAAGTGCTGGAACAGACATAATGCAGTCAGAGAACCAGCTTGTCCTAATGGATAGAGCCTGGACCTTGGAGTGAAAAGAACCTGGGTTCTAATCCTGGCTCTTCCACTCGTCTGCTGTGTGACCTTGAGCAAGTCACTTCACTTCTCTGTGCTTCGGTTATCTCATCTGCAAAATGGGGGGTAACACTGTGAGCCCCATGTGGGACAGGGTCTGGGTTTAAGATGATCAGAGAAGCAGCGTGGCTCAGCGGAAAGAGCCCGGGCTTTGGAGTCAGAGGTCATGGGTTCAAATCCCGGCTCCGCCAATTGTCAGCTGTGTGACTTTGGGCAAGTCACTTAACTTCTCTGGACCTCAGTTCCCTCTTCTGTAAAATGGGGATTAAGATTGTAAGCCCCCCGTGGGACAACCTGATCACCTTGTATCCCCCCAGTGCTTAGAACAGTGCTTTGCACATAGTAAGTGCTTAACATATACCATTATTGGAGAAGCAGTGTGGCTCAGTGGAAAGAGCCCGGGCTTTGGAGTCAGAGGTCATGGGTTCAAATCTCTGCTCCGCCACTTGTCAGCTGTGTGACTTTGGGCAAGTCGCTTAACTTCTCTGAGCTTCAGTTACCTCATCTGTAAAATGGAGATTAAGACTGGGAGCCCCATATGGGACAACCTGATCACCTTGCAACCTCCGCAGCGCTTAGAACAGTGCTTTGCACATAGTAAGTGCTTAATAAAAGCCATTATTATTATTATTAGATTGTATTTACTACAGAGCTCAGTACAGTGTCTGGCACAGTAATAATACTAATAATTCTGGTATTTGTTAAGTGCTTACTATGTGCAAAGCACTGTTCTATGTGCTGGGGTTGATACAAGGTAGTTAGGTTGTCCCATGTGGGGCTTACAATTTTAATCCCCATTTTACAGATGAGGTCACTAAGGCCCAGAGAAGTTAAGTGACTTTCCCAAAGTCACACAGCTGTTAAGTGGTGGAGCCGGGATTAGAACCTATGACCTCTGACGCCCAAGCCTGGGCTGTTTCAGTGCTACGTTCAGTGCTTTGAACATAGTAAGCGCTTAATAAATGCCATTATTATTATTATTATTTCCATTAGGCCACGCTTCTTCTCTAAGATCTTAACAAATGCCATTAGAAAAAGATTTCATCACAGTCATTGTTCTACATGGGGATAACATTATAAATGAGAGAAAGAACTGATGAGGAAAGTGAGGCACAGAGAAGTTACATAAATTACTACATGTCACCGAGCAGACAAATGACAGAGCCAGGATTTGAACCCAGGTGTCCAGGTTCCCAGGTTTAGACTTTTTCCAGTGGAAAGAAAAATTATGCTAATAATCTCTGTCTTCAAAATTATACCGAAGACAAGTGCCTTGGGCTCATAGAATCTGAAGGTTCTCAAAACGTGATATGTGGGACTTGTAATCAATAATAACTGATAAATGCTTAGTACAGTGCTCTGCACACAGCAAGCGCTCAATAAATAAATGCGATTGAGTATTTGTTAAGCGCTACCATGTCCCAGGCATTGTACTAAACACTGGGGTGAATACAAGCAAATCGGATTCAACGCAGCATCAAAACCCATTTTACAGATAAGGTAACTGAGGCACAGCAAATTCTTATTATTATTTTATTTGTTAAGTGTTTACTATGTGCCAAGCACTGTACTAAGCGCTGGGGTAATACACGGTAATCCGGTTGTCCCACGTGGGGCTCACAGTCTTAATTCCCATTTTTACAGATGAGGTAGCTGAGGCACAGAGAAGTGAAGTGACTTGCCCAAGGTCACACAGCAGACAAGTGGCAGAGCCCGGATTAGAAACCACGACTTCTGACTCCGAAGCCCGGGCTCAATAGATTGAATATTTGTTAAGCGCTTACTATGTCCCAGGCATTATACTAAGCACTGGGGTGAGTACAAGTAAATCGGATTCAACGCAGTATCAAAACCCATTTTACAGATAAGGTAGCTGAGGCACAGCAAATTATTATTATTATTATTGTATTTGTTAAGTGTTTACTATGTGCCAAGCACTGTACTAAGCGCTGGGGTAATACCCGGTAATCTGGTTGTCCCACGTGGGGCTCACAGTCTTAATCCCCATTTTTACAGATGAGGTAACTGAGGCACAGAGAAGTGAAGTGACTTGCCCGAGGTCACACAGCAGACAAGTGGTGGAGCCCGGATTAGAAACCACAACTTCTGACTCCAAAGCCCGGGCTCAACAGATTGAATATTTGTTAAGCACTTACTATGTCCCAGGCATTGTACTAAGCACTGGGGTGAGTACAGGTAAATCGGATTCAACGCAGTATCAAAACCCATTTTACAGATAAGGTAGCTGAGGCACAGCAAATTATTATTATTATTATTATTATTATTGTATTTGTTAAGTGTTTACTATGTGCCAAGTGCTGTACTAAGCGCTGGCATAATACACGGTAATCCGGTTGTTCCACATGGGGCTCACAGTCTTAATCCCCATTTTTACAGATGAGGTAACTGAGGCACAGAGAAGTGAAGTGACTTGCCCGAGGTCACACAGCAGACAAGTGGTGGAGCCCGGATTAGAAACCATGACTTCTGACTCCGAAGCCCGGGCTCAATAGATTGAATATTTGTTAAGCGCTTACTATGTCCCAGGCATTGTACTAAGCACTGGGATGAATACAAGCAAATCGGATTCAACGCAGCATCAAAACCCATTTTACAGATAAGGTAGCTGAGGCACAGCAAATTATTATTATTATTATTGTATTTGTTAAGTGTTTACTATGTGCCAAGCACTGTACTAAACGCTGGGGTAATACCCGGTAATCTGGTTGTCCCACATGGGGCTGACAGTCTTAATCCCCATTTTTACAGATGAGGTAACTGAGGCACAGAGAAGTGAAGTGACTTGCCCGAGGTCACACAGCAGACAAGTGGTGGAGCGCGGATTAGAAACAACGACTTCTGACTCCGAAGCCACCAGTCTACACTGCTTCTATGCTGGTTTCTCTTAAAACCCATGACCTTCTGACTCAGAGGCCCACGCTCTCTCCGCTGTGCCATGTGATTCTGCGACACTCCTTCAGATTGTGTAGTCCTTGTGTTCAGGCAACAAATATCATTCATTCAATCGTATTTATTGAGCGCTTACTGTGTGCAGAGCACTGTGCTAATATCGTGCTTCTGTAGTACTCTCCCAAGTATTGAGAACAGTGCTTCACATCCAGTACGTGCTCAGTAAATACCGCTGGTGATGGATGGAAGGATATAATAATAATAATGATGGTATTTGTTAAGCACTTACTATGCGCAAAGCACTGTTCTAATCAATCTCAATTGCATTTATTGAGCGCTTACTGCGTGCAGAGCACTGTACTAAGCGTTTGGGAAGTACAAGTTGGCAACATATAGACAGAGTCCCTACCCAACAGTGGGCTCACAGCGCTGGGGGGATACAAGGTGATCAGGTGCTCCCACATGGGGCTCTCATTCTTAATCCCCATTTTACATGTTATATGTTGCCAATTTGTACTTCCCAAGCGCTTAGTACAGTGCTCTGCACATAGTAAGCGCTCAATAAATACGATTGATGATGATGATGATGATGATTTTACTGATGAGGGAACTGAGGCACAGAGAATAATAATAATAATAATATATAATGGCATTTGTTAAGCGCTTACTATGTGCAAAGCACTGTTCTAAGCACTGGGGATACAAGGTGATCAGGTTGTCCCACATGTGGGGCTCACAGTCATCATCCCCATTTTACAGATGAGGTAACTGAGGCTCCGAGAAGTTAAGTGACTTGCCCAAGGTCACACAGCAGAAATGTGGGGGAGCCGGGATTCGAACCCATGACCTCGGACTCCAAAGCCCGGGCTCTTTCCACTGAGCCACGCTGCTTCTCATTTTTTTTATATCCTTATATCCTTTTTTATGCCCTTATATCCTTTTTTCATATCCTTATATCCTCAGGGAGGATATGAAAAACAAACTGATTTACAAATCAGTCGGCAAATATTTTGTCCTCTCTACACCTGTTGACGTTCGATATTCACAGGAGTTAGCGCGCCTGGGAGAAACCTATGTTGGCGGGACAGAAACACGAGTTTTGGTTTGCCTGGTTTAACTCTCTTTTTGACAGCTGGAGTTTATATCATCATACCCAGGATTTCCATGATGTCCTCAATCAATCAATCGTATTTATTGAGTGCTTACTATGTGCAGAGCACTGTACTAAGCGCTTGAGCACTGTCCTTATCATACGATGATGTCCTCATCATACGATTCCAACGTGGTTTGTTCCTTGAACTTTTCTATATTAGGAATTCCCTTTGGTGGGCAATAATCAATCAATCAATCAATCATATTTAATGAGCACTTACTGTGTGCAGAGCACTGTACTAAGCACTTGGGAAGTACAAGTTGGCAACATATAGAGACGGTCCCTACCCAACAGTGGGCTCACCGTGCTGGGGGGATACAAGGTGATCAGGTGGTCCCACGTGGGACTCTCAGTCTAATTCCCATTTTACAGATGAGGGAACTGAGGCACAGAGAACAATAATAATAATAATAATAATATATAATGGCATTTGTTAAGCGCTTACTATGTGCAAAGCACTGTTCTAAGCACTGGGGATACAAGGTGATCAGGTTGTCCCACATGTGGGGCTCACAGTCATCATCTCCATTTTACAGATGAGGTAACTGAGGCTCCGAGTAGTTAAGTGACTTGCCCAAGGTCACACAGCAGAAATGTGGGGGAGCCAGGATTCGAACCCATGACCTCGGACTCCAAAGCCCGGGCTCTTTCCACTGAGACACGCTGCTTCTCATTTTTTTTATATCCTTATATCCTTTTTTATGTCCTTATATCCTTTTTTCATATCCTTATATCCTCAGGGAGGATATGAAAAACAAACTGATTTACAAATCAGTCGGCAAATATTTTGTCCTCTCTACACCTGTTGACGTTGGTGGAACAGAAACACGAGTTTTGGTTTGCCTGGTTTAACTCTCTTTTCGACAGCTGGAGTTTATATCATCATACCCAGGATTTCCATGATGTCCTCATCATACGATGATGTCCTCATCATACGATTCCAACGTGGTTTGTTCCTTGAACTCTTCTATATTAGGAATTCCCTTTGGTGGGCAATAATCAATTAATCAATCAATCATTTATTGAGCGCTTACTGTGTGCAGAGCACTGTACTAAGCGCTTGGGAAGTACAAGTTGGCAACGTATAGAGACGGTCCCTACCCAACAGTGGGCTCACAGTCTAGAAGGGCAATAGTTACAATAGTGCTGAGTTTTGTCAGGTTGAGCTTAGGGAAGCAGGAAAAACTTATAGCGGTAGCTAAAATGCCACCTACAACCTTGTAGACAAGCAGCGGGGCATAAAGAAGCAGCGTGGCTCAGTGGAAAGAGCCCGGGCTTTGGAGTCAGAGGCCATCATCATCATCAATCGTATTTATTGAGCGCTTATTATGTGCAGAGCACTGTACTAAGCGCTTGGGAAGTACAAATTGGCAACATCTAGAGACAGTCCCTACCCAACAGTGGGCTCGCAGTCTAAAAGGGGGAGACAGAGAACAAAACAAACATCCTAACAAAATAAAATAAATAGAATAATCAATCAATCAATCAATCAATCAATCGTATTTATTGAGCGCTTACTATGTGCAGAGCACTGTACTAAGCGCTTGGGAAGTACAAATTGGCAACACATAGAGACAGTCCCTACCCAACAGTGGGCTCACAGTCTAAAAGGGGGAGACAGAGAACAGAACCAAACATACCAACAAAATAAAATAAATAGGATAGAAATGTACAAGTAAAATAAATAAATAAATAAATAAATAGAGTAATAAATATGTACAACCATATATACATATATACAGGTGCTGTGGGGAAGGGAAGGAGGTAAGATATGTACAAGTAAACTAAATAAATACATAAATAGAGTAATAAATATGTACAAGCATATATACATATATACAGGTACTGTGGGGAAGGGAAGGAGGTAGGATGGGGGGATGGAGAGGGGGACGAGGGGGAGAGGAAGGAAGGGGCTCAGTCTGGGAAGGCCTCCTGGAGGAGGTGAGGTCATGGGTTCAAATCCCGGCTCCACCAATTGTCAGCTGTGTGACTTTGGGCAAGTCACTTCACTTCTCTGTGCCTCAGTTACCACATCTGGAAAATGGGAATTAGGACTGCGAGCCCCACGTGGGACAACCTGATCACTTTGTAACCTCCCCAGTGCTTAGAACAGTGTTTTGCACACAGTAAGTGCTTAATAAATGCAATTATTATTATTATTATTATTATTATGCTGATGTGGAGGGCTTGGAGATTGACTTTGTTGTCTTTAAAAACTACAATCTGCTCTGGCAGCTTGGAGAAACCTGAGACGGCCATGCCAGCCATAAACCTGGGTGTGGGGCCGCGAACCTTATTCAACCTCGGCTTCACTGTCACTGTCCTTTCTTGGTTCAATCAATCCATCACATTTATTGAGCGCTTATTGTGTGCAGAGCACTGTACTGAGCGCTTGGGAAGTACAAGTCGGCCACATATAGAGACGGTCCCTACCCAACAGTGGGCTCCCAGTTCAAGCGCTTAGTACAGTGCTCTGCACACAGCAAGCGCTCAATATATACGATTGATTGATTAGAAGGGGGAGACAGAGAACAAAACCGAACATATTAACAAAATAAAATAAATAGAATAGATATGTACAAGTAAAATAAATGAATAAATAGAGTAATAAATGCATACAAACATATATACATATATACAGGTGCTGTGGGGAAGGGAAGGAGGTAAGGCAGGGGGGATGGAGAGGGGGAGGAGGGGGAGAGGAAGGAGGGGCCTCAGTCTGGGAATCAATCAATCAATCAATCAATCGTTTTTATTGAGTGCTTACTGTGGGAAGGCCTCTTGGTTCTCCTATCTGTCTGGACACTCATTCCCGGGCTCCTCCTCTGCCCTCTCTCCCATTCCCTAGTTGTGGGAGTTCCCTAAATGTTCAGTTCTGGGCCCCCTTCTATTCTCCATCTGCACCCTCTCTAAGCGGATGATACTCAAATCCATGCAGATGATGCCCAAGGGGAGACAGGACTGGAAACAGGAAGCAGGGAGAGAGGAGCTAATAATAATAATAATAATGATAATGATAATAATAATAATAATAACAATAATAATGGCATTTATTAAGTGCTTACTCATTCTCTTTAGCATAAAGTGAAGGAATTTACTAATAGCTTTGAGGCATTCATTCATTAATTCAATTGTATTTATTGAGCATTTACTATGCACTTGGAAAGTTCAATTCAGCAATAATAATAATAATAATAATAATGATGGCATTTATTAAGCACTTGCTATGTGCAAAGCACTGTTCTAAGCACTGGGGAGGATACGAGGTGATCAGGTTGTCCCACGGGGGGCTCCCAGTCTTAATCCTCATTTTACAGATGGGGGAACTGAGGCCCAGAGAAGTGAAGTGACTTGCCCAAAGTCACACAGCTGAAAAGTGGTGGAGCTGGGATTTGAACCCATGAACTCTGACTCCAAAGCCCAGGCTCTTTCCATCGAGCCACGCGGCTTCTCACTTCTAATGACACCGGAGGCTTTTCGGTTGGTTTAATTCCAGCCAATGTGCAGGTTCCCCATTGGCGAGTCACTAGGGACAGTTAAATTAATCCATAATAATAATTATGGATTATGGAGATGGAGAACATTCATTCATTCATTCAATCGTATTTATTGAGCGCTTGCTGTGTGCAGAGCACTGTACTAAGCGCTTGGGAAGCACAAGTTGGCAACATATAGAGACGGTCCCTACCCAACAGTGGGCTCACGGTCTAGAAGGGGGAGACAGACAACAAAGCAAAACATATTTATTACTCTATTTATTTATTTATTTTACTTGTACATTTCTATCCTATTTATTTTATTTTGTTGGTATGTTTGGTTCTGTTCTCTGTCTCCCCCTTTTAGACTGTGAGCCCACTGTTGGGTAGGGACTGTCTCTATGTGTTGCCAATTTGTACTTCCCAAGCGCTTAGCACAGTGCTCTGCACATAGTAAGCGCTCAATAAATACGATTGATTGATTGATTGATTGATTGATATAGACAGGTGTCCACCTATTCTGTCATATTGGACATGGCCTAGTGGTAAGAAAACAGCCTTGGGAGTCAGAGGACGTGGGTTCGACTCCTGCGTCCGCCACGTGTCAGCTGTGTGACTTTGGGCAAGTCGCTTCATTTCTCTTGCCTCAGTTACCTCATCTGCCAAATGGGAATTAAGACTATGAGCCCCAAGTGGGACGTGGACTGTGTCCAACCTGATTGCCTTGTATCTACCTCAGTGCTTAGAACAGTGCCTGGCACATAGTAAGCGCTTAACAAATGCCATTATTATTTCAGTGCTTAGTACGGTGCCTGGAATTCATTCATTCATTCAATTGTATTTATTGAGTGCTTACTGTGTGCAGAGCACTGTACTAAGTGCTTGGGAAGTACAAACCGGCAACATATAGAGACGGTCCCTACGCAACAACTGGCTCACATAGGAAGTGGTTAAAGAATACAACTATTATTATTATCACCTTCCCAGTTGCTTAGTATAGTGCTCTGCACACAGTGTGCCCTTAATAAATATCATTAATTGATTGGTCAATCAATCAATCAATCAATCAATCAATCGTATTTATTGAGAGCTTACTGTGTGCAGAGCACTGTACTAAGCATTTGGGAAGTACAAGTTGGCAACATATAGAGCCAGTCCCTACCCGACAGTGGGCTCACAGTCTAGAAGGGGGAGACAGAGAACAAAACAAAGCATATTAACAAAATAAAATGAATAGAATGGATATGTACAAGTAAAATAAATAAATAGAGTAATAAATATATACAAACAATCAGACGGACAATCAGACGGTTAGAACTGTCGACTTCTCGAGACTGTAAACTCGTTTTGGGCAGGGAATACGTCTGTTTATTGTTCTATTGTATTCACCCACGCACTTAGTACAATGCTCTGCACACAGTAAGTGCTCAATAAATACAACTGAATGACTGAATGAATGACTGAATAGTTCCTGCTCTCAAGGAGCTCATGGTCTAGTAGAGAAGCATACATCATCCCTGAGGTCTGGGGCAAATCCGGACAATCATTCCCACCAACCCTGACACTGGTCCTGTGGGATGGAACTAGCTTGATTTGTCCAGCTCCTTCTGGAACATTGCTAAGTCCTTCCACCTGTATATGTGTATATATGTTTGTACATATTTATTACTCTATTTATTCATTTATTTTACTTGTACATATCTATTCTACTTATTTTATTTTGTTAATATGTTTGCTTTTGTTCTCTGTCTCCCCCTTCTAGACTGTAAGCCCACTCTCTATATGTTGCCAACTTGTACTCCCCAAGCGCTTAGTACAGTGCTCTGCACACAGTAAGCGCTCAATAAATATGATTGATTGATTGATTGATTCCAAATCCATGGCAAATCGGGAGACTAAAGGGACCCTATTCTACTCCAGGGCATAAGGAACTCCCATTCAACCCACACTGAGGGCTTCATGCTTTGTTTACATCACATGTAACCTTAATGGATGTAGCTGTTTGATCAGAGCTGATGTGGAGAATACTCTCTCTATCAAGATGTTTGTACCCCTGACGCTGTCAAACCTGGGCACGATTTGCTTCAGTAGCAGAAAAAGGGAGAAAGATGACCCCCCCACACATCCTCAGAGTGGTCTGCCCTTGAATACTTAATTTGTAAATTGGACTCTGTCCTTACCTGCTTCCCCTCCTATCTCTCTGGCTATTCATTCCCCGTCTCTTTTGCACACTCCTCCTCTGGCCTCTAACTGTGGAGTCCCTCAAGGCTCAGTTCTGGGTCCCTTTCTATTTTCCATCTACACTCACACGCTTGGAAAACTCATTCACTCCCATGGTTTCAACTACCATCTCTATGTGAATGATTCCCAAATCAATCAATCAATCGTATTTATTGAGCGCTTACTGTGTGCAGAGCACTGTACTAAGCACTTGGGAAGTACAAGTTGGCAACCTATAGAGACGGTCCCTACCCAACAGTGGGCTCACAGTCTAAAAGGGGGAGACGGAGAACAAAACCAAACATACTAACAAAATAAAATAAATCGAATAGATATGTACAAGTAAAATAAATAAATAAATAGAGTAATAAATATGTACAAACATATATACATATATACAGGTGCTGTGGGGAAGGGAAGGAGGTAAGATGGGGGGGATGGAGAGGGTGACGAGGGGGAGAGGAAGGAAGGGGCTCAGTCTGAAACAGTCTACAAATAGTAAGTGCTCAAGAAATACCATTGCTTGACTGATTCTTTAGTGATGAGTAAAAGTCCTTGACGGGCCACGGCTGGAGAGTTTCCAGTACTCTACCAGTCTCAGCTAAGGGAAGGAGAGTCATGCAGAGGCCTGTCCATTCCATTCCCAGCTTGGCCAGTGGCTAGTGAGTGGAAGGCAATTTGCTACAAGTCAAAACCCAAATCTACATCTCCAGCCCTTATCTCTCTCCTTCTCTGCAGACTTGCATTTCCTCCTCCCTTCAAGATATCTTCCCCTCCTTCCTTTCCCACTCCTTCCCCTCCCCATCCCCCCAACCTTGTCTCCTTCCCCTCTCCACAGCACTTGTGTATAAGTATCCATGTTTGTGCGTATTTATTGCTCTGTTTGTTTTATTTGTACATATTTATTCCATTTATTTTATTTTGTTAATATGTTTGGTTTTGTTCTCTGTCTCCCCCTTCTAGACTGTGAGCCCACTGTTGGGTAGGGACCGCCTCTATATGTTGCCAACTTGTACTTCCCAAGAGCTTAGTACAGTGCTCTGCACACAGTAAGCGCTCAATAAATACAATTGAATGAATGAATGAATATCTCTACTTACATCTCAAGCATGTCCAAAACAGAACTCATCTTCCAACTCAACCCTGTCCTGCCCCTGACTCTCCCAATCACTGTAGACAGCACCATCGTCCTCCCCTCCAATAACCTTGTCATTGTCCTTGACTCATCTCTCTCATTCAACCAAAATATTCAAGCTATCAACAAATCCTGTCAGTTCAACATTCTCAGTATTGTTAAAATCCATCCTTTCCTCTCCATTCAAACTCCTATCACTTTAACTGAAGCAGTAGCAGTGCCCCTATACCACCTTGATTACCACATCAGGCTCCTTGCTGAAATCTATGCCTCTTGTCTCTCCCCACTCCAGTCCATACTTCACTCTGCTGTCCGGATCATTTTTCTAGAAAACTGTTCTTTCCATGTTTCCCCACTCCTCAAGAACCTGAAGTGTTTGCCTATCCACTTTTGCATCAAGCAGAAAATCCTTACAATCAGCACTCAATCACCTTATGCTTTTCTACCTTACCTCACTGCTTTTCTCCCGCAACTCATCCCAAACTTTACTCCTCTAATTACTGTACTTACTCACTGTACCTCGATGTCATCCGTCTCATTGCCGGCCTCTCATCCAAGAACTTCTCCTGGCCTGGCATACCTTCCCTCTTCATTTCTGACAGATGATCACTCTCTCCAACTTCAAAATCTTATTAAAAGCACATATTGTCCGAGGGTCCTTTCCCGACTAAGCCCTCATTTCCTCTTCTCCCACTCCCTTCTGCATCACTCTTGCACTTTAATTTGCACTCTTTCTTTTTCTTTCTTTCTTTCTTTCTTTCTTCCTTTCTTCCTTTCTTCCTTTCTTTCTTTCCTTCCTTCCTTCCTTCCTTCCTTCCTTCCTTCCTTCCTTCCTTCCTTCCTTCCTTCCTTCCTTCCTCCTTTCTTTCTGTCTTTCTTTCTTTCTTTCTTTCTTTCTTTCTTTCTTTCTTTCTTTCTTTCTTTCTTTCTTTCTTTCTTTCTTTCCTTCTTTCTTTCTTTCTTCCTTTCTTCCTTTCTTTCCTTCCTCCCTCCCTCCCTCCCTTCCTTCCTTCCTTCCTTCCTTCCTTCCTTCCTTCCTTCCTTCCTTCCTTCCTTCCTTCTTTCTTTCTTTCATTCATTCAGTCTTACTTATTGAGCTCTGACTGTGTTCAGAGCACTGTACTAAGTGTTTGGAAAGTACAGTTTGGCAACAGACAGAGACTATCCCTACCCAACAATAGGTTCACAGTCTAAAAGGGATTCACCCTTTATTCACCCCTTCCTCAGCCCCACAGCACTTATGTAAACATCCATATTTTACTTATTTATATTAATATCTGCCTCCCCCTCTAGACTATGAGCTCTTCTATGGGCAGGAAATATGTCCACCGACTATGTTATATCATATTTTTCCAAGCACTTAGTAGATTGCTCTGCATATTGTCAATGATCAATAAATACTATTGATTGATTGTTTGGTCTCGTGTGATTAAAAATGAAAATCCTTCCTACAGGTGGGCTGAAACCCAGGATGCCCAGAACAATTATATTTTCATTTATCATATTATTTATTAAAACACATGGGCTGCTTCCTGGTGCACACAGTTTTATACATAAAACATCTAGCAATTATATCCAAGGAAATCAAGATGTAAACACAAGATGCTCTTCAACTGCTTCTATGCCTGATGTTGTGGTTGTGTTTTCTTGTTGTTTTCAAACAACCAGATTGTTCACAGCAAAAGAGAAAACTTGCTAAAGGCAGCAACCAACATCTCTTTGCTCTATGTAAAAAGCAGTAAGAATCTGTGTGAAGAGGTGTTGCCTATTTCAACATGATATTAACAAAGAATGAGTGATAATGGATCAACATGTACCGAATGCTTTCATGTTTGTAAATCTTTGTTGCAGTAGAGAAGCAGCGTGGCTTAGGTTTGGGGAGTCAGAGGTCATGGGTTCTAATCCTGGCTCTGCCACTTATCAGCTGTGTGACTTTGGGCAAGTCAATTAAATTCTCTGTACCTCAGTTACTTCATCTGTAAAATGGGGATTAAGACCGTGAGCCCCACGTGGGACAACCTGATTACCTTGTATCGACCCCAGCACTTAGAACAGTGCTAGGCACATAGTAAGTGCTTAACAAATGCCATTATTATTGTTATTATTATTATTATAATTGCTGTTGGTGAGATCAGGCCACTTTAACCGTGCAGCAGTTGAGCATCGTGTGATAGTTGTAAAAATAGAATCCTTAGAGATTTGAGGAATAAAATAAAACAGTTCTCTAAATTCTCTATCCTTCCTAAAAGGGGTATTTGGTTTGGGCCAAGAACAAGTTTGAACTGTACTATTTGGATAGACTATCATGGTAGAATTCTTCTGATAACATGCATATATCTCTATATTGATAATAACAATAATTAGAATGTAACTAGAATGTAAAAACTCGGAACAGTCATGTGCCATTTTAAACTTTATAGTTGAAAAGAATATTCCTCTTCTGCATGTGACTTGCTTCTGGAAGACTGCATATAGTTTATTATATTTCAAGCCATCGACACTATCCTTTTGTTGCTGTCATGATACACGAAAATGAACCGTAGAATAAACGGTTGTCATTTGTTCAGAACTCACCACACTGCCAGGCATTTTTCGGTGAGTTACTGAGGGTTAGGTTGAGGTAAATGACAGTAGATAAAGTGGCATTTGTCCGTTTTATGCTGGTTGGTCTGATTTTTCTGGTTAACTTTATATCTGGCATTTTAAGGGCCCAACCTACCTCTGCCTTGACTCCTTATATAACCGATGAAACACCTGCTGCATAAACATGTATCCATTTTCGTGGGCCCACAAAGGAGTGTCTGGTATTCTATTTGTTCTGATGACTTTGACATATATCTTTAATTCTATTTGTCCTGATGACTTTGACACCTATCTACATGTTTTGTTTCGTTGTCTGTCTCCCCTTCTAGACTGTGAGCCTGTTGTTGGGTAGGGACCATCTCTATATGTTGCCAACTTGTACTTCCCAAGCGCTTAGTACAGTGCTCTGCACACAGTAAGTGCTTAATAAATATGATTGAATAAAAATAAATAATGATGATGATAACGATTGTGATAATGAACAAACACTATTTTCATCCATTCATTCAATCGTATTTATTGAGCCCTTACTGGGTGCAGAACATTATACTAAGTGGTTGAATTAAAGTCTGTGGAAGATACAGGTAGATTGGACACGGATTTTACAGTTTTAAAGGAGTGAATAACAGATATTTAATCTCCATTTTACAGGTGAGGATACTGAGTACTAGAATAGTTAAGTGACTTGCCTGAGATGATAATGCTTATGGCATTTGTTGAGCACTTATTATGTGCCAATCACTGTACTAAATGCTGGGGGTAGATACAAGCAAATCAGTTTGGACACAGTCTCTCTACATGGGGCTCAGTCTCAATCTCCATTTTACAGATGAGGTGACTGAGGCCCAGGGAAGTGAAATGACTGGCTCAAGGTCACACAGCAGACAGGTAGAGAGCCGTGATTAGAACCCATGACCTTATGACTCCCACGCAGGTGTTCTTCCCAATAGGACACACTACTTCTCCAGTATGGTGTGTTGCTGTGTCTTAAGCAGCGATTATATATGGGTATGTGGCATTGGACATAAGGAGACTGCAAAAATATGTTGTAATCCAGAATGCAATCCTCCCGAGATATAGAATCAATCATCCAAATGTGTACTGAATGCTTGGAGCAATGAACTAAGTGTTAGGAGTATGTAACAGAGTTTATATATATATATGTGTGTATATATATATATATATATATATATATATATATATACACACATATATATATATATATATATATATATAATTCTTTTTATTTATATTGATGTTACTGATGCCTCTTTACTCATTTTGATGCCCGTCTCCCTCCGTCTAGACGGTGAGCCCATTGTGGGCAGGATTGTCTCTATTTATTGCTGAATTGTACTTCCCAAGCACTTAGTACAGTGGTCTGCAGACAATAAGAACTCAATAAATCTGATTGAATGAATGAATGAATGATCCTTGCCTTCAAGGGGTTTACAACCTAGCGGGGAACTGAGCCATATTTAAATGCCTTCATTTTTCTTTACTATTTTCCTGCTTTGACTACTACAGTAACTTACATTGCTCCTTTAAAGGTAATTTGAAGTGGCAACTTCTAATAAAATTGTGGGTAAAAAAAAATGGGAGAAGATTCTCAGCAACTTTTTTTAATGGTATTTGTAAAGTGCTTACTATGTGACAGGTATTGTAGTAGTTACAAGCTAATCAGGTTGGACAGAGTCCTTGTCTTACATGGGACTCACAGTCTGAATCCCCGTTTAACGGATGAGGTAACTGAGGCACAGAGAATTTAAGTGACTTTCCCAAGGTCACACAGCAGACAAGAAGTGGAGCCAGGATTAGAACCTAGGTCCTTCTGACTTCAGGCCTGTCCACTGAACCACATTTCTTTTTACCAACCTTTCTTGGTGATTCTCAGTCAGGTTTTTTTCTCACTTTGCTTCTAGGAAAAATAGAGTTGTCTGGAGCTAAAAGTATGAATTAGCCCTTCTGGCAGGATGTCACCTCAAGAAATGTCCAGGAAACTGGTCAAAGGCTATGAATTTCCGGGCTTCACGTGCAGCATCAGGGGGACAGATGAATCCTAATAAAATACCGCAAGTCTTGGTCAAACCCATAATGTTCAGAGAACACGAGAGACCACTGGTCAATCTTGACATCTTATCAATCAATCAATCAATCAATCAATTGTATTTATTGAGCGCTTACTGTGTGCAGAGCACTGTACTAAGCACTTGGGAAGTACAGGTTGGCAACATATAGAGACAGTCCCTACCCAACAGTGGGCTCACAGACTAAAAAGGGGAGACAGAGAACAAAACCAAGCATACTAACAAAATAAAATAAATAGAATAGATATCATCATCATCATCAATCGTATTTATTGAGCGCTTACGATGTGCAGAGCACTGTACTAAGCGCTTGGGAAGTACAAATCGGCAACATACAAAGACAGTCCCTACCCAACAGTGGGCTCACAGTCTAAAAGGGGGAGACAGAGAACAAAACCAAACATACTAACAAAATAAAATGAATAGAATAGATATGTACAGGTAAAATAAATAAATAAATAAATAGAGTAATAAATATGTACAAACATATATACATATATACAGGTTATCATCTAGAACTGTGCCCTATCTCCCTGTGGACATTCAATAAATAACTCCAGACTGCCCAATTCTAAGGTTCAGGTCTTACCTAGGGCTTGGGACGACTTGGGATTCACACACACTTTCTCGGCCCCTCAACTTCCTTCTGGCCTTCTGAGTGACAGGGCGTAAAGAATAGCTCTGAGGATTTAGATGTTACAAACCCATCTCTTCAAAAACTTTAAATGTCCAGCTTTCCTCTGATTTGTCTAACCTTGCGAAGAGTTGAATGAATTGATTGACACGACCGCTCTCATTTCTTGGGGGAGCCTAAAAGCCAAAAGTGACATAGTTAGCATAAGTTCCATTTGAAATGAAAAAAAAAGTATTTGAAAAATTAAGGTGTCTAGAAAATATTAGATGAAGTGGTTGATCACTGATTCTATTAATCACAAATCCCCTTTTAAAAATGGTGACAATATTGCAAATTCCTAATAGTATTGAGGTTTACCAATTGTGTGTGTACGTATGTGTGTGTATTAAATCATATAAGATCATTCCCACTCATACTTTTTCTGTTTAAATAAATCACATGGAGGTTGTCATCAATTCTTCACCAAATATGAAAACACATATTGCAAATATTATTGAGACACAAAGTATCTGGAAAAACATATTGATTCTCCAACATGACTTAGTTCATCTCATTGATGTTAGCTGCATTATCCACTCTAGCTTTTGCAAAAAACATCTGATTCCATTCTTAAATGCTCTTTCTTTCACCTTAATCAGATTATTCTTTTGCAACCAATAGATTCAGAAAGCCGGATTGTGTAATCATAAAAAACCTGTTTAATGACCTTAGGAGGCTTTTTCTTTCTGAAGCTAACTGTATGTAAACGAAAATTATTCAGAAAGATGATTTAAATGCAAAACACCAACTCTATTTCTGTACTAGTTTAGCTCTAGCATTGACATCAGATCTGAGAAAGACTTCAAGCAAAAACTCCTGACCCTGGGCTTCAAGGCTGTCCATCACCTCGCCCCGTCCTACCTCACCTCCCTTCTCTCCTTCTCCAACCCAGCCCGCACCCTCCACTCCTCAGCCGCTAATCTCCTCACTGGGCCTCTTTCTTGCCTGTCCCGCCATCGACCCCCGGCCCATGTCCTCCCCCTGGCCTGGAATGCTCTCCCTCCCAACATCCTCCAAGTTAGCTCTCTTCCTCCCTTCAAAGCCCTACTGAGAGCTCACCTCCTCCAGGAGGCCTTCCCAGACTGAGCCCCCTTTTCCCTCTCCTCCTCCCCATCCCCCCGGCCCTACCTCCTTCCCCTCCCCACAGCACTTGTATACATATTTGTACAGATTTATTACTCTATTTGTTTTACTTGTACATATTTACCATTCTATTTATTTTATTAAGGATGTGCATATAGCTTTAATTCTATTTGTTCTGACGATTTTGACACCTGTCTACCCCTTTTGTTTTGCTGTCTGTCTCCCCCTTCTAGACTGTGAGCCCATTGTTGGCTAGGGACCATCACTATATGCTAACGACTTGTACTTCCCAAGCGCTTAGTACAGTGCTCTGCACACAGTAAGCACTCAATAAATATGATTGTATGAATGAGTGAATGAATATATTGATGGTTTTACATTTATAATAAGGTCTTCTAATGTGAACAAGTTGAGTCATCCTTAAATGGTCGTTTGAACCACCCATCATCATCAATAAAACACAGGCACTAAAAAGCAGTGACAAATTCTACTGACTGGATGCTCTGAGCCAAGAGAGTTCATTCAACCCATTCATTCCAACTTGTGCTTCCCAAGCACTTAGTACAGTGCTCTGCGCACAGTAAGCACTCAATAAATAAGATTGAATGAATGAATGAATCAGTCGTATTTATTGAACACTTACTATGTGCAGAGCACTGTACTAAGCACTAGGGAGAGTACAATACAACAATAAACAGGCATATTCTGTGCCCCCAGAGAGTTGAGCAGCTCTCATCCCTGCCTCCAGGAACTTAAACAGGTGACAATAATACAGTTGTCAATAATAATAATAATAATAATGATAGCACTTACTATGTGCAAAGCATGAATGAATGATCCTTGCCTTTAAGGGGTTCACAACCTAGCAGGGAACTGAGCCATATTTAAATGCCTTCATTTTTCTTTAATATTTTCCTGCTTTGACTACTAGAATAATTTACATTGCTCCTTTAAAGGTAATCTGAAATTAAGCGACAACTTCTAATAAAACTGTGGGTAAAAAAAAAAAATGGGAGAAGATTCTCAGCAACTTTTTTTTAATGGTATTTGTAAAGTGCTTACTATGTGACAGGTATTGTAGTAGTTACAAGCTAATCAGCTAATTAGCTATGTGCAAAGTTACAAGGTGATCAGGTTGTCCCACGGGGGGCTCACAGTCTTAATCCCCATTTTACAGAAGTTAAGTGACTTGCCCAAAGCCACAAAGCTGACAATTTTCTCCCCACATCACCCTTTAAGCATTTGGATACCCTCCCCATCTCAGCCACATAGCACAGACTTCATATTTATCAACTCTATTGTATTGTACCCTCCCAAGCACTTAGTATCCTTAGTAGAGGAAAAGGGGAGGCTCAATCAGGGAAGGCCTCCTGGAGGAGGTAAATTATCTGGTAGAAAATTGAACCAAAGTACTGAGCACTTGGGAAGTACAAGTCGGCAGCATACAGAGACAGTCCCTACCCAACAACGGGCTCATAGTCTAGAAGGGGGAGACAGACGACAAAACAAAACATGTAGGCAGGAGTTCCTATATTACTCCACTCATGGGAAGCATCGTGGGGTTTGAACTGCTGAACCATGGCGTGCCCCATTTCACCAAGAACTCCTCTTAAAATTATGCATTAGTCAAAGTTCTAGGGTAGAACGCCGCTTATCATCATCATCATCATCAATCGTATTTATTGAGCGCTTACTATGTGCAGAGCACTGTACTAAGCGCTTGGGAAGTACAAATTGGCAACAATTATCTCCGCAAACACACCTTAATTCACAATCTAAATGCTTTAAAGTGCATCAGTCTGGGTTCTTCAACTCTGTGGTAAAGCCAGAAAATATGAAACAGACTAAAATATTCCTGAAGCCCAAACCAATGAGCCACAGTGCCCAATAAGCACCCTGGATAGGCACATTATTAACTGTCTTGAAAAGTTTCCTCTACCAATCTTGAACATGACAGATAATAACATATAAAAAGAGATAAGGGGTTTTGGGGAAGGTAATCAAATTGTAACCCATTTTTATCCAAGAAGGGGTTTAGAACAATATTAGTACTGCACTATTTTGATCATTTTTATCCTTTTTGAAGTGAAAAGAACATGCGCTGGGGAATCAGGAGATCTGGATTCTAGGCCCAGCTCTGCCACTGACTTGCAGGTGACTTTGGGCAAGTCACCTAACCTTTCTGGGCCTTAGTTTCCTCACTTGTAAAAATGAGGATAAGATCAATTGTGAGCCCTGTGTGGGAAAGGAACTTAAACCTGGAAAAACTGTATCTACTTCACTGCTCAGAACATAGTAAGTACTTAATAGCTATCATAATTACTGAGTATAATTCCAGAGTACTGTGCATTAAAACTCAATTAGCATTAATATTGAAATGTTTTTATTGAGTGCCTATCTTGATCAGGACACTATACTAGATGCTGCATACAAATAGTAAATATGGTCGTTTCCTCAATTAATTTGTAGCCAAAAATCCTGCATGTCTGGGTCCATAATAAATATGTTTTTCTGTTTTTATCAAAATATGACTGCATTTATTTTATCAACTTTAAGGTAGGTTACAGAACTAAAGGCCTGGAAACAGTGTTTTGTTACTTGAATACTTTTAAATGATGATCTTAGATACCGTGATATTCATTTTATGCCATTACTGATCTCTATATCTCCCAGACTGAGCCCCCTCCTTCCTCTCCCCCACCTCTCCCTCTCCATCCCCCTGCCCTACCTCCTTCCCCTCCCCACAGCACCTGTATATATGTTTGTACAGATTTATTACGCTATTTATTTTACTTGTACATATTTACTATTCTATTTATTTTATTTTGTTAATATGCTTTGTTTTGTTGTCTGTCTCCCCCTTCTAGACTGTGAGCCCGCTGTTGGGTAAGGACCGTCTCTGTATGTTGACAACTTGTACTTCCCAAGCGCTTAGTAAACAGTAAGCGCTCAATAAATATGATTGAATGAATGAATGAATGCCAGGAGACAGAATAGAGTAGAGAGCCTGAGGCTGTGGGCTGGTGGAGGACTTTGAAGCTATAAGATATTTGATTTCAAAGGAGCGGGATAAAGGGGTGGCTCCTCCACTCAGCTGTGTGACTTTGGACAAGTCACTTCACTTCTCTGAGCCTCAGTTACCTCATCTGGAAAATGGGGATTAAGACTGTGAGCCCCACGTTGGACAACCTGATCACCTTGTATCAATAATAATAACAATTAATATAATTTAATAATAATAATAATGATAACAGGCCTGCAATTATAAGGGAAATTTCAGAATAAGCTAACACATACAGCTCTGAAAACCCAGAAATCAATCAATCAATCAACTAATTGTATTTATTGAACACTTAGTGTGGAGGGCACTGTACTTAGTGCATGGGAGAGGACAATACAACAATGTAAAAGACATATTACCTGCCCACAATGAGTTTACAATATAGGTGGGAGACAGACATTAATTTAAATACATAAATTATGGAAATAATAATAATAATGGCATTTGTTAAGTGCTTACTATCTGCAAAGCACTGTTCTAAGCACTGGGGAGGATACAAGGTGATCAGGTTGTCCCATTCAATCATTCATTCATTCAATTGTATTTATTGAGTGTTTACTGTGTGCACTGTACTAAGTGCTTGGGAAGTACAAGTTGGCAACATATAGAGACGGTCCCTGCCCAACAACGGGCTCAGAGTCTAGAAGGGGGAGACGGACAACAAAACAGACCATTTGGACAGGTGTCCAGTCATCAGAATAAATAGAAGTAAAGCTAGATGCACATCATTAACAAAATCAATAGAATAGTAAATATGTACAAGTAAAATAAATAAAGTAATAACACTTGACAGCAGTGTGACTTTGGGCGAGTCACTTCACTTCTCTGAGCCTCAGTTACCTCATCTGGAAAATGGGGATTAAGACTGTGAGCCCCACGTTGGACAACCTGATCACCTTGTATCCTCCCAGCGCTTAGAACAGTGCTTCGCACATAGTAAGTGCTTAACAAATGCCATCATCATCATATAAAGTAGGCTCAAAGCATAAGGTGTGACCTAACATCAGGGCTGCGTAAATTACGCTTCTCCTCCGTCTCCTGGGACATTCATAAGTGACTCACTGCTGAATATAATGCCGTAGCTTCAGAATGATGGACTCCTAAAAACTCTTATTTGAGGAAGATCTGTATTGCTATGACCCCAATCACTGGTATCTACTGAGCACTTACTATGTGCTGAGCACAGTTCTAAGAGCTTGGGAGACTACAATAAAACAGAATTAGCAGACGTTCCCTTCCCATCATGTGCTTATAGTCTAGTGGGGGAGACTTTAACAGTAATAGTAGTAGTAATGGTATTCAAAGTACTTACTGTGTGCAGAGCACTGTGTTAAGCACTGGGAGATAATACTCAAGAGGGAAATGGGAGCTGTCCTTATCCTTTGTGATATTCACAATCTAAGAGAATTAGATGGCTATATGGCTGTAGCAACCAGTGGATTCCCTCCAGTTTTTATATATCTATTTGTACCAATGCCCTCAGTATGCATGCATATATGTATATGTTAATAATAATAATAATAATAATAATAATAATAATATTAATAATAATAATAATGGCATTTATTAAGCGCTTACTATGTGCAAAGCATCATCATCATCAATTGTATTTATTGAGCTCTTACCATGTGCACAGCACTGTACTAAGCGCTTGGGAAGTACAAATTGGCAACATATAGAGACAGTCCCTACCCAACAGTGGGCTCACAGTCTAAAAGGGGGAGACAGAGAACAAAACCAAACATACTAACAAAATAAAATAAATAGGATAGATATGTACAAGTAAAATAAATAAATAAATAAATAAATAGAGTAATAAATATGTACAAACATATGTCTAAGCACTGGGAAGGTTACAAAGTGATCAGGTTGTCCCACAGGGGGCTCACAGTCTTAATCCCCATTTTACAGATGAGGTAACTGAGGCCCAGAGAAGTTAAGTGACTTTCCCAAAGTCACACAGCTGACAAGTGGCGGAGCCGGGATTCAAACCCATGACCTCTGACCCCAAAGCCCGGGCTCTTTCCACTGAGCCACACTTCTCTCCTAACTGAATGTGCAGTGAATAGAGCACAGGCCTGGAGTCAGAAGGTCATGGATTCTAATCCCAGCTCTGCCACTTTTCTCCTGTGTGACCTTGAACAAGTCATTTTACTTCTCTGGCCTTCATTTACCTCATCTGTAAAATAATAATAATAATGGTATTTGTTCAGCGCTTACTATGTGCCAGGCACTGTTCGAAGCACTGGGGTAGATGCAAGGTGATCAGGTTGTCCCACGTGGGGCTCAGTCAATCCCCATTTTACAGATGAGGTAACTGAGTCACAGAGAAGTTAAGTGACTTGTCCAAAGTCACACAGCAGAAAAGTGGTGGAGCAGGGATTAGAACCCACAACCTCTGACTCCCAAGCCCGGGTTCTTTCCACTAAGCCAGGCTGCTTCTCCAAAAAATGGGGATTGACACAATCAGCTCCACGTGGGACAGGTACTGTGTCCAACTCGAAGCGCTTAGTACAGTGCTCTGCACACAGTAAGCGCTCAATAAATACGATTGATTGATTGATTGATTGTATCCACCCCAGAGCTTAGTACGATGCCTGCATGCTTAACAAATACCACAATTGTTAATATTATTATTCAATGCTGATTCCACTGTTTGCAAATATTTTCTATGTCTGTCTCCCCCATTAAAATGTTAGCGGCCTGTGGTCAAGGATGTGTGACTTTGGGCAAGTCACTTAACTTCTCTGGGCCTCAGTTCCCTCATCTGTAAAATGGGGATTAAGACTGTGAGCCTCCCGTGGGACAACCTGATCACCTTATATCCTCCCCAGTGCTTAGAACAGTGCTCTGCACATAGTAAGCGCTTAACAAATGTCATTATTATTATTCTTCTTTTGTATTTTCTCTTGCATTTGGGACAAGGCATTACACAGCTTTTAGTCCGGTTAGAGCATTCTTCATGAGCACCAAAGTCTAGCGGATGGGATGATTTTCTTTGGCTTTTTGATTGCTTGGGAAAGTGAATTATTTTGTCTCTGTAGATTGCAAACTGCATGACAAATTGTCTCCCACCCAACCACTACCACCACTCCATTCATCCATCTTCCAGTTCTGTCTGTTCCATTTCCAGCATTATTTTTAGCCGGCCTCCGCCCAGATGTACAATAACATCCTCAAGTGGGAAGTGCTAATGGCAGGAAGTCCCAGGCTTAAAATAAAAAAAAGCAAACGCCTACAATACCCTACCAAAATCTGGTCAGTGCTAAGAATAGTTAAAAATATGGTGTCATGCTCCAATTAATATAGCCTAACCTATAACTTTCTTTCTGCCCAATTTTCAATTTGCATTATCGTCTTTGCAATTTTTTTGGCAATTTGCAATTATTGAGAAGCAGCGTGGTTCAATGGAAAGATCTCGGGCTTTGGAGTCGGAGGTCATGGGTTCAAATCCTGGCTCCGCCAACTGTTAGCTGTGTGACTTTGGGCAAGTCACTTCACTTCTCTGTGCCTCAGTTACCTCATCTGTAAAATGGAGATTAAGACCTTGAGCTCCATCCCCCCCCGCCCTATCTCCTTCCCCTCCCCACAGCACCTGTATATATGTTTGTACAGATTTACTACTCTATTTATTTTACTTGTACATATTTACTATTCTATTTATTTTGTTAATGATGTGCATCTGGCTTTACTTATATTTATTCTGATGACTCCTGTCCACATGTTTTGTTTTGTTGTCTGTCTCCCCCTTCTAGACTGTGAGCCCACTGTTGGGCAGGGACCGTCTCTATCTGTTGCCAACTTGTACTTCCCAAGCGCTTAATACAGTGTTCTGCACACAGTAAGTGCTCAATAAATACGATTGAATGAATGAATGACTGAATGGGACAACCTGATCACCTTGTATCCCGTGAGTGCTTAGAACAGTGCTTTGCACATAGTAAGCACTTAACAGATACCATCATTATTAGTAGTATTATTATGATTATTAGTTATGGTACTTCATTTATTATGGTACTTCATTAGTTCATTAGCTCATAGTACCATAGTAACTGTGGTACTTCATTAGTTATGGTACTTCGAGAAGCAGTGTGGCTCAATGGAAAGAGCCTGGGATTTGGAGTCAGAGGTCATGGATTCAAATCCTGGCTCCACCAACTGTCAGCTGTGTGACTTTGGGCCAGTCACTTCACTTCTCTGTCCCTCAGTTACCTCATCTGTAAAATGGGGATTAAGACTGTGAGCTCCCCGTGGTACAACCTGATCACCTTGTAAACTCCCCAGAGCTTAGAGCAGTGCTTTGCACATCCATTCATTCATTCAATCATATTTATTGAGCACTTACTGTGTGCAGAGCACTGTACTAAGCGCTTGGGAAGTACAAGTTGGCAACATATAGAGACCGTCCCTACCCAAAAGTGAGTTCACAGTCTAGAAGGGGGAGACAGACAACAGAACAAAACATATTAACAAAATTAAATAAATAGAATAAATACGTACAAGTAAAATAAATAGAGTAATAAATATGTACAAACATATATACATATATACAGGTGCTGTGGGGAGGGGAAGGAGCAAGTAAGTACATAATAAGCACATAGTAAGAGCTTAATAAATGACATTATTATTATGATTATTATTCAGTTTTTTCTTCAGGGCAAAACTATTTATTAGTGTAATTACTGCATTACTGTAATTACTGTAATAAGCAGTTACTTAATGTAAGACCATATGAATGCAAGGAATTTTATTGTGAGTTTAGGTTAGTGTTTCATTCAACCCAATCAAATAATCAATCAATTGTACTAAGTGTTTACTATGCACAGAGCACCATACTAAGCTTATTAGGGGAAGCAGCATGGCTTGATGGATAGAGCTCTGGCTTGGGAGTCAGAAGGTCATGGGTTCTAATCCTACCTTTGCCACGTATCTGCTGTATGGCCTTAGGCAAGTCACTTGACTTGCCTGTGCCTCAGTTACCTCATTTGTAAAATGGGGGTCGAAACTGTGAACCCCATGCAGGACAGGAACTATGTCGAACCCAATTTGCTTGTATCTACCCCATTGCTTAGTACTGTGCCTGGCACACAGTAAGCATTAACAAATACCACAATTCTTCTTATTATTATTACTATATGAAAGATTACAGTAATAATAATAATAATAATGATGGCATTTATTAAGCACTTACTATGTGCAAAGCACTGTTCTAAGCGCTGGAGAGGTTACAAGGTGATCAGGTTGTCCCACGGGGGGCTCACAGTCTTCATCCCCATTTTACAGATGAGGTAACTGAGGCACAGAGAAGTGAACTGACTTGCCCAAAGTCACACAGCTGACAAGTGGTAGAGCCGGGATACAACAGAATTGGTAGACATGTTCCCTGCCCACACCAAGCTTAAAGTCTAGAGGGGGAGAAAGATGTTAATATTTGAGATATAATAAATAGATATGTGTACATATCACATATGTACAAACTACTGCGCTGTTCTTATACAAGGATCCCCCAATATAAAACTCTTCTTTTATCACTTTTTGGAGTTAGTGTTATTGAATTTTAAAGCTGCTTTGACTTACAAACCTCTCTCTCTTCAGGATAACACTGGATCTGCAGTGCCCACAAAACTTATTTAGGCTCACACACCTCTCTCTCCCTTCCCATCAACTTTAAAAATATGTTGACTGCTATATTCATATTACAGCTATATGAAGGTGGAGCAAACACAAAATGCCTGAAGGGCACAGGCCAAAATGTACAGACTAGGTAGGAGAGAGAGGGAGTTGAGGAAAAAAAGGGTTAATCACTGAAGGCCCCTAATGATTCATTCATTCAATTGTATTTATTGAGCGCTTACTGTATGCAGAGCACTGTACTAAGCGCTTGGGAAGTACAAGTCGGCAACATATAGAGACGGTCCCTACCCAACAACAGGCTAACAGTCTAGAAGGGGGAGACAGACAACAAAGCAAGAAATGTAGACCGGTGCCAAAACCGTCAGAATAAATAGAATTATAGACATATGCACAATGATCTGCCTCTGTCAAAGGCATCAAAGTATTCTTGGAGAAATCAAGTCCATTCACTTATTCATTCATTCAATCGTATTTATTGAGCGCTTACTGTGTGCAGAGTACTGTACAAAGCGCTTGGAAAGTACAATTCAGCAATGAAGAGAGACAATCCCTGCCCACAACGTGCTTACAGTCTAGAGTGGGGGAGACAGACATCAAAACAAGTAAACAGGCACACATCTTACCTGATGTACATCCTCAAAATTAAAGATAAATCTTCTGACATCCATACTATCTCTCTAGTAATCTGCCATGGATTTCTCAACTGTGATCTTATCTTTTCTTACACCAGCTATTTCATTGGCAATCATCCCAGGTAGCTCTTGGTGGTTCCATTTTTCATACTCAAATGCCCATGGGAAATTTGCTTAATGCCTTCAATTATAAGGGTAATTTCAGAATAAGCTAACACATACAGCTCTGAAAACCCAGAAATCAATCAATCAATCAACTAATTATATTTATTGAGCACTTAGTGTGGAGGGCACTGTACTTAGTGCATGGGAGAGGACAATACAAAAATGTAACAGACATAGTACCTGCCCATAATGAGTTTACAATATGGGTGTGGAGACAGACATTAATTTAAATAAATAAATTATGGAAATAATAATAATAATGGCATTTGTTAAGTGCTTACTATGTGCAAAGCACTGTTCTAAGCACTGGGGAGGATACAAGGTTATCAGGTTGTCCCATTCATTCATTCATTCATTCGTTCAACTGTATTTATTGAGCACTTACAGTGTGCAGAGCACTGTACTAAGTGCTTGGGAAGTACAAGTTGGCAACATATAGAGATGGTCCCTGCCCAGCAACGGGCTCAGAGTCTAGAATCAATCAATCAATCGTATTTATTGAGCGCTTACTGTGTGCAGAGCACTGTACTAAGCGCTTGGGAAGTACAAGTTGGCAACATATAGAGACAGTCCCTACCCAACAACGGGCTCACAGTCTAAAAGGGGGAGACAGACAACAAAACATGTGGACAGGTGTCATGTCATCAGAATAAATAGAAGTAAAGTTAGATGCACATCATTAACAAAATAAATAGAATAGTAAATATGTACAAGTAAAATAAATAGAGTAATAAATCTGTACAAACATATATACAGGTGCTGTGGGGAGGGGAAGGAGGTAGGGCTGGGGGGGATGGAGCTCACCGTCTTAATCCACATTTTACAGATAAGGGAACTGAGGCTCAGAGACGTGAAGTGACTTGCCCAAAGTCCCAAAGCTGACAAGCGGCAGAGTTGGAATTAGAACCCATGACCTCTGATTCCCAAGCCCGGGCTCTTTCCACTGGGCCATGCTGCTTCTCTACAGGGCTGTGGGATTGGACCAGGGGGTGGGTGGTGAAATAACTTTCAGTTAGGAAAACAGGGCCGAAGAGAGCCAGGGGTGTTAGTAGAACTGCCCAAGCCTAGCATGTGTTGGAAAAGAAAAAAATATTGAATGTTCATTTCCAAATTCTATTCCAGATTACCTTTATGAAAAGTTTCAAAGTGGCAGCCTGATGGAAATTTTTTAGATAATCTTGTTTTCAGTATTATCACCTAGCCAGACAAGTTGCAATTGCTGACTTCACAGCTCTGTTTTATAAACATGGCAAATATTATCTGCAAAATATAAGGAGCAGCCTGGCTTAGTGAATAAAAGCAAGGGCCTGAGGGCCAGAGGGCCTGCGTTCTAATCTCATCTCCACCACTTGGCTGTTGTATGACCCTGGACAAGTAACTTAACTTCTTTGGGCCTCAGTTTCCTCAACTGCAAAATCTGGATTCAATAACTGTTCTCCATCCTACTTATATTGCATATTCCATGTTGGATATGGACTGTTTCCAGCCTATATTGTACCTACCTCAGTGTTCAGAACAGTGCTTGACACATAGAAAGCACTTAACAAATTCCATAAAAAAAGGAAAATATACTGGACTTCTCCCATCCTCCTGTCTCTCCCCTCTTCAATCCATACTTCACGCCGTTGCCCGGATTGTCTTTGTCCAGAAATGCTCTGGGCATGTTACTCCTTGCCTCAAAAATCTCCAGTGGCTACCAATCAACCTACCCATCAGGGAGGAACTCCTCACCTTCAGCTTCAAGGCTGTTCATCCCCTCGCCCCCTCCTACCTCACCTCCCTTCTCTCCTTCTCCGGCCAGCCCACATCCTCTGCCCCTCTGCCGCTAATCTCCTCACCGGGCCTCATTCTCGCCTGTCCCGCCGTCGACCCCCGGCCCGGAATGCCCTCCCTCCGCACATCCACCAAGCTAGCTCTCTTCCTCCTTTCAAAGCCCTACTGAGAGCTCACCTCCTCCAGGAGGCCTTCCCACACTGAGCCCCCTCTTTCCTCTCCCCTTCTTCCCCCTCGCCATCCCCCACACCTTACCTCCTTCCCCTCCCCACAGCACCTGTATATATGTATACATGTTTGTATGTATTTATTACTCTATTTACTTATTTTATTTGTACATATTGATTCTATTTATTTTATTTTGTTAATATGTTTTATTGTGTTGTCTGTCTCCCCCTTCTAGACTGTGAGCCCACTTTTGGGTAGGGACCGTCTCTATATGTTGCCAACTTGTCCTTCCCAAGTGCTTAGTCCAGTGCTCTGCAAACAGTAAGCGCTCAATAAATACAATTGAATGAATGAATGAATGAATGTGGACCAGGGACCGTATCCAACCTGATTACCTCAAATCTACCCCAGTGCTTAGTACAGTGGCTGGCACATAGTAAGCACTTAACAAATACCATAATTATTAAGATGATGATCTCTCATCTAATCTGCAATTTTGCATCTTCCTCTTATTTCCAGGGCATCTCCAGTTGTATGTGCTGCCCACACCTCCATCTCTACATGGCTGAGAAACAAGCTCTTTGTCTTGGAGAAGCAGCGTGTCTCAGTGGAAAGGGCCCGGGCTTTGGAGTTAGAGGTCATGGGTTCAAATCCCGGCTGCGCCAACTGTCAGCTGTGTGACTTCGGGCAAGTCACTTCACTTCTCTGGGCCTCAGTTACCTCATCTGTAAAATGGGGATTAAAACTGTGAGCCCCCCTTGGGACAACCTGATCACCTTGTAGCCTTCCCAGTGCTTAGAACAGTGCTTTGCATATAGTAAGTGCTTAACAAATACTATTATTGTTATTATTATCTTTTTCTCTAAACTCCGTCTTCTCCCTAATTTAACATAGAGAAGCAGCGTGGCTCAGTGGAAAGAGCGCGGGCTTGGAAGTCAGAGGTCATGGGTTCGAATCCCACCTCCCCCACATGTCTGCTGTGTGACCTTGGGCAAGTCACTTCACTTCTCTGTGCCTGAGTTCCCTCATCTGTAAAATGGGGATTAAGACTGTGAGCCCCACATGGGACAACCTCATCTCCTTGTGTTCCCCCCAGCGCTTAGAACAGTGCTTTGCACATAGTAAGCGCTTAACAAATACCAACATTATTATTATTATTATTATTATTATTATTATTATTATTATCTGAGAGACAATAGTACCATCCACTAGGTTGTCCACCCTCCAGCTCCACCTGAAGTCCTCTAGACTGTGAGCCCACTGTTGGGTAGAGACCGTCTCTATATGTTGCCAACTTGTACTTCCAAAGTGCTTAGTACAGTGCTCTGCACACAGTAAGCACTCAATAAATACAATTGATTGAGTGAAGAATCTGCTCTCTTCATCCAAATTTTCCCAACTTTCTGTTTTCACTTATAGCCAACCTTCTAGCCGTTCCTCCCTTTGGACTCTCTCACCTCCGTCTCCTCCTTCAGATTGTTCCCCCAGCTTTGGAACTCCCTCCTTCCCCACTTCAGACAGACCACAGCTCTCCCCACTTTCAAATCCCTCCTAAAATCTTACCTCTTCCATCAAGGTTTTTCCAGAATCCTTAGCCAGAAGCTATCATCCCTTAAAATTACACTGAGCCCCCTCCTTCCTCTCCCCTTCTTCCCCCTCGCCATCCCCCCCGCCTTACCTCCTTCCCCTCCCCACAGCAGCTATATATATGTATACGTGTTTGTACACATTTATTACTCTATTTTATTTGTACATATTGATTCTATTTATTTGATTTTGTTAATATGTTTTGTTTTGTTGTTTGTCTCCCCCTTCTAGACTGTGAGCCCACTGTTGAGTAGGGACCGTCTCTATATGTTGCCAACTTGTGCTTCCCAAGCACCCTTGATCATTATAAGTATTTACGTGCTTATTGTGCATCAAGCACTGTTCTGGGGAAGAGAGAATCTCGTTAGATGAAACGTCATTAGACTGAATGCAGTATCCGTCCCAAATTGGACTCACAGATGGAGTAGGAGGGAGAAAAACACCTCCCTATTGGCTTCAAAGTTCTTCATCACCTTGCCCCTTCTTACCGCACCTCCCTTCTCTCCTTCTCCATCCCAGCCGACACACTCCGCTCCTCTGGTGCCGCTAACCTCCTCATAGAGAAGCAGCGTGGCTCAGTGGAAAAAGCCCGGGCTTTGGAGTCAGAGGTCATGGGTTCAAATCCCGGCTCCACCACTTGTCAACTGTGTGACTTTGGGCAAGTCACTTAACTTCTCTGGGCCTCAGTTCCCTCATCTGCAAAATGGGGATGAAGACTGTGAGCCCCACGTGGGACAACCTGATCACCTTGTAAATTCCCCAGCGCTTAGAACAGTGCTCTGCACATAGTAAGTGCTTAATAAATGCTATTATTATTATTGTGCCTCGTTCTAGCCTGTCCCCCCTCGACCCCTGAAATGCCCTCCTTCCTCAAATCCACCAAACAATCACACTTCCCCCTTTCAAAGCCCTACCAAAGGCTCACCTCCTCCAGGAAGCCTTCCCAGACTAAGCCCCCTTTTCTTCAGCTCTCCCTCTTCCCGCCCCGACTTGCTCTCTTTGCTCTACCCTTTCCACCCTACAGCACTTGTGTATATATGTACATATCTGTAATTCTATTTATTTATATTAATACCTGTTTACTTGTTTTGATTTGTATATCTATTTATAATTCTATTCATTTATATTGATGCTATAGATGCCTTGCTTTGATGTCTGTCTCCCCCCTTCTAGGCTGTGAGCCTGATGTGGACAGAAATTGTCTCTGTTGCTGAATTGTACTTTCCAAGTGCTCAGTACAGTGCTCTGCATACCATAAGCACTTAAGCAGCATGGCTCAGTGGAAAGAGCACGGGCTTTAGAGTCAGAGGTCATGGGTTCAAATCCCATCTCCTCCACTTACTACTACTACTACTACTACTACTAATAGCATTTATTAAGCACTTACTATATGCCAAGCACTGTTCTAAGCACTGGGGAGGTTACAAGGTGATCAGGCTGTTCCACGGGGGGCTCACAGTCTTTATCCCCATTTTACAGATGGAGAACTGAGGCGCAGAGAAGTTAAGTGACTTGCCCAAAGTCACACAGCTGACAATTGGTGGAGAATAGTAAATATGTACAAATAAAATAGAGTGATAAATCTGTGCAAACATATATACAGGTGCTGTAGGGAGGGGAAGGAGGTAGGGCGGGGGATGGAGCTCACTGTCTTAATCCCCATTTTACAGGTGAGGTAACTGAGGCACAGAGAAGTTAAGTGACTTTCCCAAAGTCACACAGTTGACAATTGGAGGAATCAGGATTTGAACCCATGACCTCTGACTCCAAAGCCCATGCTCTTTCCACTGAGCCATGCTACTCCTCAGCATGTCAGCTGTGTGACTTTGGGCAAGTCACCTCACTTCTCTGTGCCTCAGTTACCTCATCTGTAAAATGGGGATGAAGACTGTAAGCTCCCTGTGGGAAAACCTGATTACCTTGTATCTCCCCAGTGCTCAGAATAGTGCTTTGCACATAGTAAGTGCTTAATAAATGCCATTATTATTATTATTGTTGTTATTATTATTATTAAATGAATTAATGAAGTTATAGAATCCCTATTTTACCACTAAGGCACAGAGAAGTTAAGTGCCTTGGCCAAGGTCACATAGCAGAGAAATGGCGTTGTAGAATTAGAACTCAGGTCCTCTGACTCCCAAGTCCAGGGTCTTTCCACTAGACTTCAACTGCTTCTGTGTTCCCAAGTATTTATTTTAACCACTCAATAGATCAGTTGAATTTACTGGACGCTCACTTTGTGCTCACTAAGCACTTGGGAAAGTACAGTATCACTGACTCAAGCTACAAATATTTTTATATTTGTTTTCTTATTTTAGTAAGCTCCTTGTAGGTGGGAAACGTCACTTCTGTATTTTGTATTTCCCAAGGGTCTGGTCCGGTGGATCTTAAGTGGGTGCTCAATAAATACTATTACTACTATTATTGTTACCAACTTGTACTTCCCAAGCGCTTAGTACAGTGCTCTGCACACAGTAAGCACTCAATAAATATGATTGAATGAATGAATGAACTATTATTATTACTACTTCTACCACGACTACTACTACTTCTAGGAAATATTTACTATTTCCTTTGCAGAGGCAAAATGTAGTTTTGCAGGTAAGGAATCAAAAAGGTTCAATGTACTTAGTAAACCATAAAACCCTTATAAATAAAGACTTATTAATATGACAAAGATAATAATAATAATAATTAAGGTATTTGTTCATCATCATCATCATCATCAATTGTATTTATTGAGCGCTTACTATGTGCAGAGCACTGTACTAAGCGCTTGGGAAGTACAAATTGGCAACATATAGAGACAGTCCCTACCCAACAGTGGGCTCACAGTCTAAAAGGGGGAGACAGAGAACAAAACCAAACATACTAACAAAATAAAATAAATAGAATAGATATGTACAAATAAAATAAATGAATAAATAAATAGAGTAATAAATATGTACAAACATATATACATATATACAGGTGCTGTGGGGAAGGGAAGGAGGTAAGATGGGGGGATGGAGAGGGGGACGAGGGGGAGAGGAAGGAAGTCAGCACTTAACTATGTGCCAGGCACTGCACTAAGTGTTGGGGTGGATGCAAACTAACTTACCAGAAACGTTTATATTATAATATTAATACTAATGGCTAAGTTTAAATTTCTAAATTTAATTCATGATATTACGTCTGTCTCCCCCCATTAGAGTGTAAGCTCCTTGGGGGCAGGAAAGGGGCACTTCCTTGTGTTGGTCTGTCAAGCGCTTAGTACAGTGTATGACCTAGTGGATAGAGAAAAGGCCTGGGAATCTGAAGGATTTAGGTTCTATTCCCAGCTCTACCACGTGACTGCTGTGTGACTTTGGGCAAGTCACCTCACTTCTTTGTGCCTCAGTTCCCTCATCTGTAAAATGAGGATTAAGATGGTGAACCCCATGCGGGACAGGGACTGTGTCTACCCCAATTTCCTTCTATCCACTCCAGCACTTAGGAGAGTGCTTGGCACATAGTAAGTGCTTACCAGATACCATTATTATTATCACAGTGCACCCCACCTTGTGAGCATTCAATAAAAACTGTTAACTACTATGAATTGAAATGTCTACTGAGCCCTCTCGCTCCTCCCGATTTCTCCTAGATCTCATTTTATATCTTTTATAATCTGGAGTAGGGGCCAGAGTGAATTTGAATAGCTGTGTCACATTTGTGAATCATGTGAAGGATCATTCATTCATTCAATCGCATTTATTGAGAGCTTACTGTGTGCAGAGCACTGTGTTAAGCGCTTACTAATGTTATGTAATTTAATGAGACAGAATTATTTTTCCTCTTTCCATTCATCTTTCATTTACCTATGGCAAAACTTTTGGCCATAAACTTAGGAGTTTAAAATTTGTATTTTCTATCCTGCGTTGGGTAGGGACTGTCTCTATATGTTGCCAACTTGTACTTCCCAAGCGCTTAGTACAGTGCTCTGCATACAGTAAGCACTCAATAAATACGATTGATGATGATGATGATGATAAATCAAGATACTTGTTTGAAATTGGGAAGACTCAACTGAGTTTATATCCCCATTTTCTGAGCTAGAAGGACTATATACATGTGGGTCATTTGTGAGTACAAACACCAGGTCCAAAGAACTATTGACTCTTCTTTGAGAAACAATAAATCACAGACTCTGGAAGGTTCCGATATACAGGTTTGGAGTTATTCTAAATTTTTCAAAACAACATCCCAGACCTCGTTTCAATTGAAATGTTAGACCATCTTCCCCAGGAGGCATTCCCTAATGAACATGCACTGTCCAAAAACCTCTTACACCTTTTCCTGCTTCATGGGATTTTTATAATAATTTTATAATGATAATAATTTATAATAATTTTGTATAGCTGGACATATACAGTACATTCACTGTACTAAGCACTGGGATAAGATAAATGGATTGGACACAGTTTCTGTCCCTCATCAGTCTAAAGGGAGGAAGAACAGGTAACAAATCCCCATTTTACAGATGAGGGAACTGAGGCACAGAGAAATTAAGTGACTTTCCCAAGGTCACACAGCAGGCAAGCGGCAGAGGCAGAATAAGAACTGTGTTCATTCATTCATTCATTCATTCATTCATTCAATCATATTTATTGAGCGTTTACTGTGTGCAGAGCACTGTACTAAGAGCTAGGGAAGTACAAGTTGGCAACATATAGAGATGGTCCCTACCCAACAGCGGGCTCACAGTCTAGAAGGGGGAGACAGTCAACAAAACAAAACATATTAACAAAATAAAATAAATAGAATAAATATGTACAAATAAAAAAATAAATAGAGTAATAAATACGTTCAAACATATATACATATATACAGGTGTTGTGGGGAGTGGAAGGAGGTAAGGCGGGGGGATGGAAAGGGGGAGGAGAGGGAGAGGAAGGAGAGGGCTCAGTCTGGGAAGGCCTCCTGGAGGAGGTGAGCTCTCAGTAGGGCTTTGAAGGGAGGAAGAGAGCTAGCTTGGCCTATGGGTGGAGGGAGGACATTCCAGGACAGGGGGAGGACGTGGGCCGGGGATCGACGGCGGGGCAGGCGTGAATGAGGCCCGGTGAGGAGATTAGCAGCAGAGGAGTGGAGGGTGCAGGCTGGGCTGGAGAAGGAGAGATGGGAGGTGAGGTAGGAGGGGGCGAGGTGATGGACAGCCTTGAAGCCCAGGGTGAGGAGTTTTTGCCTGATGCATAGGTTGATTGGTAGCCACTGGAGATTTTTGAGGAGGGGAGTAACATGCCCAGAGCATTTCTGCACAAAGACGATCTGGGCAGCAGCGTGAAGTATGGATTTAAGTGGGGAGAGACACGAGGATGGGAGATCAGAGAGGAGACTGATGCAGTAGTCTAGTCGGGATAGAATGAGTGATTGAACGAGCAGGGTAGCGGTTTGGATGGAGAGGAAAGGGTGGATCTTGGCAATGTTGCGGAGGTGAGACCAGTAGGTTTTGGTGACGGATTGGATGTGAGGGGTGAAGGAGACAGCGGAGTTGAGGATAACACCAAGGTTGCGGGCCTGTGAGACGGGAAGGATGGTAGTGCCGTCAACAGTGATGGGAAAGTCAGGGAGAGGGCAGGGTTTGGGAGGGAAGACAAGGAGTTCAGTCTTGGACATGTTGAGTTTTAGGTGGCGCGCAGACATCCAGATGGAGATGTACTGAAGGCAGGAGGAGATGCTAGCCTGGAGGGAGGGGTGAGAGAGCAGGGGCAGAGATGTAGATTTGACTGTTCTGCTGACTCACAGGGGCATGCAGCGTGGCTCAGTGGAAAGAGCCCGGGCTTGGGAGTCAGAGATCATGGTTCTAATCCCGGCTCTGCCACTTGTCAGCTGTGTGACTTTGGGCAAGTCACTTAACTCCTCTGTGCCTCAGTTACCTCATCTGTAAAATGGGGATTAAGACTGTGAGCCCCTAACTTCTCCTAACTTCTCTGTTCCTCAATTACCTCATCTGTAAAATGGGGATGAAAACTGTGAGCCCCACATGGGATAACCTTGTAATAATAATAATAATAATGATGCCATTTATTAAGCGCTTACTAGTACAGTGCTCTGCATATAGTAAGTGCTCAATAAATATGATTGATGATGTGCAAAGCGCCGTTCTAAGCTCTGGGGAGGTAACAAGGTGATCAGGTTGTCCCACGTGGGGCTCGCAGTCTTAATCCCCATTTTACGGATGAGGTAACTGAGGCACAGAGAAGTTAAGTGACTTACCCAAAATCACACAGCTGACAATTGGCGGAGCCAGGATTTGAACTCATGACCATTGACTCCAAAGCCCAGGCTTTTTCCACTGAGCCACGCTGCTTTCCCCAGCACTTAGAACAGTGCTTGGCACATAATAATTATAATGTTGGTATTTGTTAAGGATTTACTACATGCCAAACACTGTTCTAACTGCTGGGGTAGATACAAGGTAATCAGGTTGTTCCATGTGGGGCTCACAGTATTCATCCCCATTTGACAGATGTGGTAACTGAGGCACAGAGAAGTTAGGTGATTTGCCCAAGGTCACACAGCTGACAAGTGGCAGAGTGGAGATTAGAACCCACAACTTTTGACTCCCAAGCCTGTGCTCTTTCCACTAAGCCATGCTGATAGAAGCACTGTGTTCTTCTTCACATAGTAGTGCTTAACAAATACCATCATCATCATTATTATTATTAAAACAATACAATATAGTTAGTGGATATGTTCCCTCTCTCTAAGGAGCTTATAGTCTAGAGGGAGAGTTTGCAGTCGGTAAATCCCCTCTAGAGTATAAGTAGGAAGGAGAAGAGGTCCTAAATCCTTAATTTGTAGAAGAGGAAACTGAGGCCCAGAGAAGTAATAATAACAATGATAATAATGGTACTTCTTAAGTGTTTACTATGTGTCAAGCACTATTCTAAATGCTGGGGTAAATGAAAGTTAAGCAGGTTGAACACAGTCCCTGTCCCACTTTGGGCTCACTCTCATAGTTCCCATTTTACAGATGAGAGAACTGAGGCCCAGAGAAGTGAAGTGACTTGTCCAAGGTCACACAGCAGGTCAGCAGTGAAACTGGAATTAGAATCCAGATCTTCTGAATTTCCAGGCCCACACTCTTTTTCTTAGGCCACACTGCTTTTCTAATGATGGACTGACATGATGTTTGTACGGGAAGCAGTGTGGCTCAGTGGAAAGAACTGGGCTTTGGAGTCAGAGGTTCAAATCCTGCTCCGCCACTTGTCAGCTGGGTGACTTTGGGCAAGTCACTTCACTTCTCTGGGCCTCAGTTCCCTCATCTGTAAAATGGGGATTAAAATTGTGAGCCCCACGTGGGACAACCTGATAACCTTGTATCCTCCCCAGTGCTTGGAACTGTGCTTTGCACATAGTAAGCACTTAACAAATACCAAAATTATTATTATTATTATTATTATTATTATTATCATTATTATCATTATTATTATTGTAAGATCCTGTAGAGCAGGGACTATGTCTTTATATGCTCCCATGGTCCTGGGATAGTGGTCTGCCTGCAGTTGGCACTCAGTAAACACTGGTGAAAGCGATAGCCGGGGCACAGATTGGCATACAACGTCTGCTGAATCCCAGGTTGCCACCTTATTAACTCAGGTGACCTTTTTGACAGCTCCGAAGAAGAGCAAACTGCAAATAGTCAGAGGGAAGTGGATTGCCCACAAACAGAAGGAACCACAGAAACAAAATTCATTCCATTCATTCAGTCATATTTATTGAGCACTTACTGTGTGCAGAGAGTTGTACTAAATGCTTGAGAAAATATGATACCACAATAAACAGTGATATTCCCTGCCCACAATGAGCTTACAATCTTGGGGATGGCCGGGGCTAGACATAAATACAAATAAATAAAATGACAGATATGTATATAAGGGCTGTGGGGTTGGGAGTGGGGGAGAGCCAAAGGAGCACGTCAGGGAGATGCAGAAGGATTGGGAGACGAGGAAAAGTGGGGCTTAATCTGGGAAGGTCTCTAGGAGGAGATATGCCTTCAGTAAGGCTTAGAAGGAGGGGAGAGGCAGATTTGATGAGGATGGGCAACTCCTGGGAGTCCTCAGATGGAAGGCAAACATGATGTATTTAAACTGCCTAACATTAATATCATAGCAGGATATTTTCCACTAGTATTTTAGAACTCCTGAAGAAAAGAAAACCCGCCATTTCAAATGGCCAACTCATTAAATGCGGACCTGGTGATTTGTCTGAAGCCTGAGTGTCATCACAAGGTGCACGGTTTCTGTTTAGATTAAATCAATTATTTTGTTTAGCAGATATTTTGATCTGTTTAAGCAATCCTTCCCCACCTCACTTCTCATCCCACTCACTAACAACTTTTTTGAAAACGGAGATTGAGTGTGTTTGCATGTGAGTGGGTTTTGGGTGGGTGGGTGTAAGGAGGGGGGTGGTTCCCTATTTTCTCCAATTCGCTAATGGATGAAGACATTTTAAAAAGTTTAACAGAATACATTTTGCAAATATGAGTGCAATTATTCATGTTTATTGATGTGTTTTCTCTATTGTAAATGGACGGATTGGCTTTGTGTGGGAAGTATGTTCCTTTGTCAAGAAAGATGAGTAATCTGTGCAAGTTGGGAGAATGCTATCAGAGCCAGGATAATAATAAATAACAATAAGACTAATAAGAATGACATCTATTATGTGCTAAGAACTGGGAAAATATAACAAAATGGATAAGGCAGTCTCTGTCCAATATGGTGCTCATTCTAAGAATGCATTTCTCCTGCTTCCATCTCCACTGCATGACACCAACTTTTTTTTAACAACTTGGTAAAGTACCTGTGGCCCCCGAGAAGAAGACTCAGTGCTCCTCCCTATAAGATACTGAACTAGCTTCTCTCAAAATCCTCACTTCTGTTTTCTAGCGACTGTAGCTGACCTATGTCACCTTGGCTTCATAGCCTCCATCCTCTCCTGGTTCTCCTCTTATCTCTCCGGTCGTTCATTCTCAGTCTCTTTTGCAGGCTCCTCCTCCCCCTCCCATCGTCTTACTGTGGGGGTTCCTCAAGGTTCAGTTCTTGGTCCCCTTCTGTTCTCGATCTACACTCACTCCCTTGGTGACCTCATTCGCTCCCACGGCTTCAATTATCATCTCTACGCTGATGACACCCAAATCTACCTCTCTGCCCCTGCTCTCTCTCCCTCCCTCCAGGCTCGCATCTCCTCCTGCCTTCCGGACATCTCCATCTGGATGTCTGCCCGCCACCTAAAACTCAGAATGTCCAAGACTGAACTCCTTGTCTTCCCTCCCAAACCCCGCCCTCTCCCTGACTTTCCCATAACTGTTGACGTCACTACCATCCTTCCCGTCTCACAAGCCCGCAACCTTGGTGTCATCCTTGACTCCGCTGTCTCGTTCACCCCTCACATCCAAGCCATCACCAAAACCGGCTGGTCTCAGCTCCAGAACATTGCCAAGATCCACCCTTTCCTCTCCATCCAAACCGCTACCCTGCTCGTTGAAGCTCTCATCCTATCCCGTCTGGACTACTGTATCAGCCTCCTCTCCGATCTCCAATCCTCCTGTCTCTCCCCACTTCAATCCATACTTCACGCCGCTGCCCGGATTGTCTTTGTCCAGAAATGCTCTGGGCATGTTACTCCCCTCCTCAAAAATCTCCAGTGGCTACCAATCAACCTACACATCAGGCAGAAACTCCTCACCCTGGGCTTCAAGGCTGTCCATCACCTCGCCCCCTCCTACCTCACCTCCCTTCTCTCCTTCTACAGCCCACCCCACACCCTCCACTCCTCTGCCACTAATCTCCTCACCGTGCCTCGTTCTCGCCTGTCCCGCCATCGACCCCCGGCCCACATCATCCCCCTGGCCTGGAATACCCTCCTTCTGCCCATCCACCAAGCTAGCTCTCTTCCTCCCTTCAAGGCCCTACTGAGAGCTCACCTCCTCCAGGAGGCCTTCCCACACTGAGCCCCCTCCTTCCTCTCCCCCTCCTCCCCCACTCCACCCCCTGCCTTACCTCCTTCCCTTCCCCACAGCAGCTGTATAAATGTATATATGTTTGTACAGATTTATTACTCTATTTATTTATTTATTTATTTATTTTACTTGCATATGTCTATTCTATTTATTTTATTTTGTTAATATGTTTTGTTTTGTTCTCTGTCTCCCCCTTCTAGACTGTGAGCCCACTGTTGGGTAGGGACCATCTCTATATGTTGCCAACTTGTACTTCCCAAGTGCTTAGTACAGTGCTCTGCAAACAGTAAGCGCTCAATAAATACCATTGATTGTTTCTCATCCCAGTGCTTAGTTCAGTGCTTGGAACACAGTAAGTGCTTAACAAACACCACAATTAATATTATTATTAAATGAATCCTGTATGTGAAAAAGACTACATGTACTTTGCAAAGCGCAACAAGTGTTCTCATTTTGTTTTCACACTGTCCCAAACGCCTAGAAAGTAAAAAGTGGATTTTATGTCTGTTCTTTCTCCGACCTGGACTGTGAGCCCTGTGTGGGAAAAGGAACTGAATCTGACTTAGTCATCTTTTATCTGATCCAGTGCTTACTACAATGTGTGTTGCATAGTAAGTGAATAACAAATATTATTATCATTTCTACTATTAATAAAAATAAGAGAATGCAGGTGGTGATGTGCAAATCATTAGAACAGTAATCACTTCCTCCCCACAGATTTTCATTCCTAAGCTTTCTGGACCAAGGCTCATCCATCCTTCCTAATGGGAGGGTCCATCCTTGTCATCATAAGAACCAGGATTCAGTGTGCCATTAAAAGGATAAAAGCATTGGTCTTTCCCTCGTCCCCTAGAGTTCAAAGCACTTCCTCATTTGTTAGCCCTGATTTCATGACTTGTTTCTGTGTAAAGCCAAACCTTTGGGGATTCAGGACAGTGCATTTTGATTTTTATATATTCGGAACATAATGTTTTCAATAACAAGAATATGCTATTGAAGCCATACAGAAAGAAATCCAATTGATTGCCTCACATTGCCAAGGGAAATGAAATGGGTCAGTCATTCATTCATTCATTCAATCGTATTTATTGAGCACTTACTGTGTGCAGAGCACTGTACTAAGCCCTTGGGAAGTACAAGTTGGCAACATATAGAGACGGTCCCTACCCAGCAACGGGCTCACAGTCATTCATTCATTCATGCATTCATTCAATCATATTTATTTAGCGCTTACTGTGTGCAGTGCACTGTACTAAGCGCTTGGGAAGTACAAGTTGGCAACATATAGAGACGGTCCCTACCCAACAGCGGGCTCACAATCTAGAAGGAGGAGACAGACAACAAAACAAAGCATATTAACAAAATAAAATAAATAGAATAAATATGTACAAGTAAAATAAATAGAGTAATAAATATGTATAAACATATATACATAGTCTAGAAGGGGGAGACAGACAACAAAACGAAACATGTAGACAGGTGTCAAAGTCGTCAGAACAAATAGAATTAAAGCTATTTCATCCTTGTGAAAGGGCTATTTATCCATTTGCACTGGACCCATCTGGAAGGAAGACACAGTTACCCAAGGAGCAGGATTTTGCCAAGCTCTTGCTGCCCGGGACAACAGGGAAAGGCCTCCCCATCACCCCAGCCTTACCTCCTTCCCCTCCCCACAGCATCTGTAAATATGTATATATGTCTGTACATATTTGTTACTCTATTTATTTTGTTTGTACATATTCATTCTATTAATTTTGTTTTGTTAATATGTTTTGTTCTGTTGTCTGTTTCCCCCTTCTAGACTGTCAGCCCGCTGTTGGGTAGGGACCGTCTCTATAAGTTGCCAACTTGTACTTCCCAAGCGCTTAGTACAGTGCTCCACACACAGTAAGCACTCAGTAAGTACAGTTGAATGAATGAATGAATGAATGAATGAATGAAAGGCAGTGGGTAGTCACAGACACAAGTTCCTGGGTCCTCCTTGCTCTTGTGCAGCCACTCTGGGAAGCGGCCACACAGTTGACCCCTACTTCTTGAAGTAAAATGAGTCTTGTGGGCACAAGATCTGAGACCGTGGGCTGGAGAGGCACACAAGGCAGAGGAGAGGAGATTGTACCAGGTACTCTTCTTAGTGATGAGGTAAGAAACAAGCTAATACAGTCCCTGTCCCACTCCCTCACTCTCTCCATAATAAATCAGAGTATTGAGCCCTTATGAGCTTTATGGAATCAGCATGGCCTAGTGGATATAGTTTGGCTCAGTGGAAAGAGCCCGTTGTTGGGTAGGAACCGTCTCTATATGTTGCAGACTTATACTTCCCAAGCGCTTAGTACAGTGCTCTGCACACAGTCAGCACTCAATAAATACGACTGAATGAATGAATGAGGGTATGAGAGTTCATGGTGGGCAGGGAATGTCAATAAGGCAGTAAATTGTCTTTATTGAGTGCTCACCATACTAATCTCTTGGGAAAGTACAATATAACAACAAAACAGATGCATTCCCTGCCCCTCTAGGGTTGATCCTGAAATTGACCACAGACCTCAGGTTTATCCATGTTCTCGACCCCCTCTAGACTGTAAGCTCATTATGGGCAGGCAACGTGTCCACTCCCCTCTCAGGGTCGCACCTGGAGAGTTTCCAGTACTCTAGCAGTCTCGACTATGGGAGGGAGAGTCAAGCAGGGGCCCGTCCTTTTTATTCCTAGCTTGGACAGTGGCTAGCGAGTGGAAGGCAATCCGCCACAAGTCAAAACTCACTTGTGCTGGGCAGCAGCAGCATGGGAGAGAGTCGAGGGTGGAGACTCAAGCTTACTGAGCAGAAGGAGGCGATGGGAAACCACTTGCATATTTTTACCAGGAAAACTGTCTGGATCCACTACCAGAATGACTGCAGATGGGGGTGGAGCATCCTGGAAGAGATGTGTCCTTGGAGAAGCAGCATGGCTCAGTGGAAAGAGCCCGGGCTTTGGAGTCAGAGGCCATGGGTTCAAATCCCGGCTCCGCCAACTGTCAGCTGTGTGACTTTGGGCAAGTTACTTAACTTCTCTGCGCCTCAGTTACCTTTCACACTCCCTCATTCTCTCCATAATAAATTGGAGTATTGAACCCTTATGAGCTTTAGGGAAATCAGCACGGCCTAGTGGATACAGTGTGGCTCAGTGGAAAGAGCATGGGCTTTGGAGTCAGCGGTCATGGGTTCAAATTCCGGCTCCGCCAACTGTCAGCTGTGTGACTTTGGGCAAGTCACTTAACTTCTCTGCACCTCAGTTACCTCATCTGTAAATTGGGGATTAAAACTGTGGGGCCCCGTGGGACAACCTGATCACCTTGTAACCTCCCCAGTGCTTAGAACAGTGCTTTGCACATAGTAAGTGCTTAACAAATACCGTCATTATTATGGCATTGCTATGCGTAAGACACGACTGGACAGCATAAGACAAAACAAGACGTGTCCACTAATTCTGTTGTCCTGCACGGAGTAAGCACTCAATAAATACTACAGACTGATTAATTGATTCCTTTTAAGGAGGCAGTCAGAAAGAGTTTCTAGCATTGTCCATCCTGAAGCAAAATACATCCTCTAACCTACTAACCTCATGGCTGTTTTGTTTCTGTTCTTTTTCTTTTCGATAGTATTGGTTAAGCACTTACTCTGTACCAGGCACTGTACTTAGTGCTGGGGTAAGAAACAAGCTAATACAGTCCCTGACCCACTCCCTCACTCTCTCCATAATAAATCAGAGTATTGAGCCCTTATGAGCTTCATGGAAATCAGCATGGCCTAGTGGATACAGCGTGGCTCAATGTAAAGAGCCCGGGCTTTGGAGTCAGCGGTCATGGGTTCAAATCCAGACTCAACCAACTGTCAGCTGTGTGACATTGGGCAAGTCACTTAACTTCTCTGTGCCTAAGTTACCTCAACTGTAAAATGGGGATTAAAACTTTGAGCACCCCTGTGGAACAGCCTGATTACCTTGTAACCTCCCCAGTGCTTAGAACAGTGCTTTGCACATACATAGTAAGCACTTAAAAATTACCATCATTATTATTATTAACACAGGCCTAGGAGTCAGAAAGACCTGGGTTCTAATCCCGGCTCTGCCCCTTGTCTGCTGTGTGACCTTGGGCAAGTCAGTTCACTTTTCTGGGGCTCAGTTACCTCATCTGTAAAATGGGAAGGAAGACTCTGAGTCCCATGCGGGACAGAAACCATGTCCAACGTGATCTTCTTGTAATACCCCAGGGCTTAGTACAGTGCTTAGCACATGGGGCGTGCTTAGCAAATACCATCATCATTATTATTATTATCACTATTATTATGTAAGCTAGACTGCAATCTTGTTGTGGACAGGGACCATTTCAACCCACTGTGTTGTACTGTGCTCTCCCTTGTGCTTAGTACAGTGTTGTGCAACCCAGTAAGTGCTCAAAAATTACCACTGATGATGATGACATTGTTGATGTACTAGGCACTCCACTAAACAATGGCATAGTTACAAGATAATCAGATTGGATGTAGTCCCTGTCCAACACAGGGCTGTCATCCTAAGGGAAGTCAGAACAGATAATTCACCTCTATTTTACAGATGAAGAAACTGAGGCACAGAAAGGGTATGTGGCTTGCCCTAGGTCCTACAATAGACATTAGGGTCTGTCTCCCTGTCTAAACTCTAACTTCCTTGGGGTCAGGGAACCTGACTACCAGCTCTGTTATATTGTACTCTCCCAAGAGCTTAGTACAGTGCTCTGCACACAGTAAGCATTCAAGAAATATGATTGATTGATTGATGTGGCAGAGCCAAGATTAGAACTCTGTTTATTGCAGTCAGTGGCTGAGGTAAAAATGCAGCAGGCGATCCTTTTAGAGCAGAAATTGGCACCCCAGGTGGCTAAGAAGTTAGAAGAACAGAGGAAACTTCCCGTAAATGAGCAGGAGATGAAGCGGGTGATGGACTCAGAGATGGGGGGAAGAATCCCTCTGGGGAGGAGAAGGGGGATCCCAATCTCCTACCACAACTGGAACTTCCCTCTTCCCCGTGGGATTAGTAGGTGCTCCCCTAGATTCCCCCTGGCCTGGAATGCCCTCCCTCTGCACATCCACCAAGCTAGCTCTCTTACTCCCATCAAAGCCCTAATGAGAGCTCACCTCCTCCAAGAGGCCTTCCTAGACTGATCCCCCTCCTTCCTTTCCCCCTCCTCTCCCTCCCCATCCTCCCACCTTACCTCCTTCCCCTCCCCACAGCACCTGTATATATATATATATATATATGTATATATATATACATATATATATATATATATATATGTTTGTACGTATTTATTACTCTATTTTACTTGTACATATTTATTCTATTTATTTTATTTTGTAAATATCTTCTGTTTTGTTGTCTGTCTCCCCCCTCTAGACTGTAAGCCCACTGTTGGGTAGGGGCCGTCTCTATATGTTGCCAACTTGTACTTCCCAAGTGCTTAGTACAGTGCTCTGCACACAGTAAGTGCTCAATAAATATGATTGAATGAATTGAATGAATGAATGATCTTCTGATTCTCAAGTCCATGCTCTTTCCATTAGACTGTGCTCATTCTCTCTATGCCCATCTGAAACCTGTCTTGGGGGCCCTGGGATGTTCAGTCCCTGCTTCGTGAGAAGTACCTGTCTCTATCTGTCTCTGGGGTGGGCATAACTGACCAACACTTTGTGATTTTTCAGATTTGACAGGTGACTGAATAGAATCTCGATTAGCTTTTTCTGAGAGGGGGCATTTAAGCCTATAATACTGCTTCTTCTGCCAGAGAGTAAACTGAAATACCCATTTGTAGTACCACAGTGCTCTGCACACAGTAAGTGCTCAATAAAAACGATTGAATGAAGGAATGAAAGACCAGAAACACTTGTAAATAAATCCAAGTTCCTAGTGTCCACTCTTAAGTTTTCTGTGCCCAAAGCCTTTATAAAGAGATGAATATAACTGTAAAAACAGAGCACCTGAAAAATCATCTATAGAATAGCTGAATATTGTTTCCATTTCCTAGCAAAGATCAACGTTTGAAAGTTTTGGTGAACAGGAGACATGCCAAGTTGATAAAATACGAGAATGGGTTTTCTTACCAGTTAAGTGGGTTTTTTGCATTGAATTGTAATCCCCAGATGCTAGTGGCAATGGGGTTTGTAGCCTGGTTTGGAAAGTGACAAATTAGCCCCATCAAAACTTTTTGCATAAGTGACAAACCTTCAGGAACGTAAAGGAAAAATAGTGTTCAACCAGCCATTAGAGTAAAATATTTAACAGGCATGCTCCATTGTACGGTATGCAAAATTTATAAGCACCTTCTGTTTAACTTTTTTACCTTTAAATGCATATTCATAGTGTATGCTGTATTTCAAAGCCTTTATTCTTTTTTTCTTACAGTGGAGAACCTGCTGTTGAGGTCAGTGTGGCGGTGTAACTTCATTGAGCTACTCCTTTAATCTATAGCTCTGAAAGGAAGAACGAGAGTTTCAGGTTTTACTTACTATTTTCCTGAGCTATTCACTTATCCTAGGTAAAAACAAAAAAGCCACCATGAAGCATCATTTTCTTAAATGTTATGCACAGTTTCACATGGAACAAAATGATTTAGTATTAGACTTCCAGACCAATAAGATGGCTCTTATCTGTTCGGTTCTTTCTTTACACATTCTTTTACCATTTAAACGTACTGTCTATTTTTGAGATTCAAAGCTATATTCACCTTAACGTAGCGTATGGCCTGTGAGAAGAATAAGAGATAGCAGGATATCCAAACAGTTGCTGTATGGAGAACTGGAAATAGGAGCCAAAAGCAAAGAGAGCAGAAGAAATGTTTTAAGGACACTGGAAAACAATCCCCAAGTCCACTGCTGTGGATAGACCAGCAAAGCAAACTGCTCTGAAGAAAGGAGCAGCTCCTGTCAAGCATAATATTTTTTATGGAACAAGAGACAAAAAGACAAAAGGGAAAACCACAACAGGCAGTAGCAATACTGAACACAACAACACAAGAAGAGACAATTTTTTCTGTCCCCTCTAGACTGTAAACTCATTGTACGCAGGGAATGTGTCCGTTTATTGTTGTACTGTATTCATTCCTTCATTCATTCAATCGTATTCATTGAGCACTTACTGTGTGCAGAGCACTGTACTAAGCACTTGGGAAGTACAGGTCGGCAATATATAGAGACAGTCCCTGCCCAACAACGGGCTCACAGTCTAGAAGGGGGAGACACACAACAAAACAAAACACGTAGAGAGGCGTCAAAACCGTCAGAATAAATGGAATTATAGCTATACGCACATCATTAACACAATGAATAGAGTAGTAACTATGTTCAAGTAAAATAAATAGAGTAATAAATCTGTGCAAATATATAAAAATGCAGTGGGGAGGGGAAGGAGGTAGGGCAGGGGTATGGGGAGGAGAGGAAAAAGGGGGTTCAGTGTGGGAAGGCCTCCTGGAGGAGGTGAGCTCTCAGTAGGGCTTTGAAGGGAGGAAGAGAGCTAGTTCTCCCTAGCGCTTAGTGCTCTACACATAGTATGCACTCAGTAAATACGATTGTGCAAAATGTGGCCAGGACTGTGGATCTTTGGATCTGTGGATCTTCATTCAAGGCCTTACTGAGAGCTCACCTCCTCCAGGAGGCCTTCCCAGACTGAGCTCCCTCCTTCCTTTCCCCCTTCTTCCTCTCTCCATCCCCTCCGCCTTACCTCTTTCCCCTCCCCACAGCACCTGTATATATGTATATATGTTTGTATGTATTTATTACTCTATTTATTTATTTTATTTGTACATATTTATTCTATTTATTTTATTATGTTAATATGTTTAGTTTTGTTTCTCTGTCTCCCCCGTCTAGACTGTGAGCCCGCTGTTGGGTAGGGACTGTCTCTATATGTTGCCAACTTGTACTTCCCAAGTGCTTAGTACAGTGCTCTGCACACAGTAAGCGCTCAATAAATATGATTGAATGAATGAATGAATGAATGAATGAATGACTCCCTGTCCATGTCTTGCCTCTGGCCTGGCACCCCCTCCCTCCACACATCCAACTGACAATTACTGCTCTCTCCTCCAAAGTTTTACTGAGGAAACATCTCCTCCAAGAGGCCTTCTCTCCCCGACCTTCCTCTCATCCCATTCCCTTCTGTGTTACCCTGACTTGCTCCATTCATTCATTCATTCATTCCTTTATTCATTCATTCACTCATTCATTCATTCATTCAATCGTATTTATTGAGCACTTACTGTGTGCAGAGCACTGGCCTAAGCGCTTGGGAAGTACAAGTCGGCAGCACATAGGGATGGTCCCTACCCAACAGCGGGCTCACGGTCTAGAAGGGGGAGACAGACAACAAAACAAAATATATTAACAAAATAAAATAAATGGAATAAATATGTACAAATAAAATAAATAAATAGAGTAATAAATACGTACAAACATTTGTACATATATACAGGTGCTGTGGGGCGCTCCCTTTGTTCTCCCCCCATCCTAGCCCCACAGCAGTTATGTACATATCTGTCATTTATTTTAGACAGTGAGCCCCTTTTAGACTGTGTGCCCACTGTTGGGTAGGGACTGTCTCTATATGTTGCCAACTTGCACTTCCCAAGGGCTTAGTACAGTGCTCTGCACACAGTAAGCACTCAATAAATATGATTGATTGATTGATTGATTGATTTATATTACTGTCTCTCTCCCCCCCATCTAGACTGTTAGGAAGCAGCATAGCATAGTAATAGAACATGGGTCTGGAATTCATAAGGACTTGGGCTCTAATCCCAACTCCACCCCTTGTCTGCTGAGTGACCTTGGGCAAGTCACTTCACTTCTCTGTGCCTCAGTTCCCTCATCTGGAAAATGGGGATTGAAATTGTGAGCCCCACATGGGACAGGAACTGTGTCCAACCTTATTTGCTTGTATCCATCCCTATGCTTAGTGCAGTGGGCGGCACATAGTAAGTGCTTAACAAATACCATTATTATTATCATTATTGTTGTTGTATTGTACTTTTCTCAGGGCTTAGTACAGTGCTCTGCACACAGTGATCATGCAATCAATACGGTTGAATGAATTAATATCAGCTGTACACATACTCATAGGAGAACTTCTGAACTAGCAGTGTCTTACTTCAATAAGAAGGATAACTATATTTTCTTTTCCTACTTTCCCATCCAATACTACTCTGAGGCCAGCAGTTTCCCTGGCCCCCATGCTTAAGAGAAGGAGAACGTTGTCATTCCTTGGGGACCCTTCCTGAAGATGTCACTGAACCAGTGAGAGAGGGATTAGAGGAAGTCAAGGGACCAGTTGAGGGAGAAGTTCCTTGGCCACCTTGAGATGAGAGGAAGCGAGTTGTGTCCCTGGAAGAGCAGGACACAACGAGAGCTCGTGCTGTGGACTCTGGATGGAGAAAAGGCTCAGGGGGAATCAGAGAGGATCCCTAGAAGTCCGGAGACCAGCAACCAGGACTTTGGAGGAGCAGGTTTCCCGCTGCTGAGGGGGAGAATATCTTGAGCCCCAGAATGCTGACAGGGAGGTAAAAAGTGGGGGCAGGGATAGTCGTAGATCCAGGGAAAGGTGGTTTGAACTGGATTTTTTTTTTTTGTTTCTTTCCTTGGTAATACCATATTGAATATTGTTAATAATAATAATAATAATGGCATTTATTAAGTGCTTACTATGTGCAAAGCACTGTTCTAAGCGCTGGAGAGTTTACAAGGTGATCAGATTGTCCCACGTGGGACTCACAGGCTTAATCCCCATTTTCCAGATGAGGTAACTGGGGCATGGAGAATCGAAGTGACTTGCCCAAAGTCACACAGCTGACAATTGCCGGAACCGGGATTTGAACCCATGACCTCTGGCTCCAAAGCCCGCGCTCTTTCCACTGAGCCACGCTATTGGTGTCATCCTGTGGTAGGGTCCATTGAAGAAACTCTGTGGACACTGGGTAGGCACCTGGTTTTGGGAAGCCACGGTGTGGGCCTCTTCTCCCTCTCTCTTCTGTGTCATCCTGACCTGCTCCCTTTAATAATAATGATAATAATTATTATTATGGCACTTGTTAAGCACTTACTATGTGCCAAGAACTGTTCTAAGCGCTGGGGTAATCAAGTTAACCCACGTGGAGCTGACACTTTAATCCCCATTTTCCAGATGAGGTAACTGAGGCACAGAGAAGTTAAGTGACTTGCCCAAGGTCACACAGCAGACAAGTGGCAAAGGCGGGATTAGAACCCACATCCTCTGACTCCCAAGCCCGTGCTCTTTCCACTAAGCCATGCTGCTTCTTATTCATCTCCCTCTCCCAGGCCCACAGCACTTAGTTACATATCTGTAATTTATTTATATTATTGTCAGTCTTCTCCCCTCTAGGCTGTAAGCTCGTTGTGGGCAGATAATGCTTCTGTCTACTGTTGCATCATACTCTCCCAAGAGCTTACTACAGTGCTCTGCACACAGCAAATACACAATAAATACGATTGACTGACTGAATGACTGACTGCAGGCCTCAGGACCCAGAGAAGGCTGATTTGGGTCCAGGCATTCCTTAAGTGACTCCGGCGGCTTTTTTGGTCGGTATTTAGTACTGAAAACCCCCTGATAATATCACATCCTCCCATCCAGGTATTTCTAGCAGGTGCTGGTTTTATCTTCCCCTCTGATTTGAGCATGTTCATTGACTACATTTGGGTTTAGATATAATAAGAACTTGCTCAGCTGTTGCCACGATTTGAAACCATTCTCTCCGCAGCTTCCTGTAGATTTCTTGTTGCTAAAGATGAGTTGGGCATGGGCCCAATCCAGAAAAGAAGAAGCTTTAAACTGACGCAAAAGCGAGCAAAAAATAACCTGGTACAAAGGAAAGGGGTGGGCGATTGGTTGTGAATACCCTGGGCTGTGAGTTTTCATTGACAGAATTCACTAGATTTTTTTTTTTAACACTTTGAGTTTTGTACAGGGGTAACTTTCTTGAAATGTCGAAGTGTGTCATGATCTTTCTAAGGCCAAATCAAGAGCCATACTGCCCTGAGCTATCTGTCTATAGTGGCCTCCTTAATCAATCAATCATATTTATCGAGTGCTTACTGTGTGCAGAGAACTGAACAAAGTGCTTGGAAAGTACCAGGCAGCAATAAATAATAATAATAATAATAATAATGGCATTTATTAAGCACTTACTATATGCAAAGCACTGTTCTAAGTGCTGGAGAAGTTACAAGGTGATCAGGTTGTCCCACGTGGGGCTCACAGTCAATCCCCATTTCACAGATGAGGTAACCGAGGCACAGAAAAGTTAAGTGACTTGCCCAAAGTCACACAGCTGACTAGTGGCAGAGCCTAGATTTGAACCCATGACCTCTGACTCCAAAGCCTGGGCTTTTTCCACTGAGCCATGCTGCTTCTCTAAAAAATAGAGACAAAGAGAGATTAGAGATTAGACATTATCTCTAATAAAGAGAGACAATCCCTGCCCACAGCGGGCTTACAGTCTAATGTTATTAAGTCCCAGGTGAGAGGATGCCCGAAGGACTCTCAGGATAAAGTTTGCCCCTTCTTTGCCCTTCCTGAACCCTAGATGTGGCATTAACCCCTTGGAGCTAATTGGCAAAGCAGTAGCCCTGGTGGAAGATCAGAGAAGCAAGCGCTTAGTACAGTGCTCTGCACACAATAAATGCTCAATAAATGCGATTGAATGAATGAATGAATGGATAGGGTGTGATCAAGTCATCCAGATTTCAGTCAGATCCAGCCTCCAAATTTCTGTACCTAGTTGATGGTTTAGTTAAGAAGCACAGCTTAGTAGATGGAGCTTAATGGAAGCAGCGTGGCTCAGTGGAAAGAGCCCGGGGTTGGGAGTCAGAGGATGTGGGTTCTAATCCCGGCTCCACTGCTTGCCAGCTGTGTGACTTTGGCCAAGTCACTTAACGTCTCTGTGCTTCGGTTACCTCATCTGTAAAATGGGGATTAAGACTGTGAGCCCCACGTGGGACAATATCTGATCACCTTGTATCCCCTTCTAATGCTTAGAACAGTGCTTTACACATAGTAAGTGCTTAACAAATACCATCATTATTATTATTATTATTCAGAAGGAACTGAGTTCTAATCCCAGCTCCATCACATGTCTGCTGTGTGACCTTGGGAAACTCACTTCTCTGAGCCTCAGTTACTTCAACTGTAAAATGGGGATGAAGACTGTGAGCCCCTTGTGGGGCAGTGACTGTGTCCAACCTGTTTAACTTGCATCAACCCCGGTGCTTAGAACAGTGCTTGGCACATAGTAAGTGCTTAATAAGTACTTAGTAATTAGAGAAGCAGCATGGCTCAGTGGAAAGAGCACAGGCTGGAGAGTCAGAGGTCATGGGTTCAAATCCCTGTTCTGCCAATTGCCAGCTGGGTGACTTTGGTCAAGTCACTTAACTTCTCTGTGCCTCAGTTCCCTCATCTGTAAAATGAGGATGAAGACTGTGAGCCCCCAGTGGGACACCCTGATCATCTTGTAACCTCCCCAGTTCTTAGAAAAGTGCATTGCACATAGAAAGTGCTTAATAAATGCCATCATTATTAATAAGTACCATAATCATTATCATTTTCTACTTAGATGTTTCAGTGGAACATGCATCAACCCCACCTAATAGGAGTTGATTTTTATCTTAAAAGATACCAGCTACCCAGGCAGAGCTGACCTATTTGGAAATTTATTATTTTCCTCCCCAGGAAATTATTATAACCTCCCCAGCACTTAGAACACTGCTTTGCACATAGTAAGCAGTTCATCATCATCAATCATATTTATTGAGCGCTTACTATGTGCAGAGCACTGTATTAAGAGCTTGGGAAGTACAAATTGGCAACATATAGAGACAGCCCCTACCCAACAGTGGGCTCACAGTCTAAAAGGGGGAGAAAGAGAACAAAACCAAACATACTAACAAAATAAAATAAATAGAATAGATATGTACAAGTAAAATCAATCAATCAATAAATAAAGTAATAAATATGTACAAACATATATACATATATATGGGTGCTGTGGGGAAGGGAAGGAGGTAAGATGGGGGGATGGAGAGGGGGACCAGGGGGAGAGGAAGAATGGGGCTAAGTCTGGGAAGGCCTCCTGGAGGAGGTGAGCTCTCAGTAGGGCCTTGAAGGGAGGAAGAGAGCTAGCTTGGTGGATGGGAAGAGGGAGGGCATTCCAGGCCCGGGGGATGACGTGGGCCGGGGGTCGATGGCGGGACAGGCGAGAACGAGGTACAGTGAGGAAATTAGTGGCAGAGGAGTGGAGGGTGTGGGCTGGTCTGTAGAAGGAGAGAAGGGAGGTGAGGTAGGAGGGGGTGAGGTGATGGACAGCCTTGAAGCCCAGGGTGAGGAGTTTCTGCCTGATGCGCAGATTGATTGGTAGCCAGTGGAGATTTTTGAGGAGGGGAGTAATATGCCCAGGGCATTTCTGGACATAATCCGGGCAGCAGCATGAAGTATAGATTGAAGTGGAGAGAGACACGAGGATGGGAGATCAGAGAGAAGGCTGATGCAGTAGTCCAGACGGGATAGGATGAGAGCTTGAACGAGCAGGGTAGCGGTATGGATGGAGAGGAAAGGGCAGATCTTGGCAATGTTGCGGGGCTGCGACCGGCAGGTTTGGGTGACGGCTTGGATGTGAGGGGTGAATGAGAGATCGGAGTCGAGGATGACACCAAGGTTGCGGGCTTGTGAGACGGGAAGGATGGTAGTGCCATCAACAGTGATGGGAAAGTCAGAGGAAGGGCAAGGTTTGGGAGGGAAGACAAGGAGTTCAGTCTTGGACATGCTGAGCTTTAGGTGGCGGGCGGACATCCAGATGGAGATGTCCTGAAGGCAGGAGGAGATGCGAGCCTGGAGAGAGGGGGAGAGAGCAGGGGCAGAGATGTAGATCTGGGTGTCATCAGCGTAGAGATGATAGTTGAAGCCGTGGGAGCGAATGAGGTCACCAAGGAAGTGCGTGTAGATCGAGAACAGAAGGGGACCAAGCACTGAACCTTGGGGAACCCCCACAGTAAGAGGATGGGAGGGGGAGGAGGAGCCTGCAAAAGAGACTGAGAATGAACGACTGGAGAAGTAAGAAGAGAACCAGGAGAGGACGGAGTCTGTGAAGCCAAGGTCAGATAGCGTGTTGAGGAGAAGGGGGTGGTCCACAGTGTCGAAGGCAGCTGAGAGGTCGAGGAGGATTAGGACAGAGTAGGAGCCGTTGGCTTTGGCAAGCAGGAGGTCATTGGTGACCTTTGAGAGGGCAGTTTCTGTGGAATGTAGGGGACGGAAGCCAGACTGGAGGGGGTCGAGGAGAGAGTTGTTGTTGAGGAATTCTAGGCAGCGCGTGTAGACAACTCGTTCAAGGAGTTTGGAAACAAATGGTAGGAGGGATATGGGGCGATAACTAGAAGGAGAGGTGGGGTCAAGAGAGGGGTTTTTTAGAATGGGAGAGACATGGGCATGTTTGAAGGCAGAGGGGAAGGAACCAGTGGAGAGTGAGCGGTTGAAGGTGGAAGTTAAGAAGGAGAGAAGGGATGGAGCGAGAGATTTCATGAGATGAGAGGGAATGGGGTCAGAAGCACAGGTGGTTGGAGTAGAACTTGAGAGGAGGGAGGAGAGCTCCTCTGAGGATACTGCTGGGAAGGATGGGAGAGTGGCAGAGAGTGTTGAGAGCCAGGGGGTTGGAGAAGGTGGGGAAGTGACTTTGGGGAGGTCAGACCTGATGGATTTAATTTTGTTAATGAAGTAGGAGGCCAGATCGTTGGGGGTGAGGGAAGGAGGAGGGGGAGGAACCGGGGGCCTGAAAAGGGAGTTGAATGTACGGAAGAGCTGGCGGGGGTGATGGGCATGGGTGTCAATAAGGGAGGAGAAATAGTTTTGTCTGGCAGAAGAGAGGGCTGAGTTAAGGCAGGAAAGGATAAACTTGAAGTGAACGAGGTTGGCATGGTGTTTAGACTTTCGCCAACAGCGTTCGGCAGCTCGAGCATAAGAGTGAAGAAGGCGGACAGTGGCAGTGATCCAGGGCTGTGGGTTAGTGGTATGAGAGCAGTGAAGGGAAAGGGGAGTGAGTGAGTCTAGCTGAGTAGAAAGGGTAGAGTTGAGAGCAGTAATCTGATCATCAAGACTGGGTAGAGAGGAGAGGGCGGCGAGGTGGGGTGTGAGGCGCTCCGAAAGATGGGTGGGGTCCAGAGAGCGGAGATCTCTGTGAGGGAGTAATACGGATTTACAGGGGAAAGGAGTGTGAGTGAGGAGGCAGGTGAGAAGATTATGATCAGAGAGAGGGATTTCTGAGTTGGTGAAGGTGGACACAGTGCAGTGGTAGGAGATGATGAGGTCGAGGGTATGACCAAGTTGGTGAGTGGGTGAGGTGGGTTGGAGGAAGAGGTTGGCAGCATCAAGGAGAGATAGAAGGAGGGCGGCAGAGGAGTCGTTAGGGATATCCATGTGGATATTGAAGTCTCCGAGGATCAGAGTGGGCATGGAGAAGGAGAGAAGGAAGGTGAGGACTTCGTACGTGCCATCATTATTATTATTATTATTATTCTCATTCTTCTTAATATTAATTATGAGATGAAGAGTAATGGTACTTGATAAACACTTACTATGTGCTAAGTACTGTTCTAAGTGCTAGGGTAGATACAAGTTAATCAGGTTAGACATAGTCCCTGTCCTACCTGGGGTTCACAGTTTAAGTAGGCGGGAATAGGATTTAATCCCCATTTTACAGATGAGGCAATTTAGGCACAGAGAAGTTAAGTGACTTGCCTAAGGTCACTCAGCTGACAAGTGGCAAAACTGGGATTAGAACCCGGGTCTTCTGACTTCGAGGCCTGGGCTCTTTCCACTGATTCTTCACTGTCTGGCAGTAGGATCCCCAGAATTGCCCGGTCAGTCACTTTTCCACCTCTCCATGGAGCCGAATCTGATTTTAAAAGCATTGAAAGGAGAACTTGGCTTTAAAGCACTCCATCGCCTTGCCCATTCTTACCTCACCTCCTTTCTCTCCTTCTACACCCCAGCCCACACACTCTGCTCCTCTGGTGCCGCTAACCTCACTGTTCCTCGATGTCACCTTTCTCGCGGCCGACCCATGGTCCATGTCCTACCTTCGGCCTGGAACGCCCTCCTTCCTCAAATCTGCCAATCACTCTTCCTCCCATCAAATCCCTATTGAAGGCACATCTCTTCCAAGAGACCTTCCCAGACTAAGGCCCCCTCCTCCTCACCTCCCTCTCCCTTCCACATCCCCTCAACTCTCTTCCTTTGCTGTCCCCTCTCCCACAGCACTTGTATCTATGTATATATCTAAAATTATATTTATTTGTATTAATTCATATTTGCTTGTTTTGATGTCTGTCTCCCCCCCTCTGAACAGTAAGCTCGTTGTGGACTGAGATTGTCTCTCTTTATTGCTGTATTGTACTTTCCAAGCACATGGTACAGTGCTCTGTGCACTGTAAGTGCTCAATAAATATGAATGAATGAATGAATAAATTAATGAATGAGTGATGAGTGGCTGATAAAATGGAGAAATAGAGACAGAATGTGGGTTTTGGGAGATGGTTTGGGTAAGGATCAAAAAGACTATGAGGGTATGTCCTAGACTGTAAGCTTGTTTTGGGAAGGGACCATGTCTAGCAACTCTGTTGTATTGTACTCTATAAAATATTTAGTACAGTACTCTGCACATACTAAGTGATCAGTAAACATGATCGATTGATTACCGATTCAAGAACAGTGGCTAATGAACTCTGATATGAATAAGAGAGTGTCTGAACTGGCCATGTGAAAAAATCTACATTAAGGAAAATTGTCCTTACAGAAGGACACCTAGTATGATGAAGAGTCATTTACCATTCATTCAGTCATTGAGGATATAAAGAAAGAAAGTAAGAAGCAGTGTGGTTTAGTGGAAAGAGCACAGTCTTGGGAGTCAGAGGATCTGGATTCTAATCCCTGCTCTGCTACTTGTTAAATGAATGATCTTTGGTAAGTCACTTCAGTTTTCTGGGGCTCAGTTACCTCATCTGTAAATTAGGGATTAAGACTTGTCAGCCCTTTGTAGGACATGAACCAGTTGTCTCATATCTACTCCAGCACTAGGTGCAGTGCCTGACACATAGTAAGTGCTTAACAAATACCACAATTATTATTATTATTATTATTTTCAAGTAGCTGCTGTCCCAGTGGTTTCAATGCACCCTGTAATCATTTCATCTCTACCCAATGACATTTATTTTAGCACACTGAGGCTAAAATAGGGTTGTTAATACTCAAAATGTGCCTTTTATAGAAAAGAAAAATCCTGCTTTCTGGGAATTATTATTGATGTGTATAGAAAACTCAAAATTGGCGGGTTATAATAGTTTAATATATCCCCCATGGTTCCACAGATCTAGGCTGTGACATGGGCTCTTGGGAAATGAGAAATAGTGTGACCTAGTGGAAAGAAAATAAGTTTGAGAGTAAGAGGACCTAGGATCTAATCCCAATTCTGGCACTAGTCTACTGTTCAACTTTGGGGCAAATCTCTCAATTTCTCTGTGGCTCAGGTTCCTAATCTGTATATTGGGAATAAATTACTTGTCTCCCACCTCTCTAGCCTGTGATCCTTATGTAGAACAGAGTTTGTGTCAGACCTGATTATCTTGTATGATCCCAGGTCTTGGTACAGTGCTTGGAACATAGTAAATACTTTTAAAAAATCACACTAGTCACTGTTATTCCGGTTTTATTGAATATCAAGTGTGCACAGAGCACTGTATGAAACACTTGGTAGAGCGTGAGAGATGTAGGAGACGTGATCCCTGCCTACAGGAAACACATAGCCAAAGGGAGGAGACAGACAAAAGAATCAATTAATCAATTTGTCCTTTTTATGGTATTTAAGTGTTTACTATGATCCAGGCAATGTACTAAGCTTTGAGGTAGATACAAGATAATCAGGTTGGATACAGTGCATGTCCCACCTGGGGCTCACAGTCTTAATCCCCATTTTACAGGTGGAAACTGAGGTAGCTGCGACACAGAGAATAATAATGATGGCACTTGTTAAGTGCTTACTATGTGCAAAGCACTGTTTGAAGTGCTGGGGAGGATACAAGGTGATCAGGTTGTCCCATGTGGGGCTCACACTCTTAGCCCCTGTTTTACTGATGAAGTAACTGAGGCCCAGAGAAGTTAAGTGAAGTGACTTGCCCAAAGTCACTCAGGGAAAGAAGTTAAGTGACTTAACCAAGATCAGATAAATGGTGAAGCTGAGATTAGAACCTGTGTCCTTCTGACTCTCAGGCCTGTTCTGTATCCGCTCTCCATCGACTAAAAGTCACCCTGCTTCCCAGTTGTATTTATTGACCAAATAGTGGGTGCTAACTGCTTGGGAGAGTACAATATAGCAGAGTTGGTAAATATATTCCCTGTCCACAGTCTACAGGGGAACACAGACAATGATATGAATGAACAAATTATGGATACGTTCATACGTGTTGTGGGGCTGAGTGGAATAAACAAAAGGTACAAATCCAAGAGGGAATAGAAGTGTTTAAATAGTCGATTTAAAAGAAGCAAATGAGTTATGTAAATTAATTGTACCAAACTGCAATGGCTAGTTGTGAGGTGATGCAAAAGTGCTGAGATGATAGTGGGGAGAATGTGAAAATAAATCAAGGAGAGCTTCCTGGGGAATTTGGGTTTCAGAACAGTTTTGAAAATAGGGAAAGCTGTAATATTTCAGGTTTGAAGTGGGAGTTCCAGGCAGGAGCAAGGGCATATAAGTCTGGGCTTCATTCAAACAAATTTATTAAGCACTTACTGTGTGCAGAGCAATTTACTAAGGGCTGGTAGAGAAAGCCTTGGGTATGGGCCATTTTAGTAGTAATAGTATTTATTTTAATTCCACTGTGTATAATTTTCTGTACTATGCAATGGGGGGAGTTCAATTGTATTTATTGTGCTCACTGTGTGCAGTGAGCAGTGCACTTTAATTCATTGAATCATACTTATTAAGCACTTTGTGCAAAATAATGTACTAAGTGCTTGGGAGAGTACAATCTCATCTCGCCCCCTCCTACCTCACCTCCCTTCTCTCCTTCCCCAGCCCAGCCGGCACCCTCTGCTCCTCTGCCGCTTACCTCCTCACTGTACCTCATTCTCGCCTGTCCCGCTGTCGACCCCCAGCCCACGTCCTCCCCCTGGCCTGGAATGCCTTCCCTCCACACATCCGCCAAGCTAGCTCTCTTCTTCCCTTCAAAGCCCTACTGAGAGCTCGCTTCCTCCAGGAGGCCTTCCCAGACTGAGCCCCCTTTATCCTCTCCTCCTCATCCCCCCCACCCTACCCTCCCCACAGCACCTGTATATATGTTTGTACAGATTTATTACTCTATTTATTTTGTTTGTACATATTTACTATTCTATTTATTTTGTTCATGATGTGCATTTAGCTTTAATTCTATTTATTCTGACGACTTGATACCTGTACACGTTTTGTTTTGTTGTCTGTCTCCCCCTTGTAGACAGTGAGCCCGTTGTTGGGTAGGGACTGTCTCTATATGTTGCCGATTTGTACTTCCCAAGCACTTAGTACAGTGCTCTGAACATAGTAAGTTCTCAATAAATATGATTGAATGAATGAATACAATAAAACAACAAATAGACACATTCCCCGCTCACAACGAGCTCAAGATCTAAGCACTTGGAACAGTTCAATGTAACACACCCATTCGCTGACCACAATGAGCTCACAGTCTAGAGGGAGAAATAGACATTAATATAAATAAATAAATAAATTACAGGTATGCACATAAGTTTCTGGAGAAAATATTCATTCAATCGTATTTATTGAGCACTTACTGTGTGGAGAGCACTGTACTAAGTGCTTGGGAAGTACAAGTTGGCAACATATAGAGACGATCCCTACCAAACAGTAGACTCACAGTCTAGAAGAAATATATTCATAGAGTCGCTATAAATTGGAAACTACTCGATGATATTTGATAATAATAATGTACGTAAGTGCTGTGGGACTGAGGGAGTGGTAAATAATAATAATAATAATAATGATAATAATAATCATGGCATTTGTTAAGTGCTTACTATGTGCAAAGCACTGTTCTAAGCACTGGGGGGATACAATGTGATCAAGTTGCCCCACGTAGGGCTCACAGTCTTAATCCCCATTTTTAGAGATGGGGTAACTGAGGCTCAGAGAAGTTAAGTGACTTGCCTAAGGTCACACAGCAGACTTGTGGTGGAGCCGGGATTCGAACGATTTTGCTAAGCACTTACTATGTGCCAAACACTGTTCTAGGTTCTGGGGTAGATACAAGGCAATCAGGTTGGACACTGTCCCTGTGTCACACGGGGCTCAAAGTCTCAATCCCCATTTTACAGATGAGGAAACTGAGGCACAGATAAGTGAAGCGACTTGCCCAGGGTCACACAGCAGACAAGTGGCTGAGCCACGATTAGAACTCATGACCTCTGACTCCCAAACCACTGCTCTTGTCATTAGGCTATGCTCCGAGCAAATCGAAGCAATGTAGAAGGAATTGGAAGAAGATGAAAGGAGGAGTCAGGGAAGGACTCCAGGAGATGTGCTTTCAGTAAGGCTCAGGAGGTGGAGACAGTAATTGTCTCAAGGAAGTGACCTACTTCCAGCCCACAGGGACCTTGCACTCTAATGGAAAAGACATGTACGAAAAAGATTTACAGCTGAAGTTTTCCCCACCTTCTCCCGTATTTCCCAAGCACCGAGGAGACTGTGCCACACCAAGTGGCTCTCTGTTTTGACACCTGTCTAAATGTTTTGTTTTGTTGTCTGTCTCCCCCTTCTAGACTGTGAGCCCGTTGTTGGGTAGGGACCGTCTCTATACGTTGCCGACTTGTACTTCCCAAGCCCTTAGTACAGTGCTCTGCACATAGTAAGGGCTCAATAAATATGACTGAAGGAATGAATGACTAAATGCCACCACTTGTCCATTGGCAAGAATGGCTCTAAATAAACGTAGTAGTGCTGCCAGTGGTTGGTCTGTTTATACTACTTGCTGCATTGGGAATTTAACAGGGAAGGCTTGTCGGCGGAGTATGACCATGAACTCTGATGTCATCATCAGTCGTATTTATTGAGCGCTTACTGTGTGCAGAGCACTGTACTAAGCACTTGGGAAGTACAAGTTGGCAACATATAGAGACAGTCCCTACCCAATAGTGGGCTCACTGTCATCCAGTCAATCAGTCGATTGTGAGCACCTATCATGTGCAAAGCCCTGCAGGGAGTGCTTGGGAAGGTAAAATGGAGTTGGTAGAGACAAAATGAAGATCGGGAGCTGAGTGAGATGGAGCAGGAGAAAAGAGTAGATGGATAAATGGGGGTGAGTTGATGAAACCAATATTCAGCAGTTTAGGAAGGTGAAAAAATAAAGAGGGTCTTAGAGAGATAGAAAACTGTGCCACCCTCGATAAGAAGACAGGGCAGGATGTGTATGTGACGATATCCCAATGAAATGAATCAGAAGATTGCTGTGCACTGCCTATTAATAATAATAATAATAATAATAGCATTTATTAAGTGCTTACTATATGCAAAGCACTGTTCTAAGTCCTGGGGAGGTTACAAGTTGATCAGGTTGTCCCACGGGCGGCTCACAGTCTTCATCCCCATTTTACAGATGAGGTAACGGAGGCACAGAGAAGTGAAGTGACTTGCCCAGCGTCACACAGCTGACAATTGGCAGACCTGGGATTTGAACCCATGCCCTCTGACTCCAAAGCCCGGGCTTTTTCCACTGAGCTACACTGCTTCTCTGAAGAAGTGCTGTTAGTACTGAAGACACATTCATGAATTCCCCTGGGGGCTCCATTCTTAGTTCTTTATTATTTCGGATTAACATGTTAATGAAGAGTGAGCTAATTCAATATTGCTATGTTAACATTCATAGGCAAGATGATAACAGGCTGAGGAGAAACCCGGTTTTCATTTAAATTGTTTCTTTCCTATCAGATCGTTTGGGGTCAGCAAATTCAGACAAAAGTTAATTTCATCTCAATTTTTTATCACCTCAGACAGCTGTTTTATTGAAAGAAGATTTTAGTGGGAGCAAAATATGTCAGTTTGATATCAGTTTTACATTGACAATGGTAGGTGTAGAAACTAGTGTTGTGGGTAATATTAATAATAATAATGGCATTTATTAAGTGCTTACTATGTACAAAGCACTGTTCTAAGTGGTGGGGGAATACAAGGTGATCAGATTGTCCCACGTGGGGCTCACAGTCTTAATCCCCATTTTACAGATGAGGTAACTGAGGCCCAGAGAAGTTAAGTGACTTACCCAAAGTCACACAGCTGACCTGTGGCAGAGCCGCAATTCAAACCCACAACCTCTGACTCCAAAGCCTGTGTTCTTTCCACTAAAGACCATAGCGCTGGTTATTAGAGTTATTTTTTGTTTTCAGTTATTAGCTTGAAAGTGACTATTCCACCTTCAAGGGGTATTGTAAAATCCTGATTTACCTGTCCAAAGAAAATGTGTAAATAAATAGGGGAGAAAGTATTTGGTTTGATAAGGGCTGGTGATTAACTAATAGTGTGGCTCAGTGGAAAGAGCACGGGCTTTGGCGTCAGGGGTCATGGGTTCAAATCCCGGCTCCACCACCCATCAGCTGTGTGACTTTGGGCAAGTCACTTAACTTCTCTGGGCCTCAGTTACCTCATCTGTAAAATGGGGATTAAGACTATAAGCCCCACATGGGACAACCTGATCACCTTGTAAATTCCCCAGCACTTAGAACAGTGCTCTGCACATAGTAAGCGCTTAAGAAATGCCATTATAAATACCTGTTTTTTAAAAAAATAGTGTTTTAAGCACTTAGTATGTGCACTGTCCCAAAAGGCTAGGGTAGATACAAGCAAATTTGGTTGGACAAAATCCATGTCCCACATGGGGATCACGATCTTAATCCCCATTTTACAGATGGGGTAACTGAGGTAAAGAAAAGTGAAGTGTCTTCCCAGGGTTACACAGCTGACAAGGGGAAGGCCCGGGTTGTTTCCAATAGGCCCGCTGTTTCTCTTAGAGCCAGCTGACAGACAGTTCTGCTTGATGCTAAGAGGAATGGGAAACCTGCGGAGGTATTTGACAAGTAGAGTGATGTGTGCAGAAAGATATTTTAGGGAAATAATCAGGGCAGCAGAGAAGTATGGGCTGGAGGGGGAGAAACTGGAAACAAGAATACTAGTGAGGAAGCTGATGGCTTAGTCAAAGTGAGACATGGCAAGCTTCTGGATCCTGCACTTAGTACCTTCTCTGCACACAGTAAGCATTCAGTGTATACGACTGAAAAAATATGCTGGCCACTCGGAGAGAAACAGATGGATACTGGAAATGGTGTGGAGGAAAAAACAAATAGGTTTTGACAACAAAAAGAATATGGAAATTGTAAGAGTTGTAGGGCTCAAGAATAATATCGTGCTGTGGACTCCAGAGAGAGTTAAGGGTGATTGTGTTGTCAAATGTGTAGGCAAACCAATTTCGGGGGAGCCAGTTGGGAAGGAAAAATGAGTTCTGTTTTAACATTTAGAGCTTTAAGTATTAGAAGGTTATCCATGTGGAGCTGTCCTGGATGCCGGGGGAAATGTGAGACTGTCGAGGAGACAGGTCCTATGGCTAGGGAGGTAGATTCGGAAATCTCCTTCTAATATTTGGCCGCTGAAGCCATGGGAGTGGATGAGGGGGTGAATATTGGTGGAGAAGAGAAGGTGACTCAGAATTGGGATTTGAAGGCTATCCACAGTTAGGGTGTGGGAGGGAGAGGAAGAGGCTCTGTCAACTGTGACCTGTACCTTGAATAGAACATTAAATTGTATATCAACAAATAAGAATTGTATCCAAGAGACTCTCATTAGGTGGTGATTATGTGATATCTTCTGATGAATGGGATGGGGAATAAGGCGATCAAAGTCTTGATTGACCCATCGAATTGAGTGGTCACTTCTAACCTATTGTATCAAAAGTTGACCACTTCTCCCCGTAGAACAAAATCAATCAATCAATCAATCGTATTTATTGAGCGCTTACTATGTGCAGAGCACTGTACTAAGCGCTTGGGAAGTACAAATTGGCATCACATAGAGACAGTCCCTACCCAACAGTGGGCTCACAGTCTAAAAGGGGGAGACAGAGAACAGAACCAAACATACCAACAAAATAAAATAAGTAGGATAGAAATGTACAAGTAAAATAAATAAATAAATAAATAAATAGAGTAATAAATATGTACAACCATATATACATATATACAGGTGCTGTGGGGAAGGGAAGGAGGTAAGACGGGGGGATGGAGAGGGGGACGAGGGGGAGAGGAAAGAAGGGGCTCAGTCTGGGAAGGCCTCCTGGAGGAGGTGAGCTCTCAGCAGGGCCTTGAAGGGAGGAAGAGAGCTAGCTTGGCGGATGGGCAGAGGGAGGGCATTCCAGGCCCGGGGGATGACGTGGGCCGGGGGTCGATGGCGGGACAGGCGAGAGCGAGGTATGGTGAGGAGATAAGCGGCGGAGGAGCGGAGGGTGCGGGCTGGGCAGTAGAAGGAGAGAAGGGAGGTGAGGTAGGAGGGGGCGAGGTGATGGAGAGCCTTGAAGCCCAGGGTGAGGAGTTTCTGCTTGATGCGCAGATTGATCGGTAGCCACTGGAGGTTTTTGAGGAGGGGAGTAATATGTCCAGAGCGTTTCTGGACAAAGATAATCCGGGCAGCAGCATGAAGTATGGATTGAAGTGGAGAGAGACACGAGGATGGGAGATCAGAGAGAAGGCTAGTGCAGTAGTCCAGACAGGATAGGATGAGAGCTTGAATTAGCAGGGTAGCGGTTTGGATGGAGAGGAAAGGGCGGATCTTGGCAATGTTGCGGAGCTGAGACCGGCAGGTTTTGGTGACGGCTTGGATGTGAGGGGTGAATGAGAGAGCGGAGTCGAGGATGACACCAAGGTTGCGGGCTTGTGAGACGGGAAGGATGGTAGTGCCGTCAACAGAGATGGGAAAGTCAGGGAGAGGACAAGGTTTGGGAGGGAAGACAAGGAGCTCAGTCTTCGACATGTTGAGCTTTAGGTGGCGGGCGGACATCCAGATGGAGATGTCCTGAAGGCAGGAGGAGATGCGAGCCTGGAGGGAGGGGGAGAGAGCAGGGGCAGAGATGTAGATCTGGGTGTCATCAGCGTAGAGCTGATAGTTGAAGCCATGGGAACGAATGAGGTCACCAAGGGAGTGAGTGTATATTGAGAACAGAAGGGGACCAAGCACTGAACCTTGGGGAACCCCCACCGTAAGAGGATGGGAGGGGGAGGAGGAGCCTGCAAAAGAGACTGAGAAAGAACGACCGGAGAGATAAGAGGAGAACCAGGAGAGGACGGAGTCAGTGAAGCCAAGGTCAGATAACGTGTGGAGGAGAAGGGGGTGGTCCACAGTGTCAAAGGCAGCTGAGAGGTCGAGGAGGATTAGGACAGAGTATGAGCCGTTGGATTTGGCAAGCAGGAGGTCATTGGTGACCTTTGAGAGGGCAGTTTCCGTGGAATGAAGGGGACGGAAGCCAGACTGGAGGGGGTCGAGGAGAGAGTTGTTGTTGAGGAATTCTAGGCAGCGCGTGTAGACAACTCGTTCAAGGAGTTTGGAAAGGAATGGTAGGAGGGATATGGGACGATAACTAGAAGGTGAGGTGGGGTCAAGAGAGGGTTTTTTTAGGATGGGAGAGACATGGGCATGTTTGAAGGCAGAGGGGAAGGAACCAGTGGAGAGTGAGCGGTTGAAGATGGAAGTTAAGGAGGGGAGAAGGGATGGAGCGAGAGATTTCATAAGATGAGAGGGAATGGGGTCAGAAGCACAGGTGGCCGGAGTAGCACTTGAGAGGAGGGAGGAGAGTTCCTCTGAGGATACCGCTGGGAAGGATGGGAGAGTAGCAGAGAGTGTTGAGAGCCGGGGGGTTGGAGAAAGGGGGGAAGAGACTTTGGGGAGGTCGGACCTGATGGATTTAATTTTGTTAATGAAGTTGGAGGCCAGATGGTTGGGGGTGAGGGAAGGAGGAGGGGGAGGAACCGGGGGGCCTGAGAAGGGAGTTGAATGTACGGAAGAGCTGGCGGGGGGTGATGGGCATGGGTGTCAATAAGGGAGGAGAAATAGTTTTGTCTGGCAGAAGAGAGGGCTGAGTTAAGGCAGGAAAGGATAAACTTGAAGTGAACGAGGTTGGCATGGTGTTTAGACTTTCGCCAGCAGCGTTCGGCAGCTCGAGCATAAGAGCGAAGGAGGCGGACAGTGGCAGTGATCCAGGGCTGTGGGTTAGTGGTGCGAGAGCGGCGAAGGGAAAGGGGAGCGAGCGAGTCTAGCTGAGTAGAAAATATTCAGTCTGTTGGATTCCCTCAGTGAATGAATCATTTCCAGGGAATTTTGGGTGCTTGGAGAAATACATCAATTGTCTTGGGCCGTTACAATTTCAGAATTTGTCTTGCATCAGTTACTAATAGAGAAGCAGCGTGGCTTAGTGTCAAGAGCACGGGCTTGGGAGTCAGAGGTCGTGGGTTCTAATCCCGGCTGCACCACTTGTCTGCTGTGTGATCTTGGGCAAGTCACTTAACTTCTCTGTGCCTCAGTTACCTCACCTGTAAAATGGGGATTAGACTGTGAGCCCCACGTGGGACAACCTGATTACCTTTTATCTACCCTTTATCTACCTTTTATCTACAGAGAATCAGCATGGCTCAGTGGAAAGAGCCCGGGCTTTGGAGTCAGAGGTCGTGGGTTCAAACCCCGTCTCTGTCAGTTGTCAGCTGTGTGACTTTGGGCAAGTCACTTAACTTCTCTGGGCCTCAGTTAGCCTCATCGGTAAAATGGGGATTAAGATTGTGAGCCCCCCATGGGACAACCTGATCACTTTGCAACCTCCCCAGCGCTTAGAACGGTGCTTTGCACATAGTAAGTGCTTAACAAATGCCATCATTATTATTATTATTACCTGAGTGCTTAGAACAGTGAGTGGCATATAGTAAGAGCTTAACAAATACTATTATTATTATTATTATTATTATTATTATTATTATTATTATTATTATTATTATTATTATTATTATTATTATTATTATTATTATAGCAGGCCAGAGGCAGGAAAGTGTTAAAACCAAGGGGATAATTGTGCATCAGAGAATCTGGTCACGTATTACATATTTGGCTGAAATTTCCAGTGGATCACCCCCATCTCCTGCAAAAGCTATCTAACCTTTCTTTCTCTGATACTGCCTTCCCTGGTTCCCCTCCTATCGTTCTCATCTCTCCTTGGCCCTTTTTGCCAACTCCTCCTCTTTTTAATTTACTTTTTAATGGTATTTATTCATTCATTCATTCATTCAGTTGTATTTATTGAGTGCTTACTCTGTGCAGAGCACTGTACTAAGCGCTTGGGAAGTACAAATTGGCAACATATAGAGACAGTCCCTACCCAACAACGGGCTCATGGTCTAGAAGGGGGAGATTTGTTAAGGGGGAGATTTGGTAAGCACTTACTATGTGCCAGGCACTGTACTAAGTTCTGCGGTGCATAGAGGTTAATCAGATTGGACATAGTCCCTGTCCCTCATGGACTCCTCAACAAGCTAGGTCTCTTCCCCTCTTTAAAGCCCTACTGAGAGCTCACGTCCTTCAGGAGGCATTCTCAGACAAAGCCCCCCTTTTCTCTGCTCCTCCTCCCCTGCATATTGCCCCTATTCCCTTCGTCTGCTCTACCCCCTTCCCTGCCCCAGAACATTTGTGAATATTTGTTCATATTTATTATTCTATTTACTTTATTAATGATGTACATATGTCTATAATTCTATTTATCTATCTTGATGCTACTGATGCCTGTCGACTTGTTTTGTTTTGTTGTCTGTCTGCCTCTTCTAGACTGTGGGCCCGTTGTTGGGTAGGGATTGTCTCTGTTGTCAAATTGTACTTTCCAAGCGCTTAGTACAGTGCTGTGCATACAGTAAGTGCTCAGTAAATATGATTGAATAAATGAATGAATGAATAAGTAGGAGGGAAAACAGGTAATTTATTCCCCATTTTACAAATGAATTGTACTTTCCAAGTGCTTAGTACAGTAATCTGCACACAGTAAGTGCTCAATAAATATGATTGAATGAATGAAATGAAGAAGTAGAAGTGAAGTGACTTGACACCAAGGTCATACAGCAATTCATTCATTCATTCATTCAATCATATTTATTGAGCGCTTACTGTGTGCAGAGCACTGTACTAAGCACTTGGGAAGTACAAGTTGGCAACATATAGAGATGGTCCCTACCTAACAGTGGGCTCACAGTCTAGAAAGGGGAGACAGAGAACAAAACAAAACATACTGACAAAATAAAATAAATGGAATAAATATGTACAAATAAAATAAATAGAGTAATAAATATGTAGAAACATATATACATATATATAGGTGCTGTGGGGAGGGGAAGGAGGTAAGGCAGAGGGGATGGGGAGGGGAAGGAAGGGGCTCAGTGTGGGAAGGCCTCCTGGAGGAGGTGAGCTCTCAGTAGGGCCTTGGAGGGAGGAAGACAGCTAGCTTGGCAGATGGGCAGAGGGAGGGCATTCCAGGCTAGGGGGATGACGTGGGCCGGGGGTCGACAGTGGGACAGGCGAGAACGAGGCAAAGTGAGAGGTTAACGGCAGAGGAGCAGAGGGTGTGGGCTGGGCTGGAGAAGGAGAGAAGGGAAGTGAGGTAGGAGGGGGCGAGATGATGGACAGCCTTGAAGCCAAGGGTGAGGAGTTTCAGCCTGATGCGTAGGTTGATTGGTAGCCACTGGAGATTTTTGAGGAGGGGAGTAACGTGCCCAGAGTGTTTCTGGACAAAGACGACCTGGGCAGCGGCATCAATCAATCAATCAATCGTATTTATTGAGCGTTTACTGTGTGCAGAGCACTATACTAAGTGCTTGGGACGTACAAGTCGGCAACACGTAGTGACAGTCCCTACCCAACAGTGGGCTCACAGTCTAGAAGGGGGAGACAGACAACAAAACCAAACATACTGACAAAATAAAATAAATAGGATAGATATGTACAAGTAAGATAAATAAATAAATAAATAGAGTAATAAATATGTACAAACATATATACATATATACAGGTGCTGTGGGGAAGGGAAGGAGGCAAGATGGGGGGATGGAGAGGGGCACGAGGGGGAGAGGAAGGAAGGGGCTTATCATCATCATCATCATCAATCATATTTATTGAGCGCTTACTATGTGCAGAGCACTGTACTAAGCGCTTGGGAAGTACAAATTGGCAACATATAGAGACAGTCCCTACCCAACAGTGGGCTCACAGTCTGAAAGGGGGAGACAGAGAACAAAACCAAACATACTAACAAAATAAAACAAATAGAATAGATATGTACAAGTAAAATAAATAAATAAATAGAGTAATAAATATGTACAAACATATATACATATATACAGGTGCTGTGGGGAAGGGAAGGAGGTAAGATGGGGGGGATGGAGAGGGGGACGAGGGGGAGAGGAAGGAAGGGGCTCAGTGTGGGAAGGCCTCCTGGAAGAGGTGAGCTCTCAGCAGGGCCTCGAAGGGAGGAAGAGAGCTAGCTTGGCGGATGGGCAGAGGGAGGGCATTCCAGGCCCGGGGGATAACGTGGGCCGGGGGTCGATGGCTCAGTCTGGGAAGGCCTCCTGGATTGAAGTGGAAAGAGACAGGAGGATGGGACATAGGTGAGACTGATGCAATAATCCAGACGGGATAGGATGAGAGCTTGAACGAGCAGGGTAGCGGTTTGGATGGAGAGGAAAGGGCGGATCATGGCGATGTTGTGGAGGTGAGACAGGCAGGTTTTGGTGATGGATTGGATGTGACGGATTGGATTTATTGAACACTTACAGTGTGCAGAGCACTGTACTAAGCACTTGGAAAGTACAAGTTGGCAACATATAGAGACGGTCCCTACCCAACAACGGGCTCACAGTCTAGAAGGGGGAGACAGACAACAAAACAAAACATGCGGACAGGTGTCAAGTCATTAGAATAAATAGAAATAAAGCGAGATGCACATCATTAACAAAATCAATAGAATAGTAAATACGTACAAGTAAACTAGAGTAATAAATCTGTACAAACATATATACAGGTGCTGTGGGGAGGAGAAGGAGGTAGGGTGGGGGGGGGATGGGGAGGAGGAGAGGAAAAAGGGGGCTCAGTCTGGGAAGGCCTCCTGGATGAGGTAAGTGGCAGAACCAGAACTAGAACCCAGGTCCTTTGACTTCCCCGGACCATGTTCTTTCCACTAGGCCATGCCGCTTCTCTAATCTAAATTATGCTGCTTCCCTCTCAGTTTTCAGTTTATATCCATCCCCCTGACCATCTCCTTTGGCTTCACTACCACCTCTGTAGCCAGATGATCCTCTAATCTACCTCACCAGCCCTGGCTCTTCTCTTCCTGCACCATCTCACATCTCCTACTCCCTCCAACACATCTCTACATGGAATGTCCCACCAGCACAGAAAACTCAACAGGTCTAAAAATGAACTCATCTTCCAATCCAGTCCTGCTAAAGGAGGCAGAAGGAGATATTCATTCTTTCATTCAATCATATTTATTGAGAGCTTACTGTGTGCAGAGCACTGTACTAAACGCTTGGGAAGTACAAGTTGGCAACATATAGAGACGGTCCCTGCCCAACAACGGGCTCACAGTCTAGAAAGAGGAGACAGACAACAAAATGAAACGTAGACAGATGTCAAAATCATCAGAACAAATAGAATCAAAGCTATATGCACATCATTAATAAAATGAATAGAATAGTAAATATGTACATGTAAAATAAATAGAGTAATGAATCTGTACAAGTATATGTACAGGTGCTGTGGGGAGGGGAAGGAGGAGAGGATGAAGGGGGCTTGGTCTGAGAAGGTCTGTTGTCAGAAAGGATTTGTTCATATCGTCTACATCACCATGGGTTGGAATTAATAATAATAATGATGATGGCTTTTATTAAGCGCTATGTGCAAAGCACTGTTCCAAGCGCTGGGGAGGTACAAGGTGATCAGGTTGTCCCACGGGGGGCTCACAGTCTTCATCCCCATTTTACAGATGAGGGAACTGAGGCAAAGAGAAGTTAAGTGGCTTGCCCAAAGTCACACAGCTGACAATGGGCAGAGCCAGGATTTGAACCCATGACCCCTGACTCCAAAGCCCATACTCTTTCTACTGAGCCACGCTGCTTCTCTTTAGGTTTCTAAATGTAAAATTTGCTTGTTTACATTGGACTATCTACCTTGAACAATGGGGGGCCTTCCCGTAGTTGTAGTCGCAATAGTAGTAGCAGCATTTCTTTAGCGCCAACCTCGTTCCTCCCTGACCACCATCTTGAAATGTTTGCTCTTCAGTGGTTTCTTCCACCACTGCTTTCTAACGTGGTCATGTCACCCATATCCTAAAAACACTCTCCCATATCTCCACAACTCCCTCCAGTTATTGCCCCATCTCCCCCCTATCATTCTTCTCCAAAATATTTAAGTATGTTGTCTACACCCACTGTTTCCACTGCTTCTCTCTCTCTTTTTTTAAGGTATTTGTTAAGCACTTACTATCTTCCACATACTGTACTAAGCGCTGGGGTGGAAACAAGCAAATTGTGTTGGACACAGTCTCTGTCCCACATGGGGCTCACAGTCTCCATCCCCATTTTGCATATGAGGTAACTGAGGCACAGAGCAGTGAAGTGACTTGCCAAAGGACATGCAGAAGATATGTGGCAGATAAGATAAGAAGATAAGATATATAAAGCTACATATGCATATAGCTTTAATTCTATTTGTTCTGATTATTTTGACACCCATCTACATGTTTTGTTTTGTTGTCTGTCTCTCCCTTCTAGACTGTGAGCCCGTTGTTGGGTAGGGACTGTCTCTATATGTTACTGACTTGTACTTCCCAAGTGCTTAGTACAGTGCTCTGCACATAGTAAGCACTTAACAAATACGATTGAACGAATGAATGAGTGAATGAATGAATGTGGAAGAACTAGGATTAGAACTCAGGTCCTTCTGATTCCTTGTCCTGTGCTCTATGTACTAATCAACCCTGCCCTCCTCCAATCTGGCTTCCTCCCATTTCACTCCACCAAAAATGCCCTCTCCAAGTCACTAATCATCTTATTACCAAAACCAGCGGCCTCCTTGCAGCCTATTCCTCCTCGATCTCTCAAATGCTTTTGAAACTGTTGACCAACCCCTTCTGCTGAAAAAACGATCTCCCGCTGTTGGGTAGGGACCGTCTCTATATGTTGCCAACTTCTACTTCCCAAGTGCTTAGTACAGTGCTCTGCGCACAGTAAGAGCTCAATAAATATGATTGAATGAATGAATGAATGAACCTGATGCTGATACTGACCTATCCTGGTCTCCTCCCTTCTTTCTGGCCTCTCACTCTTACTCTTCTCTGTGAGCTCCTCTGCTTCTTACCCCTTAACAATGGGAGTCTCTCGAGGCTCAGTTCTGAGCCTCCTTCTATTTTCCATCTACACTATGCCCTGGGAGAACTCATTCCCTTCCATGACTTCAGCTACCATCTCTATGTGGATGATTCCTAAGTTTCCATCTCCAGCATCAATCTCTCTCCTTCCCTGTAGTCTCATATTTCCTCCTGTCTTCAGGACATCTCTGCCTGGGTGACCCGCTGATACCTCAAATTTAACACGTCCAAAACAAAGCTCATCTTCCCACCCAAACCCTGCCCTCCCCCTGATTTTTCCATCACCGTAAACAGTTCCACCATCTTTACAGTCTTACAGGCCTATAACCTCGGCATTATCCTCAACTTATCTCTTTCATTCAAGCCACATATTCAATCTGTCAACAAATCCTTTTGGTTCAACCTTCACAACATCACTAGAATCTTCCCTATCCTCTCTATACAAATTGCCGTCACATTAATCCAACCATTTATCCTCACTCAATCGTATTTATTGAGCGCTTACTGTGTGCAGAGCACTGTACTAAACGCTTGGAAAGTACAATTCCGCAACAGATAGGGACAGTCCCTAGTGGGGGTACAGTGCTAAGCCCAGTAAGTGCTCAATACACACCAATGCGTGATCAATTTCCAATGCAAGACACCCACCACCCGAATGGCTCTGGTTTACAATTTTGGGGGGGGGGGGGGTGCTGAATAAAACTATTGGGTTATGATGGGGGAGGGATTCATTCATTCATTCAATCATATTTATTGAGCACTTATTGTGTGCAGAGCACTGTACTAAGCTCTTGGGAAGAACAAATCAGATGAGAGGGCAAGGCTCAACCTTTTAAATAAAGGGGGTGGGGGAGGAGGAGAAAGGGGGCCACGAAGCAGCTGCATCCGGAGTGGGAGTGTGGGGAGAGCATCTAGTGTTTAGCCCAGTTCTTGGCAGAGAGTAAGCGCTTAAGAAAGGGCGTGATAATTTACTGCCCTGCCTTGATTACTGCATCAATCTCCTCTTTGACCTCCTTGCCTCCTGTGTCTCCACACTCCAGTCCATACTTCACTCTGCACCCTGGATCATTTTCACTCTGCAGTCTGTTTTATATAGCCCATTCCTCAGTACCTGCTACAAGTGATATAATAATAATAATAATGGCATTTATTAAGCGCTTACTATGTGCAAAGCACTGTTCTAAGTGCTGGGGAGGTGACAAGGTGATCAGGTTGTCCCACAGGGAGCTCACAGTCTTCATCCCCATTTTACAGATGAGGTAACTGAGGCCCGGAGAAGTGAAGTGACTTGCCCAAAGTCACACAGCTGACAATTGGCGGAGCCTGGATTTGAACCCATGAACTCTGACTCCAAAGCCCATGCTCTTTCCACTGAGCCATGCTGCTTCAATATTGAATAACATTAAATATTATTAAATATTAATAGCAAGTTATTATATGATAATAATTATGACACTTGTTAAGCATTTACTATGGTGAGCCCATAGTAAGCTGCCTTGTTAGAGACTGTTTGTGATCTTGTAAAACAACAGCAAGAAACAGACTTTGCAAAGCTTCTGATGGGCTCTACCTGAGACAGGTGGTAGCTGGCCTGTGAAGGCGGAACATGGAGGGAGATGTGGCCTTCTCTCCCTGCTCTACTTGTTAAAGGCCTGAATTAATCAATGACCGCCCGGTAGAGCCACAGCTGTGACGACTAAGGCAGATAAAAGCCAGTCACTTCGAATCACCAGGAAACACCCACAGAGAAGCAGGAGAAAACAACAGCACTTGAGAGGAAATAGAGAAGGAAGCAGCATTTGGGAGAAGTGGCGAGCAGAGGAGATTTGCAGCTTCAGTGATCCTTGTCATCAGGAACTTTTCCCAACCTTCCACCATGGGATCAGCAGAACAGGCCCCCTTGACCAGCAGACTGGTGTTGGACCTTCGGTGGAGTGAGTGAGTGCGAATATTTATGTGTCACTCCCTTGCGTGTTGGTAAAACTAAGTAAAAACCTTTCCACAGTAACATTGGTGGTTTGGTTTGACTCTCTATGTGTCACTGAGGCTACCCCACTCCAGGAAAGTCTTAATTAGTATGAGCCGGGGGCTCGTGACTGGGATCAAGACTATGATTAAACCTTATTAATTCATTCAATTGTATTTATTGAGTGCTTACTGCATGCAGAGCACTGTACTAAGCACTTGGGAAGTACAAGTTGGCAACATATAGAGACGGTCCCTACCCAACAGTGGACTCACAGTCTAGAAGGGGGAGACAGACAACAAAGCATATTAACAAAATTAAAAACACACCTTTTCCAAGAGGCTTTCCCTGACTAGGTAATAGTTTCCTGTTCTCCCACTCCCTTCTGCATCACCCTTGCACTTTAATTTGCACCTTTTATTCACCCCTTCCTCATCCCCATAACACATATGCACAGATCTGTTCTTTATTGATTGATATTAACGTCTGTCTCCCCATATAGACTGAAAGGCAGGGAACATGTCTTTTATTTTGTTATATTGTACTGTCCCAAGCACTTAGTAGAGTGCTCTGCACAAAGTAAGCACTCAATAAGTGCCATTGATTTGTTGCTTGTGAGCCTTCTGCGGGATAGTGACTATGTCCAACCTGATTATCTTGTATCTACCCCAGAATTGCTTAGCACATTATAAGTGTTTAGCAAATACCATTAAAAAAATTACTATCAGTGGCATTTTCTTTGAAGATAAAGGACAGAGGGAGAGAGAGAGAGCAAATGATCTCATTTTCCTCTGCAATCTTCAACCCCTACATAAGCTCCCATTTTCTAGATTCCTGCTGAGCATATCAACCACATGGTGTAGTAGATAGAGCATAGTCTGGGAGTCAGAAGATCATGAGTTCTAATCCCAGTTCTGCCACTTGTTTGCTCTGTGACCTTGGGCAAGTCACCTCACTTTTCTGTGCCTCAGCTACCTCATCCATAAAATGAGAATGGAAACTATGAGCCGTACATAGGACAGTGACCATGTCCAAACCAATTTGCATGTATCCACCCCAGCACCTAGTACAGTGTCTGTCACATAAGTACTTAACAAATACTATTATTATTATTATTAATAATAATAACCAAATGGAATCCCCCAGGTTGTTCTTTAGTCAAAACTTTCCTGCTCTGATGGTGCAGGGTCCCTATAGTTCTGCCTGTCTCACTTCTCTACCACAATGAGTTGTGGTTTGGACTTTGAGTTATAAGAAATGTAGTCAGAATCACTTCCATGAGATGAGCAGCAGACTTTCTGCCACTGTCTTTGGGAGAAAAACGTTCCCAATTTCATATACATACTAATATATCTCAGGCTTAAATCAGTATGTGTGCAACGATGGAGATAGATATACATAGGAAAACATATATGTTTCCCCCCCATAAGGCAATAGAGAGAAAGAGATGGAGGAACTGTCATCATCTTTGCACTGTTCCCCTTCAGCATGAGTTTTAAAGATTTACAGTTACTTGGGGGACAGCCACAAAGCTTCCTTTTCCAATACGCTAAAAAACACAAAGCAAAAAAACCCCAAAAAACAAAGCAAAAAAACCTTATATTTAGTTCTTGCTTGAATGAAGTCTCATGATACAGTTCAAAGTGATTTACTCATATAATAAATTTTATTCCATCAAATAGTTGTGCATAAAGATATGAATGTCATATATCCTGGAGTTAGTCCCTCATGATGACGGATTCTCCCTCCGAGTTTCTTAATATCCTGTTCTTCCTCCATTTCTCAGCACAGATTCCTGGGCACTCCCAGCCCCCCTCCTCGGTGATCAGGGAACCTCTATTTCTCAGATTTTTCTTTAATCTCCTGTTTCTGTCTGGGTGAGACTCAGAGGACATTTGGGCAGTTGCTCTGCCCACAGTAAGCATTCAATAAATATGACTGAACGAATGAATGAAGTTCAGGAATTTGGAGAGGGGCCTGAAGAGACATGGGAGAATAGATGTACCTGGTTGCCGTTGTCTGCCTTCTCTCTACTCCCTAATCCCCCGCTGAGGAAAGCCACATGGGTACTCCTCACACATGGCGCAGTGGATAGAGCATGGGCCTGGAGTCAGAAAGTCATGAGTTCTAATCCTGGCTCAGCATCTTATCTGCTGTGTGACCTTGGGAAAGTCACTTCATTCTCTGGGCCTCAGTTCCCTCATCTGTAAAATGGGGTTTGAGATTGTGATCTTAACATGTCCACCGCGATCTGCTTGTATCCACCCGCAAACTTAGAACAGTGCCTGGCACATAGCACTTAACAAATACCATAATAACAAATACCATATATGTTACCAACTTGTATTTCCCAAGCGCTTAGTACAGTGCTCTGCGCACAGTAAGTGCTCAATAAATATGATTGAATGAATGAATAATAATAATAATGTTATTATTATCCTTATTAAAACTCTCTCTTTTTCAGTGGAAACTCCCCAAGGACAGGGAATGTGTCACTGGATTAATCTATTTTTCCCGAGTGTTTAGTAGGAATATCCCAGAGCAATCAATCAATCATATTTATTGAGTGCTTACTGTACATAGAGCTCTCTACTAAATACTTGGGAGAGTAAAACAGAACAGAATTGGTGGACTCAGTCCCTGCCCACAGTGAGTTTACAGTCTAGAAGGGGAGACAGACGTTAATATGATTAAATAAGTTATGGATGTGCACATAAGTGCTGTGGGGTGAATAAAGGGTACAAATCCCAGTGCAAGGGTGATGCTGAAGGTCTTTGAGAAGTAGCTAGGCCCAGGGGATAGAGTATAGGCCTGGGAATCAGAAGGCCCTGGATTTTAATCCTGCTCCTCCATTTGTCTGCTGTGTTGCCTTGGGGAAGTCACTTAATCTCGCTGTGTCAATTACCTCATCTGTAAAATGGGGATTGAGACTGTGAATCCCACATGGGACACAAACTGTGTCCAACCTGATTAGCTTGTATCTATCCCGGGGCTTTGTATAGTAATAATAGGTGCTTTCCAAATACCATAAAAAAGGAGACACCGCTGAAATCAGCCCTTTCTTCTCCATCCAAACTATTACCTCATTGATCTAAGCACTTGTCCTATACCATCTTGACTAATAATAAATAATAATAAAACTGATGGTATTTGTTAAGTACATACTATAGGCCAGGCACTGTACTAAGTACTGGGGTGGATATAAGCAAATTGGTTTGGACACAGTTTATGTCCCACTTGGCGTTTACAGTGCCAACTTGTACTTCCCAAGTGCTCAGTACAGTGCTCTGCACACAGTAAGTGCTCAATAAATATGATTGAATGAATTAATTAATCTCCATTTTACAGATGAGGGAAGCGAGGCTCAGAGAAGTTAAATGACTTGCCCAAGATCACACATCAGACACGTGGCCGAGTCAGGATTAGAAACCTCAACCTTCTGACTCCGAGGCCTGTGCTCTATCCACTAGACCATACTGCTCCTCTTCTGTATGTTTTCTCTTCTGACCTCCCTTCCTTTTGTCTCTCCCCACTCCAGTCCATGTTGCAGTCTGCTGTCTGGAACATTTACCTAGAAAACCATCCAGTTCATCTTTCCCCATTCAAGAATATCCAGTGGTTGCCCATCCAACTCCACATCGAACAGAAACTTCTTATCATTGGCTTTAGAGCTTTCCAAAGAGCTTTCCACCTCCCATCTTACCTCTCTGATCTCCTCCTGCAGCTCAGCCCATGCACTTCGCTCTGCCAGCGCCAACCTTCTCACTCTATCTTGATTTCATCTGATCGTCACTGACCCCTCGCCCACATCCTGACTTTGGTCTGGGATCCCTCCCTCTTCATATCTGACATGCGATCTCTCTCCCCACTTTCAAATCCTTATTAAAATCCCATCTCCTCCAAGAGGCTTTCCCCGACGAAATGCTCATTTCCTCTTCTCCTGCACCCTTCTAACATGCCCATTCCACTTGGATTTTCACCCTTTATCCGCCCTTCCCTCCACTCTAAATTATTGATGTACATATCTCCTTCCCCTCCCCATAGCACCTTTATATATTCATTCATTCAATCGTATTTATTGAGCACTTACTGTGTGTAGAACACTGTACTAAGCACTTGGGAAGTACAATTTGGCAACATACAGAGACAGTCCCTACCCAACAGTGGGATCCCAGTCTAGAAGGGGGAGACAGAGAACAAAACAAAACATATTAACAAAATAAAATAAATAGAATAAATATGTACAAATAAAATAGAGTAGTAAAATGTACAAACATATATATACATACAGGATATATGTGTATATATGTGCATGTATGTGTATATATATGATATCTGTGTATATATGTTTGTACATGTTACTCGTACATATTCACTATTCTATTTTATTTTGTTAATATGTTTTGTTGTCTGTCTCCTCCTCCTAGACTGTGAGCCAGCTGTTGGGTAGGGACCGTCTCTATATGTTGCCAACTTGTACTTCCCAAGTGCTTAGTACAGTGCTCTGCACACAACAAGGGCTCAATAAATAGGATTGAATGAATTTATTAATATCTGCATTTGATTATTCATTTATATTGATGTCTGTCTTCCCCTCTGGAATGTAAGCTTCTTGTGGTCAGGGAACTTATATTCTAACTCTGGTATATTTTACTCTCTCAAGTATTCAGTACAGTGCTCTGGCCACAGTAAATGCTCAATAAATATGATTGGCTGATTGCTTTCTTAACCAATAATTAATCGGAGAGGGAGAGAAGCAGAATGGCTTACTGGAAAGAACACACGCTTGGGAGTCAGAGGACCTGAGTTCTAACCTGGCTCCTCCACTTGTCTGCTGTGTGACCTTGGGCAAGCCATTTAACTTCTCTGTGCCTGTTACATCATCTGTAAAATGGGGATTAAGGCTGTGAGTCCCACGTGGGACAACCTGATTACCTTGCATTTACCGCAGTTTTGGCACATATTAAACACTTATCAAATACTATTATTATTATCATTGTCTGTCTCCCACTAGATTGTAAACCCTTTGGGAGTAGATATTGTGTCTACTTACAAAATACAATGCTCTACAGCGTAGTTTAGTGGAAAGCACGTGGGCTTGGGAGTCTGAGGTTGTGAATTCTAATCCTGACTCTGCCACTTATCAGCTGTGTGATTTTGGGCAAGCTACTTTACTTCTCTGTGCCTATTACCTCATCTGTAAAATGGGGATTAAATCTGTGAGCCCCACATCGGACAACCTGATAACCTTGTATCTGCCTCAGTGCTTAGAACAGTGCTTGGCACATAGTAAGCACTTAACAAATGCTATCATTATTATGATTACATAGAATAAACACTCAAGAAATAGCTTTGATTGGTCGAGTAGCTAGGCTTAAATTGTTGATTTGCGTGCTGTCTGGGTAACAGAATCCTACCAAAATTCTGCATTGCCAATATGAATTTTTGGTGTGTGTATGGCTTTCCTGGTACTGATTCAACACCTAAGTTTTCCATGTTCTTGTTATTTTAATGGCCGTCTCCTTCTCTAAACTGAATGTTCCTTATGGGTAGGGAAATTCCCTACCAACTCTGTTGTACTGTACTCTCCCAAGTGCTTAGTATAGTGCTCTATGCACATTAACTATGTGCACATTGAGAGGCAGCATGGTTCAGTGGAAAGAGCACGGGCTTTGGCGTCAGAGGTCAAGGGTTCAAATCCCGGCTCTGCCACTTGTCAGCTGGGTGACTTTGGGCAAGTCACTTAACTTCTCTGGGCCTCAGTTACCTCATCTGTAAAATGGGGATTAAGACTGTGAACCCCCCGTGGGACAACCTGATCACCCTGTAAACTCGCCAGCGCTTAGAACAGTGCTTTGCACATAGTAAGCGCTTAATAAATGCCATCATTATTATTAACTGCTCAATAAATAACATTGATTTAAATATTCGTTATCATCAGCTGATAGGACCTGACTGATTGAATGAAGCTATTTCTAGTCATTAGGAAGTCTTCCTGAGGTTTGCTCTAGGGCCCAGTGATCTGATTAAAGGACCAAGCATATTGCTCTCAGAGCTTCCTGCCAGTCTGTGTTTCCACAGTCCTGATTTGGCACTAGCCTGCACTTCCTTCAGTCAAACAAAGGTCTGGACATAAAATTAAGGCAGCCTCCCAGCAACGTGCATTTATTCATTCATATTTACTGAGCACTTACTGTGCACAGAGCACTGTCCTAAGCACTTGGGAAAGAACCATAGAACAATAAACAGACACATTCCCTGTCCACAACCAGTTGAGCAGCTGAGAAAGCACTCAAAAAATACCATTGATTGATAGCCTGGAGGATTCCTTGGAGTGGGGAGATAGGGACTCTGTGTTTATTTTTTGTTTTAGTTTTCATTCATTCAATCATACTTATTGAGCACTTACTGTGTGCAGAGCACTGTACTAAACACTTGGGAAGTACAAATAAGCAACATATAAAGACAGTCCCTACCCATTTCGTTTTCTTTTTTTCATTCATTCAATCGTATTTATTGAGCGCTTACTATGTGCAGAGTACACCTGCACACCTGGAAACCTCCTCCAGGAGATCTTTCCAGACTGAGCCCCCTCCTTCCTTTCCCCCTCCACCCCCTCCCCATCCCCCCCACCTTACCTCCTTCCCCTCCCCACAGCACATGTATATATGTATGTATGTATTACTCTATTTTATTTGTACGTTTATTCTAATTATTTTATTTTGTTAATATGTTTTGTTCTCTGTCTCCCCCTTCTAGACTGTGAGCCCACTGTTGGGTACGGACTGTCTCTATATGTTGCCATCTTGTACTTCCCAAGCGCTTAGTCCAGTGCTCTACACACAGTAAACACTCAATAAATATGATTGAATGAATGAATGCAGAGCACTGTACTAAGCACTTGGGAAGTACAAGTTGGCAACATATAGAGACGGTCCCTACCCAACAGTGGGCTCACAATCTAGAAGCGGGGGACAGAGAACAAAACAAAACATATTAACAAAATAAAATAAATAGAATAAATATGTACAAATAAAATAGAGTAATAAATACGTACAAACACATATACATATATACAGGTGCTGTGGGGAGGGGAAGGAGGTAAGGAGGGGGGGATGAGGAGGGGAAGTGGAAGGAGGGGGCTCAGTCTGGGAAGGCCTCCTGGAGGAGGTGAGCTCTCAGTAGGGCTTTGAAGGGAGGAAGAGAGCTAGCTTGGTGGATGTGGGGAGGGAGGGGATTCCAGGCCAGGGGGATGACGTGGGCCAGGGATCGACGGCGGGACAGGTGAGAACGAGGCACAGTGAGGAGATTAGTGGCAGAGGAGCGGAGAGTGCGGGCTGGGCTGGAGAAGGAAAGAAGGGAGGTAATGGACAGCCTTGAAGCCGAGGGTGAGGAGTTTTTGCCTGATGCATAGGTTGATTGGTAGCCACTGGAGACTTTTGAGGAGGGGAGTAACATGCCCAGAGTGTTTCTAGACAAAGACGATCTGGGCAGCGGGGTGAAGTATGGATTGAAGTGGGGTGAGACAGGAGGATGGGAGATCGGAGAGGAGGCTGATACAGTAATCCAGACGGGATAAGATGAGAGCTTGAATGAGCAGGGTAGCGGTTTGGATGGAGAGGAAAGGGTGGATCTTGGCAATGTTGCAGAGCTGAGACCGGCAGGTTTTGGTGACGTCTTGGATGTGAGGGGTGAACGAGAGAGCGGAGTCGAGGACGACACCAAAGTTGCAGGCTTGTGAGACGGGAGGGATGGTAGTGCCGTCAACAGTGATGGGAAAGTCAGGGAGGGAGTAGGGTTTGGAAGACAAGGAGTTCAGTCTTGGACATGTTGAGTTTTAGGTGGTGGGCAGACGTCCAGATGGAGATGTCCTGAAGGCAGGAGGAGATGCGAGCCTGGAGGGAGGGAGAGAGAGCAGGCGCAGAGATGTAGATTTCCAGAAAAATGATCTAGGCATCAGGATGAAGTATTGACTGGAATGAGGAGAGAAAAGAGCCAGGGTGGTCAGCGAGAAACTGATGAAATAAAGATGTGAATTGATAATCAACATTATCATTATTATTAAATAATAGCTCAAAGTTTCTGGGGACCAAATGCCTACAAATATAATGCCATTTATTCTTCGAAGATAAGATCGGGTTCAGAACCCTACAGTAAACCCAGAAGATAAGACTGGCTAATGGCACCATTAGTTAATATTAAATGGAAAAACTGAAAGCAAACACCAGAATCCCTTTAGTGATACTCATCACATGCAATTACGTAGTTTTTTTCCGAGTGAGCACTGTACTAAGCGCTTGGGAGAGTACAGTACAACAGAATTAGTAGGCATGTTTCCTGCATAGAAGGAGTTTAGTGTCTACAGGGGGAGACTGACAGGCCATGCAGAAAACAAGCTTTAATACACATAAGAAAGGGAAGACTTTCTAAGATAAGTGGCCTGAAAGATGGATAATAATAATAATAATAATAATAATAATAATGATAATGTTGGTATTTAAGCGCTTACTATGTGCCAAGCACTGAGACTTTGCCAATCAGAAGATTGCTGTCCATGACGTCAGGTGGACTTCATAATACTGATTCAGAGAACCTCTCTGGACTCATCAGCGCTTAGTACAGTGCTCTGCACACACTAAGCACTCAATAAATACATTTGAATGAATGAATGAATCTAGCCTCCTCAGCATGGAAAATGACCGAGAAGTGGAATCCTGAACAATCCCTGCTCTTACCAGAGCCCGATAAACTTCTATTTCTAGGGTGGCACCAGGGATTTAGTTACTCTCCCAAGTGCTTAGTACAGTGCTGGGCCCACAGTAAGCTCTCAATAAATGCCATTGATTGGCTGAATAATCTTGGCATGCTCTAACTAGAAATGTTCACAGAGGAGGATGCAGAACTATCCACATTGAGTTACAACAGGCAAGCACGATTGATGTTGGGGAAATTCTTGTCTGAGGAAGGTGGGAAGAAATTTTTTTTCCTCGCCTCGGATGACAAGGAGAACCAGCGTGGCTCAGTGGGAAGAGCACGGGCTTTGGAGTCAGAGGTTGTGGGTTCGAGTTCCGGCTCCGCCACATGTCTCCTGTGTGACGTTGGGCAAGTCACTTAACTTCTCAGAGCCTCGGTTACCTCATCTGTAAAATGGGGATGATGACTGTGAGCCCCGTGTGGGACAACCTGATCACCTTGTATCCCCCCAGTGCTTAGAATGGTGCTTTGCACATAGTAAGCGCTTAACAAATGCCATTATTATTATAATTATTATTAAGGAGCCCAAAGAAACAGCCTGGGCCTAATCCGATTATCCTGTACACTCCCCAGGTCTTAGCATGGGATCTGTCACAAAGTAGCACTTAATCATATTTATTGAGTTTTTACTGTGTGCAGAGCACTGTACTAAGTGCTCGAGAGCATACGATAAAGCAATCTAAAGTCACATTCCCTGTCCACAATAAGCTTACATTCTAGAGGGATGATGATGGTGAGGATGATGAGGATGACAATGATGCTGATGATAATACTGATGATAATAATACAACAATAATAATAACAACAAATGTAATCACTTAGATGTGGGGGATGGGGAAGAATGCTTAGAAATGGAATCTCCAGTGGAAAAAAACAAACGTGTCTCTGAAGCAGCGTGGTTCTGTAGAAAGAGCCTGGGCTTGGGAATCAGAGGTCATGGGTTCCAATCCCAGCTCTGCTGCTTTTCAGCTGTGTGACTTTGGGCAAGTCACTTAACTTCTCTGTGCCTCAGTTACCTCATCTGTAAAGTGGGGATTGACTGTGAGCCCCACGTGGGACAACCTCATCACCTTGTATCCTTCCCAGCGCTTAGAACAGTGCTTTGCACAAAAGTAAGAGCTTAATAAATGCCATCGTTATTATTATTACACCTCCTCCGGGAGGCCTTCTCATACTGATCCCCCTTTTTCCTCTCCTCCTCCCCATCCCCCCACCCTACCTCCTTCCCCTCCCCACAGCACTTGTATATATATTTGTACAGATTTATTACTCTATTTTACTTGTACATATTTACTATTCTATTTATTTTGTTGTTGATGTGCATATAGCTTTAATTCTATTTGTTCTGACAATTTTGACACCTAGCTACATGTTTTGTTTTGTTGTCTGTCTCCCCCTTCTAGACTGTGAGCCCACTGTTGGGTAGGGACCGTCTCTATGTGTTGCCAACTTCTACTTCCCAAGGGCTTAGTACAGTGCTCTGCACACAGTAAGTGCTCAATAAATATGATTGAATGAATGAGCTGTCAAACGCAGCCTTGCAGCCAGGTTTAAAATCATTAGAAAAAGAATGTTTGAGTTCCTACTGCATGCAGAGCAATAAACTACATGTTTATGGAGAAGCAGCGTGGCTCAGTGGAAAAGAGCCCGGGCTTTGAAGTCAGAGGTCATGGGTTCAAATCAAGGCTCCATCCCTTGTCAGCTGTGTGACATTGGGCAAGTCACTTAACTTCTCTGTGCCTCAGTTCCCTCATCTGTAAAATGGGGATGAAGACTGAGAGCCCCCCTTGGGACAACCTGATCACCTTGTAATCTCCCAAGTGCTTAGAACAGTGCTTTGCACATAGTAAGTGCTTAATAAATGCCATCATTATTATTATCATTATTATTATGTTTGGGAAAGTACTATAAAGTTAGTTGAGATAACACCCGCCCTCAAAGAGTTTTCAATCTACTGTGTGCAGAGCACTGTACTAAGCAGTTGGGCAAGTTAAGCATTAGTAAATGTGATCCTTACCCTCAAGGAACATGCAGTCTACTCTGTGGAGAGCAGTTGGAAGAATACAAAAGGGTTTGTGGACCTGATCCCTGGCCTCAAGGAGTTTACAGTCTACCCTGTTCAGAGAACTGAACCAGGCAGTTGGGAGAGTACAATAGCGTTAGCAGATGTGCTCCCTGACCTCAGGGAGCTTTCAGGCTAGCAGAGGAGATGGAGAGAGGGAAGAAATTGTAGATGGAAGGAAATCTATGGTGCTCCAGTAGCTGTTGGCGGGGAGGGAGGGAAGGTCTACCCAGTATTGTAGGTGGGGCAACAGTGCTAAAGCGAATGGCCTCGTGTAAAGAGCATGAGCCTGGGGATTGGAGGATCTGGGTTCTAATCTCTGCCATTTGCTTGCCGTGTGATCTTGGACAAATCATTTAACTTCTCTACGACTCAACTTCCTCATCTGTAAAAAGGGAATTTAATGCCTCTTAGACTGTGAACCCCATGTGGGACAAAGATGGAGTCCATCCTGATTATCTTACTCTGCTGCCCGGATCATTTCTCTAAAGAGAAATGTTCAGCCAATGTCTCCCCACTTTCCAAGAATCTCCACCTTGGCATTAAACAGAACCTCCTTCCTGTTGGCTTCAAAGCATTCAATCAGTTATCTCTCACCTACCAGACCTTGCCGAATACCTGCTACAAGCCGAATCATACACATCACTCCTCCATTGCAAACCTACTCATGGTACCTTGATCTCAGACAGACTGGGTCCAACTCAAGTTGCTTGTATCCACCCCAGTGGTTAATACAGTGTCTATCACATAGTAAACACTTAAAAAAATGCCATTATTATCATTACTGTTATTATTTATCTCACAGACAATCCCTTGCCTATGCCCTTTCTCTGGGATGCAACTCCCTCCCCCTTTATGTTCGAGAGTCTCCCCACGTCCCAAGCCATTCAAAAATCACATCTCCTCCAAGAGGCCTTCCCCAACTAAGCATTCAACTTGGATCTATATAATAATAATAATAATAATAATAATAATAATAATAATGATATTTATTAAGAACCTACTACATGCAAAGCACTGTTCTAAGTGCTGGGGAGGTTACAAGGTGATCGGGTTGACCCACGGGGGTTCACAGTCTTAATCCCCATTTTAAAGATGCAGAAACTGAGGCACAGAGAAGTTAAGTGATTTGCCCAAAGTCACAAAGCTGACAAGTGGCAGATCCGGTATTTGAACCCATTACCTCTGACTCCAAAGCCCGGGCTTTTTCCATTGAACCATGCTGCTTCTCTATCCTGTGAGCACTTGATGTTCACCTCACCCTCAGCCTCCCAGCACTGATGTACATATCCATCATTTATTTTAGTATCTGTCTCCCTGTCTATAGACCTTAGGCTCCTAGTGGGCTGGGGAACGTGTCTACTAGCTGTGTTGGTAGGGTACAATTACTCTCACAAGAGTGAGGAACAGTGCTCTGCACACAGTAAGCACACAATAAAAATCACTGATAGGCTGGATGATTGATGCCTCTACCCCAATGCTTAGTACAGGCTTTGACACATAGGAAGGGCTTAAGAAACGCCACTATTGTTATTATCATTGGGGAAATACTGAGTGGAGAAGTGAGAGATAATCAGGGATGACCTTCTGGAGGAGATATGATCATCTGTGGGACTGTTTTATTACCCTACCAGATAAGCTACTATTTATTTGTCCTCTAGACTATATGTTCCTTGTGGGAAGGGAAAATATCTACCAACTCTGTTTTATTGTGCTCTCCCAAGCACTTAGTAGAGTGCTCTGCACACAATAAGTGCTCAATAAATACAATAATTATGGTATTTGGTAAGCTCCTACTCTATGCCAAGCACTGTTCTAAGTGCTGGGGTAGATACAAGATAATCAGGTTGGACACAGTCCCTGTCCCACATGGGGCTCACAGTCTTAACCCCCACTTTACAGATGAGGTAACTGAGGCACAGGGAAGTGAAGTGACTTCCCAAGGTCCCACAGCAGACAAGTGATGGAGACAGGATTAGAACCCACATCCTCTGACTCCCAGGCGTGAGCTTTTTTTCCCCAGACATATCAGTCAACCCCCTAGCCAGGACACCTCTAACGGGAGGCATCAGTCACTCGGAGTGCATTAAAGTTTCAATTTTTTACAAATCTCTTTTGCCTGCAATCATACCTCTCCTATCTAAATTATTGGGCTCCTGCTAATTTTTCTGGCTGGTGTAGTCATTTCTTTTGCAGAGAGTAACCATCCTGTGGCCCTAGTATCGGTTGGTATATGGTGGGAGAAAACTGGAACTCTTCAAAGGCTCAAACTAGACTCTCGCCTTCCGGAGTTGGCATTTGTCAACAGCTCATCGAGCATAAGTTCTGAATTCTTGAGAAACAGTCTTGTTAGCACAACTCCCAAAGCATTTGGAACATCAAACAGCTGTCTCCAAGTGATGCTGTTACAAAATAATCTGAAACAAATGGATTGAATATTCCTACAAATGTTCAAGGGAGGGGCACAGTGTCTGGCAAAGTGCAATGGGTATTTGACAGAAATCAAAACATCTGGAGAGTTTGCATGGGAGAGGAAACCTCAGCTGTGTTTAGGGAACTGGCAGACAACTCACCTCATTTTTTGTTTCCTAGAATATTTCTACTTCATTCATTCATTCAATCATATTTATTGAGCACTTACTTTGTGCAGATCACTGTACTAAGCGCTTGGGAAGTACAATCAATCAATCAATTGTATTTATTGAGCACTTACTGGGTGCAGAGCACTGTACTGAGCGCTTGGGAAGTACAAGTTGGCAACATATAGAGATGGCCCTACCCAACAGCGAGCTCACAGTCTAGTCTACTTGCATGTGAATAGATTTGCCCCCAAATTCCCAAGTATCTGGGCAGGGATAGTTAATTTTTTCTTTTCTAAGATTTACAATGACCTAATAATCTTATTACCATTATTATTATGATTCACAGTGACCTTCTTGCAGGTAATAATAATAATGATAGCATTTATTAAGCACTTACTATGTGCAAAGCACTGTTCTAAGTGCTGGGGAGGTTACAAGGTGATCAGGTTGTCCCGCGGGGGGCTCACAGTCTTAATCCCCATTTTACAGATGAGGTAGCTGAGGCACAGAGAAGTGAAGTGACTTGTCCAAAGTCACACAGCTGACAACTGGTGGAGCTGGGATTTGAACCCATGACATCTGACTCCAAAGCCCATACTGTTTCCACTGAGCCATGCTGAGGAACGTGTCTACCAACTCAGTTGTATTGTACTCTCCCAAACACTTATTAAATTGTTGTGCTCACGGTACATAATCAATCAATCTATGATATTAATTGAGCGCTTACTTTATGTTGAGCACTGTACTGAGGGCTTTGGAGAGTACAATACAAATGAGTTAAACATTCCCTGTCCACAATATAATCGTTTGCTTGATTGATTAATTAAGAATGCGAATCCGCTTAATCTTTTCCTCTTGGGGTTAGAAGCAATAAAAGCAGCAAGAAGCTTTTTTTTTTTCTTTTCTTTTCTTTCTGTATTTTCTTTCAGTGAAGAATGCTTTCATGATCTTTTAGGATCCTTTATGCACAGTGTCAGTGACTTCAAAATGGACCCTAAATTCCTGCTGATCTGTTAGCTTTTGGGTTTGTGACTGTGTTACCACTAGAAAATGGGAAAATGAATTATGGACAGGCATTATATACGACAATATTATTTTATTGTGCGCACTGTGCTTTTCACTGTTCAGGTTGTGGCCCCAGTCAATTAATCAATGGTATTTACTGAATGCCTACTGTGTGGAGAGTACAATGCAAGACTTTGTAGACAAATTCCCAGTTCCAGCAACGAGTTTTTTTATTTTCAAGATATACCCAGACACACAGGGACAAGGATAGACTTTTTTTATGGAACTTGTTAAGCCTTTACTATGTGCCAGGCACTCTATGAAGCTCTGAGATAGCTACAAGCTAATCAGGTTATACACAGTCCCTGTCCCACAGTCTTAATCACCCTTTTACAGATGAGGTAACTGAGGCACAGAGAAGGGAAGTGACTCGCCCAAGGTCACACGGCAGACAAGTGGCAGAGCTGGGATTAGAACCCAGATCCTTCCAACTCCCAGGTCTGTGTTCTATCCATTAGGCCATGCTGCTTCTCTTTTTAAGATTGCTTTCTACCCTCATAAGGCAGAGGGGATAGAGGGACCTGTTGTAATTCAGTGCTTGAAATCTTTTCCATTAGAATTGATTTTGAGGGAATAATTAGATCCCAGAAGGAGGGATGGAATCTGGGAAAGTAAAGGGAAACAACGAACTGACTCTCAATGGGGTGGTATATTCGTGAATTGGGCTACCACCTCCTTTAGGATAGTTTGTTTCCCTTTCAACAATTGTTTTGGAGACGTTTTCTCTAGTGTTTTGGAGAGGAATCACTTTAAGTGTGTTACTAAACCCATCTCGAGTTTGGTGTATTTTGCTCATCAGAATTGAAATGTTGTCAAGCCAAAAAGGCCTTTGGCAGCAATTAAACTTAAATAACCCTTCTGCTAGCTTTTGCCAATAAAAACATTCCGTAAACATATTTTCCTTATGAACATCAAAGTGAATAAAATGTCATCTATGCCTAGGAGAGACAGGGTCCAGAGGTGGAAAATGCTGAAAGGTTTCCACTCTGCTGGGTTGTATTTCCGCTCCCTCCTAGCGTGGAGTACTTATTTGTATTTATCCTGAAAAGATCCGTACTCTTTATTTTTCAAATCATCTGAAAATGTTTGCTTATATGAAAGTTGTTGGAAAGTGGTAGATATTGATTGCTTGCTGAGTTAGAGGGACGTGGAATCTCTCAGAATTAAGTAGTTGTGCCAAAAGCAAGACATATTGAATAATAAAACTCTTACTGTGTTCAGCGTTGTTTTGTGTGACTCCAAATTTATTTATAGATGGTGACTTTATAATGGCATTCAGTGTATCTATGCTTTACGAATTGCAAATGCACCCAGAGGGAGAGCTCAACCTCATCAAATTTATCATCTCAAAAATAAGCACACAAACAAATCAGCCAACGTCTCTCATTGTATGAAGATGGATGATTGCTATACTAAGTTGTTTTTACCTTGGAATTAATTTCTGTGGTTTAGATGATGATGACTCGTTCACTGTAAACTGTAGCTCTAAGGTGTTGCAGTGTGATTAATAATAATAATAATGACATTTGTTAAGCTCTCATTATGATGATGATGACATTTGTTAAGTGCTTACTATGCACAAAGCACTGTTCTAAGCACTGGGGAGGATAGAAGGTGATCAGATTGTCCCACGTGGGGCTCACGGTCTTCATCCCCATTTTCCAGATGAGGTAACTGAGGCACAGAGAAGTTGTTTCTTGCCCAAAGTCACACAGCTGACAAGTGGCAGAGCTGGGATTTGAACCCTTGACCTCTGACTCTCAAGCCCGTGCTCTTTCATTTACCAGGCACTGTGGTGGATGCAAGCAAATTGCATTGGACACAGTCCCTATCCCCTGTGGGGCTCACAGTCTCAATCCCCATCTTACAGATGAGGTAACTGAGGCCCAGAGAAGTGAAATGACTTCCCCAAGGTCACATAACAGACCAGTGGAAGAGCTGGGATTAGAACTCATGACTTTCTCCCAGGCCCGAGCTCTAACCACCAGATCATGCTGCTTCGAAATTCTTAGGCATCTAGCAAAGCTGAATTCAGTCACCAGGCACACTGCTAGAGACTTATATGTGCCATTTGTAAAGTTAAGTGTAGCATCCAGATTCATTCATTCAATTGTATTTATTGAGCGCTTGCTGTATGCAGAGCACTGTACTAAGCACTTATGATTGTGGGAATCAATCAATTGTAGTTACTCAGTGCTCACAGAAGCAGCGTGGCTAGAGAAGAAGTTTGTACATATTTATTACTCTATTTATTTTACTTGTACATATTTACTATTCTATTTATTTTATTTTGTTAATATGTTTTGTTGTCTGTCTCCCCCTTCTAGACTGTGAGCCTGCTGTTGAGTAGGGACCGTCTCTATCTGTTGCCAACTTGTACTTCCCAAGTGCTTAGTACAGTGCTCTGCACACAGTAAGTGCTCAATAAATATGATTGAATGAATGGAGTGGCTCAGTGGAAAGAGTCCGGGCTTTGGAGTCGGAGGTCATGGCTTCAAACCCTGGCCCCACCAATTGTCAGCTGTGTGACTTTCGGCAAGTCACTTCACTTCTCTGTGCCTGTTACCTCATCTGTACTACTTCTATTTATTCTGATGACTTGACACCTGTCCATTTGTTTTGTTTTGTTGTCTGTTGCCCCCTTCTAGACTATGAGCCCGCTGTTGGGTAGGGACCATCTCTATATGTCACCAACTTGTACTTCCCAAGTGCTTAGAACAGTGCTTTGCACTCAGTAAGCACTCAATAAATATGATTGAATGAATGAATGAAATGGGGATTAAGACTGTGAGCCCCCCATGGGACATCCTGAACACCTTGCAACCTCCCCAGAACTTAGAACAGTGCTTTGCACATAGTAAGTGCTTAATAAATGCCATTATTAGCATTATTATTACAGAGCAATAGAGTTGGTAGACAAATCCTTGCCCACAGGAATCTGACAGCCTAGGCAATAAAATACACTACAAATGGGTGACAAGGATACGTGCATAATGATTTTGGTTCTTGCTAGGTGCATACTATGTACTAAGCCTCTAATCTGTAGGATCTTCCTCTAGACTATAAACTCCTTGTGGTCAGGCAACATGTCTACTAACTCTGTTATACTGTACTCCAAGTGCTTAGTGCACTGCTCTGCATATAGACAAGCACTCAGTAATGTGATTAATTGATTGATTGATGAAATCACTGTATTTAGCAAAGGGACAGATAGAAGAAAAACAGAAGACAAAGTCCCTCTCCTATAAGGGGCTTATAGTCTAATTCGGAGGGAGAAGAGATAAAATCTTCATTCTACAGATGAAGGTAACTGAGGCACAGAGAAGTTAAATGATGTGTTTGTTCAGCACTTACTATGTGCCAGGCACTGTACTAAGCACTGGGGTGGATACAAGCAAATCGAGTTGGATACAGTCCCTGTCCCACGTGGGGCTCACAGGCTCCATCTCCCTTTTACAGATGAGGTAACTGTGGCACAGAGAAGTGAAGTCACTTGCCCAAGGTCACCTAGCAGACAAGTGGCAGAGCAGTGATTAAAACCCATGACCTTCTGATTCCCAGGCCCATGCTCTTTCCACTATGCCATGCTCTTTCTATATTATATTATAGAAATAATATATATAATATAATATATATAATATAATATAATATATAATATAATATATAATATAATATATAATATAATATATAACATATCATATTTCTATAGTATATTTTATATATATATATATATATATATATATATTCACATGATTCACTTACCTGTAAATTATTTCTGCATCTATCAACCACGATAGACTGTAAAATTACCATGGGCAGGGAACGTGTCTACTAACTCTGTTGTACTCAACCATCCCAAGTGCTTAGTATAGTGCTTTGCACACAGTAAGTGCTCTAAAAGTACCACTAACTGACTGACTGGCATATCATGTTGTACTAACTCTACTGTACTCTCCCAAGTGCTTTAGAGAAGGAGCGTGGCTCAGTAGAAAGATCCTGGGCTTTGGAGTCAGAGGTCATGGGTTCAAATCCCAGCTCTGCCAATTGTCAGCTGTGTGACTTTGGGCAAGTCACTTCACTTCTCTGGGCCTCAGTTCCCTCATCTGTAAAATGGGGATTAAGACTGTGAGCCCCCAGTGGGACAACCTGATCTCCTTGTATCTTCCCCAGCACTTAGAACAGTGCTTTGCACATAGTAAGCACTTAATAAATGCTATCTTTATCATTATTAGTACTTGTCAGCTGGGTGACTTTGGGTAAGTCACTTAACTTCTCCGTGCCTCAGTTACCTCAACTGTAAAATGGGGATTAAAACTCTGAGCCCCATGTGGAACAATCTGATCACCTTGTAACCTCCCCAGTGCTTAGAACAGTGCTTTGCACATAGTAAGTGCTTAATAGATGCCATTAAAAAAAGGGCTTATAAAAGTGATGTATGCAGAGGAGCTCAACAATATTGTTTATTGTATTTCTTAGGTTGTGTGACTTTGGACAAGTCACTTGACTTCACTGTGCCTGTTACCTCATCTGTAAAATGGGGATTAAGACTGTGAGCCCCATGCAGAACATTCTGATCACCCTGTAACCTCCCCAGTGCTTAGAACAGTGCTTTGTGCATAGTAAGTGCTTAATAAATGCCATTAAAAAAAGTACTTATAAAAGTGATGTATGCAGAGGGGCTCAACAATATTGCTTATTGTTGTGGTATTTCTTAAATTGTGTGACTTTGGACAAGTCACTTAACTTCTCTGTGCCTCAGTTACCTCATCTGCAAAATGAGGATTAAGACTGTGAGCCCCCTGTGGGACAACGTGATCACCTTGTAACCTCCCCAGTGCTTAGAACAGTGCTTTGCACACAGTAAGTGCTTAATAAATGCCATCATCATCATTATTATTATCATTATTATTATTATTACAATGTTCCAGGCATTGTATTCAGCCCTGGGGTGGATCCAAGCAAATTGGGCTGGTCACAGTCCTTGTCCCATGTGGGGCTCACGGTCTCAACCTCCATTTTACCGATTAGGTCACTGAGGAGCAGAGAAGGGAAGTGACTTCCCCAAGGTCACATGGCAGATGAGTGGTGGAGTCAGAATTAGAACCCAGGTCCCTCTGCCTCCTGGGCCTGTGCTCTATCCACTAGGCAACGCTGCTTTCCACTGAGCCCATGCTACTCAATGGTTACTATCAATTCATTCATTCAATTGTATTTATTGAGCACTTGCTGTGCACAGAGCACTGTACTAAGCACTTGGGGAGTACAAATTGGCAGCATATAGAGACGGTCCCTACATTACAACGGGCTCACAGTCTAGAAGGGGGAGACAGACAACAACACAAAACATGTGGACAGGTGTCAAGTCAGAATGAATAGAAATAAAGCTAGGTTCATTCATTCATTCAATCATTTTTATTAAGCACTTACTGTTTGCAGAGCACTGTACTAAGTGCTTGGGAAGTACAAGTTGGCAACGCATAGAGATGGCCCCTACCCAACAACGGGCTCACAGTCTAGAAGGGGGAGACAGACAACAAAACAAAACATGTGGATAGGTGTCAAGTCAGAATGAATAGAAATAAAGCTAGATTCATTCATTAATTCATTCAATCGTTTTTATTAAGCACTTACTGTGTGCAGAGCACTGTACTAAGTGCTTGGGAAGTACAAGTTGGTAATGCATAGAGATGGTCCCTACCCAACCACGGGCTCACAGTCTAGAAGGGGGAGACAGACAGCAAAACAAAACATGTGGACAGGTGTCAAGTCAGAATGAATAGAAATAAAGCTAGGTTCATTCATTCATTCAATCATTTTTATTAAGCGCTTACTGTGTGCAGAGCACTGTACTAAGTGCTTGGGAAGTACAAGTTAGCAATGCATAGAGATGGCCCCTACCCAACAAAGGGCTCACAGTCTAGAAGGGGGAGACAGACAACAAAACAAAACATGTGGACAGGTGTCAAGTCAGAATAAATAGAAATAAAGCTAGATGCACACCATTAACAAAATCAATAGAAGAGTAAATATGTACAAGTAAAATAGAGTAATAAATCTGTATAACATATATACAGGTGCTGTGGGGAGGGGAAGGAGGTAGGGTGGGGGGGTGGGGAGGAGGAAAGGAAAAAGGGGGCTCAGTCTGGGAAGGCCTCCTGGAGGAGGTGAGCTCTCAGTTGATTGATGATTTTTTTTTCCTCAGTCCAAGCCATCACCATTGATGGCACAGCCCTGCAGGCATTGTCCAACTTGCAGAGTCAGGACTAGAATCTAGGTCCTGAACCCAGAACAAACAGCAGAGGTCCCATAAGAGACATAGAGGGTCTTGGAAACCTGAAGGTGGGAAGGATGACATTATGGTTCCATCGCTGGAGTAATTCTGAGAGGAAACAAACACTTTCAAAAGATGCCATTTTGGAAAAGACCAAGTGATTAACAATTTTTGTCCATCTGGTCTACGGATACATGACTGAATCCCCTGCTACCCTTTCCAGGCTGCCCCAACCTCTACCAATGGAAAGGGGACTGATCACCTTTTAACCTCACCAGCACTTAGAACAGTGATTGGCATAATAAATGCCATCATTTTTACTATTATTATTAGTTGGATCATGGCAAGAGGGGAGAGTGAATGTCATGTAGATGAAGAAGCACCAGTGTTGATAACTTCTGAATAAGGTGATGTTTTTATTAACGAAAGCAAAACCATTCTGCAGCATAAAGCTATTATTTGGAAGCAGATGGCTTAAACCCAGAACTGTAGGATGCTTGGAAGTTTGCTTGAGGGCGTTCTCCTTTTTTATGCCTCTTGACCATATGCAATGTTAAACCCTGGGCTTTCCTTTTTTATCTTTCTTTCTTTAAGGAGAAACAAGGAACAGAACAGCTTTGTTTATGCAAGCGGTTTTAACGGAGCGTCATGATTGATTATAACAAGGTGATACAAAATGCAATGTTGTCAACTAAACGGAAAGATAATGAACTCCTGCAGTATGCTGCAAGCTAAGGCACTCCCAGAATGTATTGGTCTCGTGCTGTGATTATTAACTCATGCTCCGTCTGCAGATAATGTTGTGGTTCTTCATTATTGTGCAAATTCTGCTACTGCAGGGCTGTTGTTTTTTGTTGTTGTTGTTGTTACCATATTTAAGTGCTTACTTTGTGTCAGGCACTGTTCTAAGCACATGGGTACGTGCAAGGAAATCAGGTTGGACACAGTCCATGTCCCACATGGGGCTCACAGTCTAAATTCCCACTGGATTAGGACCCAGGTCTTCTTGACTCCCAGGGCAAAGGTTTGCCCGAGTAATCCAACCCTGATTAAAGCATAATCAACCCAGACTATGTTGCACCTTGTGTAAAGAACACTGAGTAAACACTTGGGAGAATATGATACATAGTAGACAGGACAACTTCCCTTAGAAAGCTTACATTCTAGCAAGAGAGAGAAACACTAATATACATTAAAGGTAAAAAGAAGTAATAAGAGCATAATAATCAATGGGATTGATTCAGTGCTTACTGTGTGGAGGGAACTGTACTAAGTGCACAGAGTAAGCCCTCAATAAATATGACTGAATGAATACTAAGCTCTTGGGAGAGTACAGTACAACAGAGTTTGTAGAAAGGTTCCCTGCCCAGGCTGAGTTTACAGTGTAGTATAAAGATAAGTAAATAAGTGCAGTGAGTGAGAGCCTACCCATGGTGATGCTGAAGCAGCTGCTGGGGGAAATAGATTTGGGAGATGAGAGATTAGTCAGGAAAAGCTTTCTGGAGGTGATAGGATTTCAGAAGGTCACTGAAAATGTGGGTAGTGTTGGTCTTCCAGATATGGAATCGATCAATCGTATTTATTGAGCACTTACTGTGTGCAGAGCACTGTACTAAGCACTTGGGAAGTACAAGTTGGCAACATATAGAGACAGTCCCTACCCAACAGTGGGCTCACACTCTAGAAGGGGGAGACAGAGAACAAAACCAAACATATTAACAAAATAAAATAAATAGAATAGATATGTACAAGTAAAATAGAGTAATAAATATGTACAAACATATATACAGGTGCTGTAGGGAAGGAAAGAAGGTAAGACGGTGGGGATGGAGAGGAGGATGAGGGGGAGAGGAAGGAGGGAGCTCAGTCTGGGAAGGCCTCATGGAAGAGGTGAGCTCTCAGTAGGGCCTTGAAGGGAGGAAGAGAGCTAGCTTAGCTGATATGGGGAGGGAGGGCATTCCAGGCCAGGGGCATGATGTGGGCCAGGGGTCAGCGGCGGGACAGGCGAGAACGAGGCACAGTGAGGAGATTAGCAGCAGAGGAGCGGAGGGTGTGGGCTGGGCTGGAGAAGGAGAGAAGGGAGGTGAGGTAGGAGGGGGTGAGGTGATGGACAGCCTTGAAGCCCAGGGTGAAGAGTTTCTGCCTGATGCGCAGATTGATTGGTAACCACTGGAGATTTTTGAGGAGGGGAGTAACATGCCCAGAGCGTTTCTGGACAAAGACAATCCGGGCAGTGGCATGAAATATGGATTGAAGTGGGGAGAGACAGGAGGATGGGAGATCAGAGAGGGGGCTGATGCAGTAGTCCAGACGGGATAGAATGAGAGCTTGAACGAGCAGGGTAGTGGTTTAGATGGAGAGGAAAGGGCGGGTCTTGGCAATGTTGTGGAGCTGAGACCGGCAGGTTTTGGTGACGGCTTGGATGTGAGGGGTGAACGAGAGAGAGGAGTCGAGGATGACACCAAGGTTGCGGGCTTGTGAGACAGGACAGATGGTAGTGCCATCAACAGTGATGGGAAAGTCAGGGAGAGGGCAGGGTTTGGGAAGGAAGACAAGGAGTTAAGTCTTGGACATGTTGAGTTTCAGGTGGCGGGCAGACAACCAGATGGAGATGTCCTGAAGGCAGGAGGAGATGCAAGCCTGGAGGGAGGGGGAGAGAGCAGGGGCAGAGATGTAGATCTGGGTGTCATCAGCATAGAGATGATAGTTGAAGGGAGAAGGAGAGGTCAACCTTGAAAGAGATGGGAGTGAAGATTCTCAGAGAACTTTAGACATCAACTTTTGAGAAATGTTAACCAAGAGGTTATTGATTTTTCACAAAACCATATTCACATAGTCTTGAAAACGTGGACTAAACTAGTAAATGTCATTTTCAATGACTTCAGGAAATGATAATAATAATAATAATGGCATTTATTAAGTGCTTACTATGTGCAAAGCACTGTTCTAAATGTTGGGAAGTTACAAGGTGATCAGGTTGTCCCACAGGAGGCTCACAGTCTTAATCCCTATTTTCCAGATGAGGGAACTTAGGCCCAGAGAAGTTAAGTGACTTTCCCAAAGTCACACAGCTGACAGTTGGCAGAGCTGGGAATCGAACCCATGACCTCTCACTCCAATGATAATAATGATAATAATGATAATAATAATAATAATAATAATAATAATGGCATTTATTAAGCACTTACTATGTGCAAAACACTGTTCTAAGTGCTAGGGAGATTACAAGGTGATCAGGTTGTCCCAGCGGGGGCTCAGAGTTTTAATCCCCATTTTACAGATGAGGTAACTGAGGCCCAGAGAAGTTAAGTGACTTGCCCAAAGTCACACAGCTGACAATTGGCGGAGCTGGGATTTGAACCCATGACCTCTGACTCCAATGCCTGTGCTCTTTCCACTGAGCCATGCTGCTTCATTCTGGGAAATGCTCTCCCAACTCCATTTATTTCAGCTGAGTAGAAGGTAACCTAGTGGAAAGAACACTCGCCTGGGAGTCAGAAGACCTGAGTTCCAATTCTGGCTCCACCACTTTCTGACTGCATCACAACTTCAAACACCCTAATTATTATTATCAAATAGTGCTTAGAAAGAACCATTTGATCTATAGTTGATATGTACAGAAATGCTAGTGGTGGTTGAGAACTCACAAATGCATAGTTCAGGCATTAGTGGAGGATGGAAGGAGGTAACCTGTGGAGAAAATAAATTAATTGAGTGAGGCTTCCTGGAGGAGATATGATTTAGAAGGGATTTGTATATGGCTAGAAATGTAGTCTGGCCAATTGGAAAGAGGAGAGTGGCCAGGGGTCAGAAGCAGGAGAGATGAAAACAGGGCAGACTAAGTTAAATTGAAAGGATTGAAGAGTCAAATTTGGGTGAAGTAGCAGGAGAAAAGAGTGGATAAATGGAAGGGAGAGAGCCTGTTGAGAGATTAAAAGTGGATGGTAGTTTCTGTATAATGCTAGGAGGAGTAAGTAACAATTGAAGATTTTGGAAATTTAGGAAATGTACTGAATGTCATTTTAAAAACGTGATCTGGCCAGCAGAGGAAGTTTGGAAAGAGACTGAGAGTCCAGTGAGAAGACTGATGCTGTAATCATGCCAGAATAATAATAATAATGATAGCATTTATTAAGCACTTACTATGTGCAACGCACTGTTCTAAGCACTGGGGAGGTTCAAAGTGATCACATTGTCCCACAGGGGGCTCACAGTCTTAATCCCCATTTTACAGATGAGGTAACTGAGGCCCAGAGAAGTCAAGTAACTTGCCCAAAGTCACACAGCTGACAATTGGCAGGGCTGGGATTTGAACCCATGACCTCTGACTTTAAAGCCCGGGCTCTTTCCACTGAGCCACGTCTAGGGCCTGTATCAGGCCAGATCACTGCCCCCAAGGCCCAGGCTGGACTGTCTACCAAGCCCCTCAACCCCACCTTTCCTCACCCACTCATGGAGAAATCTTCCCCTTCCCCTCCCTCCCCGGGAGTATGTGAGGAAAGCAGGAGTAAACCTGAGGGCAAAGATGGAGAATTAGGATCTAAGAATACCAAGTGCCTGGATCCAGACTTTGGTTTTCCCATATGTTGACTGTGGCAAAAATCTCCACTCCCACTGTGGCCATTAATTAGTACAGGACAGGAGAGTAAGTAAGCATGAGTGACAATCAGTCAATCAACCTTTCTCATTTATTTAGCGCTTACTGTGCTGTGCTAATCAATAGTCTAGACCAAACTTGGTGAAAGCTATTGCTTGCTTGTTCAAGTGCCGCAGAAACCATATTCAGACCCTGAGCATGGAGATAGTTCAGGGGTGAGTGAGAAGGGGAGGGTGAGAGGGAGCATGAGAGAAAGAAATGGGGCAATCTATGCTGGCCAGAACGAAGGTGGCATCCCCCATCCCCTCTCCCTAGACATTGAAAGCTCCTCTCTCAGTCAATGACTGGTATTTGTTGAGTGCTTACTGTAGGCAGAGCACTGTACTAAGCACTTGGAAGAACACAATATGACAGACACATTCCCTCCCCACAAGGAGCTTCTAGTCTAGTTGGGGAGAGAGACAAATTGGGGCTGAGCCCTCAAAGGACTACATTCCCTTCCACACCCAGTCAGACACACCGGCAGCTGAGATCTGAGCCCGAAACACGACAAATTCCATGCTTGGAGCCCAGGAGTTGTAGCCCCCAAAGCCCCTTTGTTAATCTATGTGCTCTGCACATACTAAGCGCTCAAAAAATATCATTGATCGATTTGGTCCTGGGCTGATCAAACCTGGAGATTCTTTTGGATCAAGAGCCAAGAGCAGATCCTGAAAATGTGTGGAGGCGAAATTGCCGGACGTTAGCCACCAACAGAGAGTTGTTGTTGAAAGAGAAGGTGCCAGGGATGTTTAGGATATTTCTAGGGTTGAAGACTTCAGAAATACCACCCAGCCTTACCTCCTTCCCATCCCCACAGCACCTGTATATATGTTTGTACGTATTTATTACTCTATTTTACTTGTACACATTTATTCTATTTTATTTTGTTAATACGTTTTGTTTTGTTGTCTGTCTCCCCCTCCTAGACTGTGAACCCACTTTTGGGTAGGGACCGTCTCTATATATTGCCAACTTGTACTTCCCAAGCACTTAGTACAGTGCTCTGCACACAGTAAGTGCTCAATAAATACGATTGAATGAGTGAATGAAAATAGGGAAGATGATGGTGTGACCAATGGCGATGGGAAAGTTAGATGCAGGAGAGGATTTGGAAAGGTTGATGAGGAGTTGAGCCTTAGACAGCGTGGTTCAGTGGAAACAGCCTGAGCTTTGGAGTCATGGGTCATGGGTTCTCATCCTGGCTCCGCCACCTATCAGCTGTGTGACTTTGGGCAAGTCAGTTAACTTCTCTGTGCCTCAGTTACCTCATCTGTAAAATGGGGATTAAGTCTCTGAGCCCCACATGGGACAGCCTGATCACCTTGTAACCTCCCCAGGGCTTAGAAAAGTGCTTTGTACCTAATAAGCACTTAACAAATGCCATCATTATCATTATTATTATTAGAAGGTGGCCATGGAACATCCATGTTGAGATGTCCTGGAAGTAGGAGAAGGTCTAGTGTTTTAATTCCGGCTCCACCAATTGCCTGCTGTGTGACCTTGGGCAAGTCATTTCACTTCTCTGGGCCTCAGTTAGCTCATCTTTAAATGGAAATTGAGACTATGAGCCCCACATGGGATAGGGACTGTGTCCAACTCAATTTGCTTGTCTCCACCCCAGCGCTTAGTGCAGTGCATGGCAGATAGTGAGTGCTTAACAAGAACCACAATTATTATTTTTATTAGGCTTATGGAGGGTAGGAGCTGGGGCTGCCACATTGAGGTGGTAGTTAAAGTCATGGCAGTGAATGAGCGTGAAGAGAGGAAAAGATGGGGAATGCAAACTGGAGCAGTCCAGCAGGAATCCTGAAAAGTAACAGATTACCAGGGGATGGGTTTGAGCAGCGTGGCTCAGTGGAAAGAGCACGGGCTTGGGAGTCAGAGGTCATGGGTTCTCATCCCAGCTCCACCACTTATCAGCTGTGCGACTTCAGGCAAGTCACTTCACTTCTCTGGGCCTCAGTTACCTCATCTGGAAAATGGGGATTAAGACTGTGAGCCCCATGTGGGACAACCTGATCACTGTGGATCTCCCCCAGTGCTTGACACATAGTAAGTGCTTAACAAGTACCAAAATTATTAAATCTGGGTGAGGATCAGCATGAGAAATCTGGGTGAGGACCAGAGTGAAAAAGCAGTCTCAGAAAGGTCAGAAAGGCTGAGCTTTATTCCACATGGCAAGTTGGACTTCCCTCTCAGTAGGACTGCACTTATTTTTAGTTCTTCACATGTGGTGAATTGAACTTCCCCCTTGGGAGGGATACACTTATTTTAAGTTACTTGAACACGGTGAATTGAACTTCCCTCTTGGGAGGAATACACTTACTTGGTTATCCACGTGTGGTGAAGCTCCTAGCCCTGAGGAGACGTGCAGTGGGACACATGCTTATCCTACGGTCACTCGCTTCCCAGCGCTTAGAACAGTGCTTTGCACATAGTAAGTGCTTAATAAATGCCATCATCATTATTCGTGCACAGTTTCCAGAGACAGAGAGGGCATCATCCCACGGCTTCTCACCTTGCGTGGACAGAGAGGAACATCCCACCCTCTGGGGGGGTGCTAAACCCAGCCGGCTGCTGCAAATCTCAATCTGCCTCCCAGAATGTCAGAGGTGGTGAATAATTACTACCCATCCGTCCTAGTTGCTCAATCTTCCAGATTCCACTTGTCCAATCTCCAGGGCCTCCGGAAACATGGTCTGCCACATCTTATTTGGTTAGCACAGGAGGTGAGAGATACCTTCTTCTGAATTTCTGGCCTAGGGTGTCCAGGCCTGCTTCTGAGTTCTGCCTTGCTAGCTGGGACAGTCATGAGATAGCATTTTGTTTTGTTTTTCCCACGGTATTTGGTAAGCACGCACTTCTAGACTGTGAACCTGCTGTTGGGTAGGGATCGTCTCTATATGTTGCCAACTTGTACTTCCCAAGCACTTAGTACAGTACTCTGCACACAGTAAGCGCTCAATAAACACGATTGAATGAATGAATGCCAGGCACTGTTCTAAGCACTGGGGTAGATACAAAGTAATCGGGTTGAACTCAGTCTGTGTCCCACATGGGGCTCACAGTCTCAATCCCCATTTTACAGATGAGGGAACTGAGGCTCGGAGAAGTGAAGTGACTTGCCCTAAGTCACAGAGCAGAGAAGTGGTGGAGCTGGGATTAGAACTCAGGTCCTTCTGGCTCCCAGGCCCGAGCTCTAACAATCTGGATACTCTATTTCTGATTTTGGCACTGAGATGGCGGGCACCCAAGTTCGCCTTGACACTGTGGCTGCCAACCACCGGCTGTTTCATGGTGCCAGTTCACTTGCTGCACTCCCCCCCTCTAGACTGTTGGCTCGTTGTGGGCATGACTGTCTCTTTATTGCTATATTGCACTTTCCCAAGTGCTTAGTACAATGTTTTGCACACAGTAAGCACTCAATAAGTACAACTGAAAGAATAAATGATTCCTGCATGGAAGAAAACCTTTGCACACACACATCAGAAGTGCTTATTCATTCATTCATTCAATCATATCTCTTGAGCACTTACTGTGTGCCAAGCACTGTACTAAGCGCTTGGGAAGTACAAGTTGGCAACATATAGAGACGGTCCCTACCCAACAGTGGGTTCACAGTCTAGAAGGAGGAAAAAGACTACAAGACAAAAAATATAAACAAAATAAAATGAATAGAATATGTACAAATAAAATAAATAAATAGAGTAATAAATATGTACACACATATATACAGGTGCTGTGGGGAGGGGAAGGAGGTAAGGCGGGGGGGAGGGGGGAGGGGGAGGAGGGGGAGAGGAAGGCGGAGGCTCAATCTGGGAAGGCCTCCTTATTATAAAGAAGCAGTGTGGCTCAGTGGAAAAAGCCCGGGCTTGGGAGTCAGGGGTCGTGGGTTCTAATCCTGGCTCCGCCACTTGTCAGCTGTGTGACCTTGGGCAAGTCACTTCACTTCTCTGTGCTTCAGTTACGTCATCTGTAAAATGGGGATTAAGACTGTGAGCTTAATGGGGGGCATGGACTCTATCAAACCTGATTCACTTGGATTCATTCAATTCATTCATTCAGTCAATCGTATTTGAGTGCTTACTGTGTACTTTTCATTCATTCATTCAATCCTCTTTATTGAGCACTTACTATGTGCAGAGTACTGCACTCTGGACCTCTCTAGGTTTTGCAAGGTTCAAAAGAGGCTGAGCAGAGGCTGAAACACGCTTTGCTTTCTGGAGATCGGGGGCCTTGGACAAGTACTTACAACAATCTTACATTCAAAAAACGCTGATAACGAAAATCTGGGATGCCATGACCCTGAGTCCCATGTGGACGAGGATTGTGTCTGACCTGATTATCTTGTAACTATTCCAGCCCTTAGCACAGTGCTTGGTTTAAAAACTTCTTTAAGAGCTGGGATTTGAACCCATGACCTCTGACTCCAGAGCCTGTGCTCTTTCCACTGAGCCATGCTGCTTCTCACCTGTAAAGTGGGGATTGATTTTTTACTCTGTTTTACTTGTACATATTTACTATTCTATTTATTTTGTTAATGATGTGCATCTAGCTTTAATTCTATTTGTTCTGACAACTTGACACCTGTCCACATGTTTTGTTGTCTGTCTCCCCCTTCTAGACTGTGAGCCCGTTGTTGTGTAGGGACCGTCTCTATATGTTGCCAACTGGTACTTCCCAAGGGCTTAGTACAGTGCTCTGCACACAGTAAGTGCTCAATAAATACGATTGAATGAATGAATGAATGATTGAGACTATGAGCCCCATGTGGGACAGGGACCATTTCCAACTGGATTTGCTTGTACCCACAAAAGTGCTTAATACAGTGCCTGACACACAGTAAATGTCACAGGCCTCAGGTTGGGACCGATCAGGACCCTACCGGACAGGGGGAGCCTTGCTGACATGTAGTAGAAGTCAAACCAAATCTCTGATAACCAAGGTGACTGTGAAAAGTGTTTTACTTAGTTTTACAAACATGCAAGGGAGCGACACATACCCACACTCACTCCTCTCCACCAAGGGTCTAATACCAGTCTGTGGTCAAAGGAAGCCATTAGGGATAGTAGCTGTGGCCCCACGTGGCAGTCACCATCTCTATACGTTGCCAACTTGTACTTCCCAAGGGCTTAGTACAGTGCTCTGCACACAGTAAGTGCTCAATAAATATGATTGATTGATTGATTGATTGGTCCAGGCCTGAGCTCTCTTCCTCCCTTCAAAGCCCTACTGAGAGCTCACCTCCTCCAGGAGGCCTTCGCAGATTGAGCCCCCTCCTTCCTCTCCCCCTCCCCATCCCCCCTCCCTACCTCCTTCCCCTTCCCACAGCACCCATATACGTGTTTGCACAGATTTATTACTCTATTTATTTTACTTGTACATATTTATTATTTTATTTATTTTGTTAATGATGTCCATCTAGCTTTTTTTTCTACTTATTCTGGTGTTTTGTTTTGTTGTCTGTCTCCCCCTTCTAGACTGTGAGCCCGTTGTTGGGTAGGGACCGTCTCTATATGTTGCCAACTTGTACTTCCCAAGCGCTTAGTACAGTGCTCTGCACACGGTAAGTGCTCAATAAATATAATTGAATGAATGAATAGAACCAGGAGAGAAAGCCATGCCTCCCTCTACGCCCCGCCTCCACAGACCAGCCATCACCTTTCTTAGGTAGAGCCCATCAGTAGCTCTGCAGAATCTTTTCCTTGTTGTTGTTTACGGGATCACAAACAGTCTCCAACAAGGCAGCTTTGGGCTTACCACAGTAAATGCTTAACAAATGCCATTATTATTATTATTGTTATTATTATTACATCGCTTGAACCAGGGACTGAGGGATGGGCTATTAAAGACAGACCAGACTGGAAAAATCTTTGCAGCTGAAATGGGAGGGATTCTCCCCACCGATCTGCCCGGTGTCACCCCCAACGTGAACCCCGTGACAACAGCTAGGACCTCAATGGGCTGTCTTGGCGAGCCCTGGGAAACTGCTCCAGGGAAGGGGAGATATATGTTTGTACATATTTATTACTCTATTTATTTATTTATTTTACTTGTACATATCCATTCTATTCTTTCTATTTATTTTATTCTGTTACTATGTTTGGTTTTGTTCTCTGTCTCCCCCTTTTAGACTGTGAGCCCACTGCTGGGTAGGGACTGTCTCTATATGTTGCCAGTCTGTACTTCCCAAGCGCTTAGTACAGTGCTCTGCACACAGTAAGCGCTCAATAAATACGATTGATGATGAAGTATTGGGCTAGGAATTGCTTGCTCCTGCCCACCTTGCGAGCTCTAGCTAGAAATCAAGGTTGCGTACTGGTGGTTCAGGTGTAGCGATAACACATGCATGACTGAGCTGGTGTCTGGAAGAATAAAGAGCTCATATGTTCTACCTGAGGACTCTGTCCGCTTTGACATTCCCAAAGATATTCCTCATGGAAATCCAAAGGACTCCTCACTGTCAGTCACCCACCTGCCTCCTGGCCCGGTTGGTGCGTGATGCCACTCCACACTATCTGTCCACCTAGCCACCAAGCCCCAGATATTTGGGCCTGGATGAAGTCTCGTCCAAAAGTTTATTGTGGGCCAGGGAGCCTCCATGTCCTCCGAGTAGCCCCAGGGAGATGATAACAGGGATTATGATTCCCAGTTCCCAGATGAGAAACCTGGGGCCAAGAGAGGTTATTTCAATTGCCCGGAGTCACATAAGTTTAAAGGGCAGTCTGAGAAAACGCTCCATTCTCCCGCTATCCAAAGCGAAGTCTTTTCCAATTGGATGGTGATGTTTATGACTGCAAAATAAACTATTTGCTTGAGTGAAAATTGAGACGGTAATAACTACGCCAATCCGGGTTCCGCTGAAGGAGCGACAGGGTAGAGAAACCCAAGGTGACATTGCTAAATCGTCACTCATCGTGACTTCGGCGGGGACATGGTCTGATTGTTTTGCCAGAAATGAGAATTGTTTTCACACCACTCTAACTCTACACTGTAGAAATGCCGCTATCTGATTAGCTATCACCATTGCCTTGATTTATCATAGCCATTAGTTTTAGGGTAGTCACTTTTACAGGCGTTCTTGATCCAAAGGAGTGATTTGACCATGACCATGTATAATTACAGTACTATTGGTTCAAGCAGGGATCATCTTACTCCTCAGATGTTCATTTCACGATGGGCTTTGACTTGAACTTTCATTAACTAATAATTTATTCAACTTTTACTTGCAAGGTGTACGTTATAATTAAGAGTAATAGCTCACTCAAGTACCTCTACTATTTTACATTTTATCTAGATACGAAGGAAAATCAGATTTAATCAACCCCTGCAAAAATAAAACACCTGAAAAACTTGATGCAGATTTAGAAATAGGTTATATCGAGTTGAATTTGTGGATGTGGGAAAGAGAGAAGGAGGTTTCTAAGGACAGTGCCATAATTATTATTGTTATTATTTCCAAAGATGACGCTAAGGCCTATGCAGTCCTTCAGGGCTGTGCACATAGCTGAAAAAACAGATATGGGATTGTCCTCTTCTTATGTTGGCAACTTGCACTTCCCAAGCACTTAGTACAGTGGTCTGCACACAGTAAGTGCTCAATAAATACGATTGAATGAATGAATGAATGCTTTCAGGTATGAAGAGATCCTTGATGAGCTAATGGTCCTGACTGTTTTGAGCCCACTTTTTTGATAACCTGATGTTCCCAAAAGCCTTTGCTTAAGGAGAACAACGCATCTCTCTCTAGTTACTCATCGGGCTAGTCTTTTTTCTATAGGTGTCTCCCACTCATCCACTGTTCTGTTGCATTGTTTGAGTCTTTGTTTCATCAAGCACTTAATACAGTGCTCTGCTTACAGTAAGCGCTCAATAAATATGATTGATTGAATTAATCTTCTCCCAGCAACAGCTAAGGGATACTATGTCTGGTCTAAGTTCAAAGATAAGGGACAGTTTGAAATGCTGGCAAAACTTCAATCACTTGACGTTATAGCTCATTTTCCACCATCTGAAAGATCAGTTGTGCCATTTTCTAAATGGGTTAGCAGTCTAGGATGTGGCATTATTTGAGAGAGCATCACTTTATTGCATGTTCTCCCTCCTATGTAGACTTTGAGCCCCATTTAAAACAGGGACTGTGTCCAACCTATCTTGTTTCTACCCTAGTGCTTACTTCAATCAATCAATTATATTTATTGAGCACTTACTGTGTGCACAGCACTGTACTAAATACTTGGGTGAGAAGCAGCATGGCTCAGTGGAAAGAGCGTGGACTTGAGAGTTAGAGGTAATGGGTTCTAATCCCAGCTCCGCCACTTAGCTGTGTGACTTTGGGCAAATCACTCAACTTCTCTGGGCCTCAGTTACCTCAGCTGTAAAATGGGGATTAAGACTGTGAGCCCCATGTGGGACAACCTGATCACCTTGTCTCTCCCCCAGTGCTTGGCATGTAGTAAGCGCTTAACAAATGCCAAAATTATTATTATTACAATATAACAGAGTTAGTAGACACGTTCCTTGCCCACAATAGTTCCATATTTGACATATAGTAAGGCTCACTCTCCCTTCTGCATCTCCTATGCACCTCAATCTGTGATCTTTGGACACTTGATAGTCTTCCCACCCCAACGTCGCAGCACTTTTATGCACATATCTTTTAATGATATATTATAAATTACATATTCACTCATATTAATGTCTATGTCCTGCTCTAGACAGTGAGCTTATTATGGGCAGGGATCGTTGTCTGCTAATTCTGTTGTACTGTACTCTCCCTGGCACTTAATACAGTGCTCTGCAAATAGTAAGTGCTCAATACATATGACTGATTGATTGAAGTGCTTAAAAAATACCACCATTATTATTGTAAGACTTAAGGGGCCTTACTATCCTTCACAACTGCCATATGTGTTATTTCTTTATTAAACTACTCTACCACAGAGCAAGAAACTTCCATTTCAGGGTTCAAGTAGTTAATACAAGTCCAGCACGCTTTTCCCCTCTCAGATGCATTTTCAAGAGAGGTTTGACTCTCTGAAACCTGTCTGCACTCAGAAGATAAGAATGCAAACATCCAGTAATAAACACAATAGACCTCAAATAAATGGTGTTGCTTGAATTGAAAACAGACCCAGGCACACAAAGCCAAAGACGATATGTAATCGAGAAGTACCAAATACATAAAAAAGCATATGTATCCTTTGTCATATATAAATGTATCATATAAGATCCACCAGGAAACTCTTCAAATTCAGTATGTTCAAGGACCCCTTAAATGTCCTTGAGACCATTATCTACCGACTTTCATATAATAATGATGGTATTTGTTAAGCACTTACTATGTGCCAAGCACTGTTCTAAGCACTGGGGGAGATACAGGGTAATCGAGCTGTCCCAGGTGGGGCTCACAATCTCAATCCCCATTTTACAGATGAGGTAACTGATGCCGAGAGAAGTGAAGTGACTTGCCTAAAGTCATAGAGCTGACATAAAGCGGGATTAGAACTCATGACCTCTAACTCCCAAGCCCGTGCTCCATCCACTAGGCCACACTGTTTCTTATGACTTTACTTTTGAGGTACATATTCAAGGAAACACACATAAGATTATGTAGATTCCACAGACAGGACACAGTGCTATGGGAATAGCAATAATCCTGAAGAAAACTGAAGACACACCTAGAAGAGCCGACACACGAACCAATATACTCAACAACCCAGAAATTCACGCTATTACTGAAACCTGCTACATAGACTGTACACTATTTCCTGATGCACTGATGGGCAAAGAAGGCTTTAAAGCAGTCAATTCCCTCACCCCCTCCTTCGTCACCTCATTAATCTCCTATTACAACCCAGCCTGCAGACTTCACTCTTCAAATGCTAACCTTCTCACTGTGCCTCGATTTTGTTTATCTGGCCGCCGAACTCTCACCCACATCCTTCCTCTGGCCTGGAATGTCCTCCCTCCTCAAATTCATTCATTCAATCGCATTTATTGAGTGCTTACTGTGTGCAGAGCACTGTAATAAGCGTTTGGGAAGTACAAGTTGGCAACATAATCTGACAATTGCTCTCCCCCCTTTTCAAAACCTTACTGAAGGCAAGTCTCCATCAAGAGGCCTTCCGTGATTAAGCCTTCCTTTCATCTTCTTCCATTCCCTTCTGCATTACCCTAACTTGCTCCTTTATTCATCCTCTCTCCCAGCCCCAAGGGAGTTGTGAACATAGCTGTAATAGATTTATTTATTTAAGTCACATAGTCCGTCTCCCCCTCTAGACTGTAAGCTCGTTGTGGGCAGGAAATATGTCCATTTATTGTTGTATTCTCCCAAGCACACAGTGCAGTACTTCGCATACAGTGAGCATTCAATATATACCATTGAATTGAAAGGGTAAAACAGATTTCAAAAGTCCAATGTATTGGGAGGCTTGATAAATTTGGGCAAAAAGGGGGCATCATGGTTTACATAAATTGAAGGTTCATAGAGTTGTGATGGGGATAACCATCTGAAGTAATAGCAGTTGTAGTACTAGTAGAAACAGAAGTAGGAGTACTTATATATACTGAATGCACAGTATTATCCTAGGCTACTGGGAAGTACAACAGAAATACAAGACATCTTTCTTGCCCACAAGCGTCTTTTCCCCTAATGGGAAAAGAGATGTAAAAATATTTACAAAGAGGGAAATCAGAATCAGTAATTGAATGTACATATATATATACATACATATATAGAGCCTCAAACTGCTCTGAATGATTTTCAAATTAACAGAGAGGGGTCAGGGCACCCCTTCTCCCCTGCCCATTCCCACCGCCCTCTCCCCAGCTACAGAGGAAGAGGCCAACGTAGCCTTGCTTTCAAAAACTTGCCAGCCTGTGCACTCATCTCTCCTCCCTTCTTGGTTAGCCCATGTCCCACCACCCCTCTTGGCCGTCCCCAGTTCCCACCACCGACTTTTGTGCTACAACACCCCACTATATCTGCCCCAGTGTTACCTAGACCTAACTCACAATCTTTTAGACTGTGAGCCCGCTGTTGGGTAGGGACCGTCTCTATATGTTGCCAACTTGTACTTCCCAAGTGCTTAGTACAGTGCTCTGTACACAGTAAGCGCTCAATAAATACAATTGAATGAATGAATGAACTCCCTAAGCATTTGCTCTCGGGTTTAATCAATCAATCAATCATTTACTGAGGGTTTACAGTGTGCAGAGCACTGTACTGAACACTTGGGAGACAAATAGAGCAGAGTTAGCAGAGATGAAATATGGCAAGACCTCAATCCTATTGAGTGCTTATGGTGTGCAGATTACTTAGAAACCCAACTTAGAATCCCAGCACTTAGGACAGTGCTTGGCACCTAGTAAGCGCTTAACAAATGCTATCATCACTATTATTACTGTGCTAAGCGCTTGGGAGAGTACATTACAACAGTTGGTAGACACGGTCTCTGCCCACAGTGAGGTTCTTTTTGGGCTGGGAAGCAGCGTGGCTCAGTGGAAAGGGCCCGGGCTTTGGAGTCAGAGGTCAGGGATTCAAATCCCGGCTCTGCCAACTGTCAGCTGTGTAACTTTGGGCAAGTCACTTCACTTCTCTGGGCCTCAGGTACCTCATCTGTAAAATGGGGATTAAGACTGTGAGCCCCCCGTGGGACAACCTGATCACCTTGTAACCTCCCCAGTGCTTAGAACAGTGCTTTGCACATAGTAAGTGCTTAATAAATGCCATCATCGTCATTATTATTATTATATACCCAAGGGCTGAGGGGGAATATAAATACATACAAAGGTTTGGATGGAGAGGAAGGAACATGAGAAGCAGCATGGGTACAGCATTGGCCCGGGAGTCGGACGGACCTGGGTTCTAATCCTGACTCTGCCACTTGTCTGCTGTGTGACCTTGGGCAAGCCACTTCAGTTCTCTGAGCCTTAGTAACCTAGTCTGTAAAATGGGAATTAAGACTCTGGGCCCCATGTGGGACATGGATTGTGTCCAACATGATTACTTTGTCTCTACCCCTGTGCTTAGAACAGTGTCTGGCATATAGTAAGCGCTTAACAAATACTGTGAGTAGAAAAAAAAATTCAAAAAGCAAAGCAACCACTAGACTGTTCTCTTGTTGAGGGCAGGGATTGTGTTTTCTAAATCTATTGCAAATAATTGATTTAATTGTGGTATTAAGTGCTTCCTCTGTGCCAAGCACTGTGTTATGCACTCTGATGGTTAGAAACTAATCAGGTAGACAGAGCCCCAGTCCTACATAGGGCTCACAGTCTAAGAAGGAGATAGAATGGGTATTTAATTTCCATGTTACAGATTACAAAATTAAGTCCCAGAAACACTAAGTGACTTGTCCAATGTCACATTACAGCTAAGTGGCAGAGCAGGATTAGAACCCAGGTCCTCTGATTCCCAGATTCCTGTTCTTTCTACCAGGCAACACTGCTTCTTAAAGTACTTAGTATAGTGATCTGCATAGAATTAGCATTCAGTGACTGCTATTGAAAGACTGATTGATTCAAGAAGAATTGGGATGATTTGTATGATAGAGAGGAGTCAAAGATGACACCATGGTTACAGGCTTCAGGGAAAGAGAGGATTCTTGTGTTGCTAACAGAGAAAGGGAAGATGTAGGAGGGAAGATGCAAAGACTGAAGTTAAATATGTTAAACTGAGAGTCCAGCAGGCCATCTAAATGTCTTGAAGGCAATAGGTACAAGCAGCGTGGCTCAATGGAAAGAGCCCAGGCTTTGGAGCCAGAGGTCATGCGTTCAAATCCCGGCTCCACCAACTGTCAGCTAGGTGACTTTGGGCAAGTCACTTATCTTCTCTGGGCCTCAGTTATCTCATCTGTAAAATGGGGATTACTGTGAGCCCCCCATGGGACAACCTGATCACCTTGTAACCTCCCCAGCGCTTAGAACAGTGCTTTGTACATAGTAAGCGCTTAACAAATACCGTCATTATTATCATTATTACAGGATCACATAATGGGGGAGTGATCAAGGCAAGAGTGGTAGATTTGGAAGCCATCTGCATAGAAGTGGAGCTCAATCAGTCTTAGGAGATGGGAGAAAGGGTATTGAATCCCCATTTTACAAATGAGCTTACAGAAGCACAGAGACATTATGTAACTTTCCCGAAGTCACACAGCTGATAAGCGACAGAGCCGATACAGAACTCAGGGCCTCTAATTCCCAGACCTATCATCTTGAATGCTTCATTCATTCAATCATATTCATTGAACGCTTTATTCACAACACCCAAGCTGCATTAATCCGGCGGTCTCTCTTGGCATTAATATGTTTTATTCCCACCCTCAGCTCTTGTGTACATAGCTTTTAAATTGTATTTTCAATATTCATTCAGCTATTTTACCCTGTCTCATTCGTATCAATACCTGCTATATCCTTTCCTCCCTGGGAGATCCCGAGGCTCATTCGTATCAATAATCAAAACCTGCTATATCCTTTCCTCCCTGGGAGATGCTGAGGCCCAAGGATGAGAGACTCTGACTTCATGGCTGATGGTTGCAATCCTCTTCCTTGTGGTTCATGCTCCACTCTGTAGGTCAATACATTCATTCATTCAATCGTATTTATTGAGCACTTACTGTGTGCAGAGCACTGTACTAAGCTCTTGGAAAGTACAAGTCAGCAATAAAGAGACACAATCCCTGCCCACAACGGGCTTACACCCCAGCAGGTAGTACAGGGCTTGACACATAGTAAGCACTTAATAAATACCAGAATTATTACTACTAGGCAGCTAAATCAGGTCAGCGATGGATTTTTTGGACCCAACAACTCGTATACTTTCTAGACTGTGAGCCTGTTACTTGGTAGGGACCATCTTTATACGTTGCCAACTTGTACTTCCCAAGTGCTTAGTACAGTGCTCTGCACACAGTAAGTGCTCAATAAATACAATTGAATGAATTCAAGCAAATCAGGTTGGGCACAATCTCTGTCTCACGTGAGGCTCACAGTCTCAATCCCCATTTTACAGATTGAGGTAATTGAGGCTTAGAGAAGTGAAGTGACTTGCCCAGGGTCACACATCAGACAAGTGGTGGGGCTGGAATTAGAATCCATGACCTTCTGATTCCCAGGCTGGGGCTCTATCCACTATACCATGCTGCTCCTAGTAGCCTAGACTCCAGTCTCCAGTCAGATCCACATGCTTGAGACTGTGAGCCTGTTGTTGAGTAGGGACCGTCACTATATGTTGCCGACTTGTACTTCCTAAGCACTTAGTACAATGCTCTGCATGCAGTAAGCGCTCAATAAATATGATTGAATGAATGAATTGAGTACCCCATCGAGAATCAATCAATCAGTCACACAATTGTATTTATTGAGCACTTCCTTTGTGCAGAACACTTTACTAAGTGCTTGGGAGAAGACAGCACAACAGAATTGGTAAGACACGTTCCTTGCTCCCAAGGAACTTACAGTCTAGAGGGGGAGATTGCTATTAACATAAATTATGGATATGAATCTGAATGCTGGTTTACTGAGCACTTACTGTGTGCAGAGCACTGTACTAAGTGCTTGGTAGAGGACAATACAACAGAATGTGTAGACACGTTCCTTGCTCACAAGGAACTTACAGTCTAGAAGGGGAGATTGCTATTAACATAAATTATGGATATGAACCTGAATGCTGGCTTACTGAGCACTTACTGTGTGCAGAGCACTGTACTAAGTGCTTGGTAGAGGACAGTACAACAGAATTGGTAGACACATTACTTGCTCACAAGGAACTAACAGTCTAGAGGGGGAGATTCCTATTGATATAAATTGTGGATATGAACCTGAATGCTGGTTTACTGAGAACTTACTGTGTGCAGAGCACTGTACTAAGTGCTTGGGAGAGGACAATACAACAGAATTGGTAGACACACTACTTGCTCACAAGGAACTAACAGTCTAGAGGGGGAGATTCCTATTGATATAAATTATGGATATGAACCTGAATGCTGGTTTACTGAGCACTTACTGTGTGCAGAGCACTGTACTAAGTGCTCACAAGGAACTAACAGTTTAGAGGGGGAGATTGCTATTAACATAAATTATGGTTATGAGCCTGAATGCTGGTTGTCAGGCTGAGGATGGGGTGACTATCAAATGCTTAAAGAGTATGGATCCAAGTGCAGAGGTCACGTGGGAGGGAGCAGGAGTCGGGGAAATGAGGCCTTAGTTGAGAAAGGGCTCTTGGAGGAGATGTGATTTTAATGAGGCTTTGAAGGTAGGGAGAGTGGTGGTCTCTTAGATATGAAGGGGGAAGAAGTTCCAAGACGAGGGACGATGCGGAAGAGAGGTGAGCAGCTAGGTGGATGAGATTGAGATTCAGTAGTAAGCAGGTGTTAGAAGTGGGCTGTGTTGTATTATTTTAAAAAAAATTCAGCTCACATCTCCCCACTCCTAGCAGACCTTCAGTGGTTGCCCATTCACCTGCACATCAAAAGAGAAGCAGCACAATCCTAGTGGCAGGAGCACAGGCTTAGTCAGTTCCGGGCCTCACTTCTCTCGTCTGGAAAATGGGGATGTGACCCATGTGGGACAGGGATTGTGTCCAACCAGATTACCTTGTATCTCCCTCAGTGCTTAGGACAGTGCTTGCCATACAGTAAACACCTAATACATAATTATTATTATTAAACAGATTCCCCTTAGCAGTGGCTTTAAAGCACTCAATCAGCTATACCATCCTGTCTTATAATAATAATGATAATAATTATGGCATTTGTTAAGCCCTTACTATGTGCCAAGCACTGTTCTAAGTGCTAAGGTAGATACAAGGCAATCAGATTGTCCCAAGTAGGGCTCACAGTCTTAATCCCCATTTTACAGATGAAGTAACTGCGGCCCAGAGAATGATAATAATGATGGTGTTTATTAAGCGCTTACTATGTGCATAGCACTCTTCTAAGCACTAGGGGGATACAAGGTGATCAGGTTGTCCCACGTGGGGCTCACAGTCTTAATCCCCATTTTACAGATGAGGGAACTGAGGCCCAAAGAAGTGAAGTGACTTGCCCAAAGTCACATAGCTGACAATTGGCGAAGCCGAGATTTGAACCCCTGACCTCTGACTCCAAAGCCCGTGCTCTTTCCACTGAGCCACGCTGCTTCTCTATGCAAGGCAATCAGGTTGTCCCAAGTAGGGCTCACAGACTTAATCCCCATTTTACAGATGAGGTAACTGCAGCCCAGAGAAGTGAAGTGACTTGCCCACAGTCACACAGTTGACAAGTGGTGGAGCAGGATTGGAACCCACGACCTCTGACTCCCAAGCCCAGGCTCTTTCCACTAAGCCATGCTTCTTCTTCTCTTATCTTTCTGATTTCCTATTACAACCCACCCTACAAGCTTCGCCCCTCCAACACCAACCTACTCACTGCAATGGATCTTGTCTACATCCTGCACTGACCCCTTGGCCACATCCTGCCTCTGTCCTGGAACTATTCATTTTGTTAATGATGTGCATTTAGCTTTATTTCTATTTATTCTGATGACTTGACACCTGTCCACATGTTTTGTTTTGTTGTCTGCCTCCCCCTTCTAGACTGTGAGCCCGTTGTTGGGTAGGGACCATCTCTATATGTTGCCGATTTGTACCTCCAAAGCACTTAGTACAGTGCTCTGCACACAGTAAGCACTCAATAAATACGATTGAATGAATGAACTCCCTACCCCTTCATATATGACAGACCACCACCCTCACCACCTTCAAAGTCTTATTAAAGTCACATCTCCCCAAAGAGACTTTTCCTGATTATGAATAATAATGATAATATTAATAATAGTAATTGTGATGTTTGTTAAGTGCTTACCAAGTGCCAGGCACTAAAATAAGCTCTGGGGTAGATACAAGATAACTGAAGATAATTGGACATTCATTCTTTCATTGTCATATTTATTGTGCATTCATTCATTCATTCAATCGTATTTATTGTGCATTCAATCATTCATTCATTCAATCGTATTTATTGAGCACTTACTGTGTGCAGAGCACTGTACTAAGCGCTTGGGAAGTACAAGTCAGAAACATATAGAGACGGTCCCTACCCAACAATGGGCTCACAGTCTGGAAGGGGGAGACAGACAACAAGACAAAACATGTAGCCAGGTTTTAAAATCGTCAGAATAAATATAATTATAGTTATATGCACATCATTAACAAAATAGAGTAAATATGTACAAGTAAAATAGAATAATAAATAGAGTAATAAATCCGTACATAGCCCCTGTCTCACATCGAGCTCTCCATCTTAACCCCCTTTTTACAGACGAGTTTATTGAGACCCAGAGAAGTTAAGTGGCTTGCCCAAGGTCACATAGCAAACAAATGCTGCAGCTGGGATTAGAACCCAGATCCTCTCACTCCAGGTTCTCATTTCCCCCACCTCTCGCCGTATTTTACAGATGAGGTAACTGAGGCACAGAGAAGTTAGGGACTTGTTCAAGGCCACATAGCAAACAAATGGCATTTTTGGATTAGAACCCAGGCCCTCTGATCTCCAGACCCTCATTTCCCCTACTCTGCCCCCCTTCTATAATAGTAATAGTAATGATGGCATTTATTAAGAGCTTACTATGTGCAAAGCACTGTTCTAAGCACTGGGGAGGTCACCTATGCACTTGAATCGGTACCCTTTAAGCTCCTGATACTTGATATTCACCCCAACCTCAGCCGTGGTTGAGCTGTGAAGGGAAAACTCAGTGTCTGCTCATGTTAGCCATCCACCATAGAGCCAAGATAAGAGTCCATGTCTCCTGAACCGCAAAGCAGTCCTCATTGGATGAACAGCTTATCAGTCAATGGTATTTCTTAAAATCTTCCTGTAAGAAGCTTTTGGGAGAGTGCAATAAAGAAATAATAAGTATTATTATTTTCATTATTATTGTATTTGTTAAGCACTTACTATGTTCCAGGCATTGTACTAAGAGTTGAGAGACATGAAAGATAATCAGGTTGGATACAGTCCCTTTCCCACATGGGGCTCACAGCATTAATCCCCATTTTACACATGAGGTAACTGAGGCCCAGAGAAGTGAAGTGACTTGCCCAAGGTCACACAGCGGACTAGTGGCAAAGCCGGTATTATCATTAGTATTACTATTATTATTATTATTACTATTATTAAGTGGCTCACATGGAGAAGCAGCGTGACTCAGTGGAAAGAGCCCGGGCTTTGGAGTCAGAGGTTATGGGTTCATATCCCAGCTACGCCAATTGTCAGCTGTGTGACTTTGGGCAAGTCACTTCACTTCTCTGGGCCTCAGTTCCCTCATCTGTAAAATGGGGATTAAGACTGTGAGCCCCCCGTGGGACAACCTGATCACCTTGTAACCACTCCAGCACTTAGAACAGTGCTTTGCACATAGTAAGCGCTAATAAATGCCGTTATTATCATTATTATTATTATAAAACCAAGGTCCTTCTGATTCCCAGGCCCATGCTCTATTCATTCATTCATTCATTATTCATTATTCATTGAGCGCCTACTGTGTGCTCTATCTTCTATCTGCTGCTTCCCTCCCCTCCAAGAGTATAACACTGAGTGGGATAGGCAGATATTCCAATAAGCCAACAACAGGGCTGCCAATTGGGTATCAATCCATTTTGGGAGACCGATCTTTCTTTCATGTTGAACCAATGTCCCTTATCTAGGAATTTCCATCTTCAGAGACGTAAAACTGAGCCCTAGCCCCTTTTCTGCAAAGAATGATGAAAGAACAGAGCTCAGACAGAGTTGGTTTATGTTCAGTTCCGTAACCATTCTCTGGGAAATGAATGGGTGAGCTGTGAGAAAATGTTATCAGTTTAGCCTGGGTCTCACAATACCTTCCACCCTTCAGAGCCCAGAAATCATTTTTATGCAGCCAAGAAAAGGAACAATCAAATTGTCATTCTTCTGAATATGGAGCAATTTCTGAGGCAGCTTTTACCCGGTTTAGAAAAGCTGAAATTCTTATGTCTCCATTAAAAGTGTATGTTTTAGCTCCTCTGAGGCCTTTTAATATGTAGTTGTAAGATTGACTAACAACAGCTTTCCCTAGGTGTATTTATTGGATTTAGTAGTTTCATTTTGTTGCCAGAAATGTCATAATTGTGAAGAATGGCAAGAGATAATAAAATATAGATAGAAGCAGCCTGATCCTGTCATCTCTGGAAATGTTTCGTACCAGCCTTAAAGTTGAAGCCTGGCTCTATTTCAATCTGTGTTTCTATTGATGAAACAATGAAATACAGACATTAACATCCAAGGAAAGTAATATTCCAATCATTGGGCAGGTTCATGGCAGGCAGCCACATGGCAGTTAAAACTACATCAATCTTAAATTTCATGCAAACCGGAGAGGCTCAGATCCGCAGAAGAACTCCTGCCATAGGCAGGCATTCCCGGATTTCCCTTCCAAAATCCCAAAGGTAGGTTTAGGTCTGTATTGTTTTGATAAATTGTAGGAATTCATGGACATTTTATCCACCCGAATCTCCTTCCAAGTCATCACAAGCTAGGATCAATTCTGCAGAGAATTTAGTCAATATGGACAGTCACTGTGGAGGTCTTAAACAAACTTCCTCTCTTTCTTCCATTACAGAGATCCATTTGCTTGTCTTATACACAAATTATCCAGGCAGTTGCTCTCCCTGGATTTCACTTTAGTAGTGATATTAGTAATGGTATTTATTGAGCACCTACTGCATGTAATACACTGTATTAAATGGCTGGGAAATGGTCCAGAAATGAACATAAGATGGGGAGTCAGTATACCGGGGTTCAAGAAACAGTTCCATCATCGGTCTCTGAGTCACCATGGAAAAGTCACTTAACCTTTCTGAGTCTGTCTCCTCAACTATAAAATCAGATAAAATAGACTGAGTTCTGCCTCATAATCTTGCTGTGGGGCTGGGTGGGGGGGTAGAAGAAAAGGAACGAGTTGGGGCATTACGGGATGGAGGGGGAGCTGAGGAAAAGGGAAGCTTAATCTGGGAAAAGGGGGGAATGGAGCAATGATAATAATGACATTGGTACTTGTTAAGTGCTTACTATGTGCCAAGCACCGTTCTAAGCACTGGGGTAGATCTGACTTAATAAGGTTGGACTCAGTCCCTGTCCCACATGGGGCTCACAGTCTTGCTCCCCATTATACAGATGAGGCAACTGAGGCACAGAGAAGTTATGTGACTTGCCCAAGGTCACACAGCAGAGCCGGGCAGATCTGGGATTAAGTAGTGGATTTTAGAAGAGAAATGAAGATGGGAAAAACTGAGTGGTGGTAGATGTTCTGAGGCTGGATGTTCCAAACCCTGGATACAGCATGGGTCAGAGCTGGGCAGAGCGAGAGTTTGATAGAGCCAGAAGGATGGTGAATGGTTTGGGACTGGGATTGGGGACAAGGAGAAAATATCAAGAGAGACAGCTAGTGGAGAACCTTACAGTCCATGATAAAGAGTCTTTGCTGGATGCAGAGGCAGAAAGGAAACTATTGGAGGGTTCAATAAATCAATCATTAATCATATTCATTGAGCCCTTATTGTTTGCAGATCATGGTACTAAGATTTGGGATAGTACAGTAATAATAATGATTAATAATAATAATGATGACGGCATTTGTTAAGTGCTCACTATGTGCAAAGCACTATTCTAAGTACTGGGGGTTTACAGGGTGATCAGGTTGTCCCATGTGGGGCTCACAGTCTTAATCCCCATTTTACAGATGAGGGAACTGAGGAACAGAGAAGTTAAGTGACTTGCCCAAAGTCACACAGCTGACAATTGGCGGAGCCGGGATTTGAACCCATGACTTCTGACTCCAGAGCCCGTGCTCTTTCCACTGAGCCATGCTTCTTTTCTAATTATGGTATTTGTTAAGCATTTACTATGTACCCAGAACTGTTCATTCATTCAACTGTATTTATTGAGTGCTTTCTGTGTCAGAGCACTGTACTAAGTGCTTGGAAAGTACAATTCAGCAATAAATAGATACAATCCCTATCCAAGAATGGGCTCACAGTCTAGATGTAAGCGCTGGGGTAGATACAAGGTAATCAGGTTGCCCCTGGTTGGGGGGGCGGGGGGGGGGCTCACAGTCTTAATCTGAAGCAGCGTGGCCCAGTGGAAAGAGCATGGGCTTTGGAGTCAGAGGTCATGGGTTCAAATCCCGGCTCTGCCCATTGTCAGCTGTGTGACTTTGGGCGAGTCACTTCAATTCTCTGTGCCTCAGTTCCCTCATCTGTAAAATGGGGATTAAGATTGTGAGCCCCCTGTGGGACAACCTGATCACCTTGTAACCTTCCCAGTGCTTAGAACAGTGCTTTGCACATAGTAAGTGCTTAATAAATGCCATTATTATTATTATTATTATTATTATTAATCCCCATTTTCCAGATGAGGGAACTGAGGCACAGAGAAGCTTTCCCTAGGTCACATAGCAGACAAGTGGTGGAGTTAGAATTAGAACCCATGTCCTCCGACTCCCAAGCCTGTGTTCTTGTCACTGAGCCACGCTGCTTCTCTATAAAATATTTGGTAGATATGCTCCCTGCCACAGCAAGTTTACATTCTGGAGGGGTTTCGAGGAGAGGGGAGATGTGGGTTGAGGACAATAGCATAGAGTATGGACTGAATGGGGGAGGTGAGGAGGACAAGTCAATTGTCCAAAGGTAATAAAATAATAATAATAACAACAATAATAATAGTAATAATAGTAATAATAATAATAGCATTTGTTAAGTGCTTACTATGTGCAAAGCACTGTTCTAAGTGCTGGGGAGGTTACAAGGTGATCCCCATTAATCCCCATTATAATCCCCATTTTACAGATGAGGTAACTGAGGCACAGAGAAGTTAAGTGACTTGCCCAAAGTCACACAGCTGACAGTTGGCAGAGTTGGACAAAGACTTCAACCAGTGAGGTGGCTGTATTGATGGAGTTCCAGGAGCTGTTTTCAAGGAAAAAACTGGCAGATTTTAGCAGTACACCAGAATCGAGAAGCAATGTGTTTGAGTGGACAGAAACAGGCCTCGGAGTTAGACGACCTGGGTTCTAAACCCGACTCCACCACTCTCTAGACTGTGACCTCCAGGTGGGCAGGGAATGTGTCGACCAACTCTGTCGTATCTCCCAAGCAGTTAGTACAGTGCTCTGCACACACTAAGCTCTCAATAAATATGATTACTGATTGATCGAACCTCCCAATAGCATGGTCCTGAATAGAGTAACCGCTGAGAAGCAGCGTGGCTCAGTGGAAAGAGCCTGGGCTTTGGAGTCAGTGGTCATGGGTTCAAATCCCAGCTCCGCCAATTGCCAGCTCGGGCAAGAGTTCGGGCAAGTCACTTCACTTCTCGGTGCCTTAGTTACCTCATCTGTAAAATGGGGGTGAAGACTGTGAGCCCCACATGGGACAACCTTATCACCTTGTAACTTCCCCAGCGCTTAGAACAGTGCTTTGCACATAGTAAGTGCTTAATAAATGTCATCTATGTTTTAAAGGCCCTCTCATGATGGGTAGGGCTTCTGAGTTTCATTTTTATGCTGCCTAAAAAGGGTCTCTCTATGACCCTAGGTCAATCACAAACAGGTAACATTGTCTGTCAGCAGGCAGGAGCCCTGAGGTACGCGCTTTTAGAACTCTGCTGTCGGCCAGCCTCTAAGCTTGGAAAATAATGTAGTTGTTTCTAGTCCTTTCCCTTTTCAGAGAAATGACTCACAATTTTAGTTTCCATAAGCTGTCATTTTCCATTACAAGGCCTGTTTGGAAGTGTTCTGAAGGGTTCTGACTGGGGAAGAATTGAGTTTGAAATAAAAAAGCTGTAAAGCTTTGGCATAAGGCAGGGGCAGTGCAACATGGTGAGACTTTTTTTTTTTCAAGAGAATCTCTACAGATTTCTGAATTTCACCACCTAAGGAAGCCTAAACCTTTTCAATAAGTGATGCCTCGAGTTACCAAATGCCTGGTAAACAGTGAAAGTTCAAATCCTCATAAATGAAGTTGGAAAATCACGTTTTTTGCCTTTCCAGTAGAGCGTCCAAAATCTTAGTGATGCATTGGTAAATTGTAACCATGCCACACTTTCGGCATGCTGCTTTGCATCAATCAATCGATCAACCAGTCATTCAATCAGTGGCTTTCATTGAGTATTTACTATGTGCAGAGCACTGAACTAAACGTTTGAGAAAGTAAAATAGAGTTGGTAAGCATGTTCCATGCTCACAAGGAGTATACTTCCCCTCACTCTCCTCCTCTTCCCCTTCCCCTCACCCTTTTCCTCTTCCTCCTCCCCTTTCTCTTGTCCTCCTCTTCCTCCCATCCCCTTCCTCCTTCTATTCATCCCCCTCTTTTGTTCCACACAGTGTTTCCTGATTCCTTTCTGCATTATATAGGGCCCCCTGCTCTCCCCCACTCCCAGCCTCACCTGGCTCATATTTTGACTACAGGGGTTTCTCCCCTTTCGTCCCTCCCTCTCCACCACTTCTGCCTTGATCACTTGTGAATTTACACCTTATTTAGGTGATAACCCTGTAGTAGTAGTAGTAGTAGTAGTAGTAGTAGTAGTAGTAGTAGTAGCAGCAGCAGTATAATTTACTGAGTGCCCACATGATGCTTGCTGTACTACGTGCTTGGGAGGTACAAAATAACAAAATGAAACATTTTCACGCTGTCTTTGTCTCTTTCTGACATCTGTATGTCAATCTCTTTCTGTTTCTCTGTCTCTGCATCTCTCCGTGTACCTAAGCCTCTCTGTATCTGTTATACATTCTCCCTCTGCCTCCCTTTCTCACGCTCTGACTCTCCTTGTCTCTCTTTCTCTTCCTGTAACTCTTCCTTTAGCCTCTTGGACTTTACTGCTGTTAGACTGAACCAAACATCGGTAATTCTACTGGTAACAAATATTGTTTTAACACAGTGAAGAAAACATCAGGAGGGATATATGAATTGGATTTTGTAGGTGATGCGGTTTAAAAGGAAAAAGGCGCAAGGACATGTATCAATCAATCGACCGATGATCTTTATTGAGCCATTACTTGGTGCAGAATACTATATTAAGTGGCTGGGAGAACAAAACACAATAGAGTTGCTAGATACAGTCACTGCCCCCAGGAAGCTTACAGTATATAGTGGGGGAGACAGACATTTCCACTGAGAAGTAGCATGGCTCAGTGGAAAAAGCCCAGGCTTTAGAGTCAGAGGTCATGGGTTCAAATCCCGGCACTGCCAATTGTCAGCCGTGTGACTTTGGGCAAGTCACTTCACTTCTCTGTGCCTCAGTTCCCTCATCTGTAAAATGGTGATTAAGACTGCGAGCCGCCCGTGGGACAATCTGATCACCTTGTAACCTCCCCAGAACTTAAAGCAGTGCTTGGCACATACTAAGTGCTTAATACCATCATTATTATTAAAATAAATATAGCTAGAATAGGAAAATATAAGACTATGGATGAAGTGCTGTGTAAATTCATTCTGGGCAGGAAATGTGTCTGTTTATTGTTATATTGCACCCTCCCAAGCTTATTGTGTGCTTGGAACACAATAAGGGCTCAATAAATATGATTGACTTATTGAATGAATATCCAAGTGCTTACGAGGGACACAGCCAAGGGAAGAGTTGACAGAAAGGAGGACAAATAGGAATGGGAAATGAGGGCTTAATCAGGAAAGGCCTCCTGAAGAAGATTTGATTTTAGTAGGGCTTTAAAGGTGGTCTGTCAGATATGAGTGGGGAGAGTGTTCCAAGGAGTCATCATCAGGACAAATGAGACTGAAGGAGAGTGAGTATATTGATGTTAGAGGAGAGATGTTTATGAGTTGTAATGCAGTAAGAGATTAGTGCGGAAGGGGAGAGCTGATTGAGTGCCTTAAAGCCTATGCTAAGAAGTTTCTGTTTGATGGGGAGATGGATGGGCAACCACTGGAAGTTTTTGAGAGGTGCGGAAATATGAATCAAACTTATTTTAGAAAAATGATCCCAGGCAGCAGAATGAAGAATGAACTAGAGAGAGGAGAGGCAGAAGGTGGGGAGGTCAGCAAGGAGGTATATTGATTTAGGCTCCTGCACTGCACTTTGGATCTAGAGTTTTAAGGTGATGCTGCAAATTCAGAGTCTTAAGAAGCAGCGTGGCCTAGTGGAAAGGGCACGCATCTTAGAGTCAGAGGATCTGAGCTCTAATCCTGGATCTGCCACTTGCCTGCTGTATGACCTTGGGCAGGTCACTTTAATTCTCTGGGCCTCAGTTACCTCAGCTATAAAATGGGAATTTAGACTGTGAGCCCCACGTGGGGCACGGACTTGGTCCAACGTGAATATCTTCCTTTATTATTATAATCATTATTATCATTATCATTACGGTATTTGTTCCTCAAACTGTAAACTCTCTGTGGGCAGGAAATGTGACTATCAACTGTTTTTTGTACTCTCGCAAGCACCTAGAAAAATACTCTGTACATGGTAAGGACTCAATAAATACAATTGATTGGTTGATTGATTGATTAGCGCTCCTCGTGGAACAGGAAAGTGTCCAACCTTATTTGCTTGTATCCACCCCAGTGCTTAGTTCAGTGCCTGGCACATAGTAAGCACTTAACAAATGCCATTATCATTATTATTATTTTACCCTTTGTTTCCACAGCACATACATGTGTCAGTCTTTCAGTCACTCGCTAATTTCTTAGGGACTCTTCCTTACCTTAGAGGTGTGATGTTTCCTGACATGAGCATTTGCTTAAAATGCTGAAGGAGGACCAGTGAAAGTAAAACACAACAAACCAGGGTGGGATTAAGAAAGGAATGGCTGCCTTTCTCTGTTGCTGGAAAATAGAGATGAGTCCTGATTTGTCAACAAACTGAGACCTCTGTTGAAAAGTAATGATTAACATTAAGTTAGTTTGTGCAGGACAGTGGCATTGTTGGAAGAGTCACATACTTAACTCTCATTACACAGCTGTCAGTTAATCACCCAGTAGTCTTGATAGTATGTGATTTATCAAAAGCTTGCCAATGCTCATCTTTGAGCATCCTTTAGGCAACTATGCCCATCTTTCATTTGCTATTCCGGGAGCTGGTAATGTTTTCCATTCAGCTACAGGGAAAAAAAAAAAACCCACAACACTGATTATCAATTAGTCACTGGAATTTATTGAGCACTTCCTTTGTGCAGCTTATTGTACTAAACCCTTGAGGAATGACATACAAGAGAGTAGGTAGACATGATCCTTGCCCATAAGAAGCTTTCAGACTAGAAAAGTAGCATGGCCTAGTGGATAGAGCACGAGTCTGGTAGTTAGAAGGACCTGGGTTCTAATCCTGCCTCTGCCACTTGCCTGATGTGTGACCTTGGGCAAGTCACTTCACTTCTCTGTGCCTCAGTTACCTCATCTGTAAAATGGGGGTTGACTGTGAGCCCCACTTGGGACAACCTGATAACCTTGTATCTACTCCAGCACTTAGAACAGTGCTTGGCATATAGTAAGCACTTAACAAATACCATTATTATTATTATTATTATTATTCTATAAGCCTGATCTACCTCTTCTGTAAAATGGGAATTAAGACTGTGAGCCCCATGTGAGACATGGACTCTGTCTAACCTGATTACTTAGCGTCCACTCCAGCCCTTAGGACAGTGCCCGGCACCATCATCATCATCATCATCAATCGTATTTATTGAGCGCTTACTGTGTGCACAGCACTGGACTAAGCGCTTGGGAAGTACAAGTTGGCAACATATAGAGACAGTCCCTACCACTTATTGAATGCCACAAAAACGTTGAGAGAAAAACATTAAAAATAATTACAGATGGATGGATAAGTATATAATCTGGGGATGGGGTGAAAATCGAAGTATTTAAAGGGTACAAAACCAAGTGTAATGGTGACAGAAAGGAGGGAGAATAGGGGAAGGGAGTGCTTAGGCAGAGACCTCTTGGAGGAGATTTGATTTGAGGAGAGCTTTGAAAACGAGGACAGTGGTGCTATGGTGGCTATGAATGGGGAGGGCTCTCCAGGCCAGAGGGAGGGTGTTGGCTTGTCTTGTACTCTCCCAAGGGCTTAGTACAGTGCTGTGCACACAGTTGATTGACATGCGCAAGGAGTCGGGGGAGGCAAAGATGAGATTGAGGTGGTGTAAGTTAGTAAGCAAGTAAGAGGAGTGAAGTTTAAGGTCTGGGTTGTAGTGGGAAATCAGCCAAGGAAGGTATCATCATGATCATCATCATCATCAATCATATTTATTGAGCGCTTACTATATGCAGAGCACTGTACTAAGCGCTTGGGAAGTACAAATTGGCAACATATAGAGACAGTCCCTACCCAACAGTGGGCTCACAGTCTAAAAGGGGGAGACAGAGAACAAAACCAAACATACTAACAAAATAAAATAAATAGGATATGGAATAGGTAAAATAAATAGGTATGGAAGGGCAAGCCGATTTAATGAATGCCATAGAGCCTATTGTAAGGAGTTGCTGTTTGATGCAGAAATGGATAGGTAATCAATCAATCTATGGTATCTATGGAGTGCTTACTGTGTCCACAGCTGCACACTGACCACTTGGGTGGATGCAATACAAGGGTTGGTAGATACATTCCCTCCCTACAACAAATTTAGGATCTAGAGAGAAGGATCTTGAGAAGCAGCGTGGCTCAGTGGAAAGAGCCCGGGCTTTGGAGTCAGAGGTCTTGGATTCAAATCCCAACTCTGCCCTTTGTCAGCTGTGTGATTTTGGGCAAGTCACTTAACTTCTCTGGGCCTCAGTTACCTCATCTGTAAAATGGGGATGAAGACTGTGAGCCCCCCTTGTGACAACCTGATCAACTTGTTACCTCCCCAGCACTTAGAACAGTGTTTTGCATAGAGTAAGCGCTTAATAAATGCCATTATTATTGCTGGAGATTTTTGAGGAGAGGGGAGAAGTGGTCTGAAGTCTTTTATTTTATTATTCTCCTCCCTCCATTTTAAAGTCATTCTAGCACTCAATCACTTTGTGCCTGACCTGATCGTATAATAACTGTTTCTTTAGCCTTTTACGGTCACGGTATTATTTGGATTTACCTAAAGGAGGACTTAAAACCTGTTGCAATCCTTTGAATATGAAATGCACAATGTAAAAACCCTAGGCAATTATACCCAATTCTATTCTGAGAGAGACCAGGCACTTGAGGTTAATTACTTCTGATGTAAAGAAAAGTTTCTCTTATGTTTATTATCCAGAATCCTGATCAAAAGAGCAGGGAAATTAAACCAAGTGTGGTTAAATTAAAATAAGAAAGGAGCCTGGGAATTATATATCCTGTTTCGCTGTTTTATAAATGGGATGGTAGGCCTTAGTACCATAAATCTGTATACATTAATAAAGAAAATTACAGAATTATATTCAATTTACAATTATATAATGACATGTTGCAATATGTTGCACAAGCTTAAAGCAATAAAATGCTGCAGTAACTTTTATCTCCTCTCTGTTCTGGATAAAGCAAAAAGTCATAGTCTTGAGAAGCGTATTTGAAGAGACTCGGCAGAATAATTCCTTTCCGTTACTTTTTAAAATGCAATTTGCTATTCCTTTAGGAAAATCTGAACACTTAAAATAAAAATCAGATAAACAATACAGTGTGGCCTAGTGCATAGGCTTGGATTGGGGAATAGGAAGAACCTGGGTTCTAATTCTGGCTCAGCCACTTGTCTGCAGTGTGACCTTGGGCAAGTCACTTCACTTGTCTGTGCCTTGGTTACCTCATCTGCAAAATGGGGACTGAGACTGTGATTCTTATGTGGAACATAGACTGTGTCCAAACTGATTAGCTTGTATCTACCCCAGTGCTTAGTACAGTGCCTGACACGATACCGTTAAAAAACAAACAAGCAAATGAAAAAAAAAGGAACAAAATCCTATGGCCATAGGGACCAAAAGTATGGAAGGATTAATGCAGAAGCAGCTGCTACATCGAGAAGCAGCATGGCTCAGTGGAAAAAGCCTGGCCTTTGGAGTCAGAGGTCATGGGTTCAAATCCCGGCTCCGCCAACTATCAGCTGTGTGACTTTGGGCAAATATCTTAACTTCTCTGTGCCTCAGTTCCCTCATCTGTATAATGGGGATGAAGACTGTGAGCCCCCTGTGGGACAACCTGATCACCTTGTAACCACCCCTGTGCTTAGAACAGTGCTTTGCACATAGTAAGCACTTAATAAATGCCATCATTATTATTATTATTATTAAATAAACTTGGGTCAATTAAAGAAGTCAAGACTATGCAGGCGCTATGGAACAAAAACAGATGGGCAAAGGGGAGCTGTTGGATGACCATAAGCAGGGATGATGAAAGTTAACAGAGGTTTAAGAAGGACTTTGATAATGGGAAGAGTTGTGGTTGGTGGATTTGAAAGGGAGATATCATAATAATAATAATTTAAATGCTTACTATGTGCCAGGCACTGTACTAAGCGCTGGGGTGGGTACGAGCAAAGTGGATTGGACACAGCCCCTGTCCCACAGGGGGCTCACAGTCTCAATCCCCATTTTGCAGATGAGCAGCATGACTTAATGGAAAGAACATTGGTTTGGGTGTCCGAGGTCATGGGTTCTAAGCCCGGCTCTGCCCCTTTTCAGCTCTGTGGTTTTGGGCAAGTCACTTAACTTCTCTGGGCCTAAAATGGGGATTAAAACTGTGAGCCTCACATGGGACAACCTGATAACTTTGTATCTACCCCAGCACTTAGAACAGTGCTGAACTAATAGTAAGTGCTTAACAAATAATGATAATAATAATGTTGGTATTTGTTAAGTGCTTACTATGTGCCAAGCACTGTTCTAAGCACTGGAGTAGATACAAGCTAATCAGATTGTCCCATGTGGAGCTCACATTTTACAGATGAGGTAACTGAGGCCCAGAGAAGTTAAGTGACTTGCCCAGGTGACACAGCTGACAAGTGGCAGAGGCGGGATTAGAACCCATGCCCTCTGACTCCCAAGCCTGTGCTCTTTCCACTAAGCCACGCTGCTTCTCGATACTGATCATTACTCTTATTATGAGGTAACTGAGATACAGAGAAGTGAAGTGACTTTCCCGAGGTCACGCAGCAGACAAGTGGTGGAGCTGGAATTAGAACCCACAGATTTCTGATTCCCAATCAATCAATCAATCAACCGTATTTATTGAGCGCTTACTGTGTGCAGAGCACTGTACTAAGCACTTGGGAAGTACAAGTTGGCAACATATACAGACGGTCCCTGCACAACTGTGGGCTCACAGTCTAGAAGGGGGAGACAGAGAACAGAACAAAACATATTAAAATAAAATAAATAGAAAGGGAGATATAATAATAATAATAATAATTTAAATGCTTACTATGTGCCAGGCACATTCCCAGTCACATGCTCTATCCACTACTCCACATTGCTTCTCATCCAGGCAGGAGCCAGGGTTTGAAGAAGGCATCAAAGGCAGGAGAATCGAGAACACTGCACAATGTGGGCTAACCTAAGGAAGAATAGGAATTGTTAGCTACATTAAAGTTGAAGAAATATAAGTAAGGGGGAGATTGCCTTAGAGGTTTTAGAGCAGAGTGGATGTGAGAGTTAAAAAATGCGGAAGAGTCAAGGAAAATACTAAGATTGTGGTCAAAAAATCAAACGTTTTTATGCAGAGCACTGTACTAAGCACTTGGAGGAAGCTCCTATTCCTCCTGCCTTAACTCCCTGAATTCCTTCTGCAACTCATCCTGCAAACTTCACTCATCTAATGCCAACCTAGTCACTGTATCTCAATCTTGTCTATCTCACCGCCGACCTGTCACCCACATCCTTCCTCTGTCCTGGAATGTCCTTCCTCTTCATATCTGATGCTCACTCTCCCTACCTTCAAAGCCCTGTTGAATTTCCTCTTCTCCCACTCTCATTTGTGTAGTCCTTACACTTGGATTTCTTGCTTGATTCACCCTCCCTCAGTCCTGAAGAACTAATGTATGTAACTATAATTCATTTATTTACATTAATGTCCGTTTCCCCCTATAGGTCGTTACCTTTTTTGGGGCAGGCAATATGTCTACCAACTTGAAGCATTGTATTACATAAAATAAGCACTCAATAAATACAACCGATTGATTCACTGAAGACAAATTTGCACTTAGATTTTCTCCCTTTATTCACCCCTCCCTGAGGGCCACAGCACTTATGTACATATTGGTAATTTATTTATTTACATTTATTTATTTACACTCTTTACTGAAAATTCACTGTGGGCAGGAAACATGCCTACCAACTCTGTTATATTCCACTCCCTTAAGCTTTTAGTATGACACTCTGCACACAGTTAAGTGCTCAAAAAATATGATGGATTGATTGATTGAGGTGGATGTGGATAGGGGTAAGTGGCAAGGAGAAGAGATCAAAATATAGGGAGTCGGCTGGTGCAGAGAACAGTGTGTGGGCTGATTCACAGCAGGAAATCAGTGAGGTAGGGGGAAGAGAGCTGATTACGTCCCTAAAGTCAATGATGAGGAGTTTCTGTTCAAGACAATGGTGGATGGGTAACCATTGGAGGTTTTTGAGGAGTGGGGAGTTATGGACTGAATGTGTTTTCCAGAAAAAATGATCTGGGAAGCAAAGTGAAGTATGGACTGGAGAGGAGAGAGATAGGATGCGGGAAGGTAATGAGGAGGCTGAGGCAGAAGCCACGGTGGGAAGTGGTGTGAGTTTGGATCAGTGTCGTAGAAGTTTGAATGGAGGGGAAAGAGTGGACTCTATAGATGTTGTGAAGGCAGAACCAACAGGATTTCATGGCGGACTGAATATGTAGGTTGAATGACAGAGATGAATTGAGGATAATATCAAGGTTACAGGCTTGTGAGGCAGGGGCAATAGTGGTGTTGTCCAAAGTGGTGGGAAAGACACGGGGAGGATGGGTTTTGGGTAGAAAGATGAAGACTTCTGTTTTGGACATATTAAGTTTGAGGTGTCAGTGGGACATCCAAGGAGAGATGTCTTGAAGGAAATGAGAAATGCGAGACTGCAGAGAAGGAGAGTGGTCGGGACTGAAGAGGTAGACTTGGGAATCATCCACTCAGAGATTGTAGTTGAAGAGAAAGGGGGTCTCAAAGCACATTTGGGGGATGAGGATCCAGAGAAAGAGTCTCAGAAGGACTGACCAAGTGTCTAATTGGGAAATCATATTCCCCAACCCATTCCAACAATTACTTTTTTGAGGACACCATCATCTCATCTGACATCAGGGGGTCAGCTTAGAACTAACCAGTCATCATTTTAATGGTTTAAAAATATTTTTAAACCATTTCATGTTTAGAAGGCAGACTTTCTAAGTATTTTTATAAAAAAAAACTCTTCATTTTGATCACAACAGTATATCTCTCTAAATTGTCCAGGAACTTCAAAATGCTTTAAAATAGCTTCTCCCACAAGGCCACAAATAAAACAGTTCCCCAGCTCCCGCAGAGCAAACAGAAAATGCCTATTTAATTAATTGGGTAATCCGAAAGGATGAGGCGACTGACACTGTGGGATTCTGGAATCGTTCTGGGGATGGAATTTTTCTAACCGAAAATACATCCATTCATGAAATAAACCCGCCTGCCTGTTGTTAAATGGCGATCATCAAACTCGCAAGAGTCACATCAGCAAAATTGTCATCCCTCCAGACTGCAAGCTTGTTGTGGGTAGGGAATGTATCTGTTTATTGTTGTATTGTACTCTCCCAAGCAGTTAGTACAGTGCTCTGCACACAGTAAGTGCTCAGTAAATACAATTGACTGACTGACTACCTTTAAACTTGGAAAGGCCTCAGGAAAAGATGCAATGGTATATGGGTTATTGGGATTTTTTGTTTTGTTTTGTTTTTTACTTGTGTCATACTATTCTGGGAGGCAGGGGAGTTGGCCATTAATATAAAAATCAACCAAAGTCTCCTTGGTTTATGTGGAGGGACAGGACTGTGGCATTCTAAAGTTAGAATTATAAACAAAGTCAGATGACAAATGTTTTTTTTAATCACCATGAAACAGATCAAAGCTGGTCTATTTTTCAAGAGGGCCCAGGTGATTTGGGTTTAAGCAGCAGCGGGATGAGGAGCAGTGTGGTCCAATGGAAAGAGCCTGGGCCTGGAAGTAAGAGGACCTGGGTTCTAATCCAGCCCTGCCCCTTGATTACTGTGTGATTGTGGGCAGATCACTAAACTGCTCTTTATCTCAATTTCCTCCTCTGTAAAATAGGCCTAAATACCTGCCCTTCCTCCTACTGGGACTGTTTCTGATCTGATTATCTTGTATCTTTCCCAGTGCTTAGCCGCAGTAGCCTAAGACAAGGAGACCAAGTCTTCTCAACATTTCTGGAAGCTTTTAGCAACTCAGAGGAGGAGGTAGATTGAGAAAAGTAGAAAAAGCCACACGAGGAAACTGAGACCCAGAGAAGTTGTGTGACTTTTCAAGTTCATATAGAAGACAAGTGGATAAAGGGGTTTGGCATCCAGGCCACATGACTCACTTGGTACTTTCCAGCAGATTTCTACACCATTTCATCCCTTATTCAACTTGTAATTGTTCTCTCTCTTTCTCTCTCTCTCTCTCTCTCTCTCTCTCTCTCTCCCCCTCCCTCCCCTCTCCTTCTCCCTCTTTCTTATGAGATCATAATAATGACAGTGATAATGATGATAAGTGTTTTTTAAGGCCTTGCTCTGTGCTCAGCACTATACCAAATTTGGAGTAGAGGCAGTATATAGAGAGACAATACAGTCAGTCAGTTAGTCGAATTTATTGAGTGCTTACTGTGTTCACAGCACTGTACTAAGCACTTGAGAGAGCACAATATTACAATATAACAGACACATTCCCTAGATTCAGTCCATCCAACACGGGGCTCACCAAGTAGAAGGGAGAGCAGATTCTTAATTCCTATTTTTCAGACGATGAAATTGGGGCACAGTAACTTGCCCAAGATCACACAGCAGGCAACTGACAAAGACAGGATTAGAACGCATGTCTTCTGACTCCCAGGACATTCATTCGATCATATTTATTGAGTGCTTACTGTGTGCAGAGCACTGTACTAAGTGCTTGGAAAGTACAATTCAGCAACAGAGACAGTCAATCAATCAATCAATCGTATTTATTGAGCGCTTACTGTGTGCAGAGCACTGTACTAAGCACTTGGGAAGTACAAGTTGGCAACATATAGAGACAGTCCCTACCCAACAGTGGGCTCACAGTCTAAAAGGAGGGAAACAGACAACAAAACAAATCAAAACAAGTAAACAGGCATCAATAGCCCTATCCACTAGAAGAGGGTGCTTCCCAAATATAAGATACTTGGGTAATTTCATCTAATAATATGTGTGAACTCTCGAGCCTCACTCTCCAGCACTTCACATTCTGCAGAATTAATAAAGCTCAGCTACAACAATTTGCTGATATATTAGCACTTCACCTTGGGCAATCCTCTATAATTAATAGTAAATGAAGGAGCAAATTAGTTAATGATACAGCTTCGGTAACCAACAAAACTTTGTGTTGCACAAGAGTAGCAGTTAATAAAAATACTCTCTATAACTTTGTCTAAAAATCTCAGCAGCCTCCTTGAAGGCTAGTTAATTAGACGGTGGTTCCTCAGCCCATCGTGCACCTCTCATTAAATCAATCGAGTGGAAGCCAGATTGAAATGAAAATTTAGGGCTTCTGCACCGAAAGACCTCCATGCTCTCTGCAATTTCAGCACATTCATTCAGAGAAGCAGCAGGGCTCAGTGGAAAGATTGTGCGCTTAGGAGTCAGAAGTCATGTTCTCCTTCCTTCCTTCTTAAATTGTAAACCATGCCCATGGGTACATTGTCTGTCCTAATAATCTCATTTTTATTTGAGGGCTTATCTCAGTGTCTGACACATACTAAGTGCTTAATTAATACCACAATAATTAATAATAATAATGGTATTAGTTAAGCACTCACTATATGTCAAGCACTGTTCTAAGCGCTGGGGGGGAACAAGGTAATCAGGTTCACTCATTCATTCATTCAATCGTATTTATTGAGCGCTTACTGTGTGCAGAGCACTGTACTAAGCGCTTGGGAAGTACAAGCTGGCAACATATAGAGACGGTCCCTACCCAACAGCGGGCTCACAGTCTAGAAGGGGGAGACAGACAACAAAACAAAACATATTAACAAAATAAAATAAATAGAATAAATATGTACAAGTAAAATAAATAAATAAATAGAGTAATAAATATGTACAAACATATATACATATATACAGGTTGTCCCGCATGGGGCTCACAGTCTTAATCCTCACTTTACAGTTGAGGTAACTGAGGCACAGAGAAGTGAAGTGACTTGTCCAAAGTCACACAGCTGACAAGTGGCAGATGCAGGATTCGAACCCACGACCTCTGACTCTAAGGCCTTGGCTCTTGCCACTTAGCCACACTGCTTCTCTAATTCACTATTAGTTGCAGTCAAATGATGATGACGGAATTTATTAAGCACTTACTACATACAAAGCACTGTTCTAAGCACTGGGGAGGTTACACAGTAATCAGGTTGTCCCATGGGGGGCTCACAGTCTTAATCCCCATTTTACAGATGAGGGAACTGAGGCCCAGAGAAGTTAAGTGACTTGCCCAAAGTCACACAGCTGACAATTGGCAGAGCTGGGATTTGAACCCGGGACCTCTGACTCCAAAGCCCGTGTTCCTTCCACTGAGCCACGCTGCTTTGGAGTCAGATGGGAAGGATTTTGAATTTCACATTTGAAATTTGAATTTCACATTTTGAATTTGCCTCAGAGGGTCTCAGGGAACCGTGGTAGACCTGCTGGTTGTCAGTGATCACTGTCTTCCTTAGGTTTCACTCTCCCAAGCACTCAGCACAATGCTCTCCATTCAGTAGGTTCTCCATAAATTTGGTTGATAATAATGAGGAATTTCAGAAGATTTCCTCTTGTCCCACTCCCTTCTGCACTTCCCTGTCTTGTTCCCTTTATTCAACCCCCCTCCCAGCCCCACAGAACTTATGTACATAATTTATTTATGTATATTGTCTCTCTCCCTCTCTAGACCATAATCTTGTTTGTTTTTTTCGTATTTATTGAGCACTTACTTTGTACAGAGCACTGTACTAAGCACTTGGGAAGTACAAATCAGCAACATATAGAGATGGTCCCTACTCAACAACGGGTTCACAGTCTAGAAAGGGGAGACAGACAACAAAACAAGTAGACAGGTTTCAATGCTATTAGAATAAATAGAATCATAGCAGTATATACATCATTAATAAAATAAGTATAGTAAGTATGTACAAATAAAATAGAGTAATAACTATGTAGAAATATATACAAGTGCTGTGGGGAGAGGAAGGGGATGGGGAGAGGAGTGGGAGGGTGATGGGGAGAGGAGAAGGAGGGCAGGGAAAATTTCTACTAAATCTGTTCTATTGTACTTTCTCAAGGACTTAGTACAGTGGTCTGCATACAGGAAGCGCTCAAAAAATAAGATTGAATAAATGAATGTCAGGCAAAGAAATGGTTTCTGAAGGGCTGATTTAGGTTGGTGCTCCAAGAGCGAATCTTCATTTCCTTTCTGACCACCAGATTTCCCGGAGGTTATTTTGGACAGCTACATTAGGAATTCAGGGGTGGCATTCAGGTCTAGATCAATTTCAAGGTCTGGTGAAATCTGCTCATTAAAACGGAATCCATGTTGCAAGAATGCTCTTACTATAGCTTTAATGAGTTCGGCTTACACACTGTCATGCTTTGGTTGATACCAATATCCATGAAGAAAGCAAGAAGTCAGGCCTTGGGAGTCAGAAGGACCTGGGTACTAATCCGGCACCCCCACTTGTCTGCTGTGTGACCTTGAGCAAGTCATTTCACTTTTCTGTGCCTCAGTTACCTGTTCTGTAAAATGGGGATTAAGACTGTGAGCCCTTCTAGACTGTGAGCCTGTTGTTGGGTAGGGATGGTCTCTATATGTTGCCAACTTGTACTTCCCAAGTGCTTAGTACAGAGCTCTGCACACAGTCAGTGCTCAATAAATACGATTGAATGAATGAATGAATGTGGGACAGGGAGACGATTAGCCTGTTTCTACCCCAGCTCTTAGAACAGTGCTTGATACATAGTAAGCGCTTAACAAATACCATCATTACTATTAATATTATTATTATTACTTAACTTCTCTGTGCCTCAGTTCCTGATCATCTTATATATACCCCAGTGCTTAGTAGAGGGGTTGACTTTTCTTATGACATCAAGTCGTCTTTGACCCGTAGTAAGCGCTTAACAAATACCATCATTACTATTATTATTATTATTATTATTGTTACTTAACTTCTCTGTGACTCAGTTCCTGATCATCTTATATCTATCCCAGTGCTTAGTGGAGGGGTTGACTTTTCTTATGACATCAAGTCGTCTTTGACCCGTAGTAAGCGCTTAACAAATACCATCATTACTATTATTATTATTATTACTTAACTTCTCTGTGCCTCAGTTCCTGATCATCTAATATCTACCCCAGTGCTTAGTAGAGGGGTTGACTTTTCTTATGCCATCGAGTCGTCTTTGACCCGTAGTGACGCCATGGTCACGTCTCTCCCAGAATGCCCCACCTCCACCTGCAATCATTCTGGTAGTGTATCCATAGAGCTTTCTTAGTAAAAATACAGACATAGTTTACCACTACCTTCGTCCGCTCAGTAAACCTGAGTTTTCGCCCTTGATTCTCTCCCAGGCCGTCGCTGCTCAGCCCAGGGGAATTTTGACTTGTAGCAGGTTGCCTTCCTCTCACAAGCCACTGCCCAAGTTGGGAATGGAATGGTTAATCCTCTGCCCAACTCTCCCTCCTGGAGTCCAGACTGGTAGACTACTGGGAACTCTCCAGTTGTGACCCTGAGAGGGGCACCTAGGAAGCACTTAACTAATAATAATAATGATATTATTATCTTTTAGACTGTGAGCCCACTGTTGGGTAGGGACTGCCTCTATATGTTGCCAACTTGTACTTCCCAAGCGCTTAGTACAGTGCTCTGCACACAGTAAGTGCTCAATAAATATGATTGATGATGATGAATGATAATAATAATCGAAAATGATAATGATCTGCTATAGCACATGATTTAATCGCACATTCAATTGATCACTGGTATATATTGAGTGTTTACTGTGTGCAGAGCACTATACAAAGTGCTTGGGAGAATTTGATACACTAGAGCTAGTAATAATAATAATGATAACAATAATAACAATAATTGTGGTATTTGTTAAGCACTTTCTATGTATCAAGAACTGTAAAAGATGATTAGGTCCTACATGGGGCTCACAATAATAATGATGGTATTTGTTAAGTGCTTACTATGTGCAGAGCACTGTTCTAAGCACTGTCTAAGGAGGGAGAGCAGGTACTGAATATCCATTTTGCAGATGAGGGAACTGAGATGACCTTCCCAAGGTCACACAGCAGGCAAGTGGCAGAGCCAGAATTAGAACCCAGATCCTCTGATTCCCAGGTCTGCGTCCTCTCCACTAGGCCATGCTGCTTCTCTGATTTGGTAGACATGATCCCTGCCCTCAAGGAATTTAAAAATCTAGTCACTCATAGTTACATTATGGGTGAATTAGGGAATTTTCCATTTTGGACATGACAAATAGATTCAGTGTAATAGGAAACATCCTCTGTGGTATACTAGATGCCCCAGTGACAGAACAATAACACATTTTGTATTTCATCATGGTTTTGAAACGTTACAGTTTTAATCACTGTATGAAGCAATGAGTGAATTCCTTTTCACGATGCTCATTTTATTATAGAAAACAGTCACGAGGGCCTCTGAATAAGTTCACGAGAATAAACAAAATTCCCCCTAGACTGTAAATTCCTTGACGGTAGGGTTAAACTCTGGTGTTAAACTCTAGGATCACCCTAAATTTGCTAGCCTAAATTAAATATTTTTCTTTTTTTTTTACCCAACACAGTGCAGTGTTTTGCACATTTAAATACTTCACAAAGGTATATTTGTTTTTGACAAGAAGCTGTGTTGTCTCCCTTGCATCTATTGTGTTGTGGGAAAGATGAGAACACCATTCATAATGTATATACTTTATACTCCACTAGTGTAAATACTCTCATACTATACTCTTTCCCCTATCTTTAATCTATTTTAATATCTGACTCCCCCTGCAGATTGTAAGCTGCTTGTGAGTGGGGAGTGTGTCTACCAACTCTGTTGTATTGTACTTGACCAAGTGCTTAGTAAAGGGCTGTGCACACAATAAGCGCTCACTAAACACGATTGATTGGTTGATTGATTGATTGATGGCTTTGTCATAAGGCTTCTAAATGGTGGTGAGTCAAATTAAAGGTTCTTTTAAGTGAAGATTATCTCAGCAATTTCAGTGCATCATATCAGCAATACCAAAGGAGAATCAATCAATCCATCAATCAATGGCATTTATTGAGCACTTACTACATGCAGAGTACCGGAATAAGCACTTGGAACAGTTCAATACAAAGGGTTGGTAGACACATTCCCTGTCCACTACAGGTTTACAGAGGCTTTAATTCTATTTGTTCTGACGACTTGGCACCTGTCCACATGTTTTGTTTTGTTGTCCTTCTCCCCGTTCTCGACTGTGAGCCCATTGTTGGGTAGGGACCATCTCTGTATGTTGCCAACTTGTACTTCCCAAGCACTTAGTACAGTGCTCTGCACACAGTAAGTGCTCAATAAATACAATTGAATGAATGAATGAAGAAGCTCTTTATTAGTAAAGATTATAAGTTAATTGTGGTTAGGAATTCCATCTAATAATTTATTATACTTTCCCAAGGATTTATTAAAGTGTTTTCCACATGTGGAAAACACTTTAATATAGATATACATATATGTGTATGTATGTATGTGGAGAAGCAGTGTGGCCTAAAGAATAGAGCACAGGTTTGGGAATCAGAAGGACCTGGGTTCTAATCCCAGCTCCATCACCTGTCTGCTGTGTGACCTTGGGCAACTCACTTAACTTCTCTGTGCCTCTGTACCCTCTTCTGTAAAATGGGGATTAAGACTGTGAGACATGGGACGTGGACTGTGTCCAACCTGCTTAGCTTGTATCTACCCGGTGCTTAGAACAGTGCCTGGCCACAGAATAAGCACTTAACACAGACCACAATTATCATTATTATTACTACATATGTGTATATATATATATATATATATATATATATATATATATATATATATATATATATATATATATATACCTACATTCATATATACATAAAGTGCTAAGTGCTTAGTAGAGTGCTCTGCACACAGTAAGCACTCAATAAATATGATTGAATGAATGAATATTATATCCCTATAAACATAGATATATGTGTGTATATGTATACAGCGATCAATTAAGTGTATATCCATAATTAAACAATTATGACTATTATAGGTATATCCGATGTCTATTGTATTGTATTATGCCGTTGAGTTGTTTCCAACCCATAGTGATCAATTAAGTGTATATCCACAATTATACAACTATGACTATTGTAGGTATATCAGATGTATATTGTATTATGCCATTGAGTCGTTTCCAACACATAGTGACACCACGGACACGTCTCTCCCAGAATGCCCCACTCTCCATCTGCACTAGTTCTAGTAGTGCATCCATAGAGTTTTCTTGCTAAAAATACGGAAGAGGCTTACCATTGCCGCCTTCCACACAGTAAACTACAGTCTCCGCCCTCAACTCTCTCCCTACCACTACTGCCCATCACGGGTAATTTTTGACTTGTAGCAGATTGCCTTCAACTAGCTAGCCACTGGCCAAGCTAGGAATGGAATGGGAGTCTCCCTCCCATAGTCTAGGAATGGACCACGGGAGTCTCCCTCCCATAGTCGAGACTGGTAGAGGACTGGAAAATCTCCAGGTGCGACCCTGAGAGGGGTAGATGTACATAGTTCTCCGGAATACATATAGTTTTCCATTTTTGAAGATGGTGCCACTGATGTCAGTTGTATCTTCGATGAGAACCTGTGTGCCTGAAAAGGCCAAGGAGGGATCAACTGCCCCAACGACATTATGCCCATCAAAACGGTGGCCACTTGTTTTTATGTGTAATTTTTACGGTATTAGATACTGTTTTCTTTTGGGCCTTCTAGTGTCTCTTTTCTTGTGAAACTTTTGTTCAAAGAAAGCTGCATTTTGCTTTACCTTTTACATAAAGATAGGAGGGCACTGTGCTCATCTGTCCTTAGCAGTTGGCTCCCCATTATCAGCTGAGATGCAGTACTGTCTTGTGGCCTTAGTTACAGCCTTAAAATGCTCCCTCTGCCCTCCTGGCTTTCATCTTCCCAGTTTCAGCTCAGCATATAGTCATTGTTTGGGTACTGTGAGCAAGAATATTCACTGATAGCAAGGTTGGCCCATAGGTACTGCTGGTGGAACTCCTCAAAGTTGGATAACACTACTAGAGCTCTAAAGGTCAGTAGACATTTAATTTGCTATGGGGTCTGATACCAACCTGCTGCCATATTCTGCTTGGCCATCTCCCAAATGTTGTGCTGGTCTTCTTGATTTGGTTTTCTGCTTCTTTGTCTATCATTGCGTCTTTTGTCACCATTGGTCTGCACACAAACACTGCTCAGTGTTTGATCAATTTACAGTGAAACTTACAGAACTGTGGCTGAGAAAACTAGTGACAAAGTATTGAGACCCAGTTGCTTTCCAAGTAAAGTTGCACTCTCAAAGTTATTTGTTGGAAACACTGATTCAGTTGAGGAAAACCTGTAAAACTTGAAATATTTTAAACAGTCATAAGATTAGTCATCCATAACATACTAGACCTGTTGCTTGCTCATTATAGATGTGTTGAGCTTTATTTTGGGATGGAGCACTACTGCAGTTAAACATTCAAGGACGCACAAAGCAGTAAGAATCTGATAATCGAGGGCCTCAATAATCCTACTTTTTAAATTTTCCATTCAGTTTCTCTCCTCTAATCCCTCCAATAAAAATGTATTTTGTTACTGAAGCCTGAATCCAGGTCTGAATACATGTTGTTAATTTTATATAACATTCTATTCACTCTAGAAGGGTAATTGTCATCTTTGGAAAGTAGGTAACCTCAAAATTTCAATCTTTCAAATGAATCAATCAGTACCATTTATTGAGCACTTACTGCATGGAGTATTATACTAAATGCTTGGAAGACTACCAGAGTTATAATACGCGTGATTCTTGCCCTCAAAAGGTTGACAGTCTAAAATGAACTTTGTTTATGTTTTTGACAGAGAAATCAACAGAAGGCAATAAAGTTTGGTCGATTATCAATGATTCCAGTAATGCATTTCAGAGATACAATATCATTTATATATCATAATACAGATCAAATAAGATGACAAAATCAGAAAAAAAAGTAAGTGCTGGAAGCTAGGATCACTTCATCACAGCTATCCAAAGTGGGGTACATGAGGAAATGGAGAGTCCCAAAAAACTGCTCTTTGTGGAGCTGAAAATGAAAAACCCAAATCGAGGAATGTAGAAGCATTTGAACGGCATGGTTAAACAAAGTCTAATATAATGTTTTGTTTTGTTTCTCTCCCGCCTTCTAGATTGTAAGCCCGTTGTTGGGTAGGGATTGTCTCTCTTTGTTGCTGAACTGTACTTTCCAAGCACTTAGTACAGTGCTCCACACAAAGTAAGTGCTCAATAAATATGATTGAATGAATGACTAATGCTGTAATGCAGCTGAATACTGGGAGTTAATTGAGGAAGGTAAATAACAATAATAAGAAGAAGAATTGTGTTCTTTGTTAAGCACTTACTATGTGCCAGGGACTGTACTAAGTACTTGGGTAGATACAAGCAAATCAGGTTGGACACAGTCCCTGTCCCGTGTGGGGCTCACAGTCTCAATCCCCATTTTACAGATGAGGTATCTGAGGACCAGAGAAGTGAAGCGACCTGCCCCAGGTCACACAGCAGACAGGCGAGCTGGATGGATTGCTATCTAGAAAAGATTGGCTCATTTTTTGTCATGACTCCCTTCTGGTTCATACCAACCAGGACCTTCCTGGATCCAGGTAGCCTCAGTGACACGTAGTAAAGTCAAACCACACCTCTGATCACCAAGGTGACTGTAGAAAGTTTTTTACTTAGTTTTGCCAAAGTTCAAGAGAGGGACAGTCTCTCCTTCTTGTTGTTCACGGGATCACAAACAGTCATTAATAAGACAGCTTGTTGTGGGCTCACCACATCTTTGTACAAAACTTTTTTAAGACGTGAGAGATGAGGAAGAAAAATTGAAACCATTGCCTTTAGAACAGCACACAGTAAGCACTAAGGGAATACCATCGATTAACTGATTCATATATCAAACGTGACAATGTAACACGGGTCGGACTATTTCTGCGTGAAATGCGATCAAGACTGTCGTCCCATGTTGGCCTTTTAAGTCATCCACACATTCAACAGTAAATTTCATCATCAGTCATTGGTACTCACTGAGCATTAGTACTCAGTATTGTGTAGAGCACTGCATTCATTCACTCAATCGGATTTATTGAGCGCTTACTGCACTTTCCCCTTGACTGAATTCAGTCGAGTGGGTAAACATGAGCTCAGTCTTCAAGAAGCTTGATTTATAATAGGAGAGACAGACATTCAAATTAATTACAGATAGAGGAAGTAACAGAGTATTAGGATGATTTTACAAAGACTTTATAGATGGAGAAAGCGGTGCTAGTAGGATTTGAAGGGGATGGAGATCCAGATAGTACGGAGAGTGTGAGCTACTGGTCATTCCTTCATTCATTCAGTGGTCAGCAGGAAGAGATGAGATTGAAACTGGTGTACGAAGAGTGAAGTGAGTGGGCTTGGTTGTGCACCAGAGGAATGAGGAGAGGTAGGGGAGAGAGTTGATTGAGCATCTTAATGTGGATAGCGGGGAGTTTCTGTTTCATGTGGAGATGGATGGATGTGATTAGTTGTGAATAGAAAGGAGATCTGGACCGAAGAGTGAAGTATGGGCTGGAGAAATAAGGGGCCGGAGGCAGAGGGGTCAGAGAATAAGCTGATGCAGTAGTTGAGTCAATTATAACAAGTGCTTGGACCAATTTGGTAGCAATCTGGATGGTGAGGAAGAGGCCGTGTCTAAGGATATTGTGAAGGTAGAACCACCTGGATTTGTTGATTGACTGATTTTTCATGGTGAATGAGAGACATAAGTCAAGGATAATGTCAAAGTTGCAGTTGCAGACAGGATGGCAGTATTAGTAATAATCACGATGGCATTTGTTAAGTGCTTACTTTGTGCCAGTCACTGTACTAAGCACTGGGGTGGAAACAAGAAAATCAAGTTGGACACAGTCCCTGTCCCATGTGGAGCTCACAGTCTCAATCCCCGTTTTACAGATGAGGTAACTGAGGCACAGAGAAGTGAAGTGAGTTACCCAATATCACACAGCAGACAAGGGGCAGAGTCGGGATTAGAACCCATGACCTTCTTAGTCCCAGGCCTGTGCCCCATCCACTATTCATGTATTCAGTTGTATTTATTGAGCACTGACTGTGTGCAGAGCACTGTACTAAGCACTTGGAAAGTACAATTCAGCAGCAAATAGAAACATTTCCTACCAATAACAGGCTCACAATCTAGGCGGGGGGGGGGGACAGAAATCAAAAAATGCCATGCTGCTTCTTCATTCATTCATTCAATTATATTTATCGAGTGCTTACTGTGTGAAGAGCACTATACTAAGCGCTTGGGAACTACAATTCAGCAGCATACAGAGACAGTCCCTAACCAACAACGGGTTCACAGTCTAGAAGGAGGAGAAGAGCCAATATGCCATGTTCTTCTTGCCACTGTGACCAACCCGATTAAGCATGTTTCTACCCCAGTGCTTCGAATAGTGCTTGGAACATAGTAAGTGCTTAACACGTGAAATAATTTTATTATTATTATCATTATTATTACTGATAATAATAATAAACACTGATGGGAATATTAGGGGAAGCGGAGAGTTTAGGTGGGAAGATGAGGAGTTTAGTTTTGGACATGTTGAGTTTGAGATGTCAGTGGGATGGCCAGCAAGGCAGGAAGAGCTGGGAGATTACAGAAAAAGAAGGAGGTCAGAGCTGGAGAATTAGATTTGGGAGATACCTGTGTAGAGATAGTAGGTGCAACTGAAGGAGCAAATGAATTCTCTAGGGGAATTGGTGCTGGAGAATAGAAGGGGACCCAGAACTGAGCCACGGGTAGGGGATGGAAGGTAGAGGAGGAGCTGGTGAAAGATAATAATAATGATAATAATAATAATAATAATGGCATTTATTAAGCACTTACTATGTGCAAAGCACTGTTCTAAGCGCTGGGGAGGTTACAAGGTGATCTGGTTGTCCCACGGGGGGCTCACAGTCTTATTCGCCATTTTACAGATGAGGTAACTGAGGCACAGAGAAGTGAAGTGACTTGCCCAAAGTCACACAGCTGACAATTGGCAGAACTGGGATTTGAACCCATGACCTCTGACTCCAAAGCCTGTGCTCTTTCCACTGAGCCACGCTGAGGAGTCAAATAGTATTTATTGGTGAGTGAGGTGTGGGCACCCGCAGACCGAGACTGCCCAACAGAATTCTATGGCAGCATTTAACTGAGCCAATATAATACTAATAACAATAATAATGGCATTTGTTAAGTGCTTACTATGTGCAAAGCACTGTTCTAAGAGCTGGGGGGATACAAGGTGATCAGGTTGTCCCACGTGGGGCTCACAGTCTTAATCCCCATTTTACAGATGAGGGAACTGAGGCTCAGAGAAGTTAAGTGACTTGCCCAACGTCACACAGCAGACATGTGGTGGAGCTGGGATTAGAACACATGACCTCTGGCTTCCAAGCCCGTGCTCTTTCCACTGAACCACGCTGCTTCTCTATCAATTTTCAGCAGTGTATATGGCTTCCCTGAAGAAACCTGAAAAAAGACCTCAGTTTTCTTTAGACTTGTCAGCCCACAGCCCTTGACAGTGAAGAAGTATACTCTTAGAGAAGCAGCGTGGCTCCGTGGAAAGAGCACAGGCTTTGGAGTCAGAGGTCGTGGGTTCAAATTCCGGCTCTGCCAATTGTCAACCATGTGACTTTGGGCAAATCACTTAACTTCTCTGTGCCTCAGTTACCTCATCTGTAAAATGGGGATTAAAGACTGTGAGCCCCCTGTGGGATAACCTGATCACCTTGTAACCTCCCCAGTGCTGAGAACAGTGTTTTGCACATAGTAAGTGCTTAATAAATGCAATCACCTCCTCCAGGAGGCCATCCCAGACTGAGCCCCCTCCTTCCTCTCCCCCTTGTCCCCCTCTCCATCCCACCATCTTACCTCCTTCCCTTCCCCACAGCACCTGTATATATGTATATATATTTGCACATATTTATCACTCTATTTATTTATTTATTTTACTTGTACATATCAATTCTATTTATTTTATTTTGTTAATATGTTTGGTTTGTTCTCCGTCTCCCCCTTCTAGACTGTGATCCCACTTTTGGGTAGGGACTGTCTCTATATGTTGCCAACTTGTACTTTGCAAGCGCTTAGTACAGTGCTCTGCACAGAGTAAGCACTAAATAAATACAATTAAATGAATGAATGAATGATCATTATTATTATCATTATCCTTGCTTCACTCCATCAGTGATGGAAAAAGGATTGGACAAAGCACCCTCATACCCAACTCAACCAGCTGTACAATCATAAGTCATCCCCAAATCTATTTTTTGTGTGTGTGTTTTTTTGGTATTTAAGCACTTACTATGTGCCAGGCACTGTACAAAGTGCTGGGTAGATACGTGCTAATTAGGTTGGGCACAGTCTATATCTCACATAGGGTTCATGGTCTCACTCCCCATTTACAGATGAAGCAACTGAGACTCAGAGAAGTGAAGTGACTTTCCCCGGGTCACGCAGCAAAGTGGCAGAACCAGGATTAGAATCCAGTCTTTCAGAATTACAGGTCTGGAATGGTATTTATTGAGCACTTAATGTGTGCAGAGCACTATACTAAGCACTTGGAAAGTACAATTCAGCAACAAATAGAGACAATCCCTACCCAGCAATGGGCTCACAATCTAGAAGATGACATCACGTGCTTTTGGAAGAGCTATGAAAAGTATAAGGAGGTCTAAGAAAGTTCCTGTACTTCACAGTGTATGGCATGCTGCAGGGTTTATATCTAAGCCTCCTTATTTAGTTCTGGAAACATTCCGTCCATGTTTTTCTTTAGTAGCCTATCCAGGAGAACTCTGGCTAGGATCTAGCCAGGTTGGGAGAATAATGAGATCTTTGTATAATTGTCATTCATTCATTCAATCGTATTTACTGAGCACTTACTGTGTGCAGAGCATTCATTCATTCATTCAATCATATTTATTGAGCACTTACTGTGTGCAGAGCACTGTACTAAGTGTTTGGAAAGTACAAATCGGCAACATATAGAGATGGTCCCTACCCAACAACGGTGTAACAGTCTAGAAGGGGGAGACAGACAACAGAATAAAACAAGTAGGCAGGTGTCAATACCATCAGAATAAATAGAATTATAGCTATATATGCATCATTAATAAAATAGAGTAATAAACATGTACAAAAAATAGAGTAATAAATATGCACAAAAAATAGAGTAATAAATATGTACAAATATATGCAAGTGCTGTGGGGAAGGGGAAAGAGGTAGGGCAGAGGGAGGGAGGTGGGTGATGGGGAGGGGAGGAGGAGGAGAGGAAAAATGGAAGTCTGGGAAGGCCTTCTGGAGGAGGTGAGCTCTCAGTAGAGCTTTGAAGGGAGGAAGAAAGCTAGTTTGGCGGAGGTGTGGAGGGAGGGCATTCCAGGCCAGAGGTAGGACGTGGGTCAGGGATCGACGGCGGGACAGGCGAGAATGAGGCACAGTGAGGAGTTTAGCAGCTGAGGAGTGGAGTATGCACACTGGGATGTAGAAAGAGAGAAGGGAGGTGAGGTAGGAGGGGGCGAGGTGATGGACAGCCTTGAAGCCGAGAGTGAGGAGTTTTTGCTTGATTTGAAGGTTGATAGGTAGGCAGCCACAATCTGATCCCCATCCCCCCAACCTTACCTCCACCCCCTCCCCACAGCACCTGTATATATGTATATATGTTTGTACATATTTATTACTCTATATATTTGACTTGTACATATTTATTCTATTTATTTTATTTGGTTTATATGTTTTGTTTTGTTGTCTGTCTCCCCCTTCTAGACTGTAAACCCGCTGTTGGGTAGGGACCGTCTCTATATGTTGCCAACTTGTACTTCCCAAGCGCTTAGTACAGTGCTCTGTACACAGTAAGTGCTCAATAAATACTATGGAATGAATGAATGAATGAATCTACAGTCTTTCTTCTTGTAGTGGTAATGATGAAGTCATCTCTGAGATCCCGGGGCATCTCCTCAGCATTACATTCAACGAGGAAGAGCTGGTGTCAGTTTTTATGTAGTGTTCTCCCTCCGGAGAAGGAGAATTGCCTAATGGTTAGAGCCCAGAACTGAGAATCAGGAGACTTGGGTTCTACCGCCGGCTCAGTCACTTGAATGCTCTGTGGCTTTGGGCAAGTCATTTTACATCTCCATGCCCCACTTTCCTCATCTTTAACACTGGCATTAAATACTTGTTCTTCTACCACCCCTCTAGACTGTGAATCCAGTATGGGAAAGGGACTGTGTTTTGTACTTGTTAAACAGCACAGTTATGACTGTGCTTGTCGGATCTCACCGTGCTCAGCAGTAGAAAGGGTTTTGAAGATAACATTGAAATGCCAGTGAATATACCAGGCACATAAGAGGTATTCTTTTGCTACAAATTGTTATTTCTTCTAGTATCCTGGAGGGGTTGTTGAAAAAAAAAAGGTAAAAATTTATTAAAGCTATGATCTCCTGACCTCTAATAATAAAAGGGAGATAAAATAAACCCTTTAGAGAAGTTTTGAGATAGCAAACCATAATCAGTATAATTAGAAAAGGGAAGTTAATTACAAAATTTTTTGATGTTTTTTTTTTTTTCCATTTGGACTATATCAGGAAATTTATTTAGAAACTCAGGTCATCCAAGCAGCCTTATGATTTGAGTTGTATGTAATTATTTTCTCTCTGTATGACTTTCCCTTTGAAATTTCTTCAAGCCATAGTATATGCAGGACATAAATGAACACCTCTGTCTTGTCTTTGAAAATTAACATACTACAGACAGATTTTGGTCACACATCTTTTCAAAGTAGGGAAGAAAAATTGTTCATTGCAATAGGTGAGTGGGGAGCTTTCTTTCCAAAGTCTCACTATGTGAAGAACAAAATGAGTATGTCATCTTTAAAAATCCTTTTCAGCTGTGTAGGAGAATTTATAAAAGAGGCTCTAAACTCTTGATTCTGCTCATCTTAAATACCTGCATTTCCTGTGGTAAGACACATAAGACCCATTAGATCACTCAACTGGATTAACTTTGATAGTAGCTCTTTTTTTTTCCCTTTTGTTTTAGAAGATGTTTCGGGTAATGAAACATCAAACAATATACTCCATTATCATTACAGAGAGATAGCTTTGAGTTGCTTTTATTGAAAACTTTTTTCTTCAAAAACGTATCTCCCTCTCTGGCAGAGGTACAATATCAGCATTTTCAGCCAATATATATTGTATGTATATATATATACAGAAGGGCTCTTCATTGTCACTCTCTCTGACTCTTTTAAACACTGTTGCAGGACTTAAATCATTCACAGTACAGATTCATATACTTTGAAAGCAAAAAATAAATTGCATTTTTTCTTCAAAGAATAAAACATTTCAGTAGAAAGTAACTTATAAATGTATCTGGGAGTCTGTTCTGGAACTTCTTTTGCCATGTACCACCTTCAATTTTAAAAGTATGACTACTGAAGGTGAGATCCTAGTTATGAGCCTAGATTTTAAGAGCCTCAAGGGCAGGCAATTTCTCTTCCAACTCTGCCAACTATGAGAAGCAGTGTGGCTCAGTGGAAAGAGCACGGGCTTTGGAGTCAGAGGTCATGGGTTCAAATCCTGGCTCCACCAATTGTCAGCTGTGTGACTTTGGGCAAGTCACTTCACTTCTCTGTGCCTCAGTTACCTCATCTGTAAAATGGGGATTAAGACTGTGAACCCCCGTGGGACAACCTGATCACCTGGTAACCTCCGCAGAGCTTAGAACAGTGCTTTGCACATAGTAAGCGCTTAATACATGCCATTGTTATTATTATTATTAATATTAATATTAACTCTGCTAAATTGTACTCTCCCAAGTGTTTACTACAGTGCTCGGCACACAGTAAGCACTCAATATTAATTCATTCATTCAATCGTATTTATTGAGCACTTACTGGGTGCAGAGCTCTATACTAAGCGCTTGGAAAGTGCAATAAATATAATTGGTTTATTATAATCTTAGCCAATCGATTGACTAAGAACACTTATCTGCGGTCAGTCATCCATTCCACATTCTGTGTCCATTAAAGTTATATTTTTTTCATGCTGATGCATTGTCACTTGTAGTGTCTGTCGCTGGGTTTTGACTGGAGGCAATGTGACCTTATTGGAGAATGCAATATTCATTCATTCATTCATTCATTCGTAGTCACGATACCTGCATCTAGGTCCCACCTCTGTCACAGCCTTGCTGTGTAACACGGGAGAAGTCACTTAACCTCTCTGATTCCATTTCTTCATTTGTAAAATGGGGATAATACATTAGCTCTTTAATAGTAATAATGATAATGAATGTTGAGTACTTACTCTGTGCCAAACACCGCACTAAGTGCTGGGCTCAAACAAGATAATTAGGTCATCTACTCCTTGTCCCCTCAAGAGGATCACAATAACCAAGGGGAAGGGCAAATTGGTATTGATTCCCCATTTTCCAGATGAGGACCCTGAGGCACAGAGGAGTTAAGTGACTTATCCAAGTTCAAACAGCGGGCAAGGAGCCGAGATATTTTAGCTACATTATCAACCCCTTCCCTGAGTGCTGTTGCCAAGCCGACCTACCCGTTGTTGCTCTTTCCAATCTAGTCGATAATTATGGTAATTCTAAATGTAGAATTACCGTATGCAGATGACCGTGTCTTGAAGGCCCACATCGATCAGATATGCCGATGATTGTAAGCCACTTCACTGAGTCAGCCAGGAGCTACAGGCTGGCAATATACCCAAAGAAAAATGGCAATGGCTCAGTCTGTAGTGGGTAAACCTTCCACACAACAGTGGAAAAATGAAGTGGGAAATGCAGAACTAAAAGCTGGGACAGAATTCTCCCTCCTAAGCAGCACACTGAGAAACAGTGCAATGACACAGGAAAATAGAAAACAGAATCAAAAGGGCCAGTACATCCTTTGGGAGGCTGGCAAACAGGTTTTAGTGGCAGTGATTATTTTTCTACAGAGTATTCAGCCCATGTTTCCCCACTCCTCAAGAACCTCCAGTGATTGAGCATTGAACAGAAGCTCCTTAGAATCTGCTTTAAATTACTCAGTCACCTTGCCCACTCCTACCTTACCTTGCTGCCTGCAAACTTCATTCCTGTAATGCCAACTTACTCACTGCATTTTGATCTCATCTATCTCACCTTCCACCTCTTTCCCGTTTCCTGCCTCTCTCCTGGAATGCCGTCCTTCTTCATATCTGACAGATGATCACTCTCTTCACCTTCAAAACCTTACTGAAAGCACCTCTCCTCCAAGAAGCCTTCCCTGATTAAGCCCTCATTCCTCTCCTGCTCCCACATTGCCTTTACATTTGGAGTTGCACCCTTTATTTACCTCTCCCTCAGCCCCACAGCACTTCTGCACATATCCATAATTTGTTTATTTTTATCAATGTCTGTCTACTGCTCTAGACTGAAAGCTTACTGTGGGCAGGGAATTTGTCTACCAACTCTGTTATGTTTAACTCTCCCAAGCTCTTGGTAGAATTCTCTCTATGCAGTAAGGGATCAAAAAATGTGATTGACTGGCAGTGTGGTAATAGGCTCCAGGACAAACAAAAAGTGTACAGAGTTAGAGATGAGAAAGGAGATAGAGGCTGAGAGCAGGTGTGACTAGTAATCGACGCATGTGATCTTCAGGGCATCCAGAATTTGCCCGCTCTCCCAGGGTCAGTTCTTAACCTTTATTTAAAGCTTTGGAAGCATGGCGAATAGAATGCAAATCATACTTTAAAATCATATAAAGGAAAGGTGAAGGTTTTGAAGATACTGTGTTAGTATGCCATTCAGCCTGGTTGGAGCAGATCTTTGATCTCTGTTCTAGTTCATTCATTCATTCGGTCAGTCAGTCATATTTATTGAGTGCTTACAGTGTACAGAGCACTGTGCTAAGCACTTGGGAAGTACAAGTCAGCAACATATAGAGACGGTCCCTACCCAACAACGGGCTCACACTCTAGAAGGGGGAGACAGACAGCAAAACAAAACATGTGGACATGTGTCAAGTCATCAGAATAAATAGAAATAAAGCTAGATGCACATCATTAACAAAATAAATAGAATAGTAAATATGTACAAGAAAAATAGAGTAATAAATCTGTACAAACATATATACAGGTGCTATGGGGAGGGGAAGGAGGTAGGGCGGGGGGATGGGGCAGAGGAGAGGAAAAAGGGGGCTTAGTCTGGGAGCCCCTCTCCAAGAACACCTCTCCTTCTCATCATAACTGATATACCATAGCTTTCAACATATACATGTACATATATATGGGTAGATGTACAGTTCTATATGCAACACTGTATATAATATATTAGAAATTATTTCCTTTTATTAATGTCCCTCTTCCCCTCTAGACTGTAAGCTCCTTGTGGGCAGAAACTGTATCTATCCAGTCTGTTGTATTGTACTCTTCCAAGCATTCATTCATTCATTCATTCATTCATTCGTAATTATTAAGTACTTACTGTGTGCAGAGCACCATACTAAGCTCTTGAGAAAGTACAATACAACAATAAATGGTGGCACAGTATTCATTCATTCATTCATTCAATCATATTTATTGAGTGCAGAGCGCTGTACTAAGCACTTGGGAAGTACAAATCGGCAACATATAGACCTGGTCCCTACCCACCAATGGGCTCACAGTCTAGAAGGAGGAGACAGACAACAAAACAAAAAAAGTAGGCAGGTGTCAATACCATCAGAATAGATAAATAGAATTATAGCTATATACAAATCATTAATAAAATGAATAGAGTAATGAATATGTACAAATATTGTTGGTTCAATCTCTCATCTTATCCCGACTGAATTACTGCATTGGCTTCCTTTATGATCTCCCATCCTCCTGCCTCTTCCTGCTTCAGTCTATTCTTCACTCTGTTGCCTGGATTTTCTTTGTACGGAAATGCTCTGGGCATGTCACTCCCCTCCTCAAGTGCTGTGGGGAGGGGAAGGGGGTAGGGCAGAGGGAGGGAGTGGAGGTGATGGGGAGGGGAGGGAGAGCAGAGGGAAAGGAGGGGGCTCAGTCTGAGAAGGCCTCCTGGAGGAGGTGAGCTCTCAGTAGGGCTTTGAAGGGAGGAAGAGAGCTAGTTTGGCAGATGTGTGGAGGGAGGGTATTCCAGGCCAGGGGAAGGACGTGGGCTGGGGGTCAACAGTGGAACAGGTGAAAATGAGGCACAGTGAGGAGGTTAGCGACAGAAGAGTGAAGGGTGCGGGCTGGGCTGGAGAAGGAGAGAAGGGAGGTGAGGTGCGAGGGGTGAGGTGATGGACAGCCTTGAAGCTGAGAGTGGGGAGTTTATTGCTTGAATCAAATAGTGACAGGCAACAACTGGAGATTTTTGAGGGTGGGGTGGGGAATTGAGCCTTTCTGTACAAAGGTAATCAGGACAGCAGAGTAAAGAATAGACTGAAGCGGGGAGAGACAGGAAGATGGGAGATCAGAAAGGAGGCTGATGCAGTAATCCAGTTGGGATAGGATGAGAGATTGAATAATAATAATAATAATGGTATTTGTTAAGCGCTTACTATGTGCAAAGCACTGTTCTAAGTGCCGGGGGGGATACAAGATGACCAGGTTCTCCCATGTGGGGCTCACAGTCTTAATCCCCATTTTATAGATGAGGTAAGTGAGGCACAGGAAAGGGAAATGACTTGCCCAAAGTCACACCCCTGACAAGTGGCAGAGCCGGGATTAGAACCCATGATCTCCGACTCCCAAATGTGTGCTCTTTCCACAGAGCCACGCTGCTTCTCTGAACAACCAAAAAGGTAGTGGTTTGGATGGAGAGGAAAGGGCGGATTTAGGCGATGTTGTGGAGGTGAGATCGGCAGGTTTTGGTGATGGATTGGTTGTGTGGAGAGAATGACAGAGCAGAGTCGAGGATGACACCAAGGTTGTGGGCTTGTGAGACAGGAAAGATGGACCTGGCAGTGCCCTGCACATGGCAGCACTCAATAATGTCAGCTGTGTGACTTTGGGCAAGTCACTTAACTTCTCTGTGCCTCAGTTACCTCATCTGTAAAATGGGGATTAAGACTGTGAGCCCCCGTGGGGCAACCTGATCACCTTGTAACCTCCCCGGTGTTTAGAACAGTGCTTTGTACATAGTAAGCACTTAATAAATACTATCCTTAGTATTATTATTATTATTATTGTTGGATATTAGCTCTTCATTTGCTTACCATTGTCTGCTAAGAGAATATTATTTTACCATTGATTTTTATTCATTTCAGCTTAATATCTCACATTTCATTATTATTATTGTTAATAATAATAGTAATAATACTTGTTAAGTGCTTACTATGTACTAAGAACCATTCTAAGCACCGAGGTTAATATGAATTAATCAGATTGGACACAGTCCCTGTCCCACATAGGGCTAACCCTCTCAATCCCCATTTTGCAGATGAGGTAATTGAGGCACAGAGAAGTGAAGTGACTTGACCAAGGTCACAATGCAGGCATGTGATGGGTTTGGGATTAAAATCCAGGTCCTTCTGACTCCCGGGTTTATACTCTAGCCACTAAACCATGCTGCTTCTAATAATAATAATAATAATAATAATAATAATAATAATAATAATAATGATAATATAATAATAATAATCTAGGCAGTTATAGGCAGTTTTAGGCAGTTATAATAAGCTCTCCTTTCTAGAAGACTCTGTCCTGAATCCAGAAATCAGTAAAACACCCTGTTTTCAAATATTAACTTTCTTCCCAAGGTAGACTAAGTGGCATCTTGTGGTTGGGGACAAGAGAACCAGGAAATAATTTCTCATTTTGAAGTTTCACTGTGCTCGATTTTGGCTGACATGATGTATGACCTTGGAGAAAGTCACTTAGTCTCAATTTCTCCATTTGAGAAATGAGGATAATAGTAACTTTCTAAAGCACTTGAGAAGTGCTTGGAGATCCCAAGATGAAAGGCACGGAAGAAGAGCAAAATATAATAACACAGTTTGTCCTGGTTCCTAGGCTTTTATCTTGGTAAAGTGCTGGGAAATACTATCTGCTTTTACTTCAGATTTGATTGGAGGAGGAAGCTAGAGGGAGGGAGAAGATGGTCAAAGGAAAGTGAGGACAAATGGCAAGGAAGAAATGCCGAAGGAAGTTATGATTCAGTGACTTCTTCCCAGAGGAAGAACAAGAAGCTTGTTGTGACCAGAGGACATGGTGCTGACTAGATGTAACACTTTGCCTGCTGTGTGACATTGGACAAATCACTTAACTTCTCTGAGCAACAGGTCTTTCATCATGATCTCCCTCCCTTTAGGTGGTGAGCCCCACGTTCAACGTGGCTGTGTCCAATCTGATCACATTGCATCTACCGCAGCGCTTAGCACAATACTTACCACTCAGAAGGCACTTAACAAATACAACACACACATAAAAATTGATCCAGCAGTTACATTTTCTAATAATAATATTTGTTAAGTGCTTACTATGTGCCAGATAATGTACTAAATGTTGGGGCAGATACAAGATAATTAGGTCCCACACAGGGCTCACAATTTAAGTAGGAGGGAGAACAGGTATTGGATCCCCATTTTGCAGACATGGGAACAGAGGCACAGAGAAGTTAAGTGATTTGCCCAAGGTCACCCAGCAGACAAGTGGCAGGGCTGGGATTAGAACTCAGATCCTCTGTCTCCCAAGCCTGTGCTCTTTCCACTAGGCTGTACTGTGTCTTTACATGATAAAGCTGTGCATATGTCTCAATGTTTGATTTGTTTTAACGAAATGCCACATTTTATCCTCTCAAATACATAAGTCAATACGACTCACACACCAATCTAAAAAGGTGGTTATAGTCCAAATCACCGAAGAGAAAAGAATGTGGGGCTCTGGAGAACTTCTGAAGTCAGCTGAAACCCTGATGAAGAGAGAAGAAAGGTTATCTGGGCTCGTCCAGGTAGGAATTATACTTTCCCGCTGAGGTTTTTCTGTCATGTTATGGATGCAAGCTTTGTCAAAGAGTAATTAATGCACTGCTACTGAAGCAGTTAATTACATTGTAATTTTGCTGTTGAATACAATATACTTATTGTACATATATTATTTCTAGTATTTAACAGGGCTTGAAATTAACACTGTCACTGGACCAAGACTCATAGTCATTACCTCAAACTACTGACAGAAATTTCCTTTCTCCTTTTTGCATCTGAGTGTATTTGCATGAAGGAATAAGCCCTTTATGGTGTTTTGGGGAGTTCTCAAATGCAGTCAAATGAAAAATCAGGAAATGATGAGACCATAATTTAAGTTTATTAAGAGTATCGAGTATCAAACACATTCACTGTATTTTGTAAATTCCAACATCTTTGCTAATTTGTCGATTTTTTTTTAGTTTTTTTTTTTGCGTAATATTTAGGAAAGTAAGTTAAAATACCTCATTTTTTTTTCTCGACATACTATTAAATGCCAGCAGGGAAGTCTTCCTGTAAAATCGGGTGCCAAACTTTGCTTCCAGTTTCCCCCTCCCTTCTTATCAGTTTGTGCTTCTGTTTTTCTAAACATGAAAACAAATGGCATCATTGTTCACCATGCTTTCTTGCTTTTGGTCCCATCCCATTGATGTCAACTGAGCCATCACCTTGAAAGCTCTGACACAGGAATACTGCTTTAAACTAACCACTCCCTTCGAATTCCAACAACCATTTCACTGAATGTTTAAATTAGGACCTCAATACAGCAGATGACAGATAGAAAAACAGCTACCTCCCTCTCATGGCATTGGCAATATGCTATTTTTTGACCTAGGGTGATCCCATGTCACCTGCTTTAGGGGATGAGGAAGAAGAAGCAAGAAGAGGGAGAGGATAAAAGTATTTGTCACTTGAACCCAGACTTATGGGGCAAGAGAACTTGGATTTATTTAACACTACCTGTCCCCATATAGGAGCTCATCAAACCAACCCCAGACCAATGGGTATTTCTCCAGGAAGTAAATAATGATCTTACGGGGGGGGGGGTGGGTTGTAACCTAATTATATGTTTCCTGAAGCTCATTGATGGAAAGTTATTCTGCTTTCTAAACTAAAATTCTTCCACTATTTCATCTTACTAGGACTGCAAATACAGACTTTAAAAATGTCATCCTATGAGTTTCTTGCAGGCTTTTTTTTTTTTACAAGATGTCGTGCGCATATATCATACCAGGAGCTGATAATTTGAAGAGTGTGTGAGGGGACTGTATCACAGAGAGTTAGCATCAGTGTTGGGTCAGCATTTCTTCCTTGTGATTCTGGGGCTTGATACTTTCTGGAGAATTGTACTTACGGGTATTTTCTGGAGAGAGGGGAATCCATGACCATTTACAGTCCATCAGTGACAGGTATAATAACATGGTTTGTTTAGCACTTACCACGGGCCAACCACTCTACTGATCACTGGAATAGATACAAGATAATCAAATTTGGACACAGTTCCTAACCTACATGCAAATCCCAGTTGAAGGGGGCAGGAGAGCAGCATGACCTAGTGCATAGAGAATTGGCCTTGAAGTCAGAAGGACCTGGGTTCTTATTCTGGCTCCATTGCTTGTTTGCTCTAACTTCTCCATACCTCAGTTACCTCATCTGTAAAATGGAGATTAAGATTATGAACCCCATAAGGGACAGGGACTATATCCAACTGGATTGGTTTGTCTCTGAAACAGACACAAGTACACTTAAAAAATTGTCTGGCACATAGTAAGTGTTCAACAATGACCATTAAAAACTAAACAAAACAAACCAACAACAAAAAAAACAGGTATTGAAAACCCATATCACATGGGGGAAATTGAGGCACCCAGCAGGCAAGTGACAGAATTAGGATTAAGACACAGTTCTTTTGACTTCTGGGCCCATTTCTTTCTACTAGGCCATAGTGCTTCAGTCTCTAGTCACTTTGTTTCACAAAATTATTCTGCCTGAATTCAAGGTGGTAGGAACTGAAATACATATTTAAGGAAAGAATATCTGCTCTTTTTTGGTTGTTTTGTTGTGGGTTGGGCATCTCAGTAGCAACCACACTTCTACTTTTTTTTACCAAGGGAACTCCCTCCCCAAAGAATAACTGCAGAGTGGCAGAGAAATGCAAATCTAGTTCAAGATACCTAGTCCAAGCTTCCAAATCCAAAGATCTACCTTCCCCAAGCTTCTCCAGTCTTCCTGCCCTTCCTGAGTCATAGAGATGATGCGATCCTTGGTGGGAAGCATAAAGGAGCCAGAAGGAAGCAATGTGGCCAAATGGAAAGAGGGCGGGCTTGGGAGTCAAAGGACCTGTGTTCTAATTCTGGCACCCGCATTTGTCCACTGTATAACCTAGGGAAAGTCACTTAATTTCCCTGGGTCTCAGTTTCCTCAAATGTAAAATGCGGATTCAATTCACACAGCAGAGAAGTGGCAGAGCCGGTATTAGAACACAGGTCCTCTGACTCCCAAGCCCGTCCTCTTTCCACTAAGCCTCACTTTTCTCCCTCCTTCTTGGACTCACAGGGACTGTCTCTGACTTGATTACCTTCTGTCTACCCTGGCACTTAGAAAAGTACTTGATATATAGTGCTTAACAAATACCATAAAAAAAGAATAAAACCATTTCTGTGAATTGGATTTTTCATTTTTAACTGACATGCTTACTTGCTCACACTCTGGGGCCTGTGCTAATTTGCAAGGCTTCACTAATCTATAAATCATAATCCCTCACCTGACTAGCATGAATTAATATTATTTTACAAAATGGAAAACTGTAAAGTAGCTTCCCATCTATTTAAATAGATGGATTCAAGGAGCATTCAAACTAGCTACAATACTAAAATGCCCCTAGATACGTGCGTCTTGATAAACTATTTATAACCAGAAATGAATTCTTATTGGCTGCCAAATCCTCATTATTCCACCCATATTTATTAATCTCACTACTCCTACCTATCCATCCACATTTCCTCTTCCCACTTCCCATGATGCCAGTTCTCTTAGCAAAAACACTTAGATTTCCAGTTTAACCAAAAAAGCCAAAGAAAACCAAAGGAAAATTCCAAAAAAGAGATAGTCTTGCTGCCTGATTTTCTCTGACATCTAAAATGACTGATTTCTATCTGACCTGTCACGACTTCTTTTAGTTTCTGGTTACACGGACCAATGCTTGTTTTCACAGTTGAAGTAACAAAATGTCTATCTTCTCCGATGCTTGTTCCCCAAGACTTGCTGCTATTTGAATGTGATGTGATATCATCTCTCAGGTACAATCATCCATAGGCTTAATTACACATATACTTAACATGAGTTTTTCTTAGAAAGAAAACCTCTGTATCCTGTTTTTGTTGCACTGACCAAATTCCCCTTTACTGAGAAAACTCTACAGAATCATGTGCCAGAATGGTTGGTGGAAGATGGGACTTTTCTGGAGAAGATGTGCCCATGGTGTCACTGTGAGTCGGGAATGACTCGATGGCAACTGAATAATAATAATGGCATTTATTAAGCACTTACTATGTGCAAAGCACTGTTCTAAGCACTGGGGAGGTTACAAGTTGATCAGGTTGTCCCACAGGGGGCTCACAGTCTTGAACCCCATTTTACAGATGAGGTAACTGAGGCACAGAGAAGTGAAGTGACTTGCCCAAAGTCACACAGCTGACAATTGGCGGAGCTGGGATTTGAAGCCATGACCTCTGACTCCAAAGCCTGGGCTCTTTCCACTGAGCCATGCTGCTTCTCAAATTGAAGATGACAACAGACAAGTTCCTTATATCTAATAGTAATGATAATGATAACAATGATGAAAACAGTAATAATAGTACTTGTTAAGAACTTACTATGTGTCAAGCCCTCTTCTAAGCATTAGAGAAGATAAATACAAAATAATCAGGTTTGACTGACAGTTCCTGTCCCACTCAGAACTCACAGACTGAGGGATTAGGGTGTAATCCCTACACTACAGATAATGAAACTGAGGTACAGAGAAATCAAACGACCTGCCCAAGGTCACATAGCAGACAAGTGATAGAGTCACTTTGATTTGATTGAGAAGCAGCGTGGCTCAGTGGAATAAGCATGGGCTATGGAGTCAGAGGTCATGGGTTCAAATCCCAACTCTGCCAATTGTCAGCTGTGTGACTTTGGACAAGTCACTTCACTCCTCTGTGCCTCGGTGATGTCATCTGTAAAATGGGGATGAAGACTGTGAGCCCCCCGGGGGGACAATCTGATCACCTTGTAACCTCCCCGGTGCTTAGAACAGAGCGTTGCACATAGCAAGTGCTTAATAAATGCCATTATTATTATTATTATTATTTTGTTGACTTTTTTCTGCATAACTGGATCCTATGACTAATTCAGCCCATAAAGGCTCCAGCAGCTGTTTCTCAGTGTAAGCTCATTGTGTGCAGGGAATTAATCCGTTTATTGTTGAATTGTACTCTTCCAAGTGTTTAGTACAGTCCTCTGCACACAATACTTGCTTAATAAATACAACTGAACGACCCGTTGTTGGGTAGGGACCATCTTTATATGTTGCCGATTTGTACTTCCCAAGCATTAAGTACAGTGCTTTGCACACAGTAAGCACTCAATAAATACAATTGAATGAATGAATGAATGAATGAAAAAGTTCCCTGATTGTCACTTGTGCTAACAAGATGGAGGTATAGAGAAAGGGGAATACACTCTGGAGTAGAATGAGTGTCTAGGGTGCAAGATACATCTAATTTTACCTTTGACTTTTGTGAACTTGAATACATGCTGGATTTTTTGGTTCCTCTTTTGGAAGGCCCAGCAAGATCATGTGGGTGTCCCAAGGTGTTCCTGGGGTACCAGCCATCTCAAGGTCAAAAGCTATCTCGTGACCACCTGAGCCAGCAGGTGGAACTTGGAAGTGAGGGTGGGATACCGCCCTCACAACCAAAGCTGCTAGATTGACAGCCCAAGCCGGGAGTACAGAAGGTGTCCCTCAGCCCCATGCCAATCAAATTAGGCATGGAAGAGACGAGAGGGTGGAGATTGGATAGACTGAGACAGGAAGGCGAAATGGCCTAGGGGCACAGGCCATAAATGCCTGTTGCCTCTGACCTTGGGGGCCAGAACACCTAGACGTGCAGCAGTAGGAGGAGCTGCAGCAGCAGCGGCAGCCCACATGTCTTTCTCTGCCCAGAAGGCCAGATGCCCGCTCCGCGATCAGAACTGACACACTGAGGGAAGGGCCATGGGACGGGTGAGTGTCTCGTGGGTGGGACCCATGTGCCCTGCTGCCGATGGGGATCATAAGTGGATTCTTCCCGAGTGGGAATTGCACATGGGTGAGAGCTAGCGGCCTCGCCCACCCGTGATTAACGTATGACTGTGTTCCTCCCATTAGGGAAGTTCGATTATTGCTAATTGATTACAGTCTTCCCAGAAGGGAAGCTCAATCCATTGTGCCTAAACAACTACATAATTCAATTCGCTTCGTGGAATAAATTTTATATAAAACTCAGGCTTTCCATCCTCTCTCTCTCTCTCTCTCTCTCTCTCTCTCTCTCTCTCTCTCTCTCTCTCTCTCTCTCTCTCTCTCTCTCTCTCTCTCTCCTCTCCTCTCCTCTCCTCTCCTCTCCTCTCCTCTCCTCTCCTCACCAATTACTGAGCAAACTTGTTCCCAGACAACGGGTGGCAGTGGGTAATTTGAAGATTTTTCTTGGGTGAAGTTAATGAATCCATCAATAAGATTTATTAAGTGCCTATTCATTCATTAAATTGTATTTATTGAGTGCTTACTGTGTGCAGAGCACTGAACCAAGTGCTTGGAAAGTACAATTCAGCAATAAAAAGAGGCAATCCCTGCCCACACCAGGTTTACAGTCTAGTAGGAAAGTGACATAAACATGTTTCAATATAAATCAATGGAATTATAGACATATAAGCATCAAGTAAGCCGGCATGAATATAAATCAATAGAATTATAGTTATATCTATAAGTGCTGTGGGGTTCGGGGAGAGCAAAGGAAGTGAGTCAAGGTGCTACAGAAGGGAGGAGAAGCTGAGAAAAATGGGGGCTTAGTTTGGAAATGACTCTCAGAGACAGTGAAACTTCATTAGGGCTTGGAAGGGGTGAAGAGTGATTGTTTGGCAGATTTGAGGAGGGTGGGCATTCCAGGCCAGAGCCAGGGCATGACGGCAAGACAGGTGAGAACAAGGAACAGTGAGAAAGTCAGCACCAGAGGAGCAGAGCAAGCGGGCTGGGATGTAGAAGGAGCTAAGGGAGGTGAGGTAAGAAGGGGCAAGGTGATGGAGAGCTTTGAAGTCAATAGTGAGGAGTTTTTGTTTGATATGGAGTTGGATTGGCAACCACTCAATATTTTTGAGAAGGGGGATAACATGCCCTGAACTTTTCTGTAGAAAGGTAATCCGAGCAGCAGAGTGAAGTGTAGACTGAAGCAGGGAGAGACAGGAGGTTGGGAAATCAGAAAGGAGGTTAACGTAGTAGTCCAGTTGGGACAAGAAGAGTGATTGTACTAACATGGTAGCAGTTTGGATGGAGAAGAAAGGGTGGACCTTGGCAATGTTGTGAAGGTGAGACTGGTGGGCTTTGGTGATGGATTGGATAAGAGTCAAGGATGACACCAAGGTAGCGGGTTTGTGAGACGGGAAGGATGGTTGTGCTGTCCACAGTGATGGGAAAGTCAGGGAGAGGAGAAGGTTTAGGAGGGAAGATAAGGAGATCCTTCTTGGACACATTGATTCATTCATTCATTCAATCATATTTATTGAGCACTTACTGTGTGCAGAGCACTGTACTAAGCGCTTGGGAAGTACAAGTTGGCAACACATAGAGACGGTCCCACCCAACAGCAGGTTCACAGTTGGAGGTGGCGGGAGGACATCCAAATCGAGCTGTTCTGAAGGCAGGAAGAGATGCAAACCTGGAGGGAGGGAGAGAGAACGGGGGGGAGATATAGATTTGGGTGTCATACGCATAGAGATGATAGATAATTAAAGCTGTGAGAGTGAATGAGTTCTTCAAGGGAGTGAGTGTAGATGGAGAATAGAAGGAGACCAAGAACTGACCCTTGAGGGACCCCTGCAGTAAAGGATGGGAGGAGGAGGAGGATCCCGCAAAGGAGACTGAGAGGGAATGGCCAGAGAGAAAAGAGGAGAACCAGGAGAAGATGGAGTCAGTGGAACCCAAGGTTGGATAATGTATTGAGGAGAAGGGGGTGGTCCACAGTGTCAAAGGCAGCCGAGAGGTTGAGGAGGATTAGGCTGGAGTAGGAGCCATTGGATTTGACAAGAAGTAGGTCAGTGGTGACCTTTGAGAGGGCGGTTTCGGTGCCCAGTGTGTGTGGAGAATTTTACTAAGTGCTTGGACACAGTCCGAAGAGCTAGAAGTTATGAATACTGCCCTCATGCTTCTTCTAGTCTAGGAGGGGTGACAGACACTTAAATTACAGATGGGGGAGTAAAGACATGTTCATTTGGTCTACAGGGGCTCTGGTATCTTAAGTAGCATGGAAGAGTCTCTAATAATGATTAAGGTATGGATTATGCACTTCTTTTGGATCTACACATTGCATTATGCGGTGGTCTATTATATAAAAAATAATCAGACCAGACACAGTCATTGTCCTCACAAGGTTCACAATTAGAGAATTAGTGAAAGCAGGATACTTATTCCCATTTTACCTCTTAATGAAACTGAAGTGGTGGATAAGTGACTTGTTTGGGCAAGTGACTCGTCCAAGGCCACACAGCCAACCAGTGTTAGGGCTGGTATGAGAAGCAGCATGGCTCAGTGGAAAGAGCCCAGGGCTTTGAAGTCAGAGGTCAAGGGTTCAAATCCTGACTCCACTGATTGTCAGCTGTGTGATTTTGGGCAAGTCACTTCACTTCTCTGGGCCTCAGTTACTTCATCTGTAAAATGGGGATTAAGACTGTGAGCCCCCCTGAAGGACAACCTGATCACCTTGTAACCTCCCCAGCGCTTAGAACAGTGCTTGCACATAGTAAGAACTGAATAAATGACATAAAAAAACAAAAAAACAAACCTATATCTGCTGACTCCCTAACCTGTGGGTTTTTTTTTCTATTAGGCTATGTTGCTTCCCGGAGAGCTCTGCAAAATCAAGCTCTCTATATAACTTAAACAAAGCAAATATAATTTCAAAACCTTTGAATGAAAGCTGTTTTCTTCTGGAAAAGTATATTCCTTGTTGGGAATATTTTTTCACTCAGAAAATAATATTTTCCCTATGTAAGTTCCCTCTTCGGTAGTCTTTAAAATGTAGTGTTAAGGAAAGTGTGGCCTATTGAAAAGAGCACAGGCCTAGATGTCAGAAGACGTGGGTTCTAATTGATGATGATGGCATTTATTAAGTGCTTACTATATGCAAAGCACTGTTCTAAGCTCTAGAGAGGTTAGAGAGGTTGTCCCACAGGGGGCTCACAGTCTTAATCCCCATTTTACAGATGAGGGAACTGAGGCACAGAGAAGTGAAGTGACTTGCCCAAAGTCACAGAGCTGACAATTGGTGGAGCTGGGATTTGAACCCATGACTTCTGATAACAAAGCCCGGGCTTTTTCCACTGAGCCACAATCTGGCTCTGCCACAGAGAAGCAGCAAGGCTTAGTGGAAACAGCATGGGTTTATGAGTCAGAGGACATGGGTTCTAATCCCAACTCCACCACTTGTCCACTGTGTGACCTTGGGCAAGTCATTTAATTTTAACTTGGAGAAGCAGTGTGGCTCAGTGGAAAGAGCACTGGCTTGGGAGTCAGAGGTCATGGGTTCTAATCCTGGCTCCGCCAATTGTCAGCTATGTAACTTTGGGCAAGTAACTTAACTTCTTCAAGGCCCTACTGAGAGCTCACCTCCTCCAGGAGGCCTTCCCAGGCTGAGCCCCTTCCTTCCTCTCCCCCTCGTCCCCCTCTCCATCCCCCCCATCTTACCTCCTTCCCTTCCCCACAGCACCTGTATATATGTATATATGTTTGTACATATTTATTACTCTATTTATTTATTTATTTTACTTGTACATATCTATTCTATTTATTTTATTTTGTTAGTATGTTTGGTTTTGTTCTCCGTCTCCCCATTTTAGACTGTGAGCCCACTTTTGGGTAGGGACTGTCTCTATATGTTGCCAACTTGCACTTCCCAAGCGCTTAGTACAGTGCTCTGCACACAGTAAGCGCTCAATAAATACGATTGATTGATTGATTGATTCTCTGTGCCTCAGTTACCTCATCTGTAAAATGGGGATTAAGACTGTGAGCCCTGGGTGGGACAACTTGATTACCTTGTATCCCCCCGCGCAGTGCTTAGAACAGTGCTTCACACATAGTAAGTGCTTAACAAATACTATCATTATTACTGTTTAACTTCTCTGTGCCTCAGTTGTCTCATCTGTAAAATAGGGATTAAAAATATGAGCCCCACGTGGGAAAACCTGATTCCCTTGCATCTACCCTAGCGGTTAGAACAGTGCTTGACACATAGTAAACACTTAACAAATACCATAATAACAATAAAAATAATTTTCTTGCTGCATGACCTTGTGCAAGAAACATAACTTTTTGGTACCTCAGTTCCCTCATCTGTAAACTGGGGATTAAATCGTAATCCTCCAATTTAGACTGAGACCACTATAATACAGGAACTGTGTCCAATTTAAATATTTGGTATAATAATAATAATAATAATGATAGCATTTATCAAGTGCTTACTATGTGCTGAGCACTGTTCTCAGCACTGGGGTAGATAACAAGATAATCAGGTTGTTCCATGTGGGGGTCACTCTTAAACCCCATTTTACAGATGAGGGAACTGGGGCACAGAGAAGTCAAGTGACTTGCCCAAAGTCACACAGCTGATCAGTGGTGGAGCCGGGATTAGAACCCACGACCTCTGGCTCCCAAGTCCGGGCTCTTTCCACAGTGACACGCTGCCTCTTTTGGCTGATATCTACCCCAGAGCTTAATACAGTACTTGACATATAGGAAGCGATTTGACAAGTACTCTAATAATAATAGTAATATTTTGCTATTTCTCAAACATAAATCAATGATATTTATTTATTTTTTCTTTTTGTATTGCATTTGTTAAGAGTTTATTATGTGTCAGGCACCGTACAAAGCACTGGGGTAGATACAAGCTGATCAGTTTAGACACAGTCCCTGTCCCACATGGAGCTCACAGTCTTAATCTTCATTTTACAGATGAGATAACTAAGGCACAGAGAAGTGAAATGACTGGCCCAAGTTCACACGGCAGACAAGTGGCAGATCTAGGATTAGAACCCAGGTCCTCTTGATTTCCAGGCCCACAGTAGGCCATGCTGCTGCTTCTTCAAGGCCCTGCTGAGAGCTCACCTCCTCCAGGAGGCCTTCCCAGACTGAGCCCCTTCCTTCCTCTCCCCCTCGTCCCCCTCTCCATCCCCCCATCTTACCTCCTTCCCTTCCCCACAACACCTGTATATATGTATATATGTTTGTACATATTTATTACTCTATTTATTTATTTATTTATTTTACTTGTACATATCCATTCTATTTATTTTATTTTGTTAGTATGTTTGGTTTTGTTCTCTGTCTCCCCCTTTTAGACTGTGAGCCCACTGTTGGGTAGGGACTGTCTCTATATGTTGCCAATTTGTACTTCCCAAGCGCTTAGTACAGTGCTCTGCACATAGTAAGCGCTCAATAAATATGATTGATTGATTGATCGATTGATTCATTGATTGATTGATCGATATTATTGGTTCCTGTGGTTGAGTGGTCCCCAGGGAAAGTGTTGGGCTTCAGTCGATGAAAGGGTTTGCCCTGCCAGGGAACAACTTTGCAAAGACCGTGAGCCCCTTCTAGACTGTGAGCCCGTTATTGGGTAGGGACCATCTCAATATGTTGCTGACTTGTACTTCCCAAGCGCTTAGTACAGTGCTCTGCGCACAGTAAGCACTCAATAAATATGATTGAATGAAAAAGACTAGAGTGGTACCACTGAGGAGAGCTGAGGAGGATTCTGGGAGAGGTCTTCTGGGTAGAGGCAGAGGGGGATGGATTCAGGGGTACTGGCGGTGGTGGGGTACATTCATTCATTCAATCGTATTTATTGAGCACTTACTGTGTGCAGAGCACTGTACTAAGCACTTGGGAAGTACAAGTTGGCAACATATAGAGACGGTCCCTACCCAACAGCGGGCTCACAGTCTAGAAGGGGGAGACAGACAACGAAACAAAACATATTAACAAAATAAAATAAGTAGAATAGTAAATATGTACAAGTAAAATAAATAAATAAATAGAGTAATAAATATGTACAAACATATATACATATATACAGGTGCAGAGGGGAGGGGAAGGAGGTAAGTCATCATCATCATCAATTGTATTTATTGAGCGCTTACTGTGTGCAGAGCACTGTACTAAGTGCTTGGGAAGTACAAATTGGCAACATATAGAGACAGTCCCTACCCAACAGTGGGCTCACGGTCTAAAAGTCGGAGGTCATGGGTTCAAATCCCAGCTCCACCAATTGTCAGCTGGGTGACTTTGGGCAAGTCACTTCACTGGGCCTCAGTTCCCTCATCCGTCGGCGCTGCACTGTTCTCCCACGTTGGCGGCCATCTGGGTGCTCAGGGTGTTGGAGTGGACGCCCCTCGGAGCCAGACTACTTCGGGGGAGCCTCTGGCTCTTCTTCCTTCTTTCTGTGGGTACATGGTACATGGTACCCACAGAGAAATGGGTAAATAATTTTAAAAGCTGAAACAGGAGAACAAAGGAGAGAGAAATATGAAGATGGAGGGCTTTTGGGGAAAAAGCCCTCCTTGGGGGGGAACTACCTGGTTGCTGGGCTGAATAATTAGGTGGGGTGAACATGTCCAATTCACATGTTACCATATCGAGGGACTTCTTTGACTCACTATAAATACATTAATGTAACTCAATTATTCATCTATAATTGCTTGAGGACACAATTATGGATAATTTGGCCAAAAAATAACATAGCCGACCTCAGTACGGTACCTGAGCTACCATTTATTACATGGCTCCTTGGATAAAAGAGCTTCCCATTTCCATCCTTTCAATGTAAGACACAATCTTCTTTATACTTCAGCTTGGGATTGCCTATCTACACATATATGCATGCTCCCTACACATGAATGCGTACGTTATACAATAAATATGCACATGTACTCATGTTGAAATATAAAGTGACTCGTCTGAGATAGCCATGATTTAAGATCTTGTTAAAATTCAAGATCTCACTTAGCGACTCCATGGTTAAGTGAACTACAAAGAATCCTTTATCAAGATACAATTATTCACTTCGCCTGCTTCCTCTCATGTTGAGCAGCAATTAAAGCTAGAACGTTGAAAAGTGGAAAATTTTGATTAAACCGACCTAAATGTTTTTTCTCAACTGAGGATTTTGTCAGGGAAGACTTGCTCTTTGAAGATATAGTGTACTTTTATTTTGTCTCTAATCACCAGGCTACTAATTATCTTTTTGTTTCAGAAGTTTTAAACACTTCCACATTCTGTTTTCATAAATATGTTATATGGGAAAAGTAAAGCTTGCTATTTTTGTGAAATTGGATGAAAAAGGAGAGGTTTATGAGCAAAGATTTTAGTTACAAAGACGTGTTGCCTTACCAAATCTTAAAATAACATCTCACCCCTGTAAAAGGGCTATTCAAATCCTCCTCTAAAAATGATAAGCTCTTTGCTCTTTTGAAAATGATACAATTGTGTCGATTTTCTTTTCTTTACCAGTACATTTTTCTGACCAGCAATTAATGAACCTAGAAATTTACTTCTGGTGCTTGATACCCTAATTCTCTCAAACAATCCAACTTGTATCAAACTCACAGCTATTCCTATTACTTTTGTATTTATTTATAGCCAACCTCAGCACCTGTGCATATAGGTAGATTCAACTGTACAGATAACTTTATTTTTCTAATTACTCCATTTTTTATGATATTTGTTAAACACTTAGTATGTGCTAGGCATTGTTCGAAGCCCTGGGTTAGATACAAGGTAATCAGGTTGATCACAGTCTCTGTCCCATATGGAGTTCACAGTTTTAATCCCCATTTTACAGGTGAGGTAACTGAGGCACAGAGAAGTGAAGTTACTTGCCAAAGCCCACATTGGTTTGTTGTCTGTCTCCCTCTTCTAGACTGTGAGCCCGTTGTTGGGTAGGGACCATCTCTATATTTTGCCAACTTGTACTTCCACAGCACTTAGTACAGTGCTCTGCACACAGTAAGTGCTCAATAAATACGATTGAATGAGTGAATGAATAACAGATAAGTGGCGGAGCCGGGATTAGAGCCCAGGTCAATTTGGCCCCCAGGCCTGTGCTCTATCCACTAGTCCATGCTGCTTCCTCTATTTTTTAAATGTTTCTGTAGATCATTATTATTTTCTGAGCATTTGTGGATACAGAATGCTGGACTAACTTCCCGGGAGAGTACAATATGATAAAGTCGGTATACATGATGCTGCTCTCAAAGAGCCGATCTCATCTTCACAACATCACCAAGATCCACCCTTTCCTCTCCATCCAAACCGCTACCTTGTTGGTAAAATCTCTCATCCTATCCCGACTGGATTACTGCATCAGCCTCCATTCTGATCTCCCATCCTCCTGTCTCTCCCTGCTTCACTCTGCCGCCCAGATTATCTTTCTACAGAAATATTTTGGGCATGTCACTCCCCTCTTCAAAAATCTCCAGGGATTGCCTTTCAACCTTCGTATGAAGCAAAAACCCCTCACTATTGCCTTCAAAGCTGTCCATCACCTTGCCCCATCCTACCTCACCTCTCCTTTCTCCTTCTCCAGCCCAGCCCGCACCCTCCGCTCCTCTGCCTCTAACCTCCTCAGTGTGCCTCGTTCTCACCTGTCCCGCTCTCAACCCCTGACCCATGTCCTACCTCTGGCCTGGGATGCCCTCCCTCCTCAAATCCTCCAAACTGGCTCCCTTCCCCTCTTCAAAGCTCTTCTGAGAGCTCACCTCCTCCGGGAGGATTTCCCTGACTGAGCCCCCCCTTTTCCTCTGCTCCTTCCCGTCACCCCTACTCCCTCCCTCTGCTCTACCCCCTTCTTCGCCCCACAGCACTGGTGTATATTTGTAAATATTTATTATTCAATTTATTTTATTAATGATGTGTATATATCTATAATTCTGTTTATTTCAATACTATTGATGCCGGTCTAATTGCTGTGTTTTGTTGTCTATCTCCCCTTCTAGACTCTGAGCCTGTTGTTGGGTAGGGATTGTCTCTACCTGTTGCTGAATTGTACTTGCCAAACAGTAAAGTGCTCTGCACACAGTAAGTGCTCAATAAATACAATTGAATGAATGAAAGACCTTACAGATCAGTGGGAGTAGAAATCTAGGGCCAACTGAAAGGAGAAAACAGTCCAATGTTCATGTTGGTCTGCCCTAGGGAAGTCAATCAATCAATCAATCAATCAATCAATCGTATTTATTGAGCACTTACTGTGGGCAGAGCACTGTACTAAGCGCTTGGGAAGTACAAGTTGGCAACATATAGAGACAGTCCCTACCCAACAGTGGGCTCACAGTCTAGAAGGGGGAGACAGAGAACAAAACCAAACATATTAACAAAATAAAATAAATATAATAGATATGTACAAGTAAAATAAATAAATAAATAAATAAATAAATAGAGTAATAAATATGTACAAGCATATATGTATATATACATATATACAGTGCCTTTGGGCAGAGAAAGTTTCTTGTGTTGCTGTTGTATTTCCCCTTTCCCAAGTCAGTCAGTCAATGGTATTTATTGAACAGTTACTATGTGCAGAGTTCTGTACTTAAGCACTTGAGAGAGTTTAGTGCAGCAATATAAAGGAAGCACTGTAATTTTCAAGGGCTTAGTACAGTGCTCCGCACACAGTAAGTGCTCAATAAATATGATTGAAAGAATAAATTCCCTGCTCACAATGAGGTAGCACTTTGTACAGTACATTGCCCTCAGTGAAGACTGAATACCGGAGCACCACTATTACTACTACTTGGTGCAAAAATTCAGGGAAGAGACAAGTTTGTCATTTTACCATTTTCTCCAAAGCATAAAATTCTGGTTTTTTTTACCTGTCAGCCTGTTGGAATAAATACACATTGCATTATATTCTTCCAAGGGCTTAATATAGTGCTCTGCACACAGTTAGCACTCCATAAACACCACTGAATAACTGGTTAGCAGAAATCAGCCTGTTGGAATAAATATACAGTGCATTATACTCATCCAAGGGCTTAGTATAGTGCTCTGCACACAGTTAGCACTCCATAAACTGCACTGAATAATTGGTTAGCAGAAATCGGCCTGTTGGAATAAATATACAGTGCATTATACTCTTCCAAGGGCTTAGTATAGTGCTCTGCACACAGCACTCCATAAATACCACTGAATAATTGATTAGCAGAAATCAATCTGTTGGAATAAATACACATTGCATTATACTCTTCCAAGGGCTTAATATAGTGCTCTGCACACGGCTAGCACTCCATAAATACCACTGAATAACTGATTAACAGAACCGTATATTACCAATAATGCTGGGAATCTTGCATGAGATTGAGTCACTTCCCTAGCCAGTCTCACTAAATTGAACAGTAGTAGCATTTCTGGAGCACCCACATGGTACAGTACACTGTAATACATAATTAAGAAGGACAAAACAACCGTGACAATCCCTGCCCATGAAACCTTTTCACTCTAATGGGAGAGATAGACACAGAGTAATAAAAATAAATAATTGACGCACAAGTGAGTAGATGCACAGAAGTCTGGAGGATGGATAAAATGAGCACATAAGTGCTAGAAATATGACTTGGGTTGTTTTTTGCCCATCCGGGGGTTGCCCATCCACCTCTGCACAAATAAAAACTCCTCAGCTTTGGCTTTAAAGCTCTCCATCACCTTGCCCCCTCCTACCTCACCTCACTGCTCTCCTTCTACAACCCAGGCCTCCAACTCCTCTGTCTCGCCACCTTCCCCTAGCCCACATCCTGCCTCAGGCCTGGAATGCTCTCCCTTCTCAAATCCGACAAATATTCTCTCCCGCTTCCAAGTCTTGTTGAGGGGGCATCTTCTCCAAGAATCGTTCATAGACCAAGCTCCTCCTTTCCGCTTCTCCCACTCCCTTCTGCATCACTCCGACTTTCTTCGTTTGTTCTTCCCCTCCTCCGAGCTCCACAACACTCCTGTGAATATCTGTAATTTATTTATTTGTGTTGATATCTGGTTCCCTGCCTCTAGACTGTAAGCTCAATGTGGGCAGGGAATGTGCCTGTTGATTATTGTGTGGAACTCTCCCAAATCAATCAATCATATTTATTGACTGCTTACTGTGTGCAGAGCACTGTACTAAGCGCTTGGGAAGTACAAGTTGGCAACATATAGAGACAGTCCCTACGCAACAGTGGGCTCACAGTCTAGAAGGGGGAGACAGAGAACAAAACAAAACATATTAACAAAATAAAATGAATAGAATAGATATGTACAAGTAAAATAAATAAATAGACTAATAAATACGTACAAACATATATACATATATACAGGTGCTGTGGGGAAGGGAAGGAGGTAAGGCGGGGGGCAAGGATGAGGGGGAGGAGGGGGAGAGGAAGGAGGGGGCTCAGTGTGGGAAGGCCTCCTGGAGGAGATGAGCTCTCAGTAGGGCCTTGAAGGGAGGAAGAGAGCTAGCTTGGCGGATGGGCAGACGGAGGGGATTCCAGGCCAGGGGATGACGTGGGCCGGGGGTCGATGGCGGGACAGGCGAGAACGAGGCACAGTGAGGAGATTAGCAGTGGAGGAGTGGAGGGTGCGGGCTGGGCTGGAGAAGGAGAGAAGGGAGGTGAGGTAGGAGGGGGCGAGGGGATGGACAGCCTTGAAGCCCAGGGTGAGGAGTTTCTGCCTGATGCTTAGGTTGATTGGTAGCCACTGGAGATTATTGAGGAGGGGAGTAACATGCCCAGAGCATTTCTGGACAAAGACAATCCAGGCAGCGGCGTTAAGTATGGATAGAAGTGGAGAGAGACAAGAGGATGGGAGATCAGAGAGAAGGCTGATGCAGTAGTCCAGACAGGATAGGATGAGAGCTTGAACGAGCAGGGTAGCAGTTTGGATGGAGAGGAAAGGGTGGATCTTGGCAATGTTGCAGAGCTGAGACCGGCAGGTTTTGGTGACGGCTTGGATGTGAGGGGTGAATGAGAGAGCGGAGTCGAGGAAGACACCAAGGTTGTGGGCTTGTGAGATGTGAAGGATGGTAGTGCCATCAACGCTGAAAAGGAAAGTCAGGGAGAGGGCAGGGTTTGGAAGGGAAGACAAGGAGTTCAGTCTTGGACATGTTGAGTTTTAGGTGGCGGGCAGACATCCAGATGGAGATGTCCTGAAGGCAGGAGGAGATGCGAGCCTGGAGGGAGGGGGAGAGAGCAGGGGGAGAGATGTCGATCTGGGTGTCATCAGTGTAGAGATGATAGTTGAAGCCGTGGTAGCGAATGAGGTCACCAAGGGAGTGAGTGTAGATCGAGAACGGAAGGGGATCAAGAACTGAACCTTGAGAAACCCCCACAGTAAGGGGATGGGAGGGGGAGGGGGAGCCTGAAAAAGAGACTGAGAATGAACGACCAGAGAGATAAGAGGAGAACCAGGAGAGCACGGAGTCTGTGAAGCTAAGGTTGGATAGCGTGTTGAGGAGAAGGGGGTGGTCCACAGTGAATCTTTAGCACAGTGCTCTGAACGCAGTAAGTGCTCAGTAAATATGATTGAATGAATTAATATAGAGTTAAACATTTAATTTAATTTTATTTTGTTCCTACAGTTGAGCCTCATTCTTTTCTCACTGTCTACATTTTGGTCTCTCTCTCTCTCTCCCTCCTTCTCTCTTGCTTGATACATCCTACTTAAAATAATTATAATAATGGCATTTATTAAGCGCTTACTATGTGCAAAGCACTGTTTGAAGTGCTGGGAGGGATACAAGGTGATCAGGTTGTCCCACGCGGGGCTCACAATCTTAAGAAGCAGCATGGCTCAGTGGAAAGAGCATAGGCTTGGGAGTCAGAGGTCGAGGGTTCAAATCCTGGCTCCACTACTTCTCAGCTGTGTGACTTTGGGCAAGTCACAACTTCTCTGTGCCTCATTTACCTCATCTGTAAAATGGGGATTAAGATTGTGAGCCCCACATGGGACAACCTGGTCACCTTGTATCCTCCCCAGTTGAACAGTGCTTTGCACATAGTAAGCGCTTAACAAATGCTATCACTATAATTATCATTAATCCCCATTTTCCAGATGAGGTAACTGAGGCACAGAGAAGTTAAGTGACTTGCCCGAAGTCACACAGCTGACAATTGGCAGAGCCAAGATTTGAACCCATGACCTCTGACTCCAAAGCCCATGCTCTTTCCTCTGAGCCACGCTGCTTCTCTAAGGGGCCTTCCTTCATTAAGCCTTTTTTTCCTGAGCTCACTCTCCCTTCTGTATTGCCTGTGAACTTGGATCTGTGACCTTTGTCCATTTGGTATTCCCTTCACCCCAACTCCAAAGCACTTATGTATACATCTTTAAATTGTATATTATAAATTACTATTAATATTTGTCTCCCCATCTAGACTGTAAACTCATTAGGGGAGAACACCTGCTAGTTCTAGTGTATTGTAGTCTTCTGAGCATTTAGTACTCTGCTCTGCGTATAGTATGCGCTAAATAAATAAACTGATCGACTGATTGATTGCTGATTTCACATTCATTCATTCATTCAATCGTATTTATTAAGTGCTTACGGTGTGCAGAGCACTGTACTAAGCGCTTGGGAAGTACAAGTTGGCAACATATAGAGATGGTCCCTATGCAACAATGGGCTCACAGTCTAGAAGGGGGAGACAGACAACAAAACAAGACATGTAGACAGGCATCAAAATCATCAGGACAAATAGAATTATAGCTATGGCAGGGCTCTGTGTTCTCTATTAGATTTATTTATAAAAGCCATCTCCTGGAGCCCTAATTAGTCTCTCTCCTCCTGCTAGTCCCCTTCCAATCTACTGCCTCTCCATCACTTCCACATCACCTAAGAACTTGGGCATTCTCTCTTATCCTCACTTTCCTTCATATCACTAGTGTGCATCAATTCAAGGTATTTATATATTTTATGGTATTTGTGAAGCACTAACTTTGAGTCAAGCACAGTTCTAAGCATTGGGATAGATACAGGTTTATCAGACTGGATACAGTCTCTGTCCCACATGGGACTCACAGTCTAAATAGTAGAGCGAATAGGTACTGAATCCCCATTTTTCAGTTGAGGAAATTGAGGCACTGTACTAAGCACTGGGGTAGATAGAAGACGATCAGGGTGGGCAAAGACCTTTCCTCAAGGGGCTCACAGTATAAGTAGGAGGGAGGATGATTTAATCCCTATTTTACAGTTGAGTTAACTAAGGCACAAACATGTTGAGTGGCTTGCCAAGTGGCAGAGCTGGAGTGAGACCTCCTATCTCACCTCCCTTCTCTCCTTCTCCAGCCCAACCCACACCCTCCGCTCCTCTGCTGCTAATCTCCTCACTGGGCCTCGCTCTCGCCTGTCCTGCCATCGACCCCTGGCCCACATCATCCCCCTGGCCTCTAATGCCCTCCCTCCTTACATCCGCCAAGCTAGCTCTCTTCCTCCCTTCAAAGCCCTACTGAGAGCTCACCTCCTCCAAGAGGCCTTCCCAGACTGAGCCCCCTTTTTCCTCTCCTCCTCCCCATCCCCCCCACCCTACCTCCTTTCCCTCCCCACAGCACCTGTATATATGTTTGTACGGATTTATTACTCTATTTAATTTACTTATACATATTTACTATTCTATTTATTTTGTTAGTGATGTGCATTTAGCTTTAATTCTATTTGTTCTGAAGACTTGACACCTGTCCACACGTTTTGTTTTGTTGTCTGTCTCCCCCTTCTAGACTGTGAGCCCATTGTTGGGTAGGGACCTTCTCTCTATGTTGCCAACTTGTACTTCCCAAGCGCTTAGTACAGTGCTCTGCACACAGTAAGTGCTCAATAAATATGATTGAATGAGTGAATTAGATCCTTGATACTCTGGCTCCCAGGCCTACATGAGAAGCAGCATGGCTCAGTGGAAAAAGCCCGGGCTTTAGAGTGAGAGGTCATGGGTTCAAATCCCGGCTCCACCACTTGTCAGCTGTGTGACTTTGGGCAAGTCACTTCACTTCTCTGGGCCTCAGTTCCCTCATCTGGAAAATGGTGATGGAGACTTTGAGCCCCACGTGGGAAAAACTGATCACCTTGTAACCCCCCCAGTGCTTAGAACAGTGCATGTAGTAAGCACTTAATAAATGCCATCATTATTATTATTATGCAGTGTTTAGAACAGTGCTTTGCACATAGTAAGCACTTAACAAATACCATCATTATTATTGTTACTAGACACTACTTCCCTATTGAGTACTTACTGAGTGCAGAGCACTGTACTAAATCCTTAGGAGAGCACAGTGTAATAGGATTGGCAGATATTACTCCACACCTTCAAAGCCTTATTGAAGGCACATCTCCTCCAAGAGTTCTTCTCTAAGTTCTTATTTTTTTCCCACTTCCTCCTCCATCACCCTGACTTAATAATAATAATTATGGTATTTGTTAAATGCTTACTATGTGCCAAGCACATTTCTAAGCGCTGGGGTAAATACAAAGTAATCAGATTGTCCCAAGTGGCGCTCACAGTCTCAATCCCCATTTTACAGATAACTGAGGTAACTGAGGCACAGAGAAGGTAAGTGACTTGCCCAACATCACACATCCCAAGCCCGAGTTCTTGCCACTAGGCATCGCTGCTCCTCTTGCTCCCTTCATTCACCCCTCCATCAGCCCCAAAGAACTTATGTACGTATCCCTAATTTAGTTATTTATATTAATGTCTGCCTCCCCTTTTAGTCTGCAACTCTGTTGTAATGTATTTCCCCAAGCACTTAGTCTGTGATCTGCACCCAATAAGCACTCAATAAATGATTGATTGATTGAAGACAGGATCCCTAATCTCAAGAAACTTACAGTCTAGTGAACATATATCTAAATTATGTTACTTTCCCCTACTGAAAATTCATTTTAGTTCCTGTCTCCCTTGCTAGATTGTAAGATCCTTGACAGCAGGGATCATGTCTAATTCACTCACTAATTCGCTTGTATTCTTCCAAGAACTTAGTATAGTGTGCTGCATAGAGTAAGTGCTCAATAAATACTCTTGACTGATAAATATTTCTATAACTCTCTTCCTCCTTAAAGCAGAAGTCTTCTGCTGCACCTCCCAAGTGCTTAAGAGACTGCATTGCAATGAGTTGCTATTCAATAAAACTCATTACTGCTACTACTACTGGTAGTTCAATTCGATTGTATTTATTAAATGCTTACTGTGTGCAGAGCACTGTACTAAGCGCTTGGGAAAGGACACAACAATAAACAGTGACATTCATTCATTCAATCATATTTATTGAGCACTTACTGTGTGCAGAGCACTGTACTAACCACTTGGGAAGTACAAGTTGGCAACATATAGAGACAGTCCCTACTCAACAGTGGGCTCACAGTCTAGAAGTGGGGGAGACAGAGAACAAAACAAAATGTATTAACAAAATAAAATAAACAAAATAGATATGTACAAGTAAAATAAATAGAGTAATAAATAAATAGAGTAATAATAAATAAATAGAATAATACAGTAATACTACTACTATTACTGCATTGCAAATAAGTTTGAGCTAGGATTTAGACCTTAGCATAATATTCCTACTGAGATCCCTGTCTTTATTCCTGGAGATGCCTTCATCTGTAGTTGGTTTCCCAATAAATAATAGTGAATGATTAATTTGACAAGTCGCTTTTCCTTCTCAGTATGAGTAATGCTGCATCTTTCTTTGTCTACACAAAGAAGTCCGAGATAAAATGCTAAGACAATTCCATATCTGTTTTGAGTGAAGCGAAACACCATCTTTATTAAATGTAAATGCACTCACATTTTATGTCGCATCTACCCTACTGAAAATGAGATTTTTCTTGGCCTGAATAAGGAGGGAAGAGGGTTGAGGGGAATCTCTGAGCAGTTTGATAAAATGCTTACTGATGGAATAAGTGAAATAATGGGCAAACTCTAATTATAATCCTTGCAAAATTTCCTTTTGATTTATGGTTTCTAATTATAAAGCAGTGGAATTATTATCCTAGAACAATCCCTGAAGACTATTCACTTACGGATATTCCTACAGTTCCAGCTGAGGTTGAGTTATCTCACCACCTATGAATTTATATAGTGCTCCTCAGTAGGGGCCTCTCCACTAAGCAAACATGGGATGGTTATGTTTTCCCTGCAAGCACGATAACCTGCTCCTTAATGGCACTTCAGAATTCAAAAATACTGCCCTAAAAAGAAATCATCTGGTAACTGTGGAACCTCTTATATTCTACCCTGAACTGAATTCGGGCTCTGGCTCAGTTCCTGAAATCTTGTTTCTGGTGGAGAAGATTCATTTACCATGAGCCTTCCCAGACTGAGCCCCCTCCTTTCTCTCCCCCTCGTCCCCCTCTCCATCCCCCCACCTTATCTCCTTCCCCTCCCCACAGCACATATATATATATATATATATGTTTGTACGTATTTATTACTCTATTTTATTTGTACATGTTTATTCTACTTATTTTATTTTGTTAATATATTTTGTTTTGTTCTCTGTCTCCCCCTTCTACACTGTGAGCCCACTGTTGGGTAGGGACCGTATCCATACGTTACCAACTTGTACTTCCCAAGCACTTAGTACAGTGCTCTGCACACAGTAAGCGCTCAGTAAATATGATTGAATGAATGAATGAATGAATGAACCTGTGTTTCCCTGTGTGTCTGAAAAAAGTAGAGCTGGTGGGATAATAATAATAATGATTATGGCATTTGTTAAGTGCTTACTATGTGCAAAGCACTGCTCTTAGCACTGGGGAGGATACAAGGTGATCAGGGTGTCCCACATGAGGCTCACAGTCTTAATCCCCATGATGAGCTAACTGAGGCACAGAGAGATTAAGTGACTTGCTCAAAGTCACACAGCTGACAATTGGCAGAGCTGGGATTTGATCCCATGACCTCTGACTCCCAAGCCTGTACTCTTTCCAGTGAGCCACACTGCTTCTCATATAATAATAGGAACACATGCAAGGTTCCATTTTAGGTTTACTTCCACTTCACCCTATCTTATTGTTAAGTTCCCTTCCTATATGTTGATTTGCATGGTGCTAAAGTTGGGGCAGAAATAAGAGAAACAGATTGGGCTCTGGGGCACAACAACTGTCTCACACAGAGCTCACAGTCTGTGGGAAAGGAAGGTCAGCCTCCTTAGGAACCTGAGGCATACTTGACCAACAAGAAAACTGAGGCTCAGAATGGGTAAGTGGCTGCCCAAGGTTCCAGTGACAGGCCTGGGAGTGTAACTGGTTGACCTGACTCCAAGCTCTAAGCACTTTCCACCAGGCCATTGCAGGCAGGGGCTTCTGAAATTAATGTTTATATTGTTTCCTCACCTGCTCTAATTCTTACAGGTGCTTAAAGTCCCTACAATCGTTCAAATCCCTCATTTCAATTCTCAGTTCTCAGCATTCACTATTGAAAAGCGAAAGGGGCAAGTGTTTTGATAAGGTGAGAAGGAATAAGATCAGATACTCAGGTGGAGGGGGTGGATTTTGAGAGAAGGCAGGAGATCTCCTCTGGGAAAGATGAGAGAGTTGAAGAAGACTCGACTGTGAGCCCGTTGTTGGGTAGGGACCGTCTCTATAAGTTGCCAACTTGTACTTCCCCAGCGCTTAGTTCAGTGCTCTGCACTTGGTAAGTGCTCAATAAATACGATTGATTGAATGAATGAATGAATGAAAGAAGGGATGGGAGGTGGGAGGGACTGACGAGGGGCAGGGGAAATTATATAATGAATACTATTGATGATCACGATGAGTTTATCCATGCCCTCTTTTTCCCTTTCTCTCCATTTATCCCCCTCTCGACCTTGTTGATTCACTCATTCATTCAATCATATTTATTGAGCAATTCACTCATTCATTCAATTATATTTATTGAGCACTTGCTGTGCACAGAGCACTGTACTAAGCTCTTGGGAGAGTAAAACTAAACAATAAACAGGCACATTCCCTGCCCGCAAGTCTAGAAGGCGGGAGACAGACATTAATATAAATAAATCAATTAGAGATATGTATATAAGTGCCGAGGGGCTTGGAGGGGAGAATGAACAAAGGGAGCAAGTCAGGGTGATGCAGAAGGGAGAGGGAGAAGAGGTAAGGGAGGTTTAGTCAGGGAAGGCAACTTGGAGGAGATGTGCCCTCAATATGGCTTTGAAGGTGGGGAGAATAATTGCTTGTCAGATATGAGGAGGGAGAGCATTCCGGGCCAGAGGCAGGATGTGAGCGAATGGTTGGCGATGGGACAGACCAGTCGAGACATGTGGGATTCACAGTCTCAATCCACATTTTACAGTTGAGGTAACTAGGCACACCCTCTCAGGATTGCACCTGGAGAGTTTCCAATCTGGGCTAGGAGAGGGCGAGTAAAGCAGAAGCATGCCCATTCCATTCCTAGCTTAGCCAGTGGCTAGCAAGTGGAAAGCAATCTGTTACAAATCATAATTTCCTTGCACTGGGCAGCAGTGCCTTGGGAGAGAGTCGAGGATGGAGACTCAGGTTTACTGCGCGGAATAATAATAATAATGATGATGGTATTTGTTAAGTGCTTACTATGTGCAAAGCACTGTTCTAAGCTGGGGGGGTACAGGGTGATCAGGTTGTCCCACGGGGGGGCTCACAGTCTTAATCCCCATTTTACAGATGAGGGAACTGAGGCCCAGAGAAGTGAAGTGACTTGCCCAAAGTCACACAGCTGACAATTGGCGGAGCCGGGATTTGAACCCATGACCTCTGACTCCAAAGCCCATGCTCTTTCCACTGAGCCACGCTGCTTCTCTATATTCCATTTATTTATATGGTCTGTCTCCCCCTCTAGACTGTAAGCTCTCTGTGAGCAGGGAATGCATCTGGTACAGTGTACTCTCCCAAGCGCTCAGTTCAGTGCTCCGCACCAACTAAGCACACAACAAATATGATTGACTTGCAGGAGGCAATGATAAACCACCTGCAAATTGTTACCCAGAAAAATCTTTGGTTACAGTACCAGAACAATTGCAGATGGAGGTGGGGCGTTCTGGGAGAGATTTGTCCACGGAATCGCTATGGGTTGGAGATGACTTGACAGCATAAGACAAGACAAAACAACTAGGCACAGAGAAGTGACCTGCCCAAGGTCACACAGCAGAGAAGTTGTGGAGAAGGGATTAGATCCCAAGTTCTTCTGACACCAGGCCCATGCTTTATTCGCTAGGCCATGCTACTTCCATATGTCACCACTTGCAGGGTGGAAAAGCCACATGGTTAACTACGGCTGTCAAAAATCAAATAATGGTAATGATGTTAACAATTAATTAATTGTTAATGATGTACATCTAGATTTATTTCCATTTATTGTGATGACGACACCCGTCCACATGTTTTATTTTGCTGTCTGTCTCCCCCTTCTACACTGTTAGCCCACTGTTGGGTAGGGACCGTCTCTATATGTTGCCAACTTGTACTTCCCAAGCACTTAGTACGGTGCTCTGCACACAGTAAGCGCTCAATAAATACGATTGAATGAATGAATGGTATTTGATGCTTACTGTGTGCAAAGATCTGTATTTAGCACCTGGGAAAGTACAACACAGTCGTGCTAGTAGACCTGATCCCTGATCACATGCTTAATCTCTGGTGGGGATGGGGGAGTAGAGACAAAGAATCAGAGTCTGGGCAGGTCTCAAGCTGTAAAACAGGCTTCAAAAGTTTCTGCTTTGGCTCATCATTTTGTGATGACAAGTAGGGTAGTGAGACTCTTGAGTAAAGGAAGTGGAAAAACAGAACAGGAACAAAAATGGAAAATAATCCCAAATTGGGGTAGGGAACTTGTGTACCAACTCTGTTAAATAGTACTCTCCCAAGTGCTAAACAGAGTTCTCTGCATACAGTAAGCACTCAATAAATACTATTGATTGATTTTTTTAATGATATTTGTTAAGCACTTACTATGTGCCTGGCACTGAATTTAGCACTGGGGTAGATACAAGCTACTCACTTTGGACACAGTCCCTGTCACTCCTGGGGATCCCAGTCTTAATCCCCATTTTACAAATGACATAACTGGGGCACAGAGAAGTGAGTGACTTTCCCAAGGTCAAAAGGCAGGCAAATGTCAGAGACGGAATTAGAACACAGGTCCTTCTGACTCCAGGCCTGTGCTCTATCCACTAGGCTATGCTATTTTTTTGTTAATGACATTTATTAAGTGCTTACTATGTGCAAAGCACTGTTCTAAGCACTGGGGAGGTTACAAGGTGATCAGGTTGTCACCCGTGAGGCTCACAGTCTTAATCCTCATTTTACAGATGAGGTAACTGAGGCACAGAGAAGTGAAGTGACTTGCCCAAAGTCACACAGCTGACAAGTGGCGGAGCTGGGATTTGAACCCATGACCTCTGACTCCGAAGCCCATGCTATTTCCACTGAGCCACGCTGCTTCTCTTGAAATACTTCAATACACTTCTTAATGGACCAGAAGTGTTTCCATTTACTGTCTTAAATAATTAGCACCAGGTGGGAATATTCATAATTAGGTTCTCTTTTCAGTTAAGGAAGGATTAACATGGATTTTTACTTCATCCCTACATTTTTGCCGTCCCAAAACATAATTTAAAGACACAGAGTTCCCAGAGTTTGTCAATTCATAACTGCTCTCAGGGCATTGATGATTTTTATATAAAGCTGTATAAAATGATTCACCTTATAAATTATGTAGCGTTAAGCAAAGATATTAATGCTTAATTGTTGACACACTAATAACTGCTAAATAAAAGATAAGCCAGGAAATGTCAACATATTCTCCTCATTTAATTGGAATAATTTACCTTCTGGGTTTTTGATCATTTGATTTAAGACATCTTGTTTCCCTCTATGAAAAAAGTTTAGACTGTGACAGCTATAAAATGAAACGCCACACAGAGTAAGTAAAGGCAGAAGACATGCCTTATTGATAATATAATAATAATTATAATTATGGTATTTATTAAACACTTACTATGTGTCAGGTACCATTCTAAGTGGTGTGGTTGATACAAGATACTTGGGTTGGACAGAGTCTCCATCCCACACAGGGCTCACAGTCTTAATCCCCATTTTTCAGATGAGGGAACTGAGGCACCGAGAAGTGAAGTGACATACCCAAGGTCACATAGTAGACAAGTGCCAGAGCCAGGTTTAGAAAGAATGACATTCTGACTCTCAGGGCCGTGCTCTATCCACTAGGCCAGAGCTGCTCCCTTTAATTAATGACATAATGGAGCATATTCTCAAGCATTCATGCAGTGATATTTATTGACCACCTACCATGTGCAGAGCATTGTACTAAGTGCTTGGGAGAGTAAAATATAACAATAAACTGACACATTCCCTGACCACAACAAGCTAAAGCCTAGAATTCTCAAACTTGCAATTTGATGGTGACACAGGAGGAATGTCAGGTTATTCATTCATTCAGTCACATTCACAGCACTCTACTAAGAGCCTGGGAGAGCACAATATAACAATAAACAGACACATTCCCTGCCCATAATGAGTTTACAGTTTAAAGGAGGAGACAGATGGTGCCCACAGCAAGCTGCCTTACTAGTGACTGTCCGTGATCCCACAGACAACAAGAAGGAAGAGCCTGGCAAAGCCACTGATGGGCTGTACCTGAGACAGGTGATTGCAGGCCTGTAAGGGTGGAGCAAGGAGGGAAACATGGCTTTCTTTCCCTGCTCTACCCAGTAATGGGCCTGGACTAATCAAAGATTGCCAATAAAGCCACAGCTGTGACACCTAGGGCAGATAAAAGGTGGTTGCTGTGAAGCAGGGAAAGCACACAGGGGAGATGAGTATTTGGGAAGGAGGATGCACTCAAGAGGAAGCAGCAGGGAGGAAGACTTCAGAGAGAGCAGTATTCAAGAAAGAAGAAGCATCTAGCAGAGCAGGCTCCCTTGACCAGCAGATGGGTAGTGGGCCCTTGGTGAAGTGAGAGTGAGTACGTGTCACTCCATTGCACGTTGGTTAAACTAAGTAAAAAGACCTTTCCACAGTAATCAGATCTCTCTACCTGTCACTGAGGCTCCCATGGTCCAGGAAAGTCCTGGTTGGTATGAGCTGGGGGGGTGCTTGTGATGGATATAAATATAAATACATAAATTATAGATATGAACATAAGTGCTGTGGTGTTGGGAGGGGGAATGAATAAAGAGAGCAAGTCAGGGTGAGGCAGAAGGGAGGGGAGAAGAGGAAAGGAGGGTTTAGTCAGGGAAGTTAGGTTGCCAATTTGTACTTCCCAAGCGCTTAGTACAGTGCTCTGCACACAGTAAGTGTTCAATAAATACGATTGAATGAATAAAGGTCTCTTAGAGGAGATGTGCCTTCAGTAAGGCTATGAAGTGGGAAAGAGTAATTGCCTGTCGATTAAGAGGAGGGAGAGTATTTCAGGCCAGATAGATGTGGACAAGAGGTCAGCAGTGAGGTAGACAAGATGGAAGTTCAGTGGGAAGGTTAGCATAAGAAGAATGAAATGGGGAGGCACCTAACACCTAAGCACCTAACATACCACAGTTGTTATTTACTGAGCACCTATTTGGTAAGGGCAACAGAAGGAAACTAACCACTCGTTGCAATCAAAGCATTTGCACTCTAGCAGAATCACGTGTGCTTTTTAAATAATAGCACTACCGTTTCAAACTCACATTCACCATGTAAGCAACTACAATTTTTCCAGTGACACTTGTCTCATCAGATTTTTTTTCCCTTATCCTACACTATTGGAGGGCAGTTTGTGGTTTATTTTGTCCCTGATTTGAATTACCTTGGTTTTATTGCAACTGATCTTCAACTAGTTTTTATAGGATCGTTTCTCTAATTTAGCCAAGTGATTTTTTAAAATTAGATTTCTAATTTCCAAAATGTTCTAAACTATGCCTCATTTCCTGGCATCTGCCCCATCTTGATGTCTTCATCCAGGTCATTGAATTAATTTGGTTCCTAGACACGAAACCTTTGTAACTGTTCTTCGTAGTGTGGGACTTGTAAGGCATTTATAGATCTGCAAACTGGTCAAAACATGTCTCAATTGACTCGAAGAGACTCTTTCCAACAATTTCAATAAAATTTAAATCATCATCAAATTGATTCTGCTTAGAATAATTTTTCTCTGTCTTGCCAGTATTAGATGCTTTTTTAAATGGTATCAAATACTTACTATGTGTCAGGCACTGTACTAAGCAACTGGGTACATACAAGCTATTCAGTTTGGGCACAGTCCATGTCTTCATTTTCCAGATGAAGTAACCGAGGCACAGAGAACTTAAATAATTTTCCCTAGGTCACACAGCAGGTGGAACTGGAATTAGAACTCATGTCCTTCAACTTCCAGGCCCATGTTCATTCCACGTTGTTTACGGTGACTGTTTTATAATGCAGTCTTTGACAAGTCCCAATTCCTCCCATGTAAAGCAGAGATAAGAATTATTCTTCCATATCTTACAGGATGCCAGCAAGGTTCATGACAGATGCTGATTAAAGCCCTTTGGGTTCCTTAGATGTAAATTCCTATGTAAATAGAAGGTGTGAATGTGCTAATTGAATAACCTAACACAATGTAAGATTGCATCTGCCCAAACATTTCACTGATAGTGTTTTTTTTTTCTCTAATGTTCATGTGCTTCTGCGAATCAATCAATCAATCATGTAAGCACTTGAGAGAATACAATATATCAGGGTTGACATTCCCTGCCCACAACAAACTTACAGTCTACAGTGCTTTGAACAGTGCTTGGCACATAGTGAGTGCTTAACAAATGCCATCATCATTTATTATTATTATTATTTACAGGGGAACCAGGGGTTGAAATTATGCAGCATTTCAACACTGTCTCTTCTATCTTTACTTTTCTGATACTTTTGGATTTGTTTTTAATTGCCTAACTCTCTGCACTGGGTCCAATTTACTACATTCATAGATTAAGGGTGTTAACTTGTGTCTCTGCTTCGGCTCTCTAGAGGCACTCTAGAAATCAATTGGTCAATAAAAGAAAGCCTTGATACTTAGATCAAAATGACTTTCATAATTAAAGAAAGGATTTTTTTTCTCTAAAATTTTCTCAATACAAGAATGACCGGCAAAGTAAAATGAAAAACAGATTTTTCTCCTTCAAAAAGTTACTAACAACAAAAAGTGACAAAGTAACTAATTTAGAGGAATCTGTCCAATCCCAAATATCAAGGCATTGGCTGAGTCTGCAGAAAACAGAAATATTTTTGGAATGAAAAATCAATTCTTGACCTACATCTTCATGTAAGATTCCTCAAGGGTAAACTTATCAGAGCTATGACTCACTTGCCCAACTCCTAGGGCAAACCCAGGCCCATGGCATCTGCAGGCTCACCTAGTTATGACAATAATAACCATAATATGAATAATGACAATAATAATAATCATAACTGTAGTATCTAAGTGCCTACTATGTCCAAAGCTCAGGTAGATAGATTCTTCTAGACTGTGAGCCCACTGTTGGGTAGGGACTGCCTCTATATGTTGCCAACTTGTACTTCCCAAGTGCTTAGTAAAGTGCTCTGCACACAGTAAGTGCTCAATAAATACAATTGAATGAATGAATAGACAATAATCTGATCTGACACAGTCCTTGCCCAACAAAAGGCTTACAGTCTAGGGGCAAGGGAGAACAAATATTGAATCCCTACTTTATGGATGAGGAAACTGAGGCCCACAGAGGTTTTGGGACTCACTTGGGGTCACACAGCTGACAAGGGGAGCCGGCCAGTCTTGTGCTCTTTCCACTAGGTTGCATGGTTTCTCGGCTGATTGATAGGAAACATCTACATTAGAGAAGCAGCGTGGCTCAGTGGAAAGAGCCCAGGCTTTGGAGTCAGAGATCATGGGTTCAAATCCTGGCTTTGCCAACTGTCAGCTGTGTGACTTTGGGCAAGTCACTTAACTTCTCTGTGGGCCTCAGTTACCTCATCTGTAAAATGGGGATTAAGACTGTGAGCCCCCCATGGGACAACTTGATCACCTTGTAACCTCCCCAGTGCTTAGAACAGTGCTTTGCACATAGTAAGTGCTTAATAAATGCCATCATTATTGTTATTAGTATTATTATTACATGTGTCCACTTGCCTTGCCCTAATTTTGCATCCCAAGCCTGGCCAACTGGCTTGGGGGTGTTAGTGCTCTGATTTCCTCTTTTCCCCTCTCTCTGTTTAGGCTCTTCTGCCGCCTCAGATGAGTTGGAGCTCTGGAGGAAACAGAGAAGGGAGAGACATTGTTTCTCTGAGGGATCCAAGGAACACAATCTAGTTAATCTCCAAACTCCCCATTTCATAACCTCCAATTATCACTTCAGTCCTCTCACCCCACAACTTAAGTTCCCACAGGACCTGGAGAATTTAGTAACTACTATCCTCTATTACTCTCCCCACCTGTAGTTTATTTTAGTGTCTCTCTTCCCTGCCAGACTGTCACTCTTTGAAGGAATGGACCATGTCTCTAACTCTTTGGCCACCCTCTCAAATGCCTAGTACATCTTTTCTGGGAGGTTGGATAGTGGTGTGTCATTATTATTATCATTAATATCATCATTACTAAGAATAATGATATGTGAAACACTATATGTCAAGCAGTATTCTAAGAATAATTGTAACTGTGGTATGTGTTAAGCACCTACTTATGTGCCAAGCACTATTCTGAGAGGTGAGGTAGGTGAAAGGGAATCAGGTCAGACAGTCCCTACATGGGATTCACAGTCTTAATCCCCATTTTACAGATGAGGTAACTGAGGCACAGAGAAGTAAAGTGACTTGCCCAGGGCCACACAGCAGACACGTGGCAGAGTCAGGATTAGAACCCATGCCCTCTGACTTTTAGGCCTGTACTTTTTTCACTAGGCCATGCTGCCAAAGCACCGGGGTAGATACAAGTTAATCATGTTGGACTAGCTCCTGTCCCACATGGGTCTCACAAGTCTAAATTGGTGGCAGAGCAGGTATTTAATCTCCACTATACAATTGAGGAAACTGAGGCACAGAGATGTGAATGAATGAATAATGGCATTTGTTAAGCACTTACTATGTGTAAAGCACTGTTCTAAGCACTGGGGAGGATACAAGGTGATCAGGTTGTCCCAAGGGGGGCTCACAATCTTCATCCCCATTTTACAGATGAGGTAACTGAGGCACAGAGAAGTGAAATGACTTGCCCAAGGTCACACAGCAGACATGTGGGGGAGTCAGGATTAGAACCCACAACCTCTGACTCTCAAGCCCACGCTCTTTCCAATGAGCCACGCCGTTTCTCTAAAATGCCGTGCCCAAGGTCACAGTGAGCAACTGGCAAAACTGGGATTAGAACCCAAATCCTCCGACTCCCAGACGCAAGTTCTTTCCACCTGGCCATGTTGCTTCCTGTGTGCATTTGTTTATGAGGTGGTAAGGGCTTGTTTGAATGTCTTTAAATAAATGGAAGCAAAAGTGAATGTTTAGAAAGGAGACTATTCGTCCGATCAATCACTCAATTGATGTGCATTGTGTGTCGAACACTGCACTAAGCACTTGGGAGAGTACAATACAGTAAATTCAATTTCTGCCCTCAAGAAGTTTACAATCTAGCTGGTGATCTAGTTCAGATCGCCAGCTAGATTGTAAACTATATACTATCAATTAGAAATATGACTTTGCTGGAGAAGCAGCGTTGCTCAATGGAAAGAGCACGGGCTTTGGAGTCAGAGGTCATGGGTTCAAATCTCGACTCTGTCAACTGGGTGACTTAGGGCAAGTCACTTCTCTTATCTGTGCCTCAGTTCCCTCATCTGTCAAGTGGGGATGAAGACTGTGAGCCCCCCGTGGGACAACCTGATCACCTTGTAACCTCCCCAGTGCTTACAGCATTGCTTTGCACATAGTAAGTGCTTAATAAATGCTATCATTATTATACTTCTAGACTGTGAACCTGCTGTTGGGTAGGGACTGTCTGTCTCTATATGTTGCCAACTTGTACTTCCCAAGCGCTTAGTAATAATAATAATAATAATGGTATTTGTTAAGCGCTTACTATGTGCAAAGCACTGTTCTAAGCGCTGGGGAGGTTACGAGGTGATCAGGTTGTCCCACAAGGGGCTCAGAGTTTTTAATCCCCATTTTACAGATGAGGTAACTGAGGCCCAGAGAAATTAAGTGACTTGCCCAAAGTTACACAGCTGATAGTTGGTGGAGTCAGGATTTGAACCCATGACCTCTGACTCCAAAGCCCGGGCTCTTTCCACTGAGCTATGCTGCTTCTCCACAGTGTTCTGCACACAGTAAGCACTCAATAAATATGATTGAATGAATAATGTGTCAGGGCACTCAAGGAGAGAAAACAAAATATGATAATGACATGTGAAGGCTTTGTTTACAGCCTTATCTTATAGTAATTGCACCACAGGGGAGAGGGAAAAAGGAAAAGCAGGTGGGTAACTTTCAGTTCCCATGTTGACTCTAGCTACACAGATTATTAGGAAAGTTATCTAAACTGAAAATCCTTCCAAAGTCTACATAAAAAAGAACAAAAGAATCAGCACTACGTGTAACAGCTGCAACTGAGCAGATTCCTGAGTCAGAGGCACACCTAAACACACAATCTTAGTGAGAAAGAGAAACTCCATCTATATGAGCTCTACCTACTTTTCAGCTGTTCCTTGAACCATGTGACAAAAATGAGAGCGCTAACATAAGGATGTTGTGTTTATTCATTCATTCAATCATATTTATTGAGCGCTTACTGTGTGCAGAGCACTGTACTAAGCGCTTGGGAAGTACAAGTTGGCAACACATAGAGACGGTCCCTACCCAACAGCGGGCTCACAGTCTAGAAGGGGGAGACAGACAACAAAACAAAACATATTAACAAAATAAAATAAATAGAATAAAGATGTACAAATCAAATAAATAGAGTAATAAATACATACAAACATATATACATATATTCAGGTGCTGTGGGGAGGGGAAGAAGGTAAGGTGGGGGGAGGGGGAGGAGGAGGAAATCAGTCAATCAATCATATTTATTGAGCGCTTACTGTGTGCAGAGCACTGTACTAAGTGCTTGGGAAGTTCAAGTTGGCAACATATAGAGACGGTCCCTACCCAACAGTGGGTTCACAGTCTAAAACGGGGAGACAGAGAACAGAACCGAACATACTAACAAAATAGAATAGATATGTACAAGTAAAATAAATAAATAGAGTAATAAATATGTACAAACATATATACAGGTGCTGTGGGGAAGGGAAGGAGGTAAGATGGGGGGATGGAGGGGGGACGAGGGGGAGAGGAAGGAAGGGGCTCAGCTGACTTTTTTTAAATGGCACCCCCTTAAATTACTCTTGCAGCCTTAGCCATTATCTGAATGTAAAATTAGCACTGATAAGTCTGGTGATAATTAAAGTATTCACAGGTAACAGGACTTGTGAGGGTTATCCTACAAACATAGCCCTACAGTCCCTCTGTTCCTCATTCATTCATTCATTTGATAGTGTAGATTGAGTGCCCTCTGAGTGCAGAGAGAACAAAAGAAGAAGGGAAAAACTCAGTCCCTAGCCTCAAGGAACTTTCAGTTGAAGTGAGGAAGGTGTCTGACATAAATTGTGTATGCCCAGTAGGAGGGAATACAAAGCCACATCTGGTAAAGAGTAAGGAAAAATGGATAACTGGAGGGTCTTAATTGATGTTTAATTACTTTTGCCATAATGTTAGTTTTCCAGCACCCATTTTTGGATAGATTGTGATGTTGGAATTGGAGACCCTTCTTCTCATATATCTGGGTACAGGGAGATGAGGAGTTGGAGTAAATGGGTGGGCTCCTTCGTATGGTGTGGAAGTGAGTATTATAATGGGAGTATTCCATTTTATAAATATCAAATACCTCTCATATATAAATACATACATAAAAGGGAAGATTAATCAGGGACTGCATCCTGGAAGAGTCAGTCAATTGTATTTACTGAGTGCATACTGTGTGCAGAGCACCCTACTAAACAATTGGGAGAGTACATTATAACAGGTCCCTCATCAGTAAAATGGGAATGAAGACTGTGAGTCTCACGTGGGACATTCTGATGACCTTGTATCCTCCCCAGCGCTTAGAACAGTGCTTTGTACATAGTAAGCGCTTAACAAATGGCATCATCATTATTATTATTAACAGTATGGAGCTGGCAAGGAGAAAGTGCACAGTTCAGAAGAGAGAGAGAATCAGTAATGTGTTGGAGACAGAAAAATTGACCATGAAAAATCAGTCAATCACAATTACTGAGCACTTAGTGTGCAGAGCACTGTACTAAGTGGTTGGAAGAGTATAATATAGCAGAAATGGTAGACACGTTCACTGCCCACAAGAAGGTTACAGTCTGGAGGGGGAGATGGACACTAACATAACCAAATAAATTATGGATATGTATATAAGTGCTGTGAGCCTGTCTTCTAAATTGTGAGCCCGTTGTTGGGTAGGGACCATCTCTATATGCTGCCAACTTGTACTTCCCATCATCATCATCAATCGTATTTATTGAGTGCTTACTATGTGCAGAGCATTGTACTAAGCGCTTGGGAAGTACAAATTGGCAACATATAGAGACAGTCCCTACCCAACAGTGGGCTCACAGTCTAAAAAGGGGAGACAGAGAACAAAACCAAACATACTAACAAAATAAAATAAAAAGGATAGATATGTACAAGTAAAATAAATAGAGTAATAAATATGTACAACCATATATACATATATACAGGTGCTGTGGGGAAGGGAAGGAGGTAAGATGTGGGGGATGGAGAGGGGGATGAGGGGGAGAGGAGTGCTTTGTACAGTGGTCTGCACACAGTAAGCGCTCAATAAATACTATTGAATGAATGAATGGGACTGAGGGTGGGGTGAATAAAGGGTGCAAATCCAATGGCAACATAAATGCGGAAAGCAGCAGGAGAAGAAGAAATGAGGCTTAGTCAGGGAAGGCCTCTTGGAGGAGATGTGATTTTTATAAGGCTTTGAAGATGGGAGAATGGTTACCTGTCATATTCATTCAATCGTATTTATTGAGCACTTACTGTGTGCAGAGCACTGTACTGAACACTTGGGAAGTACAAGTCGGCAACATATAGCGACGATCCCTACCCAACAATGGGCTCACAGTCTAGCAGGGGGAGACAGATAACAAACATGTAGATAAAACATGTAAACAGGTGTCAAAACCATCAGAATAAATAGAATTATAGCTATATGCAGATCATTAATAAAATATAGAGTAGTAAATATGTACAAGTAAAATAGACTAATAAATCTGTACAAATATACACAAGAGCTGTGGGGAGGGGAAGGAGGGAGGGCAGAGGGATGGAGGGTGATGGGAAGGAGGTGATGAAAAGGGGGGCTCAGTCTGGGAAGGCGGAGGGAGTTCCAGGACAGACCAGGATGCGGACAAGGGGTCAGAAGCAAGATAGATGAGAGTAAGGTACAGTGAGGAGGTTCACATTGTAGGACTGGTTGTAATAGGAAATCAGAGAGGTAAGGTAATAATAATGATAATGGCATTTGTTAAGCACTTACTATGTGCAAAGCACTGTTCTAAGCTCTGGGGGGATACAAAGCGATCAGGTTGTCCAATGTGGGGCTCACAGTATTAATCCCCATTTTACAGATGAGGGAACTGAGGCACAGAGAAAGGTAAGTGACTCGCCCAAAGTCCCACAGCTGACAATTGGCAGAGTTGGGATTTGAACCCATGACCTCTGACTCCAAAGCCCAGGCCCTTTCCACTGAGCCACGCTGCTTTAGGAGGGGCTTAGCTGATTGAGAGCTTTAAAGTTGATGGTAAAGTATTTCTGCTTTATGTAATGAGGAGATAAGGGGAGAGACAGGTGGCAAGGAAGCTGATACAGTCATCAAGGCAGAATAGGATAATTCCTTGGATTAATGTGGTAGCAGTTTGGAGAGGAAAGTGCGGATTTGAGTGACGTTGTAATGGTCGAGCAGAGAGGATTTGGTGACAGACTGATTGTTTGCTTGAGTGAAATGAGTGAAGGATAATTCATTCAACCTCTCAGCTGCCTTCGACACTGTGGACCACCCCCTTCTCCTCAACACGCTATCTGACCTTGGCTTCACAGACTCCGTCCTCTCCTGGTTCTCCTCTTATCTCTCCGGCCGTTCTTTCTCAGTCTCTTTTGCAGGCTCCTCCTCCCCCTCCCATCCCCTTACTGTGGGGGTCCCCAAGGTTCAGTGCTTGGTCCCCTTCTGTTCTCGATCTACACGCACTCCCTTGGTGACCTCATGCGCTCCCACGGCTTCAACTATCATCTCTACGCTGATGACACCCAGATCTACATATCTGCCCCTGCTCTCCCCCCCTCCCTCCAGGCTCGCATCTCCTCCTGCCTTCAGGACATCTCCATCTGGATGTCTACCCACCACCTAAAACTCAACATGTCGAAGACTGAACTCCTTGTCTTCCCTCCCAAACCCTGCCCTCTCCCTGACTTTCCCATTACTGTTGATGGCACTACCATCCTTCCCGTCTCACAAGCCCGCAACCTTGGTGTCATCCTTGACTCCTCTCTCTCATTCACCCCTCACATCCAAGCCGTCACAAAAACCTGCCGGTCTCAGCTGCACAACATTGCCAAGATCCGCCCTTTCCTCTCCATCCATACCGCTACCCTGCTCGTTCAAGCTCTCATCCTATCCTGTCTGGACTACTGCATCAGCCTTCTCTCTGATCTCCCATCCTCGTGTCTCTCCCCACTTCAATGCATACTTCATGCTGCTGCCCGGATTGTCTTTGTCCAGAAACGCTCTGGGCATGTTACTCCCCTCCTCAAAAATCTCCAGTGGCTACCAATCAATCTGCACACCAGGCAGAAACTCCTCACCCTGGGCTTCAAGGCTGTCCATCACCTCACCCCCTCCTACCTCACCTCCCTTCTCTCTTTCTCCAGCCCAGCCCGCACCCTCCGCTCCTCTGCCGCTAATCTCCTCACCGTGCCTCGTTCTCACCTGTCCCACCATCGACCCCCGGCCCACGTCCTCCCCCGGGCCTGGAATGCCCTCCCTCTGCCCATCCGCCAAGCTAGCTCTCTTCCTCCCTTCAAGGCCCTACTGAGAGCTCACCTCCTCCAGGAGGCCTTCCCAGATTGAGCCCCTTCCTTCCTCTCCCCCTAGTCCCCCTCTCCATCCCCCCCCATCTTACCTCCTTCCCTTCCCCACAGCACCTGTATATATGTATATATGTTTGTACATATTTATTACTCTATTTATTTTACTTGTACATATCTATTCTATTTTATTTTGTTGGTACGCTTGATTTTGTTCTCCGTCTCCCCCTTTTAGACTGTGAGCCCACTGTTGGGTAGGGACTGTCTCTATATGTTGCCAACTTGTACTTCCCAAGCGCTTAGTACAGTGCTCTGCACACAGTAAGTGCTCAATAAATACGATTGATTGATTCATTAATTCATTCCATTATATTTATTGAGTGCTTACTGTGTGAACAGCACTGTACTGAGTCTTGGATGAGTACAATATAACAGACACATTCCCTGCTCACAACTATCTCACAGTCCAGAGGGGAAGGCAGACATTCATATACATAAAAAAATAAATTGGAGATATAATGCAGTAAGAATGCTGATTTGTCCTGCTTATATATCAGGAGTTTGACTAATTAGCATCCTCAAGGAATACAGGTGTGGGAGAGATTCAGGTCAGTCAGTCAATCATTAACTGAGTGCTTGCAGTGTGCAAAACACTGTACTGAGTACTTGGGAGAGTACCCCCCCACCCTATCTCCTTCCCCTCCCCACAGCACTTGTATATATTTGTACAGATTTATTACTCTATTTTACTTGTACATATTTAGTATTCTCTTTATTTTGTTAATGATGTGATTATAGCTTTAATTCTATTTGTTCTGATGATTTTGACATCTGTCTACATGTATTTTTTTGTTGTCTGTCTCCCCCTTCTAGACTGTGGGCCCATTGTTGGGTAGGGACCGTCTCTATATGTTGCCAACTTGTACTTCCCAAGCGCTTAATACAGTGCTCTGCACATAACTGCTCAAGAAATATGACTGAATAAACGAATGCCAATGAGCATACACATTCCCTGCTCACAATGAGCTTACAGTCTAGAGGGGGAGACAGGTATTAATATAAAATAAATCACAGATATGTATATAAGTGCTTAGGGACTGGGACAGGGGTTGAGTAAAGGGAGCAAGTCAAGGGTGATGCAGAAGATAGTGGGAGAAGAGGAAAGGAGGGCTAAGTCAGGGAAGGCCTCTTGGAGGAGATGTGCCTTCAATAAGGCTTCAAAGGGTGGGAGAGTCATTGTCTGTCATATTTGAGGAGGCAGGGCATGGAATTTAGGGCCAGAGCAAGATGAGGGTGAGAGGTCAGCAGAGAGACAGGCGAGATCAAGGTACGGTGAGAAGATTAATATTAGAGGAGCAAAGCGTGCAGGCTGGGTTGTAGAAGGTGAGTAGCTAGGTGAGGTAGGAGGGAGCACCATGACAGGAAAGAAAGGTATCTAGTCCAGGGACTGGCTGTCAGAGACGAACCCCCTATGACTGCGTTTCTCACTGGTCCTCACCCATCTTCCCCCAGACAGCTTCTGTTGGCTTCCTCAGGCCCGACTATTGTCATTCTCCCCTTCTGGCTGCTGCCACTACCACACTGATGCCAGTTCTACCACAGTTCTCTGCCCATGGTAAGTGCTCAATTTCACACTCACCTTGGCTATGACACAATTAGGTATTAAAGCATGCTATTCCAACAGTGCAGGCACATTTGCTATGATGTGTCATGACTAGAAGCTTGAGAAGTACAGACACATTCTCTACCCACAACTAGCTTACCCAAAAAGAAGCAAGGTTAGCAGGATTGCAATCCTTGCGGTATAAGAGAACTGGATAAACATTTAAGATGGCAAATCTCTCAATCTAGCCAGAGTCTATTTCCTCTTTTCATCTCTAAGGTTCCTAGCCACTGCCCACAGTTAAAATAAAACCGTAAAGACCACATCTAGAGAGGAAACAACTCTGCCTCACTTCCCAGTACTCATCAGAGTCAATAAATCTGAAGACATTTCTCCACTGATATTTGAAAAATAAAATCCGAAAGCATAACTAAAAGCCTCGCTCTTGATAGATGCCCTTGCGCCGTGCTCTTCAGTCCATAGAATTTGTGTCTAATAGATCATCCAGACATACCAAGCTGCTGAGATTCCCTTACGAACATATGTCAAGGTGCTGAAACCCAGAAAAAGGAAAGCAATTTGAAACTCAATTTTTCTTTTTGGGAACAAGGAAGATGGAAAATATATCTACTTTAACCTCTCTCCCCCTGGTACTTACCACTGAAATGAAAAGTTGCAATCTTTCTTTTCCTTTGCATTTCTTTTAATATAAAAGTCACCTGTAATTGGCAATAGATATTTGAGGAAAAGGATTTGCCGTCCAAGTCTGCTGAGGGCAAAACACCGACTCATTGCCAAAGAAAACAGCCCTCAAGTTCAAATGATCTCTTAATGGTCAAATACATATGACTTCTTTTATAATCTAAACAGAAAGAGAACTGATGGATGACTAACTTGTTAGACTGTGTCAGGATCAGCTGGAAGCACGTGGAACTTTGGCCCTGACACTGTATCCTTCCGATTGGAAATCATTTAATCAATGGCTCTGAAAAATTCCATGAGATTTCCAGAGTAGATGCAATGGAGTTGGAGATCCCTGGGACAGAGGCTGGAAAAACCTGGACGCTAACTGACAATCAGGTGGAAATGCTGACTGCAGGGAATAGGAGCTGGGCTCTGAAAGACGATGATCGATCAATGAATCATGTTTATTGAACATCCACTAGGTGCAGAGAACTATGATAAGTGTTTGGAAGAATACTAAAGCGACAGAAAACCCATTCTCTGTCTTCACGGAGCTTCCAATCCAACAGGGGACACAGATACACAATAATTGATGGATCGGATGAGAAAGGAAATGGAAGGCCTCCTGCAAGAGAGGAGATATCAGGAAGATTGAGAAGATGGAGAGAACAATGATCTATCAGATGTGAATGGGGTGGGATATTCAGGTGGAAAGCTGTGAGCAAGAGACCAGAGTGGGAGAGAATGAGAATGAAACATAATGAATAGGTTAGCTTGAGTGTAAACTCGTTGTGGACATTGTTCACTAACTCTGCTATATTCTACTCTCCCATGTGCTTAGTCTAGTAGAGTGGCTCAGTGGAAAGAGCAGGGGCTTGAGAGTCAGAGGTCATGGGTTCTAATTCTGGCTCCGCCACATGCCCGCTGTGTGACCTTGGGCAAGTCGCTTAACTTCTCTGAGCTGGTTACCTCATGTGGACAGGAATGGGAAATCATTCAAGGTCTTTGAAGAGTGGGAAGATGCATGCAGAAAAATGATGTAGACAGCAGAGTAAATCCCAAACTGGAGATGGGAGAGACTGGAGGAGGGATATTTGTGAGATCAGTGAAGAAGCTGATGCAGCCTCTACTTACCCTTTATGGATCTCCTGTTTATCCAAACTCATCTTGAATTTCCTGATCTTTTCAGCCTGCACAAATTCTGGGGATAATGGATTCCACGTTCCTCTCTTTCTGTGTGGAGAATTGTTTCCATTTGTTTGTTTGAACTGCAGTTGCAAATTATTCTCTCAGTGAATTTTATTTGCTGATTTGCTTTGTTCAAATTCTAGTCAGAAATGGAATTTTTCTTCCAAACAAAACCCTTCCAAAAATATGCCTTTCCATTTGCAGATCCTCTATTACGCACCATCAAACTCTACTGAACTTCCCAAAAGTATAGTACAATTCTCTCTATGCAGGAGTGCTCAATAAAAACTATTGATTTTATGATTGATTGAGAGAAATGAATCTTCTGTAACGAAGTCTAAACATTTGAGCGTGGATCTGAAATTAGCTAATTTGAACCCCAGCACAAACTTAGTTTGGAAACCTGTTGGACAAATCATTTAACCTTTGAGCCCTCCAGATTCTCCTCTTATAAATGCTCTTAGGGTCTGCATTATCTTGAAAGATAATCTGGTGTTTAGGAATGTCTCTGTTCTCTGGATTGGAAATATATTTTTCTTGCTACATATTCCTCTTGCAATTTGAACATTTTTCTTAAACTAAATAAGGTTTGTGTTTGTTTTGGGTTTTTTGTTGTTTTTTTTAACAGTATTTGTTAAGTGCTTGCTATGTGCGAGGCACTGTACTTAAAGCTGGGGAAAATACGAGATAATCAGGTTGGACACCATCCATGTCACACTTGGGCTCACTGTATTAATCCCATTGTACAGATGAGGTACCTGAGGCAAAAGGAAGTTAAGCTACTTGCCTGACATCACAAGTTTTCAGGTGGTAACTTCTTGGAATGTGTTTACTTATGGATTCATTCATTCTTTCAATCATTTTTGAGCACTTACTGTGTGCAGGGCAATGTACTAAATGCTTGGGAGAGTACAATACAACAATAAACAGACACATTCCCTGCCCACAATGAGCATTTTCCAAATAACATGTAAAGAGATTATTTGAGATGCCTGCTTACTGACAGTCATTTTCAAAAACCAAGGAATGGATCCTATCAGCAATAACATTTTTCAAACCTAAGGCCAACAAAGAGAATCAGTCTTTGGAAATCAATGAAAACACTCCCAATCCTTTTATTCCACCTTCTTCATGCTGTATTTGAGGTTTTCAAAAGTCACTAGTCATACTCACCCAGATTCCCATCAGATTCTCAGCTGATTATTATCCTTCCCACTTTCCTGCCTGTAGTTTAAGTTGAAGAAAATACTTGTGAATATTGGAAATGCATTAAGACACAAATATGTGACAGAAGCTAATGACTCAGGAAGTGGTATGGGTTCTGGTGAAGGACTCTGGGTTTGTGTTACTGAACTTTGACAGGAAGCAGGGTCCCTACTGTCATGTAATTGTCTGTGTCACTCAGTTCAGCTTCACATGAGTTGCTGTAGGTCAACACATCAAAATCACCACCTCTTCTAGTTTGTAACATTCCCTTGTCTGATGCATCTGCTTGAGCTTGGCCAAGTCACTTGGCTTCTCTGTGCCTCAGTTCCCTCATCTGTAAAATAGGGATTCAGTACCTGTTTTCCCTCCTACTTAGACGGTGAGGCCCCATGAGAGTTCTGACAATCTTGTATCCACCCCAGCACTTAGTCATTCCCTTGTCTGTCTTATATGTTTCAAGGGAAAGAAATGAGGCCACTATTTTGCTCTGGAATTATCTTCATAGCTATCCTCATTATAATAATGATAATAAATAATAATGACATTTATTAAGCACTTACTATGTGCAAAGTACTGCTCTAAGTGCTAGGGAGGTTACAAGGTGATCAGGTTGTCCCACGGGGGGCTCACAGTCTTAATCCCCATTTTACAGATGAGGTAACTGAGGCACAGAGAAATTACGTGACTTGCCCAAAATCACACAGCTGACAATTGGTGGAGCCGGGATTTGAACCCATGACCTCTGCCTCCAAAGCCCGGGCTCTTTCCACTGAGCCACGCTGTTTCTCTGTTATATCTGTTATATAAGTAAAGAGATAACAAATACGCTACCAATTTATCAATAGTATTTACAGAGTGTGTACTCTGTGCAGTAAATCTATTAAAGATATTTATTTACAATGGGAAGAGCATTGTACTGAGCTCTTGGGAGAGTACGGTGCAATAGAGTGGTTAGACGTAATCTCTGCCCTCAAGAAACATACAGTCTAGCTGACGGGGTGGATGATAAAATAAATTCCTGATTGGGAAAGCACCGAGTACAAGGATATGTACATAATTGTTGAGGGACTATTCATTCATTCAATCGCATTTATTGAGCGCTTACTGTGTGCAGAGCACTGTACTAAGAGCTTGGAAAGTACAAGTCGGCAACATATAGAGGCAGTCCCTATTCAACAGCGGGCTCACAGTCTAGAAGGGGGAGACAGAGAACAAAACAAAACATGTAGACGGGTGTCAAAATCGTCAGAACAAATAGAAGACTAGAGATGAGGTGAGCACCAAAGTGTTGAAGGGGTACAGACCCAAGTGCAAAGAGAGGATGAAAAAGCTGGAGAAAAAAGAGGTTAGTCAGGGAAGGCTTCTTGGAGGAGATATGATTTTAGTAGGGCTTCGAAGACAGGGAATGTTGTGGTGTGTCAGATATGAAGGGGGAGGGAGGTCTAGGCCAGAAGGGGTTGTGGGCAAGGGTTTGGTGGCAAGAGAGATGAGATAGAAATACAATGAGTAGATTGGTATAGGGAAGCAAATTGCATAGGTTGGGTTGTAATAGGAAGTCAAGTGGGGTTACGTAGGAGGGAGAGAATTGATTGAGTGCCTTAAAAACCCATGATGATGTGTTTCTGTTTGATGTGGAGCTTGGTGGGCAACAATTGGAGTTTTTTGAGGAGTGGGGAGACATGGACTGATTTTCTTTTTTCTTTTTTTTTTAAATGATCTGGGCAACAAAGTGCAGTACATACTGGAGTGGGGAGAGACAGGAGGCAGAGAGGTCAGCGAGGAGGCCGATCCAATAATCAAGTTGGGATATGATAAGTGCTGGATCAGCATGGAAGACATTTGGATGAAGAGGAAAGGGTGAGTTCTAGAGATGCTGTGAAGTTAGAACTGATGGAGTTTTGTGACACTGAATATTTTGGTTGAATGAAAAAGTTGAGTTGGAGATAATAGCAAGGTTGCCAGTTTAGGAGAAAGAAAATGGGGGTGCTGTTTCCAGTGACGGGGAGAGTCAGGGAGGGGTCGGGGTTCGGATGGGAAGATGAGGAGAACATGTTTAGTTTGAGATGTTGGTGTAATTTCCAAGAAGAGATGACCTGACGAGAAGGAGAGAGGTCAGGCCTGGAGAGGTAAATTTGGGAATCTTTGGCAGTTGAAGCTGTGGGAGCAAATGAGTTCTCTAAGGGAGTGGGTAAAGTTGGAGAATGTGACCAAGAATTGAGCCTTTAGGTATTCCCAGTTAGGTGGTGGGAATCAGAGGATTAGCCAGTGAAAGAGACTGAAAACAAGAGACCAGAGAGTTAGGAGGAAAACCGGGAGATGACAGTAAAGCCAGGTTAGATGGTGTTTCCAGAAGAAGGAGGTGGTCTACAGTGCTAAAGGCAGCCGAAGATTTGAGGAGGATTAGGATGGAGTAGAGGCCATTGGGTTTGGAAGGAAAGAGATTATTGGTGACCTTTGAGAAAGCAGTTTCTGTGGAGCAAAGGGGATAGAAGCCAGATTGGAGGGAATCAAGGAGAGAATTGGAGGAAAGGAAGTGGAGGCAGTGTAAAAACCTCACACGAGAACTTTGGTGAGGAATGGTGGAGGGAGACACTAAAGACTTTGGTGAAATAGAGTTAGTAGACGTAACCCCTGCCTCCAGGAGTTTTACAGTGTAGGTGGGGAGATAGGTACAAAAATAAATTACCAGTAAGGGGAAAGCAAATAAGATAAATTTATGTACTAAGTGACGTTTTGTGTACCCAAAGCTTTAGGTGACGTGGAAATTCATTCATTCAATCATTTCTTGAGTGCTTACTGTGTGCAGAGCACTGTACCAAGAGCTTGGGAAACCACAATGCAGCAATAAACAGTGACATTCCCTCCTCACAATGAAGAAGTATGGTGAGGAGGTGAGAGATTAGTCAGGGAAGGCCTCCTGGAAGAGAAAAGGTGATTTTTATGGTATTTAGGTACTTTCTTTGTGCCAGGCACTGTATTAAGTGCTAGGGTAGATACATGGTTGGACACAGTCCATGTCCCACATGGGGCTTACAGTCTTAATCCCTATTTTATGGATAAAGGAACTGAGGCAGAATGAAGTGAGGAGACTTTTTGGAGGTCACACAAAAGACAAGTGACAGAGCAAAGATTAAACCCAGGTCCTCTGACCCCTAGGCCTGTGTTCTTTCCGCTAGCCCACCCTGCTTCACTAGATTTCAGAAGCATCTTGAAAATGGGGAGGGAGGTGGTTTTCTATATGTGAAATGGGAGGGAGTTGAAGCAGAAAGGAGAGAACCAGAAGTCTGCAATGAGAAAAATGGAAATGAAGAACAGCAAATGTAAGTTAGCTTGTAAGCAACAGAGTTTGTGAGCCAGGGGGTAGAAGGAGAAGAGCAAGGGATAAGTAGGGGAAGACACATCACTGATTAAGTGTCTTAAGGCCATTAGTTAGGAGTTTCCACTCAATGCAGCTAGGAATGGTTTTAAGTTTTATAACAATCAGTCAGTCCTCTCTTCCTCCCTTCAATGCCCTACTGAGAGCTCACCTCCTCCAGGAGGTCTTCCCACACTGAGCCCCCTCCTTCCTCCCCCAACCTTACCTCCTTCCCCTCCCCACAGCACCTGTATATATGTATATATGTTTGTATGTATTTATTAATCTATTTATTTATTTATTTTACTTGTGCATATCTATTCTATTTATTTTATTTTAATATGTTTTGTTTTGTTCTCTGTCTCCCCCTTCTAGACTGTGAGCCCACTCTTGGGTAGGGACCGTCTCTATATGTTGCCAATTTGTACTTCCTAAGCGCTTAGTACAGTGCTCTGCACACAGTAAGTGCTCAATAAATGCAATTGATTGATTGTACGTATTTATTACTCTATTTTATTCGTACATATTTATTCTATTTATTTTATTTTGTTATTATGTTTTGTTTTGTTGTCTGTCTCCGCCTTCTAGACTGTAAGCCCACTGTTGGGTAGGGACCATCTCTATATGTTGCCAACTTGTACTTCCCAAGCGCTTAGTACAGTGCTCTGCACACAGTAAGTGCTCAATAAATGCGATTCAATTAATTAATTAATTAATTAATTAATTTCAGTGAGCACTACTGTGTGCAGAGCACAGCACTATCGCTTGGAAGATTCCATAACCACAGAGTTAGAAGACACGTTCCCTGCCCACAGTGAGCTTTCAGTCTAGAGTGAAAGAGAGGCATTATTATAAATAAATCCTTTGCAAATATGTATATAGAAGTTTTGTGGCTAAAGCAGAGGTGAATAACAGATGATAATCTTTGTAAACCATTTGATATTCTTGAATGAAAGGTGGTTCAATAAGGACCCTGGATTGAGTGATTACTTTCATTCAATCATATTTATAAGCGCTTACTGTGTGCAGAGCACTGTACTAAGTGATTAGGAAGTAGAAGTTGGCAACATATAGTGATGGTCCCTACCCAACAGCGGGCTCACAGCGGCTCAGAGGAATCGCTTGTAGAATTGCAAAGCAAAGGTGACTTTTTTTCTCTCATGTCTTTTTTTTTTGGTGGGGGAGTTGTTATATTAATGAAGCTACTGAGTGGTACCATTATTTTTCTAAGGTTTGGTTATATTCATGAAGCTACTGAGTGGTAGTTATTTTTCTAAAATTTTTGTTAAGTGCCTTTTCAGTGCCAAGTAGTGTACTAAACACTGAGGTAGATGCAAGCTAATCAGGTTGGACACAGTCCATCCCAATTTTACAGAAGAGGTAATTGCAGTCCACAGAAGTGAAGTTACTTTCCCAAGAGCACACAGCAGACATGTGGCAGAACAGGGATTCGAACCCAGGTCCTCCTAACTCCCGTGCCTGTGCTCCATCCACTAGGCCATGCTGCTTCTTGCTGTCCAGTGCTTCCAAAGATCTGACTAGATCCAAACTTTTTGTCCTAAAAAACTCATCTGCCTCCATTTTTGTCCTTTGTCCCGTGACCTTGATCCTGACTCTTTGGCAAGAGCATCCTGATCTCCCACTCGGAGATTCCCTAGTCAGTCAGTCAATTATATTTATTTAGAACTCACTGTGTGCAGAGCACTGTACTAAGCACTCAAGAGAGTACAACACAACAATATAATAGACACGTTCCCTGCCCACAGTGAGCTTACAGTCTAGTGGGGGAGAGGCAGTGTGGCTTAATGGAAAGAGCATGAGCTTGGGAGTCAGAGGGCATGAGTTCTAATCCCCACTGTGCCAGTTGTCAGCTGTGTGACTTTGGGCAAGCCGCTTAACTTCTCTGTGCCTCAGTTACCTCTTCTGTAAAATGGGGATTAAGAATGTGAACCCCACGTGGGACAATCTGATTACCTTGTATCTATCCCAGCTCTTGGAACAGTGCTTGACACATAATAAGTGCTTAACGAATGCTATAATTATTAGTATTATAATTATTACACGTACATAAGTGCTGGCAGGGATGGGAGGGAGGTTGAATAAAGGAAGCAAGTCAGGGTGATGTTGAAGGGAGCTGAATATTTATTTATTTATTTATTTTACTTGTACATATCTATTCTATTTATTTTATTTTGTTAATATGTTTGGTTTTGTTCTCTGTCTCCCCCTTCTAGACTGTGAGCCCACTGTTGGGTAGGGACTGTCTCTATATGTTGCCAACTTGTACTTCCCAAGAGCTTAGTACAGTGCTCTGCACACAGTAAGCGCTCAATAAATACGATTGATTGAAAAGAGGGTTTGATCAGGAAGGTGTCTTGGAGGAGACGGTCTCAGGGCCATCCTCTGTTCCCAAGCACCAAATGTGATACCTTGGATACCAGTCTGACATCCACTGCCATCCCACACCTCACCTCCCACCATTTACTGACTTGTTGCCCAGTTTCTCCAGCACAGGCTGTGGAGATGGAGACGGACTGGGGCTGCAATAGATGAGGCATCAAATCTCCTTCCATGCCATCTCCACCCCCATCCCATCCCACCCTAAGCCTGTAGCGATAGTACTTAACATCACATGTGAAGTTTACAGATCCTGAGGCATGACAGCAAACAGTTTGGCTCTCCTATACTGCTGCTGGATGGCTTTGGACAAGTCACTAAACTTTTCTGTTCCTCCATTTCCTCATTTGTAAAATGGGATTCGAAACTTGTACTCCCTCTTATGTAGACTGTGAACCGCATGTGGGACAACCTGTCTGACCTGTTTGATTTACTGCAGTGCTTCGTACAGTCCTTGGCACGTAAGTATGTAACGAATATCACAATTGGTGTTATTATTATTATTATTGTCATTATGATCATACATCTCTGGGATGTATGAATTATGGGATGTTCAGAACCTCTCCTTGCCAATTTTTCCTCGTTGTTTACCAACTATGAGGGAATAAAGAACAAAAGACAAAGCCCACTTTTGAAGGATTCTGTCTTTCTATTCTAGTTTTATTTAGCAGATGACTTCTCTGCTTTATAGTTCAAATTTCAAGAAAATATAAGCACAAACAAGAATCAATTAACCTATCAATCAATGGTATTTATTAAGCTCTGTATTTAAAACACCCAGGGATAAACAGATCTCGAGGGTTTTGTTCCTTTATTCCTATTCAAAAGGAAGCTTTATTTCGAAAAAGGTTGGGCAGAATGTCAGCTGTGTGACTTTGGGTAAGTCACTTAACTTCTCGTGGCTCAGTGGAAAGAGCAAGGGCTTTGGAGTCAGAGGTTGTAGGTTCAAATCCCGGCTCTGCCAATTATCAGCTGTGTGACTTTGGGCAAGTCACTTAACCCCCTTCTCCCCCTTCTAGACTGCGAGCCCACTGTTGGGTAGGGACCGTCTCTATATGTTGCCAACTTGTACTTCCCAAGCGCTTAGTACAGTGCTCTGCACACAGTAAGCGCTCAATAAATACGATTGAATGAATGAATGAATGAACTTAACTTCTCTGGGCCTCAGTTACCTCATCTGTAAAATGGGGATTCAGACTGTGAGCCCCCCGTGGGACAACCTGGTCACCTTGTATCTTCCCCAGCGCTTAGAACAGTGCTTTGTTCATAGTAAGCGCTTAATAAAAATGCCACCATTATAAAAATACCACCCTTCTCTGGGCCTCAGTTACCTCATCTGTAAAATGGGGATTAAGACTGTGAGCCCCCGTGGGACAACCTGATCACCTTGTGACCTCCATTAAAAAAAAAAAAAAATGCCACCCTTCTCTGTGCCTCAGTTACCTCATCCGTAAAATGGGGATTAAGACTGTGAGCCCCCGTGGGACAACCTGATCACCTTGTGACATCCATTAAAAAAAAATGCCACCCTTCTCTGTGCCTCAGTTACCTCATCTGTAAAATGGAGATTAAGACTGTGAGCCCCCATGGGACAACCTGATCACCTTGTGACCTCCCCAGCGCTTAGAACAGTGCTTTGCACATAGTAAGCGCTTAATAAATGCCATCATTATTATTATTACTGTAGAATGTGTGTTCCTGAAAAAGTAGTTTTCCAGATGAGCATGCTCAGTTGTGCAGTGATCCATTTCTTAGTGCCACCTGGTGGATTTTAGCCGTTACTGCATGGAGGGGGCGCTCATTCATTCATTCATTCATTCATTCATTCATTCATTCGTATTTATTGAGCGCTTACTGTGTGCAGAGCACTGTACTAAGCGCTTGGGAAGTCCAAGTTGGCAACATATAGAGACGGTCCCTCCCCAACAGCGGGCTCACAGTCTAGAAGTTATCCTGTTTCATTTTGTTACAATGCACAGAGATAAACTGTTGTGGCCAGAAGCAGGATTAAAATATAAGCATACATATATTCATTCATTCATTCATTCAATCGTATTTATTGAGCGTTTACTGTGTGCAGAGCACTGTACTAAGCATTTGGGAAGCACAAGTTGGCAACATCTAGAGATGGTCCCTACCCAACAGTGGGCTCACAGTCTAGAAGGGGGAGACAGACAACAAAACAAAACATATTAACAAAATAAAATGAATAGAATAAATATGTATAAATAAATAGAGTAATAAATACATACAAACATATAGACATATGTGACTTTGGGCAAGACACTTCTCTGTGTCTGTTACCTCTTCTGTAAAATGGGGATTAAGAATGTGAACCCCACGTGGGACAATCTGATTACCTTGTATCTATCCCAGCTCTTGGAACAGTGCTTGGCACATAATAAGTGCTTAACGAATGCTATAATTATTAGTATTATAATTATTACACGAACATAAGCACTGTATGCTTATGTATGTACCTGTATATATATATATATACATACAGGTGCTGCGGGGAGGGGAAGGAGGTAAGGTGGGGGGATGGGGGAGGGAGAGGAAGGAGGGGGCTCATTCTGGGAAGGCCTCCATTCATTCATTCATTCATTCATTCATTCAATCGTATTTATTGAACGTTTACTGCGTGCAGAGCAACTGTACTAAGCGCTTGGGAAGTCCAAGTTGGCAACATATAGAGACGGTCCCTACCCAACAGCGGGCTCGCAGTCTAGAAGATATCTGGTTGCATTTTGTTGTAATGTACAGAGATAAAATGTTGCGGCCGGAAGCAGGATTAAAATATAAGCATACGTATATTCATTTATTCATTCAATCGTATTTATTGAGCGCTTACTGTGTGCAGAGCACTGTAGTAAGCGCTTGGGAAGTACAAGTTGGCAACATGTCCCTACTCAACAGTGGGCTCACAGTCTAGCAGGGTGAGACAGACAACAAAGCCAAACATATTAACAAAATAAAATAAATAGAATAAATATGTACAAATAAAATAAATAAGTAGAGTAATAGATACATACAAACATATATACATATATACAGGTGCTGTGGGGAAGGGAAGGACGTAAGGCGGGGGGATGGGGAGGAGGAGGAAGGGGAGAGGAAGGAGGGGGCTCAGTCTGGAAGGCCTCCATTCATTCATTCATTCAATCGTATTTATTGAGCGCTTACTGTTTGCAGAGCGCTGTACTAAGCCCTTGGGAAGTCCAAGTTGGCAACATATAGAGACGGTCCCTACCCAACAGTGGGCTCACAGTCTAGAAGATATCTTGTTGCATTTTCTTGCAATGTACAGAGATAAAATGTTGTGGCCGGAAGCAGGATTAAAATATAAGCATACATATATTGTATGTAACATAACATACAGCAACATAACTTCTATTCCGTCACAAATGATTTGCCTAGCAGGTATAATGTGTTGAGTCCCGTTATGTGTAGATCCTAAATAGTTGCATTTCATTCGTTCGTTCATTCATATTTATCGAGGGCTTACTATGTGCAGAGCACTGTACTAAACGCTTGGAAAGTACAATTTGGCCACAGATAGAGACAAACCCTACCCAACAACGGGCTCAAAATCTAGACGGGGAGACAGACAACAAAAGCAGCGTGGTTCAGTGGAAAGAGCCCAGGCTTGGGAATCAGAGGTCATGGGTTCGAATCCTAGCTCTACCTCTTGTCAGCTGTGTGACTTTGGGCAAGTCACTTAACTTCTCTGGGCCTCAGTTCCCTCATCTGTAAAATGGAGATTGACTGTGAGCCTCACGTGGGACAACCTTGATTACCTTGTATCCCCCCCCAGTGCTGAGAACAGTGCTTGGCACATAGTAAGTGCTTAACAAATACCAACATTATTATTATTATTATTATTATAACAAAACAAGTATACAGGCATCGATAACAATAATAATGATGGTATTTGTTAAGTGCTTACTATGTGTCAAGCACTTTCTAAGCACTGGGAGAATACAAGGTGATCAGGTTGTCCCATGTGGGGCTCACACTCTTAATCCCCATTTTACAGATGAGGGAACTGAGGCACGGAGAAGTGAAGTGACTTGCCCAAAGTCACACACCTGACCATTGGAGGAGCGGGATTTGAACCCATGACCTCTGACTCCAAAGCCCGGGCTCTTTCCACAGAGCCACTCTGCTCCTTCTAGGGGACCGGGTGGGTAGACGGGCTCCCTGCGTGTGAGTCACTGCCCCTTCCCAAACATTTTCCCAAACAATTTTACATTTCAGGACCTGGAAACCTCCCAGCTGGAGACGGGATCCTGACAGATAGGCTCTGACTCAACAGTGCCAGTTCAGAGAACCTGCTAATTGAAGTAGTATCAGCCTGGGAGTCAATCAATCAATCAATCAATTGTATTTATTGAGTGCTTACTGTGTGCAGAGCATTGTACTAAGCGCTTGGGAAGTACAAGTTGGCAACATACAGAGACAGTCCCTACCCAACAGTGGGCTCACAGTCTGTCAGAAGGAAGCAGCGTGGCTCAGTGGAAAAGTTCCCGGGCTTTGGAGTCAGAGGTCATGGGTTCAAATCCCGGCTCTGCCACTTGTCAGCTGTGTGACTTTGGGCAAGTCACTTAACTCCTCTGGGCCTCAGTGACCTCATCTGTAAAATGGGGATTAAGACTGTGAGCCCCCTGTGGGACAACCTCCCCAGCGCTTAGAACAGTGCTTTGCACATAGCAAGCACTTAATAAATGCTATTATTATTATTATTATTATTATTATTATTATTATTCTGATCCCAGCTCTGTCACTTGTCTCTCTGCCATGTGAATTTGGGCAGGTCACTTCACGGCCCTGTGCCTCAGTTACCTCATCTGTAAAATGAGGATTAAGACTGTGAGCCCCATGTAGGGCAGGGACTATGTCCAACCTGATTAGCTTGTATCTTTTCCACTGCTTAGTACATTTCCTGGCACAAAGTAAGAAATTAAAGAATACAATTTACAAAAAAAAAAGAGGACAAGGGCCTCTCAAATTATTGGGAAAGCTACCCGAGTCTCCCCTAAGGATGAAGGGAACCTCACTGAGGATATATTATTTCAATCAGTCAATCGTATTTATTGAGCACTTACTGTGTGCAGAGCACTGTACTAAGCGCTTGGGAAGTACAAGTTGGCAACATATAGAGACAGTACCTACCCAAAAGTGGGCTCACAGTCTATTATTTGTTATTATTTGTACTTCCCAAGCGCTTTGCATTTCCCAAGTGCTTAGTACAGTGCTCTGCACACAGTAAGCGCTCAATAAATGCAATTGAATGAATGAATTTATTTATACTAATGTCCAGCCTCCTACTCTAGACTGTAAGCTCCCTGTGGGCAGGGGAATGTGTCTGTTCATTGTACTTTCCCAAGGCATAGTACAATGCTTTGCACACAGTATGTGCTTAATAAATACCACTGAGTGAATGAATGAGTGAATTTCAAAAAGGCTTTACATAGCCAGTCTCTTCCAGCAACGTGGAGGAGAGTAGGGTGTGTTCAGAATTTACTCAACCTGTTAAGTAGTTTGGGATTTATGAAATCATCTTGAAAAGATAGCTCACTTTTTTTTTCTTGAAGTTTCCCAGGCAAATTATGGTGCTTATCATAGCTATAATTCTATTTATTCTGATGGTTTTGACACCTGTCTACATGGTTTGTTGTCTGTCTCCCCTTTCTAGACTGTGAGCCCATTGTTGGGTAGGGACCGTGTCTATATGTTGCTGACTTGCACTTCCCAAGTGCTTAGTACAGTGCTTTGCACACAGTAAGTGCTCAATAAATACAATTGAATGAATGAATGAACTATTTGGAAGTGGATTCTTAGCCAAGCAGTTGATTGTGTGCTATAAAGTTTAGTCATCGCTCTACTCCTCAAAGTATCCTTTACACCACTATTTGATGCAATATAGAGTCCTATTGTACAAACTATCATCATCATCATTTGCATTTGTTGAGTTCCTATTGCATGCTAGGATTGTAATAATAATAATAATAATGGCATTTATTAAGTGCTTACTATGTGCAAAGCACTGTTCTGAGCGCTGGGGAGGTTACAAGGTGATCAGGTTGTCCCACGGGGGGCTCACAGTCTGAATCCCCGTTTTACAGATGAGGTAACTGAGGTCCAGAGAAGTGAAGTGACTTGCCCAAAGTCACACAGCTGATAATTGGCGGAGCCGGGATTTGAACCCGTGACCTCCGACTCCAAAGCCCAGGCTCTTTTCCACTGGGCCACGCTGCTTCTCTTAATCTCCATTTTCCAGATGAGGGAACTAAGGCACAGAAAAGTGAAGTGACTTGCCCAAGGTCACTCAGCAGACAAGTGGCGGAGCAGGATTAGAACCCATGACCTTCTGATTCTCAGGCCCGTGTTCTACCCACTAGGCCACGCTGCTTCACAATTTAAAGTGTGGAACATGGACTCTGTCCAACCTGATTACTTGGTATCTACCCCAGCACTTAGAACAGTGCCTGGCACATGGAAAGTGTTTAACAAATACCGTAAAAAAATGGAGGAGACAGATTCATTAATTCAGTTGTATTTATTGAACACTTACTTGTGCAGAGCACTGTAGTAAGGGCTTGGGAAGTACAAATCGGCAACATATTGAGATGGTCCCTACCCAATGCCATATGACATTGCTTAAGTGTATATGTTCTCTGCCCCAAAATGCTTACTCATTCATTCAATCATAATAATAATAGTGATGGCATTTATTGAGCGCTTACTATGTGCAAAGCACTGTTCTAAGCACTGGGGAGGCTACAAGGTGATCAGGTTGTTCCACGGGGGGCTCACAGTCTTAATCCCCATTTTAAAGATGAGGTAACTGGGGCACAGAGAAGTGAAGTGACTTGCCCAAAGTCACACAGCTGACAATTGGCAGAGCTGGGATTTGAACTCATGACCTCTGACTCCGAAGACCGTGGTCTTTCCACTGAGCCATGCTGCTTCTCTAATTTTTTATATTTGTCATATTTATTGAGTACTTTATGCAAAGCACTCTACTATATGTTGCCAACTTGTACTTCCCAAGCGCTTCGTACAGTGCTCTGCACACAGTAAGCACTCAATAAATATGATTGAATGAATGAACCATAAGCAGACACATTCCCTACCCATAACGAGCTTACAGTCTAGAAATGAAATACCCAAGCACATTCAGGTTTGCCAACATTACTAATGTGGTTAACGTTGGAACTTTGATGATAGGAATTAATAGTGTCTAAAATGTAATGATTTAAGTCTCCGTTGTCATGAATCAATCAATCAATCATATTCATTGAGTGCTTACTGTGTGCAGGGCACTGTACTAAGCACTTGGGAATTACAAGTTGGCAACATATAGAGACAGTCCCTACCCAACAGTGGGCTCACAGTCTAGAAGGGGGAGACAGAAAACAAAAGGAAACATATTAACAAAATAAAATAAATAGAATAGATATGTGCAAGTAAAATAAATAAATAGAGTAATAAATACGAACAAACATAAATACACATATACAGGTGCTGTGGGGAAGGGAAGGAAGTAAGGTGAGGGGGGTGGAGAGGGGGAGGAGGGGGAGAGGAAGGAGGCTTCAGAGCAGGAATCAACTCTATTACCTGAGAGGGAAGAGATGTATATTTTCGATAAATAAATGGAGTAATCAATCAATCAATCGTATTTATTGAGCGCTTACTGTGTGCAGAGCACTGTACTAAGTGCTTGGGAAGCACAAGTTGACAACACATAGAGACGGTCCCTACCCAACAGTGGGCTCACAGTCTAGAAGGGACAGACAGAGAACAAAACATATTAACAAAATAAAATAAATAGAATAGATTTGTACAAGTAAAATAAATAAATAAATAGAGTAATAAATATGAACAAGCATAAATGCATATATACAGGCGCTGTGGGGAAGGGAAGGAGGTAAGGCGGGGGGGGAGGAGGGGGAGAGGAAGGAGGCTTCAGAGCAGGAATCAAATCTATTACCTGAGAGGGAAGGGATATATATTTTCGATAACTCTGACATCAACTAAAAGAGAGAGACACCTATGAGGCTGAATTACAATTGGTAGCGGTAAGACAGAGGCATCGAGATTCAATAGGGAGTTTGTCCTTTTTTACGAGTACATCTGTTACTGCGGTTGGTTTGACTTGGGCCAGGGACTAAGAAAGTGTACCTGGACGAGAACAACATACAGGTTTCTCCAACCTAGTCACATAAGGCAGAAATTAAAATGGATCATGGCAAAGAAACAAGTCTCCCACTCTCTCCCTCCTTTATAACTACCACAGACTCAGAGGCGTAAATTCAACCATCTGTTCAAGGTGCGATCCATTAGGGATCTACTTATCGGTCACGCTTATTGATTTCCCTCACTGCGTGGCCACTTTAGGTACCACCGTAGATGAAAATGCATTCTGCAGACATCCTCTTCAACTCCATCCCCAGAACCTGGGCACATTCCTCAACCCAAGCCCCAATTAGTTTAAGCATAAGGTCATTCTCACTTCCAGTCTATGTATAGAAACCCGGGCCCCTGGTTGGGAAACCACAAATATTACCAGTGGGTCAGCTCAAAAAATACCTGATGAAGACAATAGCCGGAATCTGAGGAAGTACAGTAGCCTGACATCCTCCTCCTCCTACTCTGAGACTTATTTTTTCCTAAGAGAAAGCACTCAATTCTTTCACTGTCCCACCAATAAGGAAATGATAGCCAAGGCAGCCGGTAGTTACCCTCAAGCTACAGGTAAAGGTGGGAGGGTAAGGTTTCTGACAGTCTTGTATACACAATTTCCATTCGTTTTCCAAATATAAAGCAATGGATCCGTTTTAAGCTCCGGAAACAATATGAATCTGTAGGGGAAGAATCTCAACATCTGAGAAAGCACTTTGGGGTTAATTATGTGTTCTAGACTTCCTTTAAATGAACGGCTTGGATCATCCCATAATTCTGTTCTTCATTCCATTTTAACATCTCCTTCAGTAGGTACACTGACAATTTATTTAATTCGGAGGTAAACTCTGTAGTAGTGTGGTGATCTAATCTTTCCCCTATCCTCTTCTGCTTCATCCCAGGGTAGCAACAGACTTTAAAACACTAGCTTTGTCTCTTGAAGCATAGAGAAACTGAAAGCAGCCCCCCAAATCTCTTGCAGATTTTGAGAGAGAGAAATAAAAGGCCAAAACTGTTGTCTCAACCCGCCTCTCTCACTTAAAATGATGATAAAGTTCGACAGAATTGAGTTGGTAGATAAGATTGCAAAATTACTGCTATTAAAAAGAGATCATTTTAGGACACTGTGATCTTTCTGAAACATTTGCCTTCTAAGCAAAAAATTATTTTGTTCAGGCTTCATCCGCAAGAAACTCCAGAGAAAATTTAATCACAAATCTGTTTAGCCCTGTTTGATCGGAAAAGAAACTGAAATGTTTTCCCTGAGTTAAGAATATTGCAGATGCTTTACATTTGCACTCAGATAATTCCAAAATGACTTTCTTTCTAAATTTAAAATCTGGAAAGAATTTAGGCTGGATTGGATATCAGTATCCTTGAAATGTTCAGGAAGGTAAATTGCCTTAGAAATATCAAGAACAAAGATCAATGCAATTGAAAATGGTGGGATGCATTACCTCTGTATGATTTGGTACTCTCATTTTTTTGTTTTTTGTTTTGTTTTAGTCTGCATCATTGAAGTAACTTAACCTAAATTTTTTTTAATGCGATGCACATCAACCAATCATATTTATTGAGTGTTTACTATATACAGAGCACTATAGTAGGTGCTTAGGAGAGTACAATGCAGCAGACTTAACAGACCTGTTCCCTGCCCATAATGAGCTTGCAGTCTACAGACACGTTGGACAACAATAGATCTCTTATTGCGAGCTTCAGAAGTGAAAAGACAACTCTTTCATTTAATTCAAAAATAGAAGTAGTGAAAGACGACTATATTTAGAAGTAGAACGATTGACCTAGGGGAGTACACACAAAAGAGATCTATCATTATTTGATTTTGTTAATATATTTTGTTGTCTGTCTCCCCCTTCTAGACTGTGAGCCCATTGTTGGGTAGGGACCGTCTCTATATGTTGCCAACTTGTATTTCCCAAGCGCTTAGTACAGTGCTTTGCACACAGTAAGCGCTCAATAAATATGATTGAATGAATGAATCATCATCATCGTCATTGGTATTTATTGAGTTTTTACTATGTTCAGAGTACTGTACTAAGCATTTGGGAAAGTAACGATAATAATAATTATGGTATTTATTAAGCACTTACTATTTGCCAAGCACTGTTTTAAGTGCTGGGGTAGCTACATGATAATGATAATCTTCTAGACTGTGAGCCCGCTATTGAGTAGGGACCGCCTCTATATGTTACCAACTTGTACTTCCCAAGCGCTTAGTACAGTGTTCTGCACACAGTAAGCGCTCAAAAATATGACTGAATGAAATAATCAGGTTGGACAGTCTCCATCCCACGTGGAGCTCACAGTCTTAATCCCCAATTTGCTGATGAAGTAAGTGAAGCAGAGAGAGGGTAAGTGACTTGCCCATGGTCACACGACAGACAAGTGACAGAGTCAGGATTAGAACCCACATCAAGCGCTTAGTACAGTGCTCTGCACACAGTAAGCGCTCAATAAATACGATTGATTGATCTTCTTACTCCCAAGTCCAGGCTCTTGCCACTAGGCCATGCTGCTTCTCTTACAACAGAGTTGGCAGACTTGTTCCCTGCCTAAAATAAGCTTACAGTCTAGAGGGGGAGGCAGACATTAATATAAATCAGTAATTTATGATATGTAATTTAAAGATATGTGCAGTAAGTGCTGTGGGTTTTAGTAATAGAACACAAATCCAAAATGCATTATTCTTGCCCTTGAATTCTCACCTTTTATTCACCCCACTCTCAGCCCCACAGCACTTACATTTATTTACCAGCCAAACAGTAAGCAGAAGAAGGCATGGTGGCATAACACGGCACTCAGAAGGTCACCGTTTCTAATCCCGGCTCCCCAACCTATCTGCTGTGTGACCTTGGACAAAGTCGCCACTTCTCTGTGCCTTTGTTACCTCATCCAGCGCTTAGTGCTTGGCACATAGTAAGCACTTAACAAATACCATCATCATTATTATTATTATCAGTAAAATAGAGATTGAGACTGTGTGCCCCAAATGGAACAGGGACTGTGCCCAGCCTGATCTGCTTGTATTCACCCCAGCGCTTAGTACAGTGTTTTGCACACAGAAAGTGCTCAACAACATTGTTATTATTAATTATTATTAAGAAGGGGAGGGACGGTAAGGTGGGGGCAAGATGTGAGAGGAGCTCCCTAGCCATCCGAGGGCTAGGGGAAGTAGCTGCCACTTCCCTTGGGGCAACTGGTATTCACCCCATCCTCAAACTCACAGCACTGATGTTCATATCCATATTTTTATTCATTTATTTACAGTAATGTTTCTCCCCATATAGACTGTAAGCTCGTAGGTAGGGAATTAATGTTGTATTATACTCTCATAAGTACTTAGTACGGTGCTCTGCACGCAGTAAGTGCTCAATAAATATTATAGATTGATTGACTGATTGTTAACACCCGTCTTCCACTCTAGCTTAAACCTGCCCAGGTAGGGAACGTATATATCAATTCTGTTATAGGCAGTCATATTTATTGAGTGTGTTCTGTGTGCAGAACACTGTACTAAGCACTTGGGAAGGTACAGTAAAACCATAAACAGACATTCACTCAGTAGAATGAGCGCTTACTGTGTGCAGAGAACTGTACTAAGCGCTTGATCAGACAGACACAGGACCTGTTCCACGTGAGACCTACAGTATTGCAGTGTCTCCTACCTAGTAACTAATGTTAAAAAGATTTAATGTTAAATTTATGCCATGAACAGCAAAATATATACAGGTGCATGTGTGCATTATTAATCCTAGAATAAATGCCGTAATCAAAGGGTGTATCACTGAGATCAGTTTTCAAAATGTCCAAAGGAAGACAGAAGTAGGGATGTCCTGGAATTTTAGAATTTTAATCTCATAATTTTTAGGCAATTAATCTCAATTTAATCATTGAATGCACTCTATGTTTTACTTACTCTTTTCAGTGTAAGAAAAAACGAAGAACAAGGTGTCTTCACATCACTGGGAAGCCAGTGAGAGTTAGCATGTCTCTTGGATATATTTAGGTTTCCAACCGATAGATTTATTTTTATTCCAGCTTCCTTTTCTTCCTAATTGAAAGCTGGGGAAAATAAGTCTGGGTGACTTCTGGGAAATTTCCATGAAGAGGAAATCTTTCTCCTTCGAAAAATGTGTCACTGGAATAAAAACTGATCTCTGGTCCAGGTCGATGGGATCGAAATTGAAGTAAATGGTGACACTGGCCTGTTAAAAGTACAGTCTGGAGTTTTTACCCCTTCTTTCTTCATTTTTCTAACAAGCATTATGACACCTTTGGAAACATATAAAATCAACAACTCTCAAAAGTGTTGTTTGGAACAGTCACTGCTCTCTCTTTTCCAGTTCATTTCCCCTTTTATGTAAACATTTCTCAGGCACACCATGCCACTTATGTTTTAATGCGTAGCCTTTTTTTGTGGCCGTTCCATCTTGCTTGCATTATAGTGGTTAAACCACAAATATTCTATACTCCTTCCCCAAAGCAGGGGAAACATATAAGATATAATTTAAAACCTGGAAATACACATTGCCTTTGGATGTGTCAAATATAGCCTGGATGGAAAAAACTGCGAACAGGCGGTTGGCGAGAAAAAATAATAACATTCCTTCTCAAGCCTTACAAATACCTGTAGCTACCAGTACTTCCGGAATTATCAATAGTAAGCATTGTATCCACCCAGGCCAGGATTTTAAAAATTATATTTTCCAGCAGAAAATTCTGTATTTTTCCGCAACATCCCTAGGGCAGACCCATTAGTGACACTATCCAAACCTTAGTGGAGGTCATGTCATATATACTATGAATCTACTATGAGAATGTAAGCTCTTTTATGGGCTGGGAACCAGTCTGGTAATTATCAATCAATCAATCAATCAATCGTATTTATTGAGCGCTTACTGTGTGCAGAGTAATTCTGTTGTATTTTCCCAAATACTTAGTTACTGTGTTCTGCACATAGTAAACAATCCATAAATACCACTGTCTGATTAAGCAGGGTGGCATAGTTAAAAGAGCACAGGCCTGGGAGTGAGAAAGTCATAGGTAGTAATCCCGGCTCCAGGACTTGTCTGTTTTGTGACCCTGGGCAAATCACTTGACTTCTCTGTGACTCAGTTTATCTCATCTGTAGAATTCATTCATTCAATCATATTTATTGAGCGCTTACTGTATGCAGAGCACTGTACTAAGTATTTGGGAAGTACAAGTTGGAAACATATAGAGACGGTCCCTACCCAACCTGGAATTCCCTCCCTCTGCCCATCCACCAAGCTAGCTCTCTTCCTCCCTTCAAGGCCCTACTGAGAGCTCACCTCCTCCAGGAGGCTCATCTGTAAAATGGGGATTAAGACTGTTAGTCCCATGTGGGACAACCTGATCACCTGGTATCCCCCCCAAGCACTTAGAACAGTGCTCCGCACATAGTAAGTGCTTAACAAATGCCATCATTATTATTATTATTATTTATTGATCGCTTACTGCTTGCAGAGCACTGTATTAATGGCAACACCATCAGTATTGGGAGGGTACAATAAAGCAGAGTTGGTGGACACTTTCCCTGCCCACATTGAGCATCCAGTCTACAAGGAAGATGATAAGGTCCCATGTGGGGCTCACAGCCTAAGTAGGAGGGAGAACCAATATTGAATACCCATTTTTCAGATGATGGAACTGAGGCAGAGAGAAGTTAAGTGACTTGACCAAGGTCTAGCAGCAGGTAAGTGGCCAAGCCACATTTCCTAGGTCCATGGATCTGATAAGTGGCACTTTTGGATTCCTAGTAACTTTTCCCTTTATTGTCATTTCTCCTACTACCTGGTAGTTGCGATCCTGCAAGCCCCATATCATCTAAAAATCATGTTGTGTCAACAATTGTTTTGCTAGAAAATAAGGTGTTAGTAGAAGCAGTGGCTCAGTGGAAAAGAGCACGGGCTTTGGAGTCAGAGGTCATGGGTTCAAATCCTGGCTCTGCCAATTGTCAGTTGTGTGACTTTGGGCAAGTCACTTACCTTCTCTGTGCCTCAGTTACCTCATCTGTAAAATGGGGATTAAGACTGTGAGCCCCCCATGGGACAAGCTGATCACCTTGTAACCTCCTCAGCACTTAGAACAGTGCTTTGCACATAGTAAGCGCTTAATAAATGCCATTATTATTATTATTATCATTATTATAGAAGGTAGTTACAAACCATGCACTATTTCAATTGCTTTGATCACCCTAGGTGAAATTCAAGAAAGCTGGGTCAGATGTAAATCTTTATAAAACCAGCTCCCCTTCAGGTTTTGGCTTTATAAAGCTTGAACTATTGAATTTCACCTGTTTCCCTGACATTTCTTTGACATGTATCAGGGAACCGATTTACATTGCTATAACTCAGCTTTCAGAGAACAGTGAATTTTGAATACTGGTAGTTGGTTCCACTAGAAATGCTAATGAAGGACTGATGACAGTTTCCACACATTTTCCTGAAACAGCGTTTTTAGCAGAGTGGCCTCACCTAAAAATGTTTGCAAGGAAATGGGAACCCTGAGGAACCGATGATTGAATGTCTTCTTTCCAGTGATTCAGGATCAAGTGTGGGATTTATTCATTCAATTGCATTTATTTAGTACTTACCGTGTGCAGAGCACTGTACTAAGTGCTTGGGAGAGTACAATATAACGATAAACAGTCACATTCCCTGCTCATAACCTGGAGGGGGTGACAGATATTAATATAAATAAATAAATTACAGATACGTACGTAAATACTAACCTCTCAGGGTCACACCTGGAGAATTTCCAGTACTCTACCAGTCGCAACTGCGGGAGGTAGAGTCAAGCGGAGGCATATCCACTCCATTCCTGGTTTGGCCAGTGGCTAGCGAGTGGAAGGCAATCTTCTACAAGTCAAATATCAGTTTTGTTGGGCATGGGAGAGCATGGGAGAGAATTGAGAGTGGAAACTCAACTTTCCTGCACGGAAGAAGATAATGGTAAGCCACTTCTGTATTTTCACCAAGAAAACTCTATGGATCCACTACCAGAACGATTGCACGTGGAAGTGGGGCGTTCTGGGAGAGATGTGTCCGTGGTGTCGCTATGGGTCGGAGACGACTCGACGGCATAAGACAAGACATAAGTACTATGGGGCTCGGAGGGGAATAAATGTAGGGAGCGAGTCAGGGTGATGCAGAGGGGAGTGGGAGAAGAAGAAAGGTTGGCTTACACAGGGATGCCCTCATGGGATGTGCATTCAGTAAGGCGTTGAAAGGGGTGAGGGTAATTGTCTGTCGGATACGAGGAGGGAGGGCATTCCAGGCCAGAGACAGGATGTGGGCAAGATGTCAGCAGCGAGATAGACAATAATAATGATAATAATAATAATGATGGCGTTTATTAAATGCTTACTATCTGCAAAGCACTGTTCTGAGTGCTGAAGATGGAGGTACAGTGAGAAGGTTGGCATTGGAGGAGTCGAATGGTGGGCTGGGTTGCAGAAGGAGAGTAGTGAGGGAAGGATGGTGGAACCATCCAGGCTTTCCATAGTGGTCCAGGGATGTTGGCATGAGCTCAAACTGCCTGTTGGCCTCTAGCAGTGTTATCCAGCATGCAGTGAGCCAGCGGGACTCAGGGCAGGACACTGGAACTGCTTTGGGCTGGCGATGGGCCCCTGTACTCTGGTGCCATACCCAGTATCCCAGCTGAACAGGGGCCTGTGGTGCTGGATCCTTTCATTGGGATTTTTTAATGGCATTTATTAAGCGCTTACTATGTGCAAACCACTGTTATAAATGCTGGGGAGGTTCCAAGGTGATCAGGGTGTCCCACTGGGGGCTCTCACAGTCTTCATCCCCATTTTACAGATGAGGTAACTGAGGCACAGAGAATAATAATAATAATGATGGCATTTGTTAAAGCTTACTATGTGCAAAGCACTGTTCTAAGCGCTGAGGAGGTTACAAGGTGATCAGGTTGTCCCATGGAGGGCTCACGGTCTTCATCCCCATTTTACATACATACATACATACATGCATTTTGGTATTTGTTAAGCGCTTACTATGTGCAAAGCACTGTTCTAAGCGCTGGGGTGGATACAAGGTGATCAGGTTGTCCCATGTGGGGCTCACAATCCTAATCCCCATTTTACTGATAAGGTATCTGAGGCCCAGAAAAGTGAAGTGACTTGCCCAAAGTCACACAGCTGACAGTTGGTGGAGCAGGGATCATCATCATCAATCGTATTGAGCGCTTACTATGTGCAGAGCACTGTACTGAGCGCTGATTTGAACCCATGGATTTGAACCCATGACCTCTGACTCCAAAGCCCATGCTCTTTTCACTGAGCCACACTGCTTATGTGCCAGGCACTGTACTAAGCACTGAGGTAGAAATAAGCTAATCTGGTTGGACACTCACCCTGTCCCAATTGGGGCTCACAGTCTTAATCCCCATTTTACAGATGAGGTAACTGAGGCCCAGAGAAGTGAAGTGACTTTCCCAAAGTCACAGAGCAGGCAACTGGCAAAGCTGGAATATGAACCCAGGTCCTTTTTCCTCCTGAGCCAGGTTCTATCCACTAGGCCGTGTTCATTCATTCATTCATTCGATTGTATTTATTGAGCACTTACTGTGTGCAGAGCACTGTACTAAGCTCTTGGGAAGTACAAATTGGCAATATCTAGAGATGGTCCTACCCAACAGCGGGCTCACAGTCTAGAAGGGGGAGACAGACACCAAAACAAAACATATTAACAAAATAAAATTAATAGAATAAATATGTACAAGTAAAATAAATAGAGTAATAAATCTGTACAAACATATATACATATATACAGGTGCTGTGGGGAGGGGAAGGAGTTAAGGTGGTGGGGGGATGGGGAGGCAGAAGAGGAGGAGAGGAAGGAGAGGGCTCAGTCTGGGTTGCTTCTAATCAATCAATCAATCAATCAATCGTATTTATTGAGCACTTACTATGTGCAGAGCACTGTACTAAGCGCTTGGGAAGTACAAATTGGCAACACATAGAGACAGTCCCTACCCAACAGTGGGCTCACAGTCTAAAAGGGGGAGACAGAGAACAAAACCAAACATACCAACAAAATAAAATAAATAGGATAGAAATGTACAAGTAAAATAAATAAATAAATAAATAAATAAATAGAGTAATAAATATGTGCAACCATATATACATATATACAGGTGCTGTGGGGAAGGGAAGGAGGTAAGATGGGGGGATGGAGAGGGGGACGAGGGGGAAAGGAAGGAAGGGGCTCAGTCTGGGAAGGCCTCCTGGAGGAGGTGAGCTCTCAGCAGGGCCTTGAAGGGAGGAAGAGAGCTAGCTTGGCGGAGGGGCAGAGGGAGGGCATTCCAGGCCCGGGGGATGACGGGGGCCGGGGGTCGATGGCGGGACAGGCGAGAGCGAGGTACGGTGAGGAGATTAGCGGTGGAGGAGCGGAGGGTGCGGGCTGGGCTGGAGAAGGAGAGAAGGGAGGTGAGGTAGGAGGGGGCGAGGGGATGGACAGCCTTGAAGCCCAGGGTGAGGAGTTTCTGCCTGATGCGCAGATTGATTGGTAGCCACTGGAGATTTTTGAGGAGGGGAGTAATATGCCCAGAGAGTTTCTGGACAAAGATAATCCGGGCAGCAGCATGAAGTATGGATTGAAGTGGAGAGAGACACGAGGATAGGAGATCAGAGAGAAGGCTGGTGCAGTAGTCCAGACGGGATAGGATGAGAGCTTGAATGAGCAGGGTAGCGGTTTGGATGGAGAGGAAAGGGCGGATCTTGGCAATGTTGCGGAGCTGAGACCGGCAGGTCTAATCCCATAGCCCACACCCATTATTCTGGCATAAATCCATTTCTACTCTCACTCCTGTTCTGGATAAATAGGTCCCAGGTCCCCGGCCAGGGTAGGAGGCCGAGACCTCCCAGAATCCTCCCCCAGGTGGTCCCATGGTATCTTCTTGGGAGATGTGATCTCTGCTGCAAAGCCTTGTCCTCCTCCAGGGGCCTGAGGCATGTGTGGATTTTTTTTTTTTTGGTATTTGTTAAGCACTTACTATGTGCCAAGCACTGTTCTAAGCACTGGGGTAGATACAAGGTAATCAGGTTGTCCCATATGGGGCTCACGGTCTTCATTCCCATTTTACAGATGAGGGAACTGAGGCCCAGAAATGTGAAGTGACTTGCCCAAAGTCACACAGCTGACAAGTGGCGGAGTCAGGATTTGAACCCATGGCCTCCTACGCCAAAGCCCGGGCTCTTTCCACTGAGCCATGCTGATTCTCAGCGGCAGTGTCATATGACCAGATCCAGAGGTGGGTGTCAGGCCAGCATCAGATTGCATCATATGATTGCCACCCATGATAATAATGATAATAACAATCATAGTAAAAATAATAATAATAATGGTATTTAAGTGCTTACTATGTGCCAGGAACTGTATTAAATGCTGGAGTGGATACAAGAGAATTGGGTTAGACAAAGTCCCTGTCCCAAGTGGGTCTCACAGTTTCAATCCCCATTTTACAGATGAGGTAACTGAGGCCCAGAGAAGTAAAGTGACTTGCCCCAGTCACACAGCAGACAAGTGACAGAGTCAGGATTAGAATCTGTAGCAGGAATAATTCAACCCCTTTGACTAGAGGTTAGTGGATCTGATAGAGCCCCCGAGGCACATCCGTAATCCACTCAAATGCCCCTTATGCCAAATTATACTCCCGTCACATGCCCATTGATTTGTTCATCCAAAATTGAATTGGGAGAAAAGATTAAGAAATTAAGATTAAGATTAAGATATTAAGTAAAGATTAAGTCATTAAGAAATGGCCATGATAGCTAGCAGCCACTTTCTCTAGTGCTGTTCCCACTTTCTGGCTTCGTTCTGCTCTGGTTTCTGTCTGTGAACTCCTGAGTGTATTACAGAGTGGCTCAATGGAAAGAGCCCGGGCTTTGGAGTCAAAGGTCATGGGTTCAAACCCCGGCTCCACCAATTGTCAGCTGTGTGACTTTGGGAAAGTCACTTAACTTCTCTGGGCCTCAGTTATCTCATCTGTCAAATGGGGATTAAGACTGTGAGCCCCCCGTGGGACAACCTTATCGCCTTGTAACCTCCCCAGCGCTTGGAACAGTGCTTTGCACATAGCGCTTAACAAATGCCATTATTATTATTATTATTATTATTATTATTATTATTATTACTCTACTCCTTGCTTCTTAGCGCTTAGACTTGAATGCCCCCAGCCTCCCCCCTCTGACTCTAAACTCATTGTGGACAGAAATAATTGTCTTTGCTCTCTCTGGTGTATTGTACTTGCCCAAGCATTTAGTACAGTGTTCCGCACACAGCCCGTTGTGGGCAGGGATTCTCTTTCTTTATTGCTCTATTGAACCTTCCAAGCGCTTAGTACAGCGCTCAATAAATACGATTGAAGGGATAGTGCTCGATAAATAACCAAGATTGATTGAATGCTGGACTGAAGGTTTCAAAACAGTCAATAAACTATCGGCACTGCCACTCTGTGCCTTAGAAATAGAAGCAAATGTGTGACAAAGCTCAGATATGCCAAAAAAGCTGAAATGTTCTTAGTTGTAACTAAGAACAGTCAGTACCATTGGCTGATTGATTTGACTGATGGCAACATTATTTAAATAAGAAGAAAATCAAAGGTCTTCGTGAGTGCACTCTGACCAGGGTAGATAAATAGGAAATCAAAGAAAGAAGGGATGAGGAGGCGAAAGATGATTTGCTTGCATATTGTGATTGCAATTCTTGATAACAATGCAGAAATACCACAACTGTGATCTCTTACAAGTTAAATCAAAGTTTCTGAGATTTTAATTTTCTTTGGGATAACAGTACATTATTAAGAGATTTTATCTCTTTGCTCCTGCACTATAATCCATTAGGTCTGGATCTGCTTTATTTTCTTCTTAATGGCAGAACAAATAGCAGATATGTGAATGATGCAAAGATGGAAAACTGAAATAATTAAAATCTTTCGAATGAAAAACCTGATCAAGATTAATTTGGATACATACTTTATTCATACACACCCCTTTCCCAGAATCTAATTGAATCCTATCCAGTTCCATAAATCTCAAATTGCACACTAGTAATTCATAGGCCAATGCAGAATCTAGTTCTCATTTCCGGGGAATGAAAAATAGCCAGAGAACCAAGCAATGGATTTTTCAAATCATTTAATCAGGTTTTCTGTCAACCAAGAAAAAAATTAAACACGCATTTCATATAGAAATTTCACGATACAAGGTCATTATAAGTAAACAAACTGGACAAAGTGTTCTGTTCATGAAATTATTTTAACAATTCCATTTCTTGCTTTTGGCCACTCATTTAGGTAGCAGGATAAATGGGAGCACTGCTCTTTTACTTTTATGAGGTTTTGGTTCCCAAGATTGGTTAAGAAGAATGGGAAAATAATGCAAGTGGGTTTTGACTGATGGGATTTCCATTGGGAGTAGTGATAGTGATCTAAATTCCACAAGTGACAGGGTGAGTTTTATCATCGACAATAATAATTCCTGAAGGAATCTCTAATGATCAACAACTTTTGCTCCCTGCTTTGAGTGAAGGACCTTCTAGAAGAGTTTACTGAGCAGTTGTTTGCTTCTCCGAGGTTCTCACCCAAAAAGTACAAAGTAAGTACGTTGCCACTTCAGCCGTTACTACAAGTGAGAAATGGCATGGCTCAGTGGAGTCAAAGGAGTTGGGTCCTAATCCTGTCTCTGTCATTGCTGTGTGACCTTGGGCAATCCACTCAACTTCCCTGGGACCCAGGATCTTCAACTGTAAAACGGGGATTCAACACCTCCTACTTAGACTTTGAAACCCACGTGGGACAGAGACTATGTCCAAACTGATGGACTTGTATCTCTTCCAGTCCTTAGAACAGTGCTTGACACATAGTAAGAACTTAAAAAAATAGTAAAATAACAACAATTATTATTGATTCATTTTAAAGTATCTGGGATTTTGCCACTTAGATTCCCATCCTCTTACTGTGGGAGTTCCCCAAGGTTCAGTGCTTGGTCCCCTTCTGTTCTCAATCTACACTCACTCCCTTGGTGACCTCATTCGCTCCCACGGCTTCAACTATCACCTCTACGCTGATGACACCCAGATCTACATCTCTGCCCCTGCTCTCTCCCCCCTCCCTCCAGGCTCGCATCTCCTCCTGCCTTCAGGACATCTCCATCTGGATGTCCGCCCGCCACCTAAAGCTCAACATGTCGAAGACTGAGCTCCTTGTCTTCCCTCCCAAACCTTGTCCTCTCCCTGACTTTCCCATCTCTGTTGACGGCACTACCATCCTTCCCGTCTCACAAGCCCGCAACCTTGGTGTCATCCTCGACTCCGCTCTCTCATTCACCCCTCACATCCAAGCCGTCACCAAAACCTGCCGGTCTCAGCTCCGCAACATTGCCAAGATCCGCCCTTTCCTCTCCATCCAAACCGCTACCCTGCTAATTCAAGCTCTCATCCTATCCCGTCTGGACTACTGCACTAGCCTTCTCTCTGATCTCCCATCCTCGTGTCTCTCTCCACTTCAATCCATACTTCATGCTGCTGCCCGGATTATCTTTGTCCAGAAACGCTCTGGACATATCACTCCCCCTCCTCAAAAACCTCCAATGGCTACCGATCAATCTGCGCATCAGGCAGAAACTCCTCACCCTGGGCTTCAAGGCTCTCCATCACCTCGCCCCCTCCTACCTCACCTCCCTTCTCTCCTTCTACTGCCCAGCCCGCACCCTCCGCTCCTCCACCACTAATCTCCTCACTGTACCTCGCTCTCGCCTGTCCCGCCATCGACCCCCGGCCCACGTCATCCCCCGGGCCTGGAATGCCCTCCCTCTGCCCATCCGCCAAGCTAGCTCTCTTCCTCCCTTCAAGGCCCTGCTGAGAGCTCACCTCCTCCAGGAGGCCTTCCCAGATTGAGCCCCTTCTTTCCTCTCCCCCCTCGTCCCCCTCTCCATCCCCCCGCCTTACCGCCTTCCCCTCCCCACAGCACCTGTATATATGTATATATGGTTGTACATATTTATTACTCTGTTTATTTATTTATTTATTTATTTTACTTGTACATTTCTATCCTACTTATTTTATTTTGTTGGTATGTTTGGTTCTGTTCTCTGTCTCCCCCTTTTAGACTGTGAGCCCACTGTTGGGTAGGGACTGTCTCTATGTGATGCCAATTTGTACTTCCCAAGCGCTTAGTACAGTGCTCTGCACATAGTAAGCGCTCAATAAATACGATTGATTGATTGATTGATTGATTGGAAGCCGATATTAATACATCAAAAAATAAATGACTGCCCTTGCCATAAAATATTACCATTAGCAAAAGGCTGAAAAGCCATGTGTTTTCCACATCCATCAGTGTGCTATATGGTCCTGATGCTCTGAATTATCATCAGTGAAAAGGCTTGAGTGATGCCTGCTCTTCTCACCCATCCACTACAAACTCTGAGAGCTCCAAAACACAATGGTTCAACCCTGTCCCTTCAAACTAATGACCCTCACTCCCAAGAAAGTAGAGAATGTAAGAAGCAGCCTGGCTTAGTGGGTAGAGCACAGGCCTGGAAATCAGGAGGAACTGGGTTCTAATCCCAGCTCCACTGCTTGTCTTTCGGGTGACCTTGGGCAAGTCACTTCACTTCTCTGGGCCTCAGTTCCCTCACCTGCCAAATGAGGATTAAGTCTGTGAGCCCCCTGTGGGACAGGCACTGTGTCCAACCTGAGTAACTTGTATAGACTTCAGCACTTAGAACAGCTATTGGAACATGGTAAGTGCTTAACAAGTACCATAATTATTAATCATTATTATTCAATATCCACTCCTGTCCACTCTTGACCTCTAAGTACAGAGCTCTGCACACAGCAATCACTTAATAAATACCACTGATTGGTCCTTTTGGGGAGCTTATACTTCCTCTGCTACAATTCTTGCCTTATTTTCTCTCCATTAGATTGTAAGCTCCTTGAAGACAACAACTGGGTCCTTTACCTCTATTGTAAACTAACTCTTAAACGTACCCTATTCTCCTTCTTCCACCTGTCTCTAAATTATTTCAGCATCTGTGTCCTCCACTAAATTGTAAGCTCTTGAGATTTTAAGAGATCATATTCTCTAACTTTACTGTACTTTTCCAAGCATTTAGTTCAATGCTCTGCATGGTTTTCTACTCTACAGCAAAGCCCCGTGGCACTTAAGTACATATCTGTAATTGATTTCTTTATATTAATCTCCATCTATCCCTCTAGACTGTAATCTCACTGTGAGCGGGGAATGTGTCCACCAACTTCAGTGTACTCGAGGAGCAGCGTGGCTCAGTGGAAAGAGCACGGGCGTTGGAGTCAGAGGTCATGAGTTCAAATCCAAGCTCCACTAATTGTCAGTTGTGTGACTTTGGGCAAGTCATTTACCTTCTCTGGGCCTCAGTTACCTCATCTATAAAATGGGAATTAAGACTGTGAGCCCCCATGGGACAACCTGATCACCTTGTAACCTCCCCAGTGCTTAGAACAGTGCTTTGCACATAGTAAGCACTTAATAAATGCCATTATTATTATTATTACTCTCCCAAATGCTCAGTACAGTGCTCTGCACACAGTAAGCACTATTTGATTGATTCTACAAGCAGCAAGCACCCAATCATTTAACATGTCCAGTCATTTCCTACAGTGCTCATGACACAGTACAGTCTATGAATGTTTTTGATTTATTTACTTCTAGTTCCCCAATCAAATACCCCCATACTCTGCCCCACATTTTGACTAATGCCTCACTCTGGCTGCTGCATTCTTCCCAGATGAAATGCATAAGACTTTTCTGCACGATCCCTGTAAGGTGGTGTCAAAGCTGATGATGCTATTTGTTAAGTGCTTACTATAGGCCAAGCACTGTTCTAAATGCCAGGGTAGATACAAGCTAATCAGGTTGGACACAGTCCCTGTCCCACATCAATCAATCAATCAATCAATCAATCAATCGTATTTATTGAGCGCTTACTATGTGCAGAGCACTGTACTAAGCGCTTGGGAAGTACAAATTGGCAACATATAGAGACAGTCCCTACCCAACAGTGGGCTCACAGTCTAAAAGGGGGAGACAGAGAACAGAACCAAACATACCAACAGAATAAAATAAATAGGATAGAAATGTACAAGTAAAATAAATAAATAAATAAATAAATAGAGTAATAAATACGTACAACCATATATACATATATACAGGTGCTGTGGGGAAGGGAAGGAGGTAAGATGGGGGGATGGAGAGGGGGACGAGGGGGAGAGGAAGGAAGGGGCTCAGTCTGGGAAGGCCTCCTGGAGGAGGTGAGCTCTCAGCAGGGCCTTGAAGGGAGGAAGAGAGCTAGCTTGGCGGAGGGGCAGAGGGAGGGCATTCCAGGCCCGGGGGATGACGTGGGCCGGGGGTCGACGGCGGGACAGGCGAGAACGAGGTACAGTGAGGAGATTAGCAGTGGAGGAGCGGAGGTTGCGGGCTGGGCAGTAGAAGGAGAGAAGGAAGGTGAGGTAGGAGGGGGCGAGGTGATGGACAGCCTTGAAGCCCAGGGTGAGGAGTTTCTGCCTGATGCGCAGATTGATTGGTAGCCACTGGAGATTTTTGAGGAGGGGAGCAATATGTCCAGAGCGTTTCTGGACAAAGATAATCCGGGCAGCAGCATGAAGTATGGATTGAAGTGGAGAGAGACACGAGGATGGGAGATCAGAGAGAAGGCTGGTGCAGTAGTCCAGACGGGATAGGATGAGAGCTTGAATGAGCAGGGTAGCAATTTGGATGGAGAGGAAAGGGCAGATCTTGGCAATGTTGCGGAGCTGAGGCCGGCAGGTTTTGGTGACGGCTTGGATGTGAGGGGTGAATGAGAGAGCGGAGTCGAGGATGACACCAAGGTTGAGGGCTTGTGAGACGGGAAGGATGGTAGTGCCGTCAACAGAGATGGGAAAGTCAGGGAGAGGACAAGGTTTGGGAGGGAAGACAAGGAGCTCAGTCTTCGACATGTTGAGCTTTAGGTGGCGGGCGGACATCCAGATGGAGATGTCCTGAAGGCAGGAGGAGATGCGAGCCTGGAGGGAGGGGGAGAGAGCAGGGGCAGAGATGTAGATCTGGGTGTCATCAGCGTAGAGATGATAGTTGAAGCCGTGGGAGCGAATGAGGTCACCAAGGGAGTGAGTGTAGATTGAGAACAGAATCTACATGGGGCTCACAGTCATAGTCCCCATTTAACAGATGAGGTAAGGGAGGTTCAGAGAAGTGAAGTGAATTGCCCAAGTTCACACAGCAGACAAGTGGTGGAAGAATCCAGGTCTTCTGGCTCCCAGGCCTGTGTTCTATCCACTAGGGCTCACTGCTTCCCTTTCTCTCTTCATTTCCCTGCCATGAACCTTAAGGTGAAAGCCTATTTCTTGAGAATAGATAGTCTTCACCTGGCTGTGCTGTGGAAGCCAAGGACCAGAGGCTAAAAAGAAATCTCTCCAGGTGGGAAATTTTTCACTCATTTTCATAATAAATTATTCTAAGTAGGTAGAGAGACGATCTTAGGTCAAAGAGGCTTAAACTGATCATATCCAGCAGGTGGTTACATAAAGTCATCAGTGCAGAAAAGATTTTAAGCCTATGTCATCAATGCCTGACTTAAGTTAGCTTCTTTGGTAGGTCTCCCTCTGGACTCTAAGCTCACCTGTATATATGTCTATATGTTTGTACATATTTGTTACTCTATTTATTTATTTATTTATTTTACTTGTGCATATCCATTCTATTTATTTTATTTTGTTAATATATTTGGTTTTGTTCTCTGTCTCCCCCTTCTAGACTGTGAGCCCTCTGTTGGGTGGAGACTGTCTCTATATGTTGCCACCTTGTACTTCCCAGCGCTTAGTACAGTGCTCTGCACACAGTAAGTGCTCAATAAATACGATTCATTGATTGATTGATTGATTTAGGGCAGGGAACGTGTCTACCAACTCTGTTATATTGTACTCTCCCAGGTGCTTAGTACAGTGGTCTGCACACAATATAGTCTAAAGAAATATGATCGGTTGATCTTATTTCCTTGTATAGAGCTCAGCACTTAGTACAAAGTAAGTGCTCGACAAGTACCACAATGATTATTATCAATTATAACAATGATAATGACCTGGCTTTTTTGTTTTGTTAGCTTCCCACTCCACAGTTAGTCACAAAGAAAGGAACTCTCAGTTTACTTCGTTCACTTTATTTTCAAACCCACACTATCACTTTCTGGGTCATCACAACCCCATCTATCTTGTTCTCTCTGCAATAATGGCACCAGTTCTGGTGTCCATAGATTAGTGGGAACATCTAAGAGATGTGTTGAAGCTCTTTGGGTTCAAATCCCTCTCTTAATGGAGAGGAGTGGACTGTGTTCTTCTGAAGATGCTTTCACTTAACGTGACCACAGACAACTCTTCTTTGGGTGGATCAGCTTCATGGTCAGAAGTGGAGGTGATATACCTGCATCATCTAATATTATTTCACGGTTTCTCTCACTTCTATTTCTGAAAGCACATAGGGAAAAATGTCATTTTAGACCCTCTGTGTGGCAAATAGACTCAGATCGTCCTCTCAATTACACTCTAATTCAACCAGGCAGGTATCTGCAGGTGTATGCCTCCAGGTAGGTCTTTAAAAGTCAGCACAAATCAGGCACTTCCCCTAGCAGATGACATTAACCCAGAGGAATTTTGCAAGCTCTGGTATATTTTAAGACAGCTGCAGTGTAACCCTGTATTATCCATAGTACCATATGCTCATGGAAATCAGCTCATGCAAATGAGGGGCTAAGATGGGAAAGAAGTCTTTTCCATTTCACATATATCTTTTTAATCTTATTAGAACACAGAGAAATCATTTGGAAGAGGAGGTTGGGAACCACTGAGAATGGAGTCTTCCAAATGCAACTGAGAAGCAGCATGGCATAGTGGATAGAGCACTGCCCCGGGGGCCAGAAGTTTATTCATTCAATTGTATTTATTGAGTGCTTACTGTTTGCAGAGCACTGTACTGAGCACTTGGAAATTAGTATTTGGCAGCAGATAGAGACAATCCTTATCCAACAACGGGTTCTAATTCCAGCTCTGCCACTTGTCTGCTGTGTGACCTTGGGCAAGTTACTTCACTTCTCTGTGCCTCAGTTACCTCATCTGTAAAATGGGAATTGAGATTGTGAGCTCCATGTGGGACAGTGACTGTATCCAACTTGATTTTCTGGTATCCACTCGAGTGCTTAGTACAGTGCCTGCACATATTAATAGTTTAGTAGGTAACATTATTATTATTATTGTTATATGGAACAATGAAGACTTCTTTCTACCTGGAGAAAACAGCCTGTTAAGGGATACTGGGCATTTCTTAGTTTATAAAGCCAGTTTATATTTGTTTTATTTCATTTCTTCTTAAGCCAAATAGTGATTTCAATCAATCAGTGTATTCATTGAGAACTTTGTGCAGGGCACTGAACTAAGTGTTTGGGAGAGATAATCTAACAGTATTGGTAGACACGTTCCCTGCCCACAGTGTGATTACAGTACAGAGGGGGAGATAGACATTGTTATAAATGAATAAATTATGAATATGTACAGAAAAAAAGATGACATTTGTTAAGCACTTACTATGTGTCAAGCACTGTTCTAAATGCTGGGGTAGATAAAAGTTAATCAGGTTGTCCCATGTGGGGCTCACAGTCTCAATCCCCATTTTACAGATGAGGTAACTGAGGCACAGAGAAAAGAAGTGGCATGCCCAAAGTCAAACAGCTGCTGACCTGTGGCAGAGCCGGGATTAGAACTCACAACATCTGACTTCCAAGCCTGTGCTCTTTCCACTAAGCCATGCTGCTTCTTCAGAAGCAGCACCATGGGGCTGAGGGAGGAGTGAATAAAGGATGCAAATCCAAGTGCATAACTGATGCAGAAGAGAGTGGGAGAAGAGGAAATGGGGGCTTAGCCATGGAAGGTTTCAACTGTTCTGAGTGATTGACTGTCAAATATGAAGAGGGAGGAAATTCCAGACCAGGGGCAGATTGTGAGTGAGAAATCAGTGGTGAGATAGATGAGATGGAAGTACTGTAAGTAGGTTGTCATTAGAGGAGCAAAGTGTGTAGGCTGGGTTATGCTAGGAAACAGCGAGGTAAGGTAAGGTGAGAGGGGACAATGAGATTGAGTGGTTTTAAATTGATGTAAGGCATTTCTGTTTGATGTGGAGGTGGATGAGCAACCAGTGGAGGTTCTTGAGGAGTGGGGAAACATGGATTGAATGTTTCTGTAGAAAAAGTTTCCATCCAGCAGAGTGAAGTATGGGTGAAGTGGGGAGGAAAGGGAGACAAGAAGGTCTGCAAGGATGCAGTAATCAATGCGTGACAAGGATAAATCCTTAGATTAACACTGTAGCAGTTTGGATGGAGAGGAAGGAGGCAAGTTTTAATGACGTTGTGAAATTTGAACTGACTGGATTTGGTCAAAGAGAGATGAGAAGCAGCATGGCTCAGTGGAAAGAGCCCGGGTTTGGGAGTCAGAGGTCATGGGTTCTAATCCCGTTTGCATCACTTGTCAGCTGTGTGACTTTGGGCAAGTCACTTCACTTCTCTGGGCCTCAGTTACCTCATCTGTAAAATAGGGATTAAGACTGTGAGCCCCCCGTGGGACAACCTGATCACCTTGTAACCTCCCCAGCGCTTAGAAAAGTGCTTTGCACATAGTAAGCACTTAATAAATGCTATCGTCATTATTATCGGTCGAGGAGATTGGTGGTGCTGTCTAGTGAAGGAAAAGTCAGAGGAGAAGATCTGGTTGGGAAGATTCATTCATTCATTCAGTCGTATTTATTGAGCGCTTACTGTGTGCAGAGCACTGTACTAAGCACTTGGGAAGTACAAGTTGGCAACATATATGACAAGATAATGACTTCTGCTTTGGATACATTGTTTAAGGTGTCAGTGAGACAGCTATATAGAGATGTCCTGAAGGCAGTGAGCATATGCAAGACTGCAAAGATGGAGAGAGATCAACCTGAATATATGGATTTGGGAATCCTCTTCATATAGTTGGTAGTTGAAGCCATGGGAGTGAATGAGTTCTCCTAGGGAGAGGGTGTAGATGGAGAATAGAAAGAGACCCAGAACTGAGCCTTGAAGGATTCCCACATTCAGGGGTGGGAAACAGAGGAGGACTCCAAGAAAGAGACTGAGAAAGAGTGGCTAGAGAGAAAAGAGGAGAACCAGGTGAGTTTCATTTGTACATATTTATTCTATTCACTTTATTTTCTTAATATATTTTGTTTTCTCTGTCTCCCCCTTCTAGACTGTGAGCCCACTGTTGGGTAGGAACCGTCTCTATATGTTGCCAGCTTGTACTTCCCAAGCACTTAATACAGTGCTCTGCATACAGTAAGAGCTCAGTAAATACGATTGAATGAATTGAATGAATGACAATGTCAATGAGCCAAGGTTGGTTAATGTTTTCAGAAGAAGGGGGTGATAGTGTTGCCAACTTGGACTTCCCAAGCGCTTAGTACGGTGCTCTGCACACAGTAAATGCTCAATAAATACGATTGATTGATTGATTGATCATCAGAGTCAGAGTCAGCCGAGAGGTCAAGGAGGATTAGGATGGAGCAGAGCCCCATTGGTTTTGGCAAGAAGGAGAACACTGGTGACCTGTGAGAGGGTGGTGTCTGTGGAGTGAAGGGGATAGAAGCCAGAAAAAAAGGGGTCAAGGAGAGAATTGGAGAGGAACCTGAAACATTAGGTGTAGACGATTCACTCAAGGAGTTTGGGGAGGGGTGGTAGAAGGGAGATGGGGTGGTAAGTGGAGGGAGATGTGGGCTCAAGGGAGGGTTTCTTTTTAAGATGAGGGAGACATGAGCATATTTGAAATCATGGGGGGAAAATACATTGGAGGGTGAACCGTTGAATATGGAGGGAAGAAGGGAGGGGCAAGTGCTTTGATTAGGTGCAAAAAGATGGAGTCAGAGGCTCAGGTGAAAAATGTGGAATTTCATTCATTCATTCAATCGTATTTATTGAGCACTTACTGTGTGCAGAGCCCTGTACTAAGCTCTTGGGAAGTACAAGTTGGCAACACATAGAGATGGTCACTACCCAACAACGGGCTCACAGTCTAGAAGAGGGAGACAGACAACAAAACAAAACATGTGGACAGGTGTCAAGTCATCAGAATAATTAGAAATAAAGCTAGGTGCACATCATTAACAAAATCAATAGAATAGTAAATATGTACAAGTAAAATAAATAGAGTAATAAATCTGTACAAACATATATACAGGTGCTGTGGGGAGGGGAAGGAGGTAGGGCAGGGGGGATGGGGAGGAGGAGAGGGAAAAGGGGGCTCAGTCTGGGAAGACCTCCTGGAGGAGGTGAGCTCTCAGGAGGGCTATGAAGGGAGGAAGAGAGCTAGCTTGGTGGATGTGTGGAGGGAGGGCATTCCAGGTCAGGGGGAGGACGTGGGAGGGGGGTCAATGGCGGGACGGGCGAGAACGAGGTACAGTGAGGAATTTGAAAGGAGGCAGAGGCTCTCTGCTTGATATACCATTGGGAAATATGGGAGACTTGTGGAAATGACAGGAGGAGGGACGGACTAGAGAGGAACAGGGGAAACTTTATGGAGATCACGCCAGATGGTTTCAATTTTCTCAGTAGAATACGTGGCCAGATCATAAGGCAATTTCAAGGTAATTATCATATTCTCAATTGTCTTAGCCTTAATGATATCTCAGGTTTTAACCAATAATGGGATTGCCTCCTAACATTTTGTATCACTGTCCTTCATGGAAAGACTGAATATAATTTAGTTGAGGAAATGCACATAGTGCATTTTTCTATAAGATTGCATCTTTGTGGATAGAGGCTATTTTTTTTTAAGTTTGGGAATACAGAGAGTTCAGAGCTGAAGGCAGGGATTTATGAGGTTGGACTTCTAGAAAATATATCAAACTGTGGTATACTTTGAGGCTTACTAAACTAACTGTAAAATTGAAAAGGCCAAAATATACGATAACATGGAATGAGAATATTTGTTCTCATTTGTGTGTACATGTATTGCAGGCATAGCATATAGCTCACATATATTGCATATACAGAACATTTTATGTGTACATCTAGAACATATATGCATTATATAGATATATAGTATTAAATACGGTAGCTCTATTTGTGTACAACTTGTATTATATATGCATCTTTCTGTAGCCTGGAAAAGCAGATATTGTTCAGGCCTGGGAGTTAGAAGTACATGGGTTTTAATCCCGGCTCTGCCACTTGTCTGCTGGGTGACCTTGGGCAAGTCACTTCACTTCTCTGGGCCTCAGTTAGCTCATTTGTAAAATGGGGATTGAGACTCTGAGCCCCATGTGAGACAGAGACTGTCCAACCCAATTTGCTTTTATCCACCCCAGTGCTTAGTACAGTGCCTGGCACGTAGTAAGCGCTTAACAAATACCATAATTATTATTATTATTATTTATCTAGTTCAATATTCCTGCCCAGTAGACCCCTAGCCAACAGAATAAATGAAAAAGGCAAGGGATTGGTGATCTTAAGTCCTGTTTCTGGGTGGTGGAAATACAGGAAGGAGGAGATCACAGTCTATCGCCATCCATGAACTACCTTGCTCTCTCCCAGTTTCAAGTGTGAATCTCAGAAGACTAGAGAAACCGTGTTGATCCCAAATCCTGGTGTTGTATACACCTAATAATAATAATAATAATGATGATGATTATGGTACTTGTTAAGCACTTACAATGTGCAAAGCATTGCTCTAAGTGCTGGGGTAGATAACAGATAATCAGGTTGGACACAGTCCCTGTCCCACATGGGACTCACACTCTTAATCCCCATTTTACAGATGAGCTAACTGAGGCCGAGAGAAGTGGAATGACTTGCCCGAGGTCACACAACAGACAAGCGGTAGGGCCAGGATGAGAACCCAGGTCTTTCTGACTCCCAGGCGTGCGATCTATCCTTTAAGCCTAGCTGCTTCTCTGACCCTATTCCCAAACCAATAGTGTCTGGTACTCTTAGCGCTTAGTACAGTGCTCAGCACACAGTAAGCACTCAATAAATATGATTGAATGGATGAATGAATGAATGGACCCAGGATCATGCAGGATCAACGAAATCCACATGGCAGAACTCTCTCCCAGCACTGTGAGTTACTCTGGAACCTGCAATCTTGTGTCCTTGTAGTCTGACAGGGAAAAAAATCACTCAAAGGGCCTATTGCCATTGTCTTAGTTTCCTGCTCTACCAACCTCTGGGATCAATGTGACTTTAGGTCAATCCATGTCTTTTAAATCCAGAATATTGAAGATCTGTCCACTCCCAAGTTGCCCCCAGGCTGAGGACAGGTCAGTTTGGGGACTGACCTCAAGGTATACTGGGATAGATGCTTTACTGGGATAGCTGTGGGGATCCCAAATCCAACTCAGGTGTTCAGTATGGAGGGCACCCAAGCTTCTAGCTTGGCCCACAAATATAGCTGCTCTCAGAAATATCTGGGAAACTGGAAATCAGCTGGGCTACGACATCCCTCTGCCCATCCGCCAAGCTAGCTCTCTTCCTCCCTTCGAGGCCCTGCTGAGAGCTCACCTCCTCCAAGAGGCCTTCCCAGACTGAGCCCCTTCCTTCCTCTCCCCCTCGTCCCCCTCTCCATCCCCCCCATCTTACCTCCTTCCCTTCCCCACAGCACCTGTATATATGTATATATGTTTGTACATATTTATTACCCTATTTATTTATTTATTTATTTTACTTGTACGTGTCTATTCTATTTATTTTATTTTGTTAGTATGTTTGGTTTTGTTCTCTGTCTCCCCCTTTTAGACTGTGAGCCCACTGTTGGGTAGGGACTGTCTCTATATGTTGCCAATTTGTACTTCCCAAGCGCTTAGTACAGTGCTCTGCACATAGTAAGAGCTCAATAAATACGATTGATGATGATGATGATGATTCCTTAGAGTAACTCAAGACTAAAGGGAAATGTAAGGTTCTAATCCCAATCTCCTCCACTTGGCAGGTGTGTGACCTTGGGAAAGTCACTTCACTTCTCGGGGCCTCAGTTCCCTCATCTATAACGTGGGGATTAAGCATTTAATTCAATATTAAGTGAACCCAGTGTGGGGCAGGGACTGCGTCTAGTCCAATTTTCTTGTATCTCCCCTGGTCCTCCCGGCATTTAATACAGATTCTGGCACATAGTAAGCATTTTATAAATAACATAGTTGCTGTTATTGTTATTAATTAAGACAATCGATTGATTGATTGACTCTCCGGGCCTGTCCAACCTTGGACTTCCTGACCTAGTCCTTAAGGATGGGGAGAGCTCAAATTGGCAAAAAAATAAAAATGAATAAATAGCTTCTCTGAATTGTCTTTCCTGCCTCAGAGATATTCCATGTACCTCAGTGGGGATTTGATGGACTGTTAAATGGCTAAATAAGGTAACACTTATCTTGTTGTATGTCGTCAAGTCATCTTCGAACCATAGCAGTGCCGTAGAAACATCTCTCCCAGAACGTCCCACCTCCGTCTGCAACCATTCTGGGATGTATCCATAGGGTTTTCTTGGTAAAAGTACCAAAGTGTGTCACCATTTCCTCCTTCCATGCAGTCGATTTGAGTGTTTGTCCTTGATTCTTGTGCCGCTGCTGCCCAGCACAGGTGAGTTTTGACTTGTAACAGATTGCCTTCCACTCGCTAGCCACTGCCCAAGCTAGGAATGGAATGGATATGCCTCTGCTTGACTCTCCCTCCTGTAGTCGAGACTGGTAGAGGACTGGGACCTCTCCAGATGTGACACTGAGAGGGGAAGGTAGCACTAATGTGTGTCAAAATCATTAGATATTGCTATTAACATCATCATCATCATCATCAATCGTATTTATTGAGTGCTTACTATGTGCAGAGCACTGTACTAAGCGCTTGGGAAGTACAAATTGGCAACATATAGAGACAGTCCCTACCCAACAGTGGGCTCGCAGTCTAAAAGATTGAAGAACCATGAAGATTGAATTTGCATTGCATACTTTGATCACTTTCTTTCTCCTTTCTGTCTATCCTATGAATCAACATCTTCCCAAGGTAGGAGAGTTTGCATATGTCAATGCATCTTAGAGCTATGCCAATGAGAAATACTCTCGCTAATAATAATAATAATAATGATAGCATTTGTTAAGCGCTTCCTATGTGCAAAGCACTGTTCTAAGCACTGGGGAGGTTACAAGGTGATCAGGTTGTCCCACGGGAGGCTCACACTCTTAATCCCCATTTTACAGATGAGGTAACTGATGCCCCGAAAAGTGAAGTGACTTGCCCAAAGTCGAAATCATTAGATTTTGCTATTAACATGAAGATTGAATTTTTATGGCATAATTTGATCACTTCCTTTCTCCTTTCTCTCTCTCCTATGAATCAACAACTTCCTATGGCAGGAGAGTTTGCGTATGTCAATGAAGCTTAGACCTATGCCATTGAGAAATACTCTCTCTAATAATAATAATAATAATAATAATAGCATTTATTAAGCACTTACTATGTGCAAAGCACTGTTATAAGCACTGGGAAGGTTACAAGGTGATCAGGTTGTCCCACGGGGGGCTCACATTCTTAATCCCCATTTTACAGATGAGGAAACTGATGCCCAGAGAAGTGAAGTGACTTGCCCAAAGTCACACAGCTGGCAATTGGCAGAGCTGGGATTTGAACCCCTGGCTCCAAAGCCCATGCTCACTGAGCCATGCTGCTTCTAGGGTTACCCACAATGAAAAGGTCTAAGCGGAAGCATCGGACAAAGTTGTTTCACCTGTTCTGGGCAGCAGCGGACTGGGAAGGAGTCAAAGGTGGTTTATCAAATGATCAAAATGTTGATCAAAGACAACGCCAGAGACTCAAGTTTCACTGCATGGAAGGAAGCAATGGTAAACCTGTTTCCTTATTTTACCAAGAAAAGTCTATGGCTACAGAAACCAAAATGACTAATTCAACCAAACTGGTCTCTGGAAGGTCAAATGACTCGACTTGGATTAGCATAGTTTGGACTCATAATCAGGAGGATTAATTCTCTGGAGAAGGCACTAATGCTAGGCAGAGTCCAAAGAAAATGTGGAAGAGCAACAATAACGGAAGAACCATTAGAAAGTTTGTGGATTATGGCAGAGGACAGGACGTTCTGGAGAAATTATATCCATGGAGTCGCTATGAATCGGAAATGACTCGGCACTTAATAATAATTTCTCCTCTCTTCCATCAAGTCTGAGCCCTACTGATACCATTTTCTTGGCAATTAATACAAGGAGGCAACCGTGCTATTTCTGAAGTGCTTGCTATGTGTCAAGCACTGTACTAAACCTTGGGGTAGAAACAATAAAATCAAGTCAGACATAATTCCCATCCCACCACAGTTTAAGAGAGGAGGGAGGACAGGTAGCGAATCCCCAATTTAAGGATGAGGAACTTGAGACAAAGAGAAGTTAAGTGACTTGGCCAAGGTTACACAGCACAAAGAGACAAATCAGAATTAGGACCCAGGTTCTCTGACTCCTAGTTCTGTGCTCTATTAATCAATCAATCGTATTTATTGAGCACTTACTGTGTGCAGAGCACTGTACTAAGCGCTTGGGAAGTACAAGTTGGCAACATATAGAGACGGTCCCTACCCAACAGTGGGCTCATAGTCTAGAAGGCTCTATTAGGCCATGAAGCTTTATTTTCTTTTTCTTTCCTTCTATTAAGTCATTTTTCTCCATCTCCCCCACTTATAATATTCTCACTCCTTAGTGGCAGGGAACACTTGGATTGAGAGCAATCATTCAACTTTGAGGGTGTTTTTTTTCACCCTCTCCTGGCAGTTGGGAAGAATTTTGGTCTAAACATAAAAGCTGTACCCTCGCCTCAGTAGCACGGTTTATATCGCTGAATAGCTGCAGTTTGTCCTCAACACTTGAAGACCTAAGCTATCATATAAAAAGTCATAACACTGCCTGCCTTGAATGTGTTCAGTCTAGAAACCTGGAGCCTCACACATTTCCTGCTTGAGAGCCTCGGGAGATCGCAGGAATCACGGTTGATCAGATAAAGGGCAACGGCTGCCTAGAGTGTTCCACTTGAAATTAAACCGTGTTGTGTCACACTCCAAAGGGCAAGTCGGAATGGAACATGACCATCAGTCAATCAATCAATCAATCAATCGTATTTCCTGAGACCTTCCTGTGTGCAGAGCACTATATTATATGGCCCACAATGAGCGTACAGTATAGAGGGAGAGGCAGACATTAATATAAATAAATTACAGATTTGTATCTAAATGATGTTGGGTTGAGGGGGGGTGATGAATTTGTACTTCCCAAGCGCTTAGTACAGTGCTCTGCACATAGTAAGCGCTCAATAAATACGATTGATTGATTGATTGATTGATGAATAAAGTCTGGGAGATGCAGATGTGGATGGAAGGAAAGGAAAAAATGGATTAGTCAGGGAAGGCCTCTTGGAGGAGATGTGCCTTGAGTGAGGCTCCATCACCAAACCTCTAGACATTGAGATATTATGAGAAGCAGCGTGGCTCAGTAGGAAAGAGTCAGAGGTCAAGGGTTCAAATCCTGGCTCCGCCAATTGTCAGCTGTGTGACTTTGGGCATGTCACTTAACTTCTCTGTGCCTCAGTTCGCTCATCTGTAAAATAGGGATGAAGGCTGTGAGCCCCACCAGGGACAACCTGATGACCTTGTAACCTCCCCAGTGCTTAGAACAGTGCTTTGCATGTAGTAAGTGCTTAATAAATGCCATTATTATTATTATTATTAAGCTTGTTGCAGACAGGGAATGTGTTTATTGTTATATTACACTCTCCCAAGTGCTTAGTAACAATAATAATAATAACGATAATGATGGCATTTGTTCATTCATTCAATCATATTTATTGAGTGATTACTGTGTGCAGAGCATTGTACTAAGCTCTTGGGAATCAATCAATCAATCAATCAATCGTATTTATTGAGCGCTTACTATGTGCAGAGCACTGTACTAAGCGCTTGGGAAGTACAAATTGGCATCACATAGAGACAGTCCCTACCCAACAGTGGGCTCACAGTCTAAAAGGGGGAGACAGAGAACAGAACCAAACATACCAACAAAATAAAATAAGTAGGATAGAAATGTACAAGTAAAATAAATAAATAAATAAATAAATAGAGTAATAAAGAAGTACAAGTTGGCAACATATAGAGACGGTCCCTACCCAACAGTGGGCTCACAGTCTAGAAGGGGGAGACAGGGAACAAAATAAAATAAATAGAATAAATATGTACAAATTAAATAGAGTAATAAATACGTTCAAACATATATACATATATACAGGTGCTGTGTGAAGGGGAAGCAGGTAAGGCGGGGGGGATGGGGAGGGGGAGGAGGAGGAGAAGAAGGAGGGGGCTCAGTGTGGGAAGGCCTCCTGGAGGAGGTGAGCTCTCAGTAGGGCCTTGAAGGGAGGAAGAGATGTGCAGAGGGAGGGCATTCCAGGCCGGGGGAGGATGTGGGCCAGGGGTCGATGGCGGGACAGGCGAGAATGAAGCATGGTGAGGAGATTAGCAGCAGAGGAGCAGAGGGTATGGGCTGGGCTGGAGAAGGAGAAAAGGGAGGTGAGGTAGGAGGGGGTGAGGTGATGGACAGCCTTGAAGCCGAGAGTGAGGAGTTTCTTCCCGATGCGTAGGTTGATTGGTAGCCACTGGAGATTTTTGAGGAGAGGAGTAACATGCCCAGAGCGTTTCTGCACAAAGATGATCCAGACAGTGGCATGAAGTATGGGTTGAATTGGGGAGAGACTGGAGGATGGGAGATCGGAGAGGAGGTACATAGTAAGCACTTAATAAATGCCATTATTATTATTATTATTAAGCTTGCTGTGGACAGGGAATGTGTCTATTGTTATATTGCACTCTCCCAAGTGCTTAGTAATAATAATAATAATAATGATAATGATGGTGTTTGTTAAGCACTTACTATGTGCCAAGCACTGTTCCAAGTGCTGGGGTAGATATATGATAATCACGTTGCCCCACGTGGGGCTCACAGTGTTAATCCCCATTTTACAGATGAGGTAACTGAGGCACAGAGAAATGAAGTGACTTGCCCTAAGTCCCACAGCTGATAAGTGGCAGAGCCGGGATTAGAACCCATGACCTCTGACTCCCATGCCCATGCTCTTTCCACTAAGTTACGCTGCTTCTCTTGACAGCACTAATACAGTGTACACTCTAGTAATAATGATAATAATAATAATGGCATTTGTTAAGCGCTTACTATGTGCAAAGCACTGTTCTAAGCACTGGGGGGTTACAAGGTGATCAGGTTATCCCACGTGGGGCTCACAGTCTTAACCCCCATTTTACAGATGAGGTAACTGGAGCTCAGAGAAGTTAAGTGACTTGCCCAGGGTCACACAGCAGACATGTGGCAGAGCCAGGATTCAAACCCATGACCTCTGACTCCAAAGCCCGGGCTCTTTCCACTGAACCACACTGTTTCTCTAGTGCTTTGCACATTGTAAGTGCTAAATACCTTACCTCCTTCCCCTCCCCACAGCACCTGTATATATGTATATATGTTTGTACAGAATTATTACTTTATTCATTTATTTTACTGTACATATTTATTCTATTTATTTTATTCGGTTTGTATGTTTTATTTTGTTGTCTGTCTCCCCCTTTTAGACTGTGAGCCCGCTGTTGGGTAGGGACCGTCTCTAAATGTTGCCAACTTGGACTTCCCAAGCGCTTAGTACAGTGCTCTGCCCACAGTAAGTGCTCAATAAATACGATTGAATGAATGAATGAATAAACAAATATGATTAAATGAATGAATACTATCCATGGATGGGCAAGGAGTGGGGAGAGACCTTGGGCAGTGTGTCCTAATGGAAAGAGTATAGGCCTGGGAATAAGTGGACTTGGGTTCTAGTCTCAGCAACATCACTTGTATGCTGTGTGACCTTGGGCAAGTCATTTAACTTCTTAGAGGCTTAGTTTCCTCATCTGCGATATGGGACTTAAATACCTGTTCTTTCTCCTAGTTTTTTAATGGTATTTGTTAAATGCTTACTGTGTTACCAAGACTGTTTTAAGCATTTAAGATTTGGGGCTCAAAGTCTAAGTAGGTGTTTTATTCGCCCAAGTGCTTAATACAGAGCCCTGCACACAGTAAGTACTTGATACAATTGACCAACTGATTGAGGGAGAAGCGGTGTTTAATCCCCGTTTCACATTTGAGGAACCTGAGGCACAGAGAAGTTAAATGACTTGCCCAAGGTAACAAAGCAAGCAATTAGCAGAGCAGGGATTAGAATTTAGACTGTCAGCCCCTATATGGACGGGGGCCGAGCCCGACCTGATTATTGTGTATCTTCCCCAAATGCTTACCACATAGTAAGCACTTAAATACCACCACTGGTCTTGTGTCTCTCACCCCTGTCTAAACATAGATGTCCTCTACTATAACTGCTTAAAGGGCTCGAATCAGGTCTTCCCCCTTAAAATGAGGGGGTAAATTGAGGCAATTTTATTCGGTTTATATGTTTTGCAGCATGGCTCAGTGGAAAGGAGCCTGGGCTTTGGAGTCAGAGGTCATGGGTTCAAATCCCAGCTTTGCCAATTGTCAGCTGTGTGACTTTGGGCAAGTCACTTCACTTCTCTGGGCCTCAGTTATCTCATCTGTAAAATGGCGATAAAGACTGTAAGCCCCCTGTGGGACAACCTGATCACCTTGTAACCTCCCCAGCACTTAGAACAGTGCTTTGCACCTAGTAAGTGCTTAATAAATACCATTATTGTTATTATTATTATTAATTATCTGGGGGCTTCAAGTGAAGATTCTCCCCTTTGCTGGTGGAGATCAGTACTGAGACTGCATGTGTTCTGTTGCTTCACACTCTCAAGAACTGCAACCCTGAATGAACTGAAATATTCTTCATTCCCTCTCACGGACATGTTATCCATTTAGGAGGCCCCACTTAAAGGGGGCACTTTGCTTCAAATTTATTCCCCTGTGCAAATTCCAGTTCCTCTTCTTAGTTAACTTCTTAGTCGAAGGAGTTAGGTGGCTTTATTTGGGCCAACGTTTGTATTTAAAATATTTGAAAGGCACAGTTTCCCCAGCCCTTACCTGCGAGGGCCTCTCCATCAGCACCGCGGAACAGTAACATGAGAGATAGGAAGGGATCAAAGGAACAACACAGGGTTAGCCCTAGAGCGTCTTATGTTTTTGATCAATACATAATTCGACAACAAGTGAAGATCTTTTTACTGCTGCCTGGATTCCGATTTGGATTTTTTTTCCCCTATTTCAAGCACCCTCTGCTGGCCTGAGGCTACCATTTATCCCACCTTATTAAAAATGCCGATAGAAAAGATAATTATAGGTCTGGCCCTGTTTTTCACTCAGCTGTAAAAGAAACAGGCACCATCCGGCAGGATTGTTTGAGACCGTAATGCGGTGTAATGTTCCTTTGAATCGGATTTCAGATGAAAATGGTTTGTTTTCAGAAAAGTACAGGTTCAGGAAAATGCTTCGAATTCAGTGACGTGACGTCCAAAAGACGAAACTACTTGAATATCTAATAGCAGCCTGACTCAAAAGCAAAGGAGGAGACTTGAAAAGACTGAGCTCACAGTATTTTTTCATTAATTGGGCTTAACATAGCGTTAGAGGGTTCTGTCAGCTTTGGAGATTGGTGTGCAGAAGGAGAACAAAGCAAGAACATCAGGGCGTCTTTAATCCTACTGAGAATTATTCTAGCAGTGACCAAATCACTGCCAACCCTATTCAAAAGTAGCATGCTGAAAATGAAAAAGAAAAGGTTTTCAATATTTATAGTTAGTTATTAATTTAACCACAATGTTACAGATAAGAAGTCAGTGTTTGCCCCTGGGAACTTTTGTAAGATTTTTGAGTTATTTTCAGCGTGAGAAGTAATGAAGCTGAGAAAAGGAGGAATCTCAGTGTTGAATTGATCATCTTACTGTGTGCAGAACACTGCGCTAAGTGCTTGTGAGAGTAGAGCACAATATAGGAGGTAGAAATGATCCCTGACGGGAAGGAGCTTACAGCTTAGTTGGGGACACGGATGTTAAAATCAGTTACAGACAGGGGGAAATGAGAGACTGCTGGAGTGTTTCAGGCCATTCCTGTGCCAGTTCAGGAGCCAGAACTCAAAATGTGTTGCCGAATGGATAGAGTACAGCCTGGAAGTCAGAAAGACCTGGGTTTTAAACCCGGGCTCCGCAACTTGTCTGCTGCGTAACCTTGGGCAGGTTGTTTCACTTCTCTGTGCCTCACTTACCTCATCTATAAAATGAGGATTAAGAATGTGTGCCCCACGTGGGAGGTGGACGGTGTCCAACCTTGTATCTACCCCAGTCACTTAGTACAGTGCCTGGCACACAGGGCTTAACAAATAACATTAAAAAACTGTTATCAGCCCTTCTTCAAACTCGCAAATCAGCCTCAGTTGTCAATGACTTTGGAGGCTATAAGCAGTGCCGTTCCCAGTGGGAGCCAGAAATGCCCTGAAAAGATCAGATTTTATGTTTCCTGTTTCAGCAACTGTGATTATCCACCCAATTCAGGAAGAAAGCATTCTTGACTATGTTACCTCGAGGGTTGAGGAAAGTCTACATGGGGGCCATTTCCATCCCTCTCATTCCTTTGTGCTAGGAGCAAAGCTGAGAAACAGGGTTACCTAATGGTTAGAACATGGCAATGGGAGTCAGAAGGGCCTGGGTTCTAATCCCAGCTCTGCCACTTATCTGATGTTTGACCTTGAGCACATCACCTCACTTCTCTGGGCCTCAGTTACCTCATCTGTGAAATGGGGGTTAAGACTGTGAGCCCTCTGTGTGTCCAACCTGATTGGCTTGTATCTTAACCAAGCATTTAGTACAGTGTCTGGCACACAGTAAATGCTTAACCAATGCTATGAATAAAAAAAGGAGGCTGAGGCCCATGGGGAGCATCAGTGAACTATGAGACCATTCAGGAGTCCATGACAGGGTGGAAAAATTTACATCGGGAAAAAGCACATTGGATATGCTCCTGCCCCCTTCCACAAATGCTTAGAACAGTGTCATGCACACAGTAAATGCTCAGTAAATAGTATTGAATGAATGCAGTGTGGAGAAGCAGTGTGGTTCAGAGGAAGGAGCACGGGTTTGGGAGTCAGAGGTCATGGGTTTTAATCCCGGCTCCGCCACTTGTCAGCTGTGTGACTTTGGGGAAGTCACTTAACTTCTCTGTGCCTCAGTGCTCTCATATAGAAAATGGGGATGAAGACTGTGAGCCCCATGTGGGACAACTTGATTACCTTGTATCCCCCCAGCGCATAGAACAGTGCTTGGCACATAGTAAGCGCTTAGCAAATGCCATTATCATAATTATTAATATGATTATTATTAATGCCAAACTTACCCACGGTCTCAACCATGTAGGTACTGGTCCTCTAATATTCCCCCCATGGCCTCCACCACCAATATATGCTCCAGCCCATAATCAGATTCAACCTCTGAGGCTTTTTTTCAATTCCGTCTGCCTCCACCCCCTTCCCATTTGTTTCCCTGCACTTTTCATATGCCCTCCCCATCATTAAACATCAGCATTATCAAATACTGAAGTTGGACTTGGTGGAAGTATTTTAAAATATGGGCTCATTCAAATTGCTTTATCCAATGCTGCAATTTCCATCTCGCTACACAGTCTCCCGGACTTCACAACCTCTGGGGGTAGCTCAGTCTCCCAGAAACTCTTTCTATGCTTGCTTGTTCATACATTTTCCTTCTCCCTCTCCCTCTCCCTCTCCTCCCCTTCCTCCCATTTCAGGGAGGAATTTAACTTTGATGCTTTCTCATTCAGATTGCGAGGGGGCGTTTATGCCTTAGTGTAACTTTTTTTTTTCAGCAAACATTAAACACAACGCAAGGGATTTGCAAACATGAAACACAACAACACAAGGGATGAATTTTTTGTGTGTTCAATGTGGCTGTGTCTGCGGGGCCCCACGTTTTGACCTTTGCAGTCACTTCCGCATGTATACAAACTTCAGTCTCAGTGGTTCTCTCCTTCAAATACAAAGGGCAAACACAGAGAGAGACAGAGAGAGGGTTCATGCTATATTTGGAAGAAAAGCAATGATCTTACACATTAATTCCAATTCTCCCAATGCCTGTGTTATGTATATATATAGCGGTATTATACTGAGAGTTGGCTTGCCTCTGATTTCCTAAAAGACTCTAAGGGATCTTAATGGTTTCATTCCCTGGCAATAAAAAAAAAGTCCTGTTTCCTAAATTAATGTCTTACCTATTCCAACTTTCCCAATGTAGAAGACCAAAAACTTCTTGAACCAGTAGTCACTCACCATGGGAAAGGAAATATATATAGATATATATTTATATACACACATACATATATATATATATATATATATATATATGCACATATACACACAAACACATTCATATATGTGTGTTTGTGTATATATGTGCATCTACACATATACATATGTTCATGTATACATATATACATAAGTGCATCTACATATATGTAGAGAGAGAAACAGCATGGTCTAATGGGTAGAGTATGAGCCTGGGAGTAATACAACCTAGCTTCTAATCTTGGCTCTGCCACTTGTCTGCTGTGTGACCTTAGGCAAGTCACTTCATGTCTCTGTGCCTCAGTTACCTCATTTGTAAAATGGGGATTGAGACTGGGAACACTCTGTGGGACAGGGATCGTGTCCAACCCCATTATCTTGTATCTACCCCAGCACTTAGCGCAGCTCCTGACAAATAGTAAGCTCTTAACAAATACCATTATTATTTTTTGTGTATATATTATACACACACACACTCGCTATAGCTAGAATTGGTCTGAATGCCAACCTTATTCAGGGAACCTCGAATCAATTTTAACTAAGTTATTTTGCTTCCCTCTCTCTATCCAAGGACAATAAAAATGATCCAGTGTAGAACCGATGATGTTAACGTTCCTGCAGAGTGAACTGGTCTTTGCCAAGTAGTAGAGATTCATTAACCTCTGCAGAGTAGTCTGAAGTAGTCTATTCACTCACTCACCCTCCATGTATTTGAATCTGGCCCTCATCGCAGGTGAGGCGGAGACACCTGACTCAAATCTTCCTAGATAATAACCTGCACGTCACAAGAGACTAAAATCCCTCTGCCCCCAAAGACACAAAGGACCGATTCATTATGCCCGTTGAATGCTTTCCCTTCCCAGAGCAGACAATCATTCTCAGGTCTGGCGATAACGGAGGCTCTCCTCATAGCAGAGGTTATCTTTCCTTATCCTGATCCCATCTTCTGAAGCCAGAGAAAGAGGAAACTGTAACTAATTGTGGCTCCTTCATTTTTTACTACTTGTTCGCACTAGATGTACTCATTAGAGCAAGATTTAAAATGGCATGATGATTGTGCTATCCTCGAGAAACTGTTTTCCATCCATAACCCCTTGTAAAAAGAATCAAACAATCAGAGCTTGTCTTTAAACTATGGACACGGCACCAGACCTTTATGCTTCACTTAATAATAATGATAATAATAATAATTGGTACTTTTTAGGCATTTACTATGTGCCAAACACTATTCTAAGCGCTGGGGTAGATACAAGCTAATCAATCAGGTTGGACACAGTCCCTGTCTGTCTGTCTGTCTCTCTGTCTCTGTCTCTGTCTCTCTCTCTCCCCTCCCCTCCTGTCTAAGGGGCTGTCTAAGGGGCTCACATTCTTAACGCCCATTTTACAGATGAGGTAACTGAGGCCCAGAGAAGTTAAATGATTTGCTCAGTCACACAGCAGAGAGGTGAAGTTGGGATTAGAACCCAGATCCTTCTGACTCCAGGCCCGTGCTCTATTCATTGTCATGCTGTTTTCCAACTTTCATCCTTTCCCCGTACGGTGGGGCAATGCATGCTTTCCCAGGATACCTGGACCACTGGAGTTGTAGGTTCTCAATCAATCAATCAATCGTATTTATTGAGCACTTATGTGTGCAGAGCACTGTACTAAGTGCTTGGGAAGTACAAGTTGGCAACATAAAACATTAAAGCTTGTCCACTTTATATTCACAAGACATCTACCACTTAGGCAGTGCAAAATACATACTTTCATAACGAAACTGTAATGTACCCCTCAAGAGATAACCCTGCCTTCGGCCTCCTGTTTTCACTTAAAATACCCTCCAATGAGGGTAACTCTGGGCATCTTACTAGTATCGGCTACTAATACTCAGATTGGTATTTGTTAAGCATTTAGAGAAGCAGCTTGGCTCAGCGGAAAGAGCATGGGCTTTGGAGTCAGAGGTCATGGGTTCAAATCCCGACTCCGCCAATTGCCAGCTGTGTAACTTTGGGCAAGTCACTTAACTACTCTGAGCCTCAGTTACCCCTTCTGTAAAATGAGGATTAAAGACTGTGAGGCCCCCGTGGGACAACCTGATCACCTTGTAACCTCCCCAGTGCTCAGAACAGTGCTTTGCACATAGCAAGTGCTTAATAAATGCTATTATATTATTATTATTATTATTATTAATTCATTCATTCAATCGTATTTATTGAGCGCTTACTGTGTGCAGAGCACTGTACTAAGTGCTTGGGTAGTACAAGTTGGCTGCATATAGAGACGGTCCCTACCCAACAGCGGGCTCACAGTCTAGAAGGGGGAGACAGATAACAAAACAAAACATACTAACAAAATAAAATAAATAGAATAGTAAATATGTACAAGTAAAATAAACAGAGTAATAAATCTGTACAAACATATATACAGGTGCTGTGGGGAGGGGAAGGAAGTAGGGCTGGGGGGATGGGGAGGGGGAGAGGAAGGAGGGGGCTCAGTCTGGAAAGGCATCCTGGAGGAGGTGAGCTCTCAGTAGGGATTTGAAGGGAGGAAGAGAGCTAGCTTGGCGGATGTGTGGAGGGAGGGCATTCCAGGGCAGGGGGAGGACATGGGCGGGGGGTTGACGGTAGGACAGGCGAGAACAAGGCATACTGAGGAGGTTAGTGGCAGAGGAGCGGAGGGTGCAGACTGGGCTGGAGAAAGAAAGAAGGGAGGTGAGGTAGGAGGGGGCGAGGTAATGGACAGCCTTGAAGCCGAGAGTGAGGAGTTTTTACCTGATGCGTAGGTGGATCAGTAGCCACTGGAGACTTTTGAGGAGGGGAGTAACATGCCCAGAGCATTTCTGCACAAAGACAATCCAGACAGCAGCATGAAGTATAGATTGAAGTGGAGAGAGACAAGAGGATCGGAGATCAGAAAGGAGGCTGATGCAGTAATCCAGTCGGGATAGGATGAGAGATTGAACTAACAGGGTAACAGTTTGGATGGAGAGGAAAGGGTGGATCTTGGCGTTGTTGTGGAGGTGAGACCGGCAGTTTTTGATGACGGATTGGATGTGAGGGGTGAACGAGAGAGCAGAGTCAAGGATGACACCAAGGTTGTGGGCTTGTGAGATGGGTAGGATGGTAGTGCCATCAACAGTGATGGGAAAGTCAGGGAGAGGGCAGGGTTTGGGAGGGAATATAAGGAGTTCAGTCTTGGACATATTGAGTTTTAGATGGTGGGCAGATATCCAGATGGAGATGTCTTGAAGGCAGGAGGAGACATGAGCCTGAAGGGAGGGAGAGAGAGCAGGGGCAGAGATGTAGATTTGGGTGTCATCAGCGTAGCGATGATAGTTGATGCCGTGGGAGTGAATGAGTTCACCGAGGGAGTGAGTGTAGATAGAGAACAGAAGGGCACCAAGAACTGACCCTTGAGGAACCCCTATAGTAAGGGGATGTGAGGGGGAGGGGGAGCCCACAAAAGAGACTGAGAATGAATGGCCGGAGAGATAAGAGGAGAACCAGGAGAGGACATTATTACAAGTGAAGCATTGTCCTAACCACTAGGGTAGAATCTTGCTATTCAGGTTGGACCCTGCCCATGTCCCACCTGGGACTCACATACTAAATAGGCGGTAGAAAAGGTATTTAATCTCCATTGTACAAATGAGGAACTAAGGTACAGAGGAAATCAAGTGACTTGTCCAAGGTCACACAGCAAGCAAGTGGCAGAGGCTGGTTTAGAACCTAGATCCTCTGATGCCCCCCCTCAGGCTCATGTTCCTTATTCTGTACCATATGAGCCTAGGTGCCCACTCTTTTGGGTAAGATTGGGGGGCATGGTTCCCATTGGTTCCCCACCTGCAGGAGCTAAAACCATTACTCTCACCTCCTCAGCTCCTTGGGCTGGACTTCCAGATCCCAAAGAAGACTTCAGAACTGCCAAGGAAGTCTAAAAAAAAGCTAGGAGCTTTTAAACAGTGTTGTAAGAATCTCAAATAGGGATTGTGCTGACCCAGTAACTCTTCGAAGAGACTTCCTGCTGCTTCCAAGACCATCCTGTTTGCTGTCCCTTTATAAGTCCTGCCCTCTCTAAAAGGAAAGGCTAAAAGGAAAAAAAAAAAAATCTATGTTTGGCTCTGCTTTAGACTATAATATCTTGGAGGCAATAGTTTAAGGTCTCTAAAGGATCTATTCTTACTGGCCCACTGTGGTGACTCTTGCAGAATTAGCAGATGTTGTAATAGTATTGATTAAGCACGTACTGTGTGCAGCGCACTCTGTTAAGCACTCAGAACAGACAGGTGGAAAATAGACATGATCCCTGTCCCTTAGAGGTTCACAATCTAAAAGTGGAGAGAAGGAACTGGAGACAGACACAACAGGAATGATGAAACATTAAAACAAAACACAGACAAGTTAAGAAGAAAAATATAATCAGCTGCGGCTAGAGGAGCAGAATTTCAGGCTCCTTAGGGTTCAGAGTTCAGGGCACTGCCACAGTCACCAGTCTTCCTAGGGTTTTGTGGGGGCCTCATGGTTTGTGTGCAGAAGCAGCTATTGTCCCCAGCACAGCAGTCAAGAAGCACACCAGGAGCAGGACCCTAAGTTAATGATAAATAATAATAGTTATGGTACTGATTGAGAACTTACTATGTGCCAAGCACTTTTCTAAGCCATGGGGAAGATACAAGTTAATAAGGTTAGACACAGTTCCTCCCACATGGGGCTCATACTCTTAATCTCCATTTAGATATGAGGCAACAGAGGCACTGAGAAGCTATGGGACTTGTCCAAAGTCACACAGCAGACATGTGGTAGAGTCAGGATTAGAGTCTTCTAGTATCTGAGTTATACTCCAAAGTGGAATGCTAGGCCCCATGACAAGCTACTTTCCCACTCCCAGCCTTCTAGAAACCAGTGTTTGGAGGTATTGCTCAGTCAATACAGCTTTCCATAGGAAAAACAACCAGGAGGTGACATAAACACCAGCAGAAGTTGGGTCAAGAAGTATTAACTCAACTGCTCAGTCTCTATTGTTATGGAGGGCTCTGTTGGGGCAAGACAGTGCTATAGAAACTGGATTTCATTTCCTGAAGGGATTCCAAGATTCATTCCATTGTGCTTATCAGACGTGCGACCAAACAGGGTACTCAAAATGCCTATCATCATCATCATCATCAATCATATTTATTGAGCGCTTACTATGTGCAGAGCACTGTACTAAGCGCTTGGGAAGTACAAATTGGCAACATATAGAGACAGTCCCTACCCAACATTGGGCTCACAGTCTAAAAGGGGGAGACAGAGAACAAAACCAAACATACCTACAAAATAAAATAAATAGGATAGATAAGTACAAGTAAAATAAATAAATAAATAGAGTAATAAATATGTACAACCATATATACATATATACAGGTGCTGTGGGGAAGGGAAGGAGGTAAGATGGGGGGATGGAGAAGGGGACGAGGGGGAGAGGAAGGAAGGGGCTCAGTCTGAGAAGGCCTCCTGGAGGAGGTGAGCTCTCAGCAGGGCCTTGAAGGGAGGAAGAGAGCTAGCTTGGCGGAGGGGCAGAGGGAGGGCATTCCAGGCCCGGGGGATGACGTGGGCCGGGGGTCGATGGTGGGACAGGCGAGAACGAGGTACGGTGAGGAGATTAGCGGTGGAGGAGCGGAGGGTGAGGGCTGGGCAGTAGAAGGAGAGAAGGGAGGTGAGGTAGGAGGGAGCGAGGTGATGGACAGCCTTGAAGCTCAGGGTGAGGAGTTTCTGCCTGATGCGCAGATTGATTGTTAGCCACTGGAGATTTTTGAGGAGGGGAGTAATATGCCCAGAGCGTTTCTGGACAAAGATAATCCGTGCAGCAGCATGAAGTATGGATTGAAGTGGAGAGAGACACGAGGATGGGAGATCAGAGAGAAGGCTGGTGCAGTAGTCCAGACGGGATAGGATGAGAGCTTGAATGAGCAGGGTAGCAGTTTGGATGGAGAGGAAAGGGAGGATCTTGGCAATGTTGCGGAGCTGAGACCGGCAGGTTTTGGTGACGGCTTGGATGTGAGTGGTGAATGAGAGAGCGGAGTCGAGGATGACACCAAGGTTGCGGGCTTGTGAGACGGGAAGGATGGTAGTGCCGTCAACAGAGATGGGCAAGTCAGGGAGAGGACAAGGTTACTATAGGTATTCATATAAAGAGTCACTTCCTAACTTACTTTTGCAGTGCAGCTCATTCACTCCTTCAGATGTAAAAAAAAACATCCTTTAGACTTAGATACTTTGAAATGTACAGAATCAGGATGGCAAGAAGAGGCCACGCTACTTGTCCCAAAGCGTATTCTTAGCATTTCAAGGTCAAGATACATTTTCTCATTTTTAAAACTTGGTAGTAGGAATTATGCTTTCCATTCATTCATTCGTTCATTCAGTCATATTTATTGAGCTCTTACTTTGTGCTGAGCATAGTGCTAAGCACTTGGGAAGTACAAGTCGGCAACATATAGAGACAGTCCCTACCCAACAATGGGCTCACAGACTAGAAGGGGGAGACAGACAACAAAACAAAACATATAGACAGATGTCAAAATCACAAGAACAAATAGAATTATAGGTATATGCACACCATTAAGAAAATTAATAGAATAGGATATATGTACAAGTGAAATAGAGTAATAAATCTGTACAAATATATACGAGTGCTGTGGGGAGGGTAAGGAGGTAGGGACGGGGGTGATGGGGAGGAGGAGAGGGAAAAGGGGGCTCAGTCTGGGATGGCCTAAGTGCTTTCCAAGCACTTCGTACAGTGCTCTGCACACAGTAAGTGCTCAACAAATGCAATTGAATGAATAGATGAATGCATTCCACTTAGGTGTAACTATGAACATAAAGATCTGTCTGTATCTACCTCTTCTGGTACCACCTTTCTCCTCTGAAGTCTTTCATTTTTTCTGCTCTTCAGGACATCTCTGAATTGATGTACTACCATATCAACCTTTGACGTACTTCAGACTGAAAGTGTCCAAACTGGACTCCACATCTGCCCACCCATATACTCTTCTCACCCAACTTTCCTATCACAGTGGACACGACCACCATCCTCCGTCTCAAGCCCTTAACCTTAACGTTATCCTTGAATCATTTCTCTCCTTCAGTCTGCATATTTAGACAGTTACCAAACCCTTTCAGCTCTATCTTCACAACATCTTTAGAGTTCACGCTTTCCTCTCCATTGAAAGTGTTACATCGCTGATCCAAGTACTTATCATATCCTTATCAGCGCTTAGAACAGTGCTTTAGCGCTTAGAACGGTGCTTTGCACATAGTAAGCGCTTAATAAATGCCATTATTATTATCCAGCCTTGACTATTGTATCAGCCTCCTTGCTGACCACCCAGTCTATTTCTCCCCTCATTCCGTCATTCATTCATTCAATCATATTTATTAAGCACTTACTGTGTGCAGAGCACTGTACTAAGCGCTTGGGAAGTACAAGTCGGCAACATACAGAGACGGTCCCTACCCAACAACGGGCTTGCCAATCCAAACTTCATTCTGGTGTCTGGTTGATCTTTTTCTAAAAATAAGCATTCAGTCTACATTGAGAAGCAGCATGACATAGTGGATAGAACTCAAACGTGGGAGTCAGAAGGTCATGGGTTCTAAGCCCAGCTCCACCATTTCCCTGCTGTGTGACCTTGGGCAAGTCACTTCACTTCTCAGTGCCTCGGTTCCCTCATCTGAAAAATGAGGATTGAGACTGTGAGTACCACCTGGGACTGTGTCCAACCTGATTTGCTTGTATCCACCCCAGTGCTTAGTATAGTGCCTGGCACATAGTGAGTACTTAACAAATCCCGGCATCATTATTATTATCTCCCCACTCCTCGAAAACTTCCAGTAGTTGCTCACCATCTCCATATCAAACAGAAACTTCCCACTACTCAATCTGCTCTCTCCCCCGACATATCTTCACTTCTCTCCCACGACAACCTTTGTTACTCTAACAACCTCCTCACTGTGTCCTGATCTTTTTCATTTATCGTTAAACCATATTTTACACCCTCCTCCTACTTGGAATTTCTCCGCCTTGACATCCAGCAGACCACAACTCTCCATCTTTGAAATGCTTTGTGAGTAGGGAATATGTCTTTGTTCTACTGTACTCTTGCAGCCACTTAGTATACTGCTCTGCACATAGTAGGTGCTTAATAAATGCAATTGATTGCTTGATAGAAGTCCTACTGGAATCCTAACTCCTCCAGAAAGCCTTGCCTGGGAAATCTCTGACCTTCCCACCTTATCTTCCCTCCCTTCTCCGTTACCTAAGTCTATAACCTCCAAGTAATTAAGTACCCAAACTACTCTTATAGCACTTGTATAGACATACCCTTCCTCTCTGAGGTTTCCCTTACGTGGGGAGGAAGTTGGTGGAGGACATTTGGCATTTATTAAATGCTTACTATGTGCTTTGCACATGGTGTTTAATGGGTGCCATCATTATTATTATTATTGTTATTCATCTCCATTTTCCAGATGAGGGAACTGAGGCCCAGAAAACTTGTACTACCCAAGAGCTTAGTACAGTGCTATGCACACAATAAGCACTCAATAAATACGATTGAATGAATGAATGAATGCAAAGCACTGTCCTAAGTGCTGGGGGAGATACAAGGTGATCAGGTTGTCCCACGGGGGGCTCACAGTCTTCATCCCCATTTTACAGATGAGGGGACTGAGGCCCAGAGAAGTGAAGTGACTTGCCCAAAGTTACACAGCTGACAAGAGGTGGAGCCGGGATTTGAACCCATGACCTCTGACTCCAAAGCCAGGGCTCTTTCCACTGAGCCATGCTGCTTCTCTAAGAATCTAGAATCATTAAGTATAATCAGGTTTCTGAGGTGATGTGGATTTCATTTAACCATGCTACGTCACCCTTCATTAACTTGCATAATTGAGTTGACTGTACACATGAAGCCCTTTAAAGCCCCTTGGAAGAAAGGCACTACAGATATTCCAGCCATCATTAATAATCCTATATTTTTTGTCAGCATGAGAAAATAAAGGGATTACTGTATTTCCATTACACCTTCCAAAGGATGGATTTAGTAGACTAAGAGGTTTATAAAATCATTTCAATAGGTAAACATTCTAGTGTAAAATTTTTAGTAGTGATTAATAGTCTGCTTCTAATGAACGTCCTGGCAATATGCTCCCAGAAGATGGTAATTGTTTACACTATTGTTTGAAAGAAACAGCTGTTTACCACTCCATTCATAGCTCTGGCTCTCACTTTAAGTTAAAACAAATCCTTAATAAAGTGTCACTGTTTAAGTGAAAAATTTCTCCAGAAGCAGGTTTGTTCAGTAGAAAAGTACTCTTCTGAAAATGGGACTTTAAAGCAGCATGCAATTTGCATTCATAATACTCATTTACTGGTATTTGGACAACTGAGTCGTTTTCTGACATTTTGAAGATCAGTTCCAGTCAAAGTGTCGCTGCATAACGGATTTTCCCGATCATATTAATCGATCATATTTATTGAGAATTTATTGTGTTCAGAGGACTATATTAAGCACTTGGGAGAGTATAGCGGAATAGAGAAGGTAGACAATCTTCCTCTATGTATTAATCTTTAGATGCTGCCATTTGAAGGCACTCTGATGAGAAGCAAATCTCAGCATCGTCTCAAGTTTGAACTTGGCTAAATATCCCCTCTCCACTAGTCTTTTCTTCTCAAGACTTATATGCTGTCTGAAGTTAAGGGGTGAACATGACTGGACATAGCCTATGATCCCATTATTCTTGGCTGGCTTAAGCATATTTATCATCTCAAAAGAATAGACACTTCTCAGAGTGGAGACACAGCTCCAAATAAATTATCCTCCAGGATTAAAGCTGGATCATTAATACAATTTTTACCTGACTGACTCAGCACCTTGTCGATATAGGGGTGAGGGCATAAAGAAAGCAACACGGTTACATCTGAGGAATCATTAATTGAAAAGGACACCACATCCTGTGAATAGTAATGCATCTCATGAGGATTGAATGATACGGTAAACATAGCAATAGCGTAGTCACTGTGAAATATATATATATACATACATATATATATTTATACATACATTTTAAAAGAGGAAAAGCCTCCCAACCCTCTTTTCAGCTACTAGACATAATATAGACCCTTTTGGTGGGAATTACCATTTCTCTCTTTTAAAAACAAATGCAAGTTCAATTTAGGCATTGGGTGACACCGCCCAGGGGCAGAATCAGATAGCCCAGTGCTTAAAACAGTGCTTGGCACATAGTAAGCGCTGAACAAATCCCATTATTATTATTTTATTATAACTATGATTATATATTGCAATTATAATAATTGTGATATTTATTAAGCACTGGCTGCATGCCAAGCACTGGGAAGGATGCAAGAGAGTGAAATGTGTGCTCTGCGCAAAGCTCTCAGAAAACATTATTGGGCAATTAAACTCTACATCTTTAATTGTTTATAAATTTAATTGCCAGGTGAGCAAGCCGTGCATGCTGGCCAGCCACACACATGTACACAAACACACTCCATGCATTAGATAGCCATGTGGTCGCTCATGTCTCCCGCATCCTGCTCTCACCTCTAGCCGGGACCCAATTTCCAGTAAAGGCTGCTCGCTTTCCGTGGAAGCAGAGAGAAGCTGGGGCTAAAAAAACAGGGAAAGGAAGAGTCAGCTACGATTTATCCGAGACAGAGGAAGATTTTCCATTAGGGACTACGAGCCCTGAAGCTCCAGCCTCACCCCGCAGGAATTAGTCTCTAAAATCCCCACTTAAACCCGAGGTTTGCAATGCAACGTGAATCCGGCACATCTCCATCCTCTCTCAGCCCCCTTTTTCTCTCTCTCCTTCGCAAGGTGTTTCTGCACTTCCCCTTTGCCTGGAGGAGGGAATGGAGAGAGAGAGGGGAAAAAGATGCATTTAGAAGAGAGAGAGGGAAAAAAATGTAATTCATTCATTCATTCAATCGTATTGAGCGCTTACTGTGTGCAAAGCACTGTACTAATTAATCAATCGTATTTATTGAGTGCTTACTGTGTGCAAAGCACTGTACTAAGCGCTTGGGTAGTACAAGCTGGAAACATATTCATTCATTCATTCATTCAATCGTATTGATTGGTCGCTTACCGTGTGCAGAGCACTGTACTAAGCGCTTGGGAAATACAAGTTGACAACATGTAGAGACGGTCCCTACCCAACAACAGCTCACAGTCTCCAAGGGGGAGACAGACACTAAAACAAGCAGACAGCCGCCAATTGCATCAAAATAGGTAAATAGAATTATAGCTATATGCACCTCATTAATAAAGTAATAAATATGTACAAATATTTACAAACGCTTTGGGGAGGGGAAGGGGGTTCATTCATTCATTCATTCAATCGTATTTATTGAGTGCTTACTGTGTGCAAAGCACTGTACTAAGCGCTTGGGAAGTACAAGTTGGCACATATAGAGACGGTCCCTACCCAACAACAGCTCACAGTCTCCAAGGGGGAGACAGACAGCAGAACAAGCAGACAGCCGCCAATTGCATCAAAATAGGTAAATAGAATTGTAGCTATATGCACCTCATTAATAGAGTAATAAATATGTACAAATATCTACAAGTGCTGTGGGGAGGGGAAGGGGGTTCATTCATTCATTCATTCAGTCATATTTACTGAGTGCTTACTGTGTGCAGAGCCCTGTACCAAGCGCTTGGGAAGTACAAGTTGGCAACATATTCATTCATTCATTCATTCAATCGTATTTATTGAGTGCTTACTGTGTGCCGAGCACTCTACTAAGCGCTTGGGAAGTACAAGTTGGCAACATATAGAGACAGTCCCTACCCAACAACGGCTCACAGTCTCCAAGGGGGAGACAGAACAAGCAGACACCCGCAAATTGCATCAAAATAGGTAAATAGAATTACAGCTATATTCACCTCCTTAATAGAATAATAAATATGTACAAATATTTACAAGCGCTGTGGGGAGGGGAAGTGGGTTCATTCTTTCATTCATTCAGTCGTATTTACTGAGCGCTCACTGTGTGCAGAGCCCTGTACTAAGCGCTTGGGAAGTACAAGTTGGCAATACATTCATTCAGTCAGTCGTATTTATTGAGCGCTTACTGTGTGCAGAGCACTGGACTAAGCGCTTCGGAAGTACAAGTTGGCAACATATTCATTCATTCATTCAATCGTATTGATTGAGCGCTTACTGTGTGCAGAGCACTGGACTAAGTGCTTGGGAAGTGCTAGTTGGCAACATATTCATTTATTCATTCAACCGTATTGATTGAGTGCTTACTGTGTGCAGAGCTCTGTACTAAGCGCTTGGGAAGTACAAGTTGGCAACATATTCATTCAATCGTATTTATTGAGCGCTTACTGGATGCAGAGCTCTGTACTAAGCGCTTGGGAAGTGCAAGTTGGCAACATATAGAGACAGCCCCTACCCACCAACGGGCTCACAGTCTAGAAGGGGGAGGCAGAGAACGAAACATATTAACCAACTAAAATAAATAGAATATGTAGAAATAGAGTAATAAATCCGTCCAAAAATATATACAGGTGGGTAGGGCAGAGGTAGGGAGGGGGGGCGATGGGGAGGAAAGGGGAAGAAGGGGAAGGCCTCCTGGAGGTGGTGAGCTCTCAGTCAGGCTTTGAAGGAGGCCTTCCCAGACTGAGCCCCTTCCTTCCTCTCCCCCTCGTCCCCCTCTCCATCCCCCCCATCTTACCTCCTTCCCTTCCCCACAGCACCTGCATATATGTATATATGTTTGTACATATTTATTACTCTATTTATTTATTTATTTTCCTTGTACCTATCTATTCTATTTCTTTTATTCTGTTAATATGTTTGGTTTGGTTCTCTGTCTCTCCCTTCTAGACTGTGAGCCCACTGTTGGGTAGGGACTGTATATGTTGCCAGCTTGTACTTCCCGAGCGCTTAGTACAGTGCTCTGCACACAGGAAGCGCTCAATCAATACGATTGATTGATTGGTTGACTGATTGATTGATTGAAGGGAGGAAGAGAGCTAGTTTGGGGGATGTGGAGAGCTGCCCTTTCCCAGCTCTCTGGCGTTCGCCGGCTGATCTGTCTTTTGGAGCTGAGGCTGGAGGGTTCGTCCTTTAGGAAAGCGCTGCAGAGGGGTGGAAAAACCGCTTTATAAGCGAGCGAGGGGGCGGAGGCTGAGAGAGGGAAGGCGGGGCAGAGCAGGGCGTCGCGCCTATAAGGCTCTGTCCCCCGGCACTGGTCCTGATTTCAGCTCTGCGCGCCCCAGCCCCTACAACGCGGCTCCTGCTCTTGCTTTGGGAGGAAGGGGCTTGGCAGCTTGAAAGAGGGAGGAGCAGCAGAAGGGCAGCAGTAGCTGCTGCTGCTGGAGGAGGAGGAGCAGGTGGACAGGGAGAAAGGATCCCTCCCCCCTTTTGAGCCGGGGTGTCCGCGGGATGGAGAGGGACAGCCAGTGACGGGCGCGCAGAGGAAGGGACAGGTGGATGGGGGAGGGAAAAGGGGGGACCAAGAGAGAGACACCCTTGGCATCTGTGGCCATCCCGGATTAGGCCCAGAGGGAACGCTCCGGAGAAGATGGATTCGGTCCCCAAGGTGGTGGCCAGTGTTTTGACTTTGCTGTTCTCCAGTCTCTACCACCCAGGATGGGCAGCGACCAATTGTAAGTAGAGGATGGAGGCGCACGGTGATACTTTAGGCAAAGCGGGCTGGGGGTTCTGCTCAATTTCCTGGGAGGAGAGGAGGCCCCAGGGGTCGGTTTGGGGGGCGGTGAGTTCCTCCAAAAGTTAGCTGGGTGGGGGATTGCCAGGTGGAACAGCCCTCTCTTCCTGGGGAGGATGCCCGCCCTGATTCAATCAATCGTATTTATTGAGCGCTTACTATGTGCAGAGCACTGTACTAAGCGCTTGGGAAGTACAAATTGGCATCACATAGAGACAGTCCCTACCCAACAGTGGGCTCACAGTCTAAAAGACTGTACAGATTCCTGAACTATAAAGTTCTGGGGAGACGATAAGGTCTCTGGCATAACCTTGCAACTCCTCGGTGACCGTGGTTTTCCTCGGAATGGGATTCCAAGTGGGCCACGTTTGGGATTGCGAGCCTAACAAGGATGCCACTAGCCACTTGGCAGAGACCATGGCTGACTTGAGAATGCAGCTTGCATTTGCAGTAAACTCAGCCACCCGTGATATATGGCCCTCAGATTTTTCCCCAGATGGAACGAATCTCCTGTGGGTGTCTGACAGCCACAGGGCGTCCTGGCTTGAAATGATCCTGTTCCAGTTGCTCTGGGGAGGGGTTCTAAGCAGCAAAATCAACTATGCACATTGGGTGTACAGATCTTGTGCCCCCCGCCCAGAAAAATCCTGTATAATGGAGGAAGAGAGCTGAAGGGGGGGGAGGGTCCCTAAAATTCACCAAACCAAAAACCTTGTCTTAAATATATGGCAACAGTGCATGCTGAAATCTAAAACTTAACCTTCGCACCCCATGATATTGTGGTTAATAGGCACGGAGGTTGAAGGCAGAAGAATCTGGGACCTGGAGAGTGTGCTGTATATTTAAGGACCACAGTTAGTCAAAGTTGAATGAATTGTCGATGGCTTTATAGCCTTAAGCTCAATTGCTTCGCCCCTTTATCAGGAGAGAAGGGAAGTCTTTCTCCTTCATTTCCGAGGGGTGGAAAGACTTCATTAACTCATCTGCGGGGGCTTTTTCAGATGGTATCAATTGCTAAAGTTTCCTTTGGCTTCCCGGCCATACTTTGGAAATAATGACATTTGTTCTGCTCCTGTGTGCTAGTATCTTCACTGTCACAGAGAAGAGAATGAATAAGGGTTTGGGGAGGAAAGAGTGATTCAGAACGTTCTCATTTTACCCTTCTTCCCTCTGTCCTTCGGGGTAGGGAATAGATTTGGGCAGATAATCCTTTCCCTTTCCTGTACCTAATTACCGAAAGGAATCAACCGTGCAGCCAAGCCCATTAGGGAATCCAGCATTTAGAGTCTGCAGAGTTTACACAGGAGTCTTTATGGAGGTATTATTGAAGCTTTCTGTCACCATGGTAGAAATGAGATGGATCGAATGCCGGTAGGCTTGTAGAACCCACCCTAGCAATGAGATTCAAGATCGGAACGGATATTATTATTCGCAGATTCATTCTGCCCATTTTCTAAACCAAACGTAGTCCGCGATGTCTTGGAAAAATCATTTATACTAAAAGGAAAGGGTAGTGGTGGAAGTTTCTCTTTAACTGTTGTAGGTTTCTTGCCTCAGAACACTAGAGGTCGGTATTGCCTTATTGATGCATTGGCCTGCGAAATCTCGGAATTTTCTGAATTTCACTATTTATGCGAAGAAAAAGGAGACATTGAATTATTCTACATTTCCCGACCTTTTTTTCCCCTAAATATTCACTATAAATAACGAAACATTTTGGCTCTCCTATCCAGTCTTGTCTTAATAAGACAGAATTAGAAAAGGGCTTCTTGAGATTCACTGGACTACAGTTTACGTATTTTCGGTGGACAGGAAATTGTGACTTTTTTAAAGTCTGAAGTTTGCCATAGCTATTGCTGTATTAGTCATTTCCTAACATTTAAAAAGATACCCTGAAATGAGTCTTACTTATTCCTGATACTTAAATGTCTTTGTTCCAATAAAACCTTCCCTTGATTATACGTAACTTCGCAAATATTTAGGAGGCAATCTTTTCTATGGCGAGTGAGTACAACACTGGTACTCTACAAACACCTCTTTCTTTTCAATGACTACTGAATTAGCCCTGAACTGCTCACATCTACTGGAAGATACAATACAGAGCATTTGAAAAGTCTACATGCTTCACATTTTTTCTTCAAGCCTCATGTTTGCTTCTCCCATTTACCTAATCCTTAACCAATTAACTAATATGCTCTTGAATAGAGCCTGTGAATTTGTTTTCTTTTTTTTAATAAAGCATGTTTTTGGAGGAGAGGTGATATGAAATTTTCTCTCATTATGCATGTATTAAAAGGATATTTAAAAGTAAGAGCTCGCTTTATGTTTGCAACTTGAGAAATTATTTCTTGGCATTGAATAGCTTTACAAAATATCCCATTTCATTCGAACATGTCTGGAATTTGATTTCATCAAATTAATTTCTTATTTTTTTCCTGCACTGATTTCTACTTCTAAATACTTGTTTTCTTTGTAATCCAAGGAAAACAGTCCCATGGAACCTCAAGAAATCAGTTAATGTGTTCTGTCATAGATTCTGAAGGTTACTGTGAAATAACATGAATTCAAATCAGATCATAATAAAAAATATAGCTTCAGACTTTTCCCTGATGAAGGTTTCTAGTATAGGTAGAACATATCTACTAGGCTTTTTCCTGAAAATTAGTGAATTTCCAACTGTAGGTATAATAGGCAAATGTGAAAAGGCAGCAAGAGGACAGGTTGTGTGTTCTAATTCTACCACTCTGTGGAAGAGTTGACCACGTTGCCAGGTTACATAATCACGATGCTCTTCTTTGCTCTACATGGCTAATCATAGGATTAATTGAGAGTTTATGAACTTGGCTGTCAAGTGTTTTGTCTGTGAACAATGTTATAAATACCGTAAGATGAAACTTTTTTAAAAATTTAGAAGGTAAAAAATAAACATGGGCTGGGAGTTGGGTGTGGGGGAGTGATCAAAGACCAATGAATGATTTTATTATTTATTTGAATAGCGATCATTGGGTTCATTGGGTTCATTGACTATTATCAATGTCTTGATTTGATTAATGCCTCTTTTTCAAAACCCTGAGGTGCTTTGCACATACGATTAAATGCATGGATATTTTCTTGATTATAGACCAAGGATTGGAAGAGGCTTTGAGAAGTCATGTACTCCATCTCCTTGCCTTCGGGCAGGATTCATCCTTACTGTTCCAGAAACTAGATTAAGATTCTATTGTTACTGACTTCTTAGGGAGATATTTATAGCTAGCAAGAGTTCTTCCTCCTACTCCCCACAACGTTTCTTTTCAATAATATTTATTTAATAATAATAATAATAATGGTACTTGTTAAGCACTTACTATGTGTAAAGCACTGTTCTAAGCGCTGGGGGGATACAAGGTGATCAGGTTGTCCCACGGAGGGCTCACAGACTTCATCCCCATTTTACAGATGAGGGAACTGAGACCCAGAGAAGTGAAGTGACTTGCCCAAAGTCACACAGCTGACTTGCCCAAAGTCACACAGCTGACAATTGGCGGAGCCGGAATCTAAACCCATGACCTCTGACTCCAAAGCATGTGCTCTTTCCACTGAGCCACACTGCTTCTCTTTGGTGCCAAATGCTTCTTATTTGGTGCATTAGTATTTGTTGATGGATTTTAAAGTGACTTTGCCACCAAAGTGAAGTAAGCAACTCACCAAAATTCTGAACTGTTCACAGTGGAACTGTCTCCAAACCTACAACACATAGAATTCCTTCATTTTATTAATGCTGAAGTAAACAAGTAAAATTAAGTAAAAACAACAAAAAGACCTAGAAAATGAGTGTTTCCACAAGTGAATAAATTCTAAGGCTGATGTGGCCCCTACTAAAGGTAACCTGAATCCATGTTTTGTTTTGTTTTCCCCCTCTCTTGAGAGGCCTATTTTTCCTACTCTCCACTTTCTCTGAGCCATGCCAAATGCAGTAATGTTTTAAATCCTCACTTGTTAACCACTCCTAAAATAACAGTCTGTTTTGAAAATGTCACTAACATACACACCAACAACCCAACCTCTTTCTACTGATACTAATTTCAAGTCATTGATGACATTTCTCTGGACAGTCAAGCTCATTAGCCTAACCATTACCCCGAGTCTCACTATCTACGTAGAGATCCCTGACATTTCATGATATACTCCCTTTTTAAACTCATTGAAAAGGATCTATTTTCCTTAAAGCTTAAAAGTGAGTGATTCCTTTTTTTCATTGTGTAGCAGCAAAAGGAACATTCTATGTTCTATTGATTTCAAGCTCTCTAAGGCACAATGTGGACATCATTAATCCGGAGACTGCAGACACCTGTAAGTAAAGGTCCTTCTAACCATCATGGTGCCAGAGGAAGTTTTGCTAAAGTGCAGGGAATTGGTGAAATCCTTTCTCTCATGATAAATCTGTCAAGATAGGGTTGCTTCGCAGGTAGAAATGGATAAGAAAACTGAGGGGCAGAAGCCAAATCACTTCCCAAAGATGGAGTGCAGAATACCAATCTTCTATTGGTATTCTCCCCCTTCTAGACTGTGAGCCTGCTGTTGGGTAGGGACTGTCTCTATATGTTGCCAACTTGTACTTCCCAAGCGCTTAGTACAGTGCTCTGCACACAGTAAGCACTCAATAAATACGATTGAATGAATGAATGAATTGGGGTTCTAGTAAGCCTTCTCTGAATGGAAGCATCGTTTGACTTCCTCATGATAAAACCTATTTGTTGGGTTTTTTTCAGAGCTACTCTTTTCCACCCTATAAACCTTTGTACCAAGTTTGAACTAAGCCTTCATTTCCTCTTTTCCCATTCCCTTCTGCATTGCCCTGACTTCCTCCTTTTATTCACCACCACTCCCCTCACACCCCACAGCACTTAAGTACAGATCCTTAATGCATTCATTCATTCAATCGTATTTATCGAGCGCGTACTGTGTGCAAAGCACTGTACTAAGCACTTGGGAAGTACAAGTTGGCAACATAGAGAGACAGTCCCTACCCAACAACGGGCTCAGAGTCTAGAAGAGGGAGACGGACAACAAAACAAAACATGTGGACAGGTGTCAAGTTGTCAGAACAGATAGAATTAAAGCGAAATGCACATCATTAACAAAATAAATAGAATAGTAAATATGTACAAGTAAAATAAACAGAGTAATAAATCTGTACAAACATATTTGCAGGTGCTGTGGGGAGGGGAAGGAGGTTTGTATTAATATCTCTTTCCCCCTGCTCACTGAGGGCAGGGAATGTGTCTGTTTTATTGTTGTTCTCTCCCAAGTGCTTAGTAAATTACTCTGCACTCAGTAAGTGCTCAATAAATGCCACTGATTGATTGAACTAATTTTAACTTTAGTCAGTGACACTGTAAATGGGCATTATCTAGTTGGCCCTTTTTGACCAGTGCTGAAACGTGATGATCAAGGTTCACTGTCTCGGTGGTATCGTTCAAATTTGTAGGCTCCCTCTGACAAAATATGTGAACTGTGAGCCATCCTGTTCCCTCAAGGTTGAGAAGCAAATAGCAATTGGATTATTCAAGACAGGGTGAAAATGCTAATTGCTGAATTTCCTCCAAAGGTAGCATGAAAAGCCTCAAATGCATTAATGATAAGGTTTGAGTTGTTCGATCAATCGTTTCTATATGCGATGCACTGGGTTAAACCCTGGGGTAGAGGTAATATGATTAGATCAGACACTATCCCTGTTTCCTATGGGGCTCACAGTGCTAGGGGAAGGGAGAAGAGGTTTTGAAACCCTACTTTACAGATGAGGAAACTGAGGCACAGAGTAGGCAAGTGGGTTTTCCAAGGTCACCCAGCAGGCAAATGGTGGAACCGGAATTAAAATCCCTGTCCCCTCCCTCCCAGGCCCACCCTCTTTCCATTAGGCCACGTTGTTTCGCCAATTGATGAATGCTGCCGTTATTTTTGACAAACGAGATTTATGATTGCTACAAAGATGCTCGGTGTGTATGAAATGAAGTTCTTTTCCAGGAATACCAAACTAGTCTGTTCTCTATGCACCATATTTCACATTTGCATGGCATCGTATAGCACATACTGTCTATATCCATCATTCTGATAGATCCTTTGGTCCCTAAATTATGCTGTTCTTGTCAGAAAAGGGAGGACTAGTCATTAAGGAATATGTAATTAAATCTGAAATTCCTGTTAGTTCTCCAAATCCTTGGCTAGAGCATTAGGTAAAACAGAGCATCATGACAGTTATCAGTGTCTGTTTTGTGTAAGAGCAATCCAAGATTGCTGGCGTGCAGCGTTGATTTTCATAGCCTTAGTAATTGATTTGCCTGCACCAAATTTTTTACTCTACATTTCTAATTGCTTTGTGCATATTCTGTGGGTTGATTAATGCCATCTGTTCATTGGATCAGCAGAATTGATTGAGTTTAAGTGATGACAACAGTTTCATGCTGAAGCTAGAAAGAAAGTGAAGGAGAATGCCAAAACACTGTGCCTGATGCAAAATATTTTTAACTACCCACTGGGGTAGGCAGCCGAAACCTTCACAAGGTAATCCAAGTTAAACATCGTTCTATGGAAATTTCCCTGACTGACAGATGTTCTGTAAGTTTTGGTCCCCAGTCGCTGCTGAAATGTCTGTTTTATTTTTAGTGGTATCTGTTAAGCACTTACTATGTGCCAGACGCTGTACTAAATGCTGGGAAATATACAAGACAATTGGATTGGACAAAATCCCTGTCCCACTGAGGGCACATAGTCTTAATCTCTACTGATGAGACAACTGAGTTACAGAAAGGTTGTGACTTTCCGAGGTCACTCATTCATTCATTCATTCATTCATTCATTCAATTGTATTTATTGAGTGCTTACTGTGTTCAGAGCACTGTACTAAGCACTTGGGAAGTAGAAATCGGGAACACGTAGAGAAGGTCCCTACCTAACAATGGGCTCACAGTCTGGAAGGGGGAGGTCACTCAGCAGAAAAGTGGTGGTGCAGGGATTAGAACCCAGTGCCTCTGATGCCCAAGTCTGTGCCTTTCCATAGGGCATATGGCTTCTCTATTGAGTGAAGGCTATTGTTTTTTAAGTCATGCAGTGTCTTCGATTTGGTTCATACCACATAATTTATTTCTACCTAGTTAAGAGATTGAATGGGAGGAAAATTATGCTCAGCGCTTTGGATAATGCAATTTTTGGTAGACATGATCCCTCCCCTCAAGAGGCTTTACACTATAGTTGGGGGAAGACACTTGAACATGACATTTCCTCCAAGAAGCCTTCCCTGACTAAGCCCTCCTCACCTCTTCTCCCACTCCCTTCTGTGCTGCTCTTACTTGTTCTTTGATTCATCCTCCCTCCCATCCCCACAGCACATATGTATATATCAGTATATATCTGTCATTTATTTATTGATTGATTGATTTATCTATTTATAATAATAATAATAATAATAATGATGGCATTTGTTAAGCACTTACTATGTGCAAAGCACTGTTCTAAGTGCTGGGGGGGATACAATGTGATCAAGTTGTCCCACGTGGGGCTCACAGTCTTAATCCCCATTTTTACAAATGAGGTAACTGAGGCTCAGAGAAGTTAAGTGACTTGCCCAAGGTCACACAGCAGACTTGTGGTGGAGCCGGGATTCGAAGCCATGCTGTCTGACTCCAAAGCCCATGCTCTTTCCACTGATCCACGCTCCTTCTCTAATATAGTTATTACTGTCTGCCTCTCCCTCTAGACTGTGAGCTAGTTGTGGGCAGGAAGACAGTGAGCCCATTGTTGGGTAGGGGCCATCTCTATATGTTGTCAACTTGTACTTCCCAAGCGCTTAGTACAGTGCTCTGCACACAGTAAGCGCTCAATAAATACGATTGAATGAATGAATGTCTGCTTGTTGCTATATTGTAATAATAATAATGGTGGCATTTATTAAGCGCTTACTATGCAAAGCACTGTTCTAAGCACAGGGGAGGTTACAGGTGATCAGGTTGTCCCATGGGGGGGCTCACAGTCTTAATCCCCACTTTACAGATGAGGTAACTGAGGCCCAGAGACGTTAAGTGACTTTCCCAAAGTCACACAGCTGACAAATGGCGGAGCCGGATTTGAACCCATGACCTCTGACTCCAAAGCCCTTGCTCTTTCCACTGAGCCATGCTGCTTCTCTAATTGTAATCTCCCAAGTGCTTAGTACAGTGCTTTGCACAGAGTAAGCACTCAATAAAGTCAATTGAATGAATTAATAATAATAATAATAGCATTTATTAAGTGCTTACTATGTGCAAAGCACTGTTCTAAGCACTCAGGAGGTTACAAGGTGATCATGTTGTCCCACGGGGGGCTCACAGTCTTAATCCCCCATTTTACAGATGAGGTAACTGAGGCACAGAGAAGTTAAGTGACTTGCCCAAAGTCACACAGCTGAAAAAATGGCAGAGCCAGGATTTGAACCCATGACTTCTGATTCCAAAGCTCGGGCTCTTTCCACTGAGCCACGCTGCTTCTCCAATGGCATTCAATGAATGACATCGAAATAATCATGTTTCTAGTAGGAAAATATGCAGGGCCAGGAATCAGGAAACCCAGCTGATTCGGGTCCTGGATCTGCCATTTGCCTGCTGTGAGACTTGAAGCAGGTCACAATTTATCTGTGCTTCATGAGTGTAGACAACACCACCATCCTCCCTGTCTCACAAGCCTATAACCCTGGCATTATCTTTCACTCATCACTCTCATTCAACCCACGTAATCCAGTCTCATTTAAGTCCTTCATTTCTACCCTCACAACCTGCTCCCATAATGTCCAAACGTAGAGGGCAAGGATAGTGTCAACCACTTTTATTTCATTTGACTTTCCCAATCATTTATTCATTCAATCGTATTTATTGAGAGTTTACTGTGCACAGAGCACTGTACTAACCGTTTGGAAAGTACAATTCAGCAACAAGTTTTGTGCTCTTCACACAGTAACTGCTCAATAAATGTGATTGATTCTACCTTGATTATTGAATCAGGCTCCTTGCTGACTTCACTGCTTCTTTCAGCCTCTAGCCTCTCCAGCCCTTACTTCACTCTGCTGCCCAAATCTTTTTTTCTAAAGATAAATTTTGCACCCATTTTTCCCCACTCTTCAAAAAAATCCTTCAATGATTACCTATCTACCTCTGCATCAAACAGAAAATCCTTACCACTGCCTCTCCCCCTCTAGATTGTAAGATCACTGTGCACAGGGGATGTGTCATTTCTTATATTGTACTCTCCCAAGTTCTTATTAAGTACTCCACACACAGTAAGTGCTCAATATATGTGACTGACTGGCTGACTTTAAGATATTCAATCAGTTCTTTTTCACCTACCTACAACCCAACCCAAACACTAAAGCCAGCCACTCACTGTGCTTTGAGCTCAGCTCCCTCACTTTTTATTCATTCAATCATATTTATTGAGCACTTACTGTGTACATAGTACTTTACTAAGTGTTTGGGAAGTACAAGTTGTGTTCATTCAGTCATATTTATTGAGCACTTACTGTGTACATAGTACTGTACTAAGTGCCTGGGAAGTACAAGTCGTGTTTATTCATTCAATCATATTTATTGAGTACTTACTGTGTGCAGAGCACTGTACTAAGCACTTGGGAAGTACCTTGTTCATGCCCATTCTCTGGCTTGGGGCTTCCACCCTCTCCCTCTATTTTACAGATGAGGTAACTGAGTCACAGAAAAGTGAAGTGACTCACCCAAGGTGACATAGCAGAAAAATGGCAGAGTAGGGATTAGAACCCAGGTCTTCTAACACCCAGGTCCATGCTTTTCTAGGTTGTGAGCCTTTTGTTTGGTAGGGAACAATTCTATAGGTTGTCGATTTGTACTTCCCAAGCGCTTAGTAATAATAATAATAATGATGGCATTTGTTAAGTGCTTACTATGTGCAGAGCACTGTTCTAAGTGCTGGGGGGGGGGATACAAGGTGATCAAGTTGTCCTACGTAGGGCTCACAGTCTTAATCCCCATTTTACAGATGAGGTAACTGAGGCTCAGAGAAGTGAAGTGACTTGCCCAAGGTCATACAGCAGACATGTGGCGGAGCCGGGATTCGAACCCATGACCTCTGACTCCAAAGCCCGGGCTCTTTCCACTGAGCCACGCTGCTTCTCATAGTACAGTACTATGTACACAGTAAGTGCTCAGTAAATATAAATACTGTGTGCTCTGCACACAGTAAGCACTCAATAAATATGACTGAATGAATGAATGCTCTTTCCTTTAGGACACACTGCTTCTTTATTGAGTGAAGACTGTTTTTTATGAGAAGCCACCACTCCCCATCTTCAAATCCCTACTCAAATCACAGCTTTTCCTAGAAGCCTTCCCTGACTAACCTTGAAAGTCCCACCCAATGCGCCCTTCCTGTGTCACTTGTGTACCTGGTCCGGTAATAATAATAATAAATAATAATAATAATAATAATAATAATAGCATTTGTTAAGCGCTTACTATGTGCAAAGCACTGTTCTAAGTGCTGGGGGGGATACAATGTGATCAAGTTGTCCCACGTGGGGCTCACAGTCTCAATCCCCATTTTTACAGATGAGGTAACTGAGGCTCAGAGAAGTTAAGTGACTTGCCCAAGGTCACACAGCAGACTTGTGGTGGAGCTGGGAATCGAACCCATGACCTCTGACTCCAAAGCCCGTGCTCTTTCCACTGAGCCATGGTGCTTTAAGAACTTTGATTCTTCAGCCACTGAGCCCCTAGGCACATCTCCTTATATTATGCTCTTTCTCGTACTCTCTAGGCCATCGTTTCCTTGAAGACTGGGATCATAGCTAGCAATCCAATTTTACTGCATTGTACTTTCCCTGGTGCTTTCACTTTTTTTAGGGAAAAATGGGGCAGGATATCACCGAAATAATGAATTTACCTTAAAAACACTCTTCTCTAAAAAGTTCAGAAGATGTGGTACCTCCTTGATACTGCTTTTGCCACTCAATTTCTTCATCTTTAAAATGGTGATTAAATGCCTGTTTTCACTGGTGCTTGGAACGATAGGAAACAGAAAGGGGATTCAAATTCCCCAAGGTCCATTTGATCCGGTTAAGAGCCAGGTGGGGAACCGATATCTGATCATCCTTCTCCCAGTTGAAAGAGTTGATTTATGAGCTGCGTCCTCTGACTGGTTCCTGCAGATGGGATCTGATTCATTAGGAACATCTGTTAATCATGTGATGCAATCTGATGCAGATAGCGGGAGAGAAGATGAGGACAATTTTTTCCTATGGTATTTAAGAGTGTATTATGTATCAAACACTGTTCTAAGCACTGGGTTGGGTACAAATTCAATAGGTCAGACACAAGACTTCCAATACTGCCTCCTGGGTCCTCATTGTGGGTTGTAGGGTCTACTTTCATAACCCTTTGACACCCTGTGGTCCCTGCCCTTGTAGAGGACAAAGAGGAGGCCCACTGAAGCTCCAGGATATCATCATCATCATCATCATCATCAATCGTATTTATTGAGGGCTTACTGTGTGCAGAGCACTGTACTAAGCGCTTGGGCAGTACAAGTTGGCAACATATAGAGATAGTCCCTACCCAACAGTGGGCTCACAGTCTAAAAGGGATATCAGTCATCACCTCTCGTCTGGAAGACAGGGAAGAATCAAGGTGGACACCAAGCTGCTACAGGAGGGGCCAGAGCAGGGAACATGGAATATCCTACCTGTCAATTTCCCAGCTCCTCCCCATTGTTGTAGTTTCAACAATGGATGAGGCATCCAGTTAAAGTGGTTTCTTATCCAGTCATCTCTAATGACCTCACCTGATAAATAGATAGTAGTGCAAAATGATGTTAATCTTTCATGGAACCCTACGGTGCTTTGCATGCAGTAAGCACTCAAGGAATACCATCAGTTAATTCAATGTTCTCATATGTAAAATGGGATGACAACTTTTGAGCCCCATGTGGCACAGGGACTGTGTTCAGAATGAAAATATTTTATCTACTCCAGGGCTTAGTACATACTAAGTGCTTAATAAATTCCTTAATTTTATTCTGGTGATTGGGCTTGTGCCCTTTCTACCCTACAGCATTGGAATTGGGGACAAAGTGCCAGACGTATTTATAAGAAACCCTTCAGAATTTCACGTTTTCACTTTTTTTAGGGTAAAATGGGACAGGATATCACCAAAATAATGAATTTACCCTAAAAACACTCTTCTCTAGAAAGTTCAGAAGGTGTGGTACCTCCTTAGTACTGCTTTTTCCACTCAATTTCTTCATCTTTCAAATGGGGATTAAATGCCGGTTCTCCCAGCTCCTTATGTATATGTAATGGTCAGAGACCATGTCTGATCTATTTCTGTTAAAGGTAAAATGCTTGCCGCCTACCCTTAACAATTATTATTATCATTTATTAACACTATTGCCAAAATGCAGGCTTCCTTGTTTATTGCAGTCTCATGTTGTGAAGTCATTGGGGTCCCTATTCCTTTTTCTTGGGCCATTCCCATTATCGATTTCCATGGCAAATATCTTGGTGAGGAATAATGGGAAACAGAATTACACGAGGATCACTTTGAGTTCCTCCTGGAGTGCATGTCCTTGACTGGCTAAAGCTAGCCAACCATTAAAATATTTGGTATTGCTGCTGAAATTTCACTTTGGAGGCCACTGGGGGCTGAAGCTTTCTGCTGAAAGTTTAGGGGTGACATTGTTGGATTTGGGGAGGAGGTGATAGGAAACGTATTGCATAGGTTTTCCTTGTTTGTCTTAGAATGAAAGCTCTTTGAGGGTAGGGAGTGTGCCTAGCTACTTGTTTGTATTCCCCTAAGAGCATGGAAGCATGTGAGCCCACAGCTCTCCTGTATAAAAATAATGGAGAACTACCACCTGCGTGAGACTCTTTGGCTCTCTATTGGTTGTATTGTGGTAATTTGTTTTTCTTCATATTATTCTGGTGAATATCAAGATTTATTAAACCCAAAGGTTAGCATTGACTTTGGTATCACCTCTGTGACTACTTACCACCCCCACTGAACAAAATATCTTGATACGGTTTTGTATAAAAAATGAATATATTTTTTCTGAGATGGAATGTTGCTGCCAACTGGATGGATGCATGTTGTCAGGGAACAGTAGTGGCAACTTCTGCTATTTCTGCCTCTCTCTGCTTTTGATGGCATTTAGTAAGCCTACAGAAACTTGTCTCTCCCTCCTGATTTACCGTCCTCTATAGCCTCGATAGGCTATAAATATATGGCTGTCTCAAAATGTTCTTTCGCCTAATGGGCTGAAGGAAAAACTTCAAATTTATTTAGCTTGACATTTTACTAATTTAATAGGTGGGTAGTGTTCCTTCTGCATATGGGTAGGAAGTCTTATTTGGATTAATGAGCATGTGGGATAGAGCCTGAATAGCTCAGTCGGTAGAGCATCAGACTTCTTCTCTGAGGGTCCAAGGTTCAAGTCTCTGTTTGGGCGAATAGTTATTTCAGTGCTTAGAACAGTGCTTTGCACATAGTAAGTGCTTAATAAATGCCATCATCATCATATGGAGAGTGTTTAGGGGCAGCGAAGGTGACCTCAGAAACAAACACCTTTGTAGATCTGCTAAATGAAAAATGTGGAAAGGTCTACACAATTAGAAGCTGTTTGCTTACCCAAATTATACTCAGGAATCATAGGCTGTTGTAGCAATCTTCATTTATTGTTTTAGTAGGGAGCTGAAATACTACACATTTTCCTTTTTAAAATCAAATTTGTTTCATTATGTCCTGAAAAACATAATTCTGCAAAAGAAATATTCTCAATTGATATTAAATATTCCCGACTGATATTCCCCACAGTGTTGCATTCCCTTGAAAAGCACACTATACATCGACCAGTGTTTTTGCATGAAGAGTACAGATATTTTATCTGTGTGATAAATTGGGTGAATAATTTAAGTGAACCATAATCTTGACAAGTAACACATGCCATTATTGAATACTACTTATTTGTAATGACAATAGCTTGCAAATAGATACAATTCCTTTATTTGCCCTTTAGTCTTCTCCTTGGTAAATCCTCCCAAATCTTTCAGTGCCAGATAAAAGATGTGGATTTACGATAGGTGATCATAATTCAGGTCACTCTGTGACATCAAAGCATTTAGGAAAATAAAGCCCTGAGAAAGTTCATTAGGAGTGTTAAGCCAAGGAATATCAAAGCAAGTCGGGGGTTGGGGGAGAAATCAATTCTCTTTCTAAGGGGTAAAATTATAAGGACAATTGGGTTTTGGAGAGTAATCTACTAGGCTATAGGTTTGGGTCAGTTATGGTATTTATCTGCTCTTTCTGTGTTTTTGACATTAATATCAATTCCCCTTTCCAAACAAGTGTTGATTTGGTGGATCCAGCTGTCTCATTTTTTTGTAACTATTGGGGAAATGCTGCATTAAAGACTCTGAATTTCCAGAGTGATATCTACCTTGGATAATTAAAAGAGAGCTTAAGACTTACCCAATCTTTAGCACCCTTAAAAATATGCAAACCAAAAGGAACTCTGAAGAGAAATATGTTTCACTATCGGTCTGACAGTTTTCCTCTAGTTTTTTTTTTTCCCATTTTACAACAATAAGAGGAAGCTGAGGCCCTTTCTACACCACTCTTGCAGGATTTCTGGATTTACAGGGATCATCACTTCCCACCTCTTGAAATGTCAGGGGAGAGTCTGTTCTCATGACATTTCCATCTTATTTTAGCCACTAACCGATAAGTTTCAGATAATCACCTGAACATCAGTGGCTTATTTGCACTGCAGCCAATCTTCACAAGCTTTTCAAATTTGCCCCATCTGAAGTGAAATCTCCATTTTGAGATGTGTGACCCTTTTCTGGGCAACTGATCCCAGCACAAAATCAGTCAGCATTTGGACTCACATGTGGTTCGCTGTCATCATTATCTCCTGCTTTCAATCATTTTGTTCTCCAGATTGGCTCTAGTTTCTATATGTCTATATCTAATAATAATAATAATAATAATAATAATAATAATAATAATAATGGTATTTTTTAAGCACTTACTACGTGCAAAGCACTGTTCTAAGCGCTGGGGGGTTCCAAGGTGATCAGGTTGTACCACATGGGGCTCACAGTCTTAATCCCCATTTTACAGATGAGGGAACTGAGGCCCAGAGAAGTGAAGTGACTTGCCCAAAGTCACACAGCTGACAATTGGCGGAGCCGGGATTTGAACCTCTGACCTCTGACTCCAAAGCCCGGGCTCTTTCCACTGAGCCATGCTGCTTCTGGTGACCAATTGGATGAAATAAAAACATTTAATATTCATAGCATTTGTTAGGTGTCTGCTTGGTTCAAGGCATTGGGCTAAGATCTTGGGAAGCTCTGAATCCAGAAATGACGTGTTCTCTGTCCACAAGAGACAGATGTAAAATATTTACAAATAGTGTAGCCATATTAAGCCATCACAGAAATGAATCCACAAAGGCTGAGGATGGACAAATAGGGTTTAAAAGTGTTAGGGTGATGACTGATGTCTTTATAAGATGGAAGTTAATCAGGAAAGACTTCTTAAAGGAGGTGGCATTTTAGAAAGAATTTGAATGTGGAAAAGTTCTGAGGTCTGGCAGATTTTGGGGGAAAGGGAGTACTAGGCCAAATAACCAATAGTATTTATTGAGAATTAATCTGTGCAGAGCACTCTACTAAGTGCTCCACAATGTACAGTAGAGTTGGTAGACATAATCCCTGCCCTCAAGGAGCTGAAAAATCTAGAGGGGGTTTAAAGGAGCCAATGTGAGTAAGGGGATAGAATTGGGAGAGTTGAGAGGAAGATAAAAATTGGAAGGAACAAGGAGAGTTGGAGAATAATGGGTAGAGAGCTGACAGATATGGTGCGTGACAGTGAAAAGTCTTGAAACTGATGGTGAGGAGTTTTGATTTTATGCAGAGGGACATGGGAATACAGGACTCTGGGCAAGGGACCTCATCTACAAACTCTGCTATTTTATACTTTCCCGAGCACTTAGTACAGTGCTGTGCACTCTACTGCATTGAGCAAGTGCTCAAAAAATACTATGGATGGATGGAAATATCTCACGGATTGTTACCCAATCCTTGTCTGACTTACACTTGTTAACCAAGATTCTGCTGGGTACATCCCTAACACTAACTATCATTTTCACCCAAATCTTATGTCCCCACATTAGAGAGTTAACTCCCAGTGGGCAGGTTCTTTGTCACCGCTTTATTCTGTACTTCCCAATTACCTAATATAGCATGAAATGCCAAGTGGACACTAAATACATAGAACTACTCAGGGAAGAGGAGGAAAAGTTTTCTACAGACCCATGATCAACAATTCCCATTTTTGAACACTTTCAGATAACTTAATCAAGTGAATATTATAATAAGCAGGTAATAGTTCTATTAAGTGGTTTGGAGTCATATTTTCCCCCTCTGAACAATCATTGTAAAATACAATGGCAGGTTATCTGCCTAAATGTAATTTATAGGCATTAGACATAACTATCTTTCTACCCCCAAAATAGTGACTCTTTAGCTTTCATTTTTCACATAATTAATAATCCAGTGATGGTTCATTTAACTTGCATATTTCAGAAAATATAGAATGTATATATTCATTCAATCGTATTTATTGAGTGCTTACTATGTGCAGAGCACTGTACTAAGTGCTTGGAAAATACAGTTCAGCAACAGAGACAATCCCTGCACACAGTAGGCTCACAGTCTAGAAGAGGGGACACAGACATCAAAACAAGTAAACCGGCATCAATAGCATCAAAATAAATAAATAATATATGTATATAAATAATCTGCTTACTCCAGTCGAATGTCTCAACCAACCCCAAAATGAAAAACAATTGTAATATCAAATGCTGGAAACCCCAGGCATACACTGAAGATGTCTTCCATTTTCTATTTTGCTGACTCCTTTTTAATACTTGAAATAAATGCACATTTTTCTTCCGAATGTTAGGCTCCACCAGTAATTAACTAATCAAACTAGAGAGCTAAGTTACCTAATCAAATGCACCGTATAAAAGAAATCTTGTAAATTAGCTAGTTAAATGTCAAGGGGATGTGTCAGGGAGAAGGAAAATGACATCTCAATGGATAAAGGTTATTCATTTGTGGCTTGACATCCACCAGGCATGCACACATAAAGGAAATAAAGCAAACTTTGGGGAGAGGAAAGGGTATTTAGGAATTGCACTGGCCCTTTTGTGAGCTCTTGTCTGACACCAAACCACTTAGTACTATAAATGCTGACAAATCTTTAAAGGTATATTTGATATCCTTGTCTTAGTCCTTCTGTAAGTATTTAGAAAGAAAATAGTAGAGCCATTTAAGCCAATGACTTTGTAGAATTCTTCTCGAACAAGTAGAATTATCTAGTGGAAAGAGCACGGGTCTGGGAATCAGATACCCTGGGTTTTAATTCTGGTTCCACTATGTACTTGCTGTGTGACCTTGGGCAAATCACTTAATTTCTCTGTGCCTCAGTTACCTTACCTGAAAAATAAGGATTCATTACCTGTACTCCTTCCTACTTTGACTGTGAGCCCCATGTCGGGCCTGATAACCTCGTGTCTATCTCAGCACTTAGTACAATCCATGGGAAGGACTTAAAGTGCCAGAATTATTATTACTAACAATAAATACGGTTTTTGAACTTTGGATTCTTCACCTGATGTAATGAAGAACTCGGTTCCCTTTCAGGTGGGTGTCCCCATCCTTGACTCAGGAATTCTGAGACACAAACCAGGTTAGTTGGCTATAACCCAAGCCAAATGACAAGTAGAGACAAGCACTTAGTACAGTGCTTTTCACTGTGTAAGCGCTCAATAAATATGATTGAATGAATGAACTGTCTACATTGAAAGAGTACTGCAGTGCTGTTTTATTGCTGCCCAGTGGATAGAGCATGGCATAGTGGAATTGTCAGCTGTGTGACTTTGGGCAAGTCACTTAACTTGTCTGTGCCTCAGTTACCTCATCTGTAAAATGGGGATTAAGACTGTGAGCCCCCCGTGGGACAACCTGATCACCTTGTAACCTCCCCAGCACTTAGAACAGTGCTTTGCACATAATAAGTGCTTAATAAATGTCATTATTATTATTATTATTATTATTATTATTGTAAAGCAATGAACCTGGAATTCAGAAGGACCTGGGTTCTAATCCCAGCCCCACTGCTTGTCTGCTGTGTTACCTTGGGCAAGTCAAATCATTTTTCTGTGCCTCAGTTGCCTCATTTGTAAAACGGAGATTAAGACTGAGAACCCCTTGTGAGACAGGGACTGTGTCTGACCCAATTATCTTGTATCTACCCTTGTGCTTAGTACTGTTCCTGGCACAGAATATTATTAATATTATTATTCCTCAGCTTTTTCACACCACTGTCTGTAACAAGGTGGACTGTAGCTAACTCCAAGAACTTCACTGGGTGTCAGGTGGAGGGTCCCACAGTTCTTGGCATTATTCCGGTTGAGCCCCTGGAGTCTGGAATCGTGAAGCCCGCCTTATAGCTAGGTTTCAGGACTGTGGTTTGTTGTTTTCCCTGAGAAGCACAGTTGCAGAGATGTGATTCAGACGGGACTTGCTGGGAATTGAATCTCACACCAAACGTATCACAAAAATCCCCCTCACAGCCCGGGTTTAAGGGATCCTTTTCTAATGACGTCTTGCGTTCCCTATGTTTTTGCGAAGCCATTGTCCACATACTGATCTCCGCTCCCCGGTCTCTTGGAGAAAGCTCTGTGACTCTGGGCAGGCCTTGGCATAACATTTATCTCCATGAATTGAACACTGTATTGCTCATTGGCCTTCAGAGGGTAATAACTCAAATGTTAAAGAAAGTACATTATTCCGCTTGTAACAGCCTTGAGGAAAGCAGCGGGGAGGCCATCATGCATAATTCTCAAAGAAGAGAGCCTTTCACAGGGCCAGGACTACCTTGCAGCTCTTTTCACTTGAAGGGTAACAAGGAAATGCTTCTCTTTCTCTGTAGAACGAAAGTTTCTTTGAAAACTGCCAGATTGTTCCCTGCTATCAAGCCATTACTATTTTGAAATTTTAATCATAATAATACCAGAATTCTACCATGAATCATAACGAATCCCTGGAGCGATAAAACTCCATGAAGTGGTTGATCCGGAAGAACTAAACTTCTGGGAAACCAAGAATTCTATGAGGTTTGGTCACCCTGGTTATTATTGATAAAAACAAAAATAGCATACAATAAGAATAATAGTATTAAGCACTTAGTACATCCCAAATACCTTGCTGAGTTCTAGAGTAGATACAATAAGATCAGACACACTGCCTCTCTCACTTCAAGCTTAGATTCTAGGAAGTTAATCTCCATTTTATGGGAAACTGAGGCAAAGATATTAAGTGCCTTGCCCAAGGTCAAACAGCAGACAAGTGGTAGAGCTATGATTAAAATCCAGGTCTCTTAGCCTCCCGGTTCTGCACTCTATCCATTAAGCCACAGTGCTTCCCTCTAGGCTGTAAAATTGTTGTGGGCAGGAAATTTGTCTACCAATTCTGTTTTATTTTACCCTTCTCAAGTGCTGACCACTGACTGATAAATTCCCTTAAAATTTCAGGAATCAGATAAGTGAATGGTCCTCTGTAACCCAGGATTTGAGTTGGGTGCCTGTCCTTCTCTTTCTCTCTCTCTCTTTTTTTTTTTAATTGTTGTAGTGAATTTGAAGTTAGGTTTCTCCATTTGCGTCCCCTCAAAATTCCTGAGTCAGATTCACATGACCCAATTCCCGTGGGAGGGCTTTCCTGTGTGAAGTCAGCTCATCTATGGATTGACATTTGAATAACAATGTGTCATTTAAAAATGGGAGGTGAAACATATAAATAATATCTAGCTGCATTTTAAAAATGAGCGTAGGCTAATAACAGGCAACTGCTTCATCATTTCGTTGCCAAGGTCATAAATCGTTCAGGGCCATGGTGTAGTGGATAGAGAATGTGCCAGGAAAACAAAGGGTCCTGGGTTCTAATCCCTGCTCCACCACTTCTCTCCTGTGTGACCTTGGGCAAATCACTTAATTTCTCAGGGCCACAATTTCCTCATCTATAAATTGGGGACTAAGACAGTGAGCCCAACATCCAACCTGATTAGCTTTTATCTACGCCAGCGCTTCAACCAGTTCCTGGCACACAGTAAATGTTTAACAAATAGCAATTTTTTAAAATAAAACCTGTTTGAGACACAGCTGAGGTGAGCACTGCATACAGCATATGTTCAGTGAATACGACTGAGTGATGGCTTTTTGGAGATGCTACTTACTTGCCCTTGAATCCCTAAGGAAATTAAAGGGGTTTAATGCTGCAGCCTAAGGGAGAGAATTTTTGTCTTCCTGAGATATATTAAAGGAAACAAAAATGTAATTCTTATCAATGCAAAAATAGAGTTGAATATGATGCTTCTCAATAAAGAACATGAGCAATCACGTTATGGGTAACTTTGAGTTAGATCTAGGAGAAGGGCGCTTTCTATTCCTCTGCTTTCTGGAGGGTTTCTTGAAAGTGTCATTTCTAATCAATACATACCTTTTATACTCTAGTTTATAAAGAATATCTTCAGGATTTAGTAGCAAACTGTTGAAAAATAGTCAAAGGAGTTAATTGGGAAGGTGAAAATTCTGGCCAAGCAGAAGATAGTGGTGCTATTTCTTGGTGACAAGATGACTTTGCATCCAAATCCTGTTATTTTTACAGCAAACGCTGGAAAGCAATCATGCCATTTGTCCTCATCAAGGGCTAAGAGCGGATGAAGGTGAGGCAATATTAGTGGGCAACCTGATTAACTTGTATATATCCTAGTGCTTTGAACAGAGATGCAGCATGGCTCAGGGGAAAGAGCCCGGGCTTTGGAGTCAGAGGTCGTGGGTTCAAATCCCACCTCCACCAATTGTCAGCTGTGTGACTTTGGGCCAGTCACTTAACTTCTCTGTGCCTCAGTTCCCTCATCTGTAAAATGGGGATGAAGACTGTGAGCCCCTCCTTGTATCCCCCAGCGCTTAGAACAGTGCTTTGCACATAGTAAGTGCTTAACAAATACCAAAAAAAAAAACCAGTGCTTGGCACAGAGTAAGCACTTTACAGGTACCGAAATTATTATTATTATCTTGGTACCCCAAATTTGAAGTTGCTACCTGGCACTAATGCCACTAATCTAGAGAGATTCTTTTAAGTGCTCTCTAAGAAGTCCTGATTATTATTCATTCATTCATTCAATCGTATTTATTGAGCACTTTCTGTGTGCAGAACACTGTACTAAGCGCTTGAGAAGTACAAGTTGGCAACATATAGAGACGGTCCCTACCCAACAACGGGCTCACAGACTCATCAGCTGACTCTTCCTCTTCACCCTTTTTCATTACCTTTTCTCTAACTGAGAAAAATAATAATAACAATAATAATATTAATTGTGGTATCTGTTATGAGCTTACAGTGTTCCAAGCACTGTATTAAGCACTGGGGTAGATACAAGGTAATTGAGTTGGTCCGAGTCCCTGTCCCACATGGGGCCCACAGTCTTAATCCCCATTTTATAGATGAGGTAACTGAGGTCCAGAGAAGTGAAGTGACTTGCCCAGAGTCACACAGCTGACAAGTTGCAGAGCCGGCATTAGAACCAAGGTCCTTCTTACTCCTAGGATTATGCTCCAACCACTAGGCACACTGCTTCCACTGGAGAAGTAGTGTGGCTCAGTGGAAAGAGCACGGGCTTTGGAGTCGAGGTCATGAGTTCAAACCACAGCTCTGCCAATTGTCAGCTGTGTGACTTTGAGCAAGTCACTTAACTTCTCTGTGCCTCAGTTACCTCATCTGTAAAATGGGGGTTAAGACTGTGAGCCCTCCGTGGTACAACCTGATCACCTTGTAACCTCCCCAGCATTTAGAACAGTGCTTTGCACATAGTAAGTGCTTAATAAATGTCATTATTATTATTATTCCACTCACCCTCAAATAAGAGGAAGCAAAGAGTTAATAAGGAAGCATAGTTAATGCCCACTATGTCTATATGGGGTCATTTTTTTGACCAGGATCTGCAGGGGGCAAATCTCATTCATTTTATTTTTTCCTGTGTTTCATCCTCCCAACTTTGATTCCAGCTCTTTGTTACTTACAAATTCTCATTATACTTTGTATGCCGAGCTATACATACTCTGCTATTAAAGCTCTTCTTCCTCTTGTCAGATCATTAGCTCCCTGTGAGTAGAGATCACACCTCCTAAGTCTATTTTACTTTCTGAAACAAGTGGTACAGTGCTCCATACACAGAAAGTGCTCAATAAATACACTTTTGCACTGACTGATTATGACTGGCTCAATCCTGATGAAATTGTCCCTTTGAAGTCTTCAGCTGTATCTTCCCAAATAATAATAATAATGGCATTTATTAAGCGCTTACTATGTGCAAAGTACTGTGCTAAGCTCTGGGGTGGTTACAAGGTGATCAAGCTGTCCTACGGGGGGATCATAGTCTTAATCCCCATTTTACAGATGAGGTAACTGAGGCACAGAGAAGTGAAGTGACTTGCCCGAAGTCACACAGCTAACAGTTGGTGGAGCTGGGTTTTGAACCCATGACCTCTGACTTGAAAGCCCGTGCTCTTTCCTCTGAGCCATGCTGCAGTAATGGCAGTTTGCATATGGGCTAAATAAATATCACTACTACTACTAATCAAGAAACGTTTTTCAGTGACTGCAGAGCACTGTACTAAGAACATGGAGAGAATAATAGAGTAGGAAGCAGTCATCCCTATCCTCAAGGAGCTTATAGACTAAAGGGGAAGGCAGACATTAATATGAATTCCATATTCAGTCGTATTTATTGAGCACTTACTGGGTGCCGAGCACTGTACTAAGTGCTTGATATATGTAGGTGCTGAAAAGGTGGGGTGAATATTAAAGTGATTAAGGAATAAAGGCCTAAGTGCTTAGACTTCGTCCAAGGGAGGGAGAATAGAGGAAGTGAGAGCTTATTCAGGGAAGGTATCTTTTAGGACAGTGAGTTTAGTAGGTCTGTGAAGATGGGGAGAGTGGTGTTTTGTTAGATTCATTCATTCATTCATTCATTCATTCATTCATTCAATCATATTTATTGAGTGCTTACTGTGTGCAGAGCACTGTACTACTACTACTAATAATAATAATAATGATGGTATTTATTAAGCGCTTACTATGAACAAGGCACTGTTCTCAACTCTGGGGAGGTTACAAGGTGATCAGGTTGTCCCACTGGGGGCTCACAGTCTTAATCCCCATTTTACAGATGAGGTAACTGAGGCACAGAGAAGTTAAGTGACTTGCCCAAAGTCACACAGTACAAGTCGGCAACATATAGAGATGGTCCCTACCCAACAGTGGGCTCAGAGTCTAGAAGGGGATAATGATGGCATTTGTTAAGTGCTTACTATGTGCTAAGCACTGTTCTAAACGCTGGGGGGGATACAAGGTGATCAGGTTGTCTCAGGTGGGGCTCACAGTCTTATTCCCATTTTACAGATGAGGGAACTGAGGCTTAGAGAAGCGAAGTGACTTGCCCAAGGTCACACAGCATTCACGTGGCGGAGCTGGGATTAGAACCCATGACCTCGGGCTCCTAAATCCAGGCTCTTTCCACTGAGCCATGCTGCTGGGAGAGATGCAACTAAGAGGTGACTGGTGGGACAGATGAGATGAAGGTACAGTGAAGAATCTGGTATTAGGGGAGAGAAGAAAGTGGTTTGCATAAGAAGTAAGCAGGGTAAGGTAGCTAGGGGAGGGCTGATTGAGTGCCTTAATATGAATAATAAGGCATATCTGATCTAGAAATGGATGGACAACCACAGGAGGGTTTTGACAAGTGGGAAGATATGGACTGAACCATTTTTTTTTTTTAAGAAAAATGATCTGGGAAACCGAGTGAAGTATGGATTGGAGTGGAGAGAGGCTGGAGGCAGGGAGGTCAGCAAAGAGGCTGATTCTGAAATGGAGGCAGCACAGGATAAGTGCTTGGCTCAGGTTGGCAGCAGTTTGGGTGGAGAGGAAGAGGAACAGAATGGCAAGGGAGGACAAAACTGGACTTTATCTTTTCAACAGATTTTATAATCATCTTTACGTAAAAGCTATTCTTTTCATCTTTGGACAACCCAAATCGTTTCAATTTCATCTCCAGTTCACTCCAAATGAAGCTTTCCCAGGTAGTGTTTCTCAACTACCTTTCTTTTGGACTGGAACCGGAGCAGCTCATTTTGAATAATTGAGAAACTGTGTTTTGAAGGGCGGGTGTGTGTGTGTGCGTAAGGTAAGAAGGAGAGGGCTGATTGAGTGTCTTGAGGCCAATAATAAGACATTTCTGTTTGATGCAGAGATGTGTGTGTGTTTGTATATATTTTATGTATATATTATATATTATATTTATATATGTATATATATATATATATATGTATATATGTATATTACCCTAGGTTTGTTTTGAGAAGATGAGGTAGAGAGAGAAGTTATATAAGGAAGAGCGATATATGCTCATCATCTTTAAAGATTTTATAATACTCTTTACACATAGGCTATTGAAGCAGCCTATGTGCTGCTATAGAGAAGCAACATGGCTCAGTGGAAAGAGCCCTGGCTTTGGAGTCAGAGGTCATGGGTTCAAATCCCGGCTCCACCACTTGTGAGCTGTGTGACTTTGGGCAAGTCACTTCACTTCTCTGGGCCTCAATTTCCTCATCTGTAAAACAGGGATTAAGACTGTGAGCCCCCCCATGGGACAACCTGTTCACCTTGCAACCTCCCCAGAGCTTAGAACAGTGCTTTGCACATAGTAAGCGCTTAATAAATGCCATTATTATTGTTATCATTATTATTATTATTGGGAGTTTGTCAATCATATTTATTGAGTACTTACTGTGCAATGTGCTGTATGAAGCATGTGGGAGAGTACAGTATAACAATACAACAGACAATATATAATTCCCTTCACCCAGTAAGCTTACAGTCTAGAGGAGGAGACAGACATTAATGTAACTAAAGAAATTACAGATATAATAATAATTATAACAGTGATGGTCTTTGTTAAGTGCTTGCTATGTGCCAAGCACTGTTCTAAGCTGCTGAGTTAGATACAAGGTAATCAGGTTGTCCCACATGGGGCTCACAGTCTTCATCCCAACTTTACAGATGAGGTAACGGAGGCCCAGAGAAGCTAAGCGACTTGCCCAAGGTCACACAGCAGACAAGTGGCTGAGCTGGGATTAGAACTCACGACCTCTGAGTCCCAAGCCCGGGGTCTTTCCACTGTGTCACGCTGCTGCTCAGATATATACACAAGTGCTGTGGGGCTGGGATTCACCTTACTACTTTAATGTGCATCTTGAAGAAATAAGTATTTTCAGTACAATGCTCTAAGAATCTGAGGATTTTTCGTGATGCAGTTAATGCATGACTTTGCTGAGAAGCAGTGTGGCTCTGTGGAAAGGGCATAGGATGTGGAGTCAGAGATCATGGGTTCAAGACCTGGCTCTGCCAATTGTCAGCTGTGTGACTTTGGGCAAGTCACTTCACTTCTCTGTGCCTCAGTTACCTCATCTGTAAAATGGGGATTAAGACTGTGAGCCCCTGTGGGACAACCTGATCACCTTGTAACCTCCACAGAGCTTAGAACAGTGCTTTGCACATAGTAAGCGCTTAATAAATGCCATTATATAAAAAAAAGAAGTTCAGATTAGTTTCCTGTGGTGTCTGTAATGTCTTTTTTTAATGGTATTTAATAAGAACTTAGTCTGTGCCAGGCGCTGTACTAAACACTGGATTGGGTATAAGATAATCTGGTTGGACTCAGGCTATATCCCACATGAGGCTCACAGTCTTAATCCCCGTTTCACATATGAGGAAACTGAGGCCCAGAGAAATTAAGAGACTTGCCCAAGGTCACGCAGCAGATAGGTCACAGAGCAGGATTTGAACCTTAAAGGTCCTCTGGCCCCCAGATCCATGCTTTTTCCGCTTTGTAGCTTCTCCATCCCTTGAATGTCCTAGGCCCTGCTGCGGATGAGGGGAAGGTTTCTACAGACCTCACCAGGCCCAGAGGTAGTTACTGACCCGATACCAGCTAATTCTCCTTCATATCCTGTCACCGGCCTTTTTTTAATAGTATTTATTAAGGCTTCTGCTGAGGTCACCTTAACTGTGTCTCCCTCATGATATGGATGTCAAAATTAATCCACCTGAATATATCACCATTCAGACAGGCAAGCTAGTCCCCAGTAGAATGGCAAAATGGATGAATATCAGATTCAGGTGACCACCTTTCCGTGGGGAGTGGCAGGGGAGTGCCATGCTCTGTTGAAGGATGTATTAGACTATATTTCAATTTCTCAGAAAATATAAATCTCACACCTTGTCACCGCTGCTGGTTGTGCTTAGCCTTCCCTGCTTTAGGTGTCAGTCACTCTCAGAACATAATTTATTGCAGGGAGCAGAGCATGGACAGAAGTTATCTTCATTTTTTATTAGTTCTGGGTGAGTGAGAGAGACAGAGTGTTGAGGAAGGGGGTTTAGGCCTGAAGTTATTCTTAGAGGTTTGGAAAGCCCCACTCAATATCACCGTCAGATGAACTTTGTAATGAACTCTCCCTACTCCACTGGAAAATGACAACTAAATCAGTGATACCAGAGGAAGTTAACCATCCCAGGCTGGTTTCCAACCCCTCTATAGGTGTTTTCAGGCCTTCACCTTCTTTCATCACAGTTCTAGCACAAATGGTATCTCTGATGTTGGCAAAAAAAATCATTTCTGAAGTCAAAAAGAACCTATATGGACTTTGGAATGGTATATTGCCTCTCGTCTCTCAGGATGGCACCTGGAGAGTTTGCAGTACTCTACCAGTCTCCACTTCAGGAGGGAGAGTCAAGCAGAGGCCTGTCAATTCCATTCCCTTCCTAGCTTGGGCAGTGGCTAGCGAGTGGAAGGAAATCTGCTGCAAGTCAAAACTCACCTATGCTGGACAACAGCATCATGAGAGAGAGTCGAGGGCGGAGACTCAAGTTTACTGCGCGGACGGAGGCAATGATAAACCACTCCTGTGTTTTTACCAAGAAAACTCTCTGGATCCACTACCAGAATGATTCCTGATGGAGGTGGGGCATTCCTGGAGCGATCATCATCATCATCGATCGTATTTATTGAGCGCTTACTATGTGCAGAGCACTGTACTAAGCACTTGGGAAGTACAAATTGGCAACATATAGAGACAGTCCCTACCCAACAGTGGGCTCACAGTCTAGAAGGGGGAGACAGAGAACAAAACCAAACATACTAACAAAATAAAATAAATAGAATAGATATGTACAAGTAAAATAAATAGAGTAATAAATATGTACAAAAATATATACATATATACAGCTGCTGTGGGGAAGGGGAGGAGGTAGGATGGGGGGATGGAGAGGGGGATGAGGGGGAGAGGAAGGAAGGGGCTCATGGTGTCACTAAGGATAACAGCGTGCAGCGTGGCTCAGTGGAATAGAGCTCAGGCTTTGGTGGCAGAGGTCATGAGTTCAAATCCTGACTCCTCCAACTGTCAGCTGTGTGACTTTAATAATAATAATAGTAGTAATGGCATTTATTAAGTGCTTACTGTGTGCAAAGCACTGTTCTAAGCACTGGGGAGGATACAAGGTGATCAGGTTGTCCCACAGGGGGCTCACGGTCTTCATCCCCATTTTACAGATGAGGTAACTGAGGCACAGAGAAGTTAAGTGACTTGCCCAAAGTCACACAGCTGACAGTTGGCGGAGCCGGGACTTTGGGCAAGTCACTTCACTTCTCTGTGCCTCAGTTCCCTCATCTGTAAATTGGGGATTAAAACTGTGATGAGTCCCCCTGTGAGACAACCTGATCACCTGTAACCTCCCCAGCGCTTAGAACAGTGCTTTGTACATAGTAAGTGCTTAACAAATACCATCGTTATTATTATTATTATTATTATTGTTATGGATTAGAGATGACTCGATGACACAAGACAAGAAATTGTAGCCTTTCCCCTCTCAGGGTTGCACCTGGAGAGTTTCCAGTACTCTACCAGTCTCGTCTACAGGAGAGAGAGTCAAGCAGAGGCATGCCCATTCCATTCCTAGCTACCCATTCCTAGCAATCTGCTAGAGGTCAAAACTCACATGTTCTGGGCAGTAGCAGCATGGGAGAGAGTTCTGTCTATAATTCAACAGCATTAGACACGGTATAGTTTCTGGTTTTTATTTTTCAAAGGTTTCCTATACATGAAAGTACCAGGGTCCATACAAGATAAGCAGATGAATCAGATTAATCTGTGAGGTAGGGAGAGCAAATATCTCACTCCCACTTTACAGATGAAGAGATTGAGGCCCAGAGAGGTGAAGCGACTTGCCGAAGTCACACAGCAGGCAAGTGGCAGAGCTGAGACTAGAAACTGGGACTCCTGACTGTCAGTTCTGATAGTCCACGCTGCCTTCTTCCTCCTGGTAAAAAAAAAAAAAATAACTTCTGCGTCAGCAGCAGAACACAGAAAGGGACTCAAGGATAATAGATAAGCCAAGCAAGGGCTAGGCTCATGCCCAGATCCACTAGCAAATACCAGAAATCTATCACATCTTTCTTCCTTACTCTGGAGAGCTCTACACTGATTAAGAAGTTCAAGCAATTCTGAATAAGGAAAGTAAGAGTGAGTTTGTTTTCTGTAGGTTGAATGTACAGACAGGCTTCTGTCTTATTAATCTCTAAAGGCAGCTGGAGATGGAGATCTTTAAAATGAAAACAGATCGGAAAAGCAGATCAAATTATTCATTCAGATGGATGTGGACGGCTCCGACTGTAATCCTAGGAAAACCCCACGGTCACGTCTGAGAGACAGTTTCAAAGGAAGAGGCTTAAAGCGGAGAAATTCCAATCCCAGTAATCCAATTTACAACTCAGTTATTAAGTCTGCAATGTGTGTGTGTATGTGTATAAAAACAACTTCATTTAACACTGTCTATTATCCAGAAGAAATGTGAAAAAGTAGGAACCCTGCCTGGGAACTACATTTCCCAGAATTCAGAGGCCTGCATTTCCCATAATCATATTGAGAAAAGGAGACTCTTGTTAGTCCTGCTCACCTTGCATAGAAATATAATGTTTGGCATTTGCAGTTTGCAAATAATCAATCAGTCAATGGTATTTATTGGGTGCTATTATATACAGAGCACTGTACTGAGCATTTGGTAGAGTACAATATGACAGAATTGGCAGATGCGTTCCCTGCCCAACTCAAGCTAACAGTCTAGAGGGGGAGGTAGACAATGTAAATAAGTAATATATAATACGTAACTTAAAGATAGGTACATAAGTGCTGTGGGGTTATGGGTGGCATGGATAGCAAATGCTCAAAAGTCACAGATTGAAGTGCAGAGATGATGCCAAAGGGAGAGTGAGCTGGGAAAAGAGGGCTTAACTGGGAAGGTGTCTTGGAGAAGATGTGACAGTAACAATGTTTTGAAGATGAGGAGAACGGTGGTCTGGTGTATTTGGAAGGGGAGAGATTTCCAGGCTAGTTGGAGGATGTGGAGAAGGGGTCTGTGGTGAGATAGATGATAGTACGATTCTAGAGGAGAAAATGTGCCGGCTGAACTGTAGTAGGAGATCAGTAAGGTGAGTTAGGATAGCGCCTTCTTAAATTGTTGCTTGTTGCAGGAACTTTATAAAGATAAGCTTTTAGGGTGTTGAGAGTGGCTTGGGAATCTTGGGGTGTGTGGTCATATTGATCTGATTCAGGTTTCCTCTTCTGTTTTTTAAATAAATTCTGTCTGGGCCTCAGTTCTAAGTACTTGGGAATGTCTAAGAGAACCCTGATCTTCTTTCAGGCCCCTCTCCCCAGTAACCTGAGGTTTACGATTAAATTCACTGAATCTTAGTGACAAATACTGTCGTCTTTTGGCTGAGACATTTTAAGAGGCTGGGATTATGAAAAAGCAAGATCACCGGGAAAAAAATATTGGGCCTAAAATTGGAGCTGGGGAAACTAGCTTCAGTTCTGCCACTGACATCCTATCAGAGCCTGTAGGAAGCAAAAACAAACACATATTTGAAAGAGAAAAAATCAACACCTTTGTGTTTCTAGTTAGAGTTAGCTTCAATATGGCTGTGACTTGCTTATCCTATATAGATGAGAATGTAAGGTCATTGTGGGTAAGATTGTAATTTCTTCTGTTGCTTTCTCCAAAGTACTTAGTGAAGTGCTGTGCCCCCAGTAGTTGCTTAATAATCAATCGACCAATGATATTTGAGTTCTTACTGTTTGAGAGCACTGCACTAAGCACTAGGGAATAATAATAATAATAATTAATAATAACAAGTAATAAGCACTTACTAGATGCCAAGCATTGTGGTAGATACAAGATAGGTTACAGATGGGGCACATAATCGAAGTAGGAGGGAGAACGAGTACTGCATGCCCATTTTGCAGATGAGGGAACTGAGGCACAGGGAAGTGAAGTGACTTATCCAAAGTCACTCAGCAGGTACATGGAAGAGCTGGGATGAAAAGCCATGTCCTCTTGCTCCCAGGCCCGTGGTCTTTCCACTGGGCCATACTAGTTGCCTGGGAGAAGACAATACAGCAGCGTTGGTAAATACGTGCCTAGCCCACAGTGAGCTTACAGTCTTTGTGGGCTTCAATAAGTGCAGTTGATTTGTTTCAGTAGAGAAACAAATTCTCAGCCTGATTGTCCTGGGTATCGATCAGTCAATCAATGATATTTATGGAGGGCCTTTTCAGTTCTTGTGTGTTCTTTTTACTTAATGATTAATACCCAAATCTTATCTGCCTGGAGATATCAATTTGGGTAGCAGCCAAGCTGGGAACAGAAGCAATTAAGTTTTCACACTAACTGCTCAGGCAGTTTTGTCTCTCACCTCCCACTGAGTTAATTCAACTCGGGGTTAAATCAACCACCACCAATCTCCATTCTCTGGCACTTTTCCTTGCAGAATTTCTGGGGTAGAGTAGTATCCAAAGGGGGAGAATCTGATAAGAACCACCTGATAGGAATTCTGTCATGTGGTAGTAGTAGCATGGCTCGAGAAGCAGCGTGGCTCAGTGGAAAGAGCCCGGGCTTTGGAGTCAGAAGTCATGGGTTCAAATCCTGGCTCTGCCAATTGTCAGCTGTGTGACTTTGGGCAAGTCACTTAACTTCTCTGCGCTGCAGTTACCTCACCTGTAAAATGGGAATTAAGACTGTGAGCCCCACATGGGGCAACCTGATCACCTTGTATCTCCCCAGCACTTAGAACATTGTTTTGCACATAGTAAGCACTTAATAAATGCTATCATCAGTAGTAGTAGGATGTATTGAGTACTCACTTCATTTGATCGTATTTATTGAGTGCTTACTGCGTGCAGAGCACTGTACTAAGCACTTGGGAGGGTACAATATAACAAAAAATAGACACATTCCCACCCTGAAACGAGTTTACAGTCTACGGACTGTACTAGGCACTTGTAAAAGGGAGAATAAAGTCACAGGTTCCCTGCCCTCAAGGAGCTTACACTTGAATGGAGGGAGGGGGAAGAATGCCAGCTATAAAAATATTTATAATGAGATTGGGCAAAATAGATCATTGAATAATCATATATACATGAGAGCTGAGGATGGAGATAAAAAAATTTACAAATGCTAGAGATGGCTCATGGATTTGTACAGTTCAGGGCTTCGGGCAATTAAATGGGGGAGGTTTGTTGGAATGTGCTGGGAGGGGGGATTATAAGAAGGTTTGGAATCTTGGGAGAGATGGAATCTGTCAGGTTTGGGGAGGGAGGGAAAGAATTCCAAAATGGGGGAACAGGATGAGTGAGTCGATGGAGGTTAGAGTCAAGAGCTGAATAGAGAATGATGGCTTGCTTGTGCTAGGAGGTCAGAGTGATAGGAGGTCAGAGTATCTGTGAGCCTGTTGTTGGGTAGGGACTGAGAAGCAGTGTGGCTCAGTGGAAAGAGCATGGGCTTTGGAGTCAGAGGTCATGTGTTCGAATCCCTGCTCTGCCAATTGTCAGCTGTGTGACTTTGGACAATCAATCAATCGTATTTATTGAGTGCTTACTATGTGCAGAGCACTGTATTAAGCGCTTGGGAAGTACAACTTGGCAACATATAGAGACAGTCCCTACCCAACAGTGGGCTCACAGTCTAAAAGGGGGAGACAGAGAACAAAACCAAACATACTAACAAAATAAAATAAATAGGATAGATATGTACAAGTAAAATAAATAAATAAATAAATAAATAGAGTAATAAATATGTACAAATATATATACATATATACAGGTGCTGCGGGGAAGGGAAGGAGGTAAGATGGGGGGGATGGAGAGGGAGACAAGGGGGAGAGGAAGGAAGGGGCTCAGTCTGGGAAGGCCTCCTGGAGGAGGTGAGCTCTCAGCAGGGCCTTGAAGGGAGGAAGAGAGCTAGCTTGGCAGATGGGCAGAGGGAGGGCATTCCAGGCCCGGGGGATGACGTGGGCTGGGGGTCGATGGCGGGACAGGCGAGAACGAGGTATGGTGAGGAGATTAGCGGCGGAGGATCGGAGGGTGCGGGCTGGGCTGTAGAAGGAGAGAAGGGAGGTGAGGTAGGAGGGGGCAAGGTGATGGACAGCCTTGAAGCCCAGGGTGAGGAGTTTCTGCGTGATGCACAAATTTATTGGTAGCCACTGGAGATTTTTGAGGAGGGGAGTAATATGCCCAGAGCGTTTCTGGACAAACATAATCCGGGCAGCAGCATGAAGTATGGATTGAAGTGGAGAGAGACACGAGGATGGGAGATCAGAGAGAAGGCTGATGCAGTAGTCCAGACGGGATAGGATGAGAGCTTGAATGAGCAGGGTAGCGGTATGGATGGAGAGGAAAGGGCGGGTCTTAGCAATGTTGCGGAGCTGAGACCGGCAGGTTTTGGTGACGGCTTGGATGTGAGGGGTGAATGAGAGAGCGGAGTCGAGGATGACACCAAGGTTGCGGGCTTGTGAGACGGGAAGGATGGTAGTGCCGTCAACAGAGATGGGAAAGTCAGGGAGAGGGCAAGGTTTGGGAGGGAAGACAAGGAGTTCAGTCTTCGACATGTTGAGCTTTAGGTGGCGGGCAGACATCTAGATGGAGATGTCCTGAAGGCAGGAGGAGATTCGAGCCTGGAGGGAGGGGGAGAGAGCAGGGGCAGAGATGTAGATCTGGGTGTCATCAGCGTAGAGATGATAGTTGAAGCCGTGGGAGCGAATGAGGTCACCAAGGGAGTGCGTGTAGATTGAGAACAGAAGGGGACCAAGCACTGAACCTTGGGGAACCCAAGTGACAAGTGACAAGTCACTAAACTTCTCTGTGCCTCAATTCTCTCATCTGTACAATGGGGATAAAGACTGTGAGCCCCCTGTGGGACAGCCTGATTGCCTTGTAACCTTCCCAGCACTTAGAATAGTGCTTTGCACGTAGTAAGCACTTCATAAATGTCATTATTATTATTATTGTCTCCATCTGTTGCAGAATTGTACTTTCCAAGCACTTAGTACAGTGCTCTGCACACAGTAAGCATTCAATGAATGCGATTGATTGAATGAATGAATGAATACTAAGTGATCACATTGTATAGGATGTCACACTCTTTGGTCAACTTTTTCCTTAATAATAATAATAATAATAATTGTGGTGTTTGTTAAGTGCTTACTCTACTAAGCAATGGGGTAGATCTCAGGTAATCTGGTTGGACACAGTCCCTGTCCCAGGTAGGGCCTCACAGACTTTATCCCCATTTTATAGATGAGGGAACTGAGGCACAGAGAAGTGAAGTAACTTGCCCAGGGTCACCGAGCAGACAAGTAGTGAAGCCAGGATTAGAACACAGGTCCTTCTGAGCCCCAAATCATGGCTCTATTCACAAGGCCATGCTGCTTCTCTTAAATACCATGTGCCTCATTATGAAAGCCCCACAGAGTGTGTTTGGTCTTATTTTTTTAATTAGGCATTTATAATAATAATAATAATAATAATAATAATAGCATTTATTAAGCCCTTACTATGTGCAAAGCACTATTCTAAGCACTGGGGAGGTTACAAGGTGAACAGGTTGCCCCACGTGGGGCTCACATTCTTAATCCCCATTTTTACAGATGAGGTAACTGATGCACAGAGAAGTGAAGTGCCTTGCCCAAAGTCACACAGCTGACAAGTGGCGGAGCCGGGATTTGAACCCGTGACCTCTGACTCCAAAGCCTGTGCTCTTTCTACTGAACCACGCTGCTTCTCTTTATGAAACCACACTCTTCATGTGTGTGTACAATATTGGACATGATCCACTGTGTCCAGTAGATAGAATTGGCTGTGTGACTTGGAGCTGGAAAAGGCCATTTGGAAAGACACTTGTAGACGCTACCAATCTACTTCCTTGTGGCTACTTCCTGGTACCAGAGGAAAGAGTTGTGAACAGCTTTAACTTTAAAGGTGTTTGGTTTTTTGGTTGTTTTTTGGTTTTTGTTTTTACTCTGAAGGCCTCAGAGCTTTCCTATTAGTAAAATATCAGTTACTATCCCACAGGAAGCATGGATTAAAATTCTGCTAAGAGCAATTTACCCTGAAATCCTTTTTGACAGTGCCAGATTTAACAATTTAACAGATTTAACTACCTGATTGGAATTTATTTCCACTGAAAAACATTTTATAAGGCTGAAAAGCTCAAGTGCTATGTTTAATCTGTCACTTAATAGACTTTTTGGCCCAGAGAAATCATTAAAAATGTGATTTCAACAGTGGCTGAAGGGTTTGCCTTTTTAGAACATCTCCAATATGTGTTTAACTTTCATTCATCAGTTTATATTCAGTTAAAAAGCCTTGAGAGCTCCAAAGTAATTACAAAGGGATATGTTTAGGATTGAGAGAGAAAGCAGTCAAGGATATTTGTGGTGAGCCCACAAACAGCTGCCTTACTAGTGACTGTTTGTGATCAAGCGGACAACAAAGAAACTCCTGAAAGAATTGGGGTGCTCTGCTTCAGGGCGGGTCGTTGCAGGCCTGCGGGGTCCGGGCACAGAGGGAGATTCATTCATTAATTCATTCATTCAATCGTATTTATTGAGCGCTTACTTTGTGCTGAGCACTGTACTAATCGCTTGGGAGGGAGATGTGCTCTTCTCTCCCTTCTCTACCTGGCAATGGCCTTGGAAAAATCGACGACTGCCGTGGAGACACCTAAGGCAGATAAAAGGTTGTTGCTTTGAATCGCCAGGAAGACAACAGCACTCAGAAGCAGAGTGGAAGTAGGAGTCAGACACAGAAAGAGGAAGCAGCATTCAGAGGGGAAGAAGTGGAGGAAAGAGCACTGGAGAGATGCAGTGTTCGGCAGAATCGGCAGGCGGAGGAGATTGGCAGCATCAACAGTCCCCTTCGCCAGGAACTTCTGCCAACTGTGTGCCGTGGGGTCGGCAGAACGGGCTCCCTTGACTAGCAGACTGGTCCTGGACCCTTGGTAAAGTGTGTGTGAGTGAGGGAGTGTGTATGTGTCACTCCCCTGCAAGTTGGTAAAAGAATAAGTAAAACTTTCCACAGCAACCTTAGGGGCTGGAGGTTTGGTTTGACTATTTAGATGTCACTGAGGGTACCCCAATCCGAGAAATTCCTGGTTGGGATGAGCCGGGGGCTTGTGACAATATCCAGTCAGGAGCTAAAAAGTGTCAGTTTTTTCTTCACAGTGTCTCTAGACTCCACCCCCTCATCTCCATCCAAATTGGACCAAGCACTTGTCATATCCTGAATTCATGTCATATCATGTCATGTCAGTCAATCAATCAATCAGTCGTATTTATTGAACGCTTACTATGTGCAGAGCACTGTACTAAGCGCTTGGGAAGTACAAATTGGCAACATATAGAGACAGTCCCTACCCAACAGTGGGCTCACAGTCTAAAAGGGGGAGACAGAGAACAAAACCAAACATACTAACAAAATAAAATAAATAGAATAGATATGTACAAGTAAAATAAATAAATAAATAGAGTAATAAATATGTACAAACATATATACATATATGCAGGTGCTGTGGGGAAGGGAAGGAGGTAAGATGGGGGGATGGAGAGGGGGACGAGGGGGAGAGATAGGAAGGGGCTCAGTCTGGGAAGGCCTCCTGGAGGAGGTGAGCTCTCAGTAGGGCCTTGAAGGGAGGAAGAGAGCTAGCTTGGCGGATGGGCAGAGGGAGGGCATTCCAGGCCCGGGGGATGACATGCGCCGGGAGTCGATGGCGGGACAGGCGAGAACGAGGCCTAACGGTGAGGAGATTAGCGGCGGAGGAGCGGAGGGTGCGGGCTGGGCTGGAGAAGGAGAGAAGGGAGGTGAGGTAGGAAGGGGTGAGGTGATGGACAGCCTTGAAGCCCAGGGTGAGGAGTTTCTGCCCGATGTCCTCCCCCTGGCCTGGAATGCCCTCCCTCCGCACATCTGCCAAGCTAGCTCTCTTCCTCCCTTCAAAGCCCTACTGAGAGCTCACCTCCTCCAAGAGGCCTTCCCAGACTGAGCCTCCTTTTTCCTCTCCTCCTCCCCATCCCCCCCACCCTACCCCTTTCCCCTCCCCACAGCTCCTGTATATATGTTTGTACAGATTTATTACTCTATTTTACTTGTACATATTTACTATTCTGTTTTGTTGATGATGTGCATTTAGCTTTAATTCTATTTGTTCTGATGACTTAACACCTGTCCACATGTTTTGTTTTGTTGTCTGTCTCCCCCTTCTAGACTGTGAGCACGTTGTTGGGTAGGGACCATCTCTATATGTGCCCAACTTGTACTTCCCAAGTGCTTAGTACAGTGCTCTGCACACAGTAAGCACTCAATAAATACGATTGAATGAATGAATGAATTGACATTAATTCCTCCTTCTCAGAGATTCCCAGGCTCATAATAATAATAATAATAACAATAATAATAATAATAAAAAGAATGGTATTTGTTAAGCACTTACTGTGTGTCAAGCACTGTTCTAAGCACTGGGATAGATCCAAGTTAATCAGGTTGTACACAGTCCCTGTCCTATGTGAGGCTCACAGTCTGAATCCCCATTTTACAGATGAGGTAAATGAGGCAAAGAGAAGTGAAGTGACTGGCCCAAGGTCACACAGCTGACAAGTGGCAGAGTCAGGTTTAGAACTCAGTTTGCCTGTAGACTTCTGATTCCCAGGCCCATGCTCTATCCACTAAACCAAACAGAACCTACTTTCGTTCATTCATTCAGTCGTATTTATTGAGTGCTTACTGTGTGCAGAGAACTGTAGTAAGCGCTCCTGTCGAATCACTTCAGCCTTAATTACACGTAGCTACCATCCTCCCCATCTTCACAGCCCTACTAAAGTCATATGTCCTGTATGAATTCTTCCTCTCTGAGAAGAGGCATGGCCTAGTGGAAAGAGCACAGGTCTGGTTGTCAAAGGACCTGGGTTCAAATCCCAGCTCTGCTTACGTATCTGCTGTGTGACCCTGTGCAAGTCACTTCACTTCTCTGTGCCTCAGTTCCCTCATCTGCTCGATTGAAATTCAATACCCATTCTCCCTCTTACTTAAACTGCGAATCCCAGGCGGGACCTAATTATCTTGTAAGTGCTCCAGTGCTTAGTACAATGCTTGGCATATAGTAACCACTTAACAACCACAATTATTATTATGACTATTGCTATCATTGTTATTATTATTCTGCATCATCTGTGTACTTGAGTCCTCAACCCCTAAACACTTGGGGTCCCCCAGCCCTTCAACAACAGCACTTAGGGACATATCTTCAAACTCTGTTGCTGCTCCCCACCACCTATTAAAATCAATCAATCAATTAATCGTATTTATTGAGCACTTACTGTGTGCAGAGCACTGTACTAAGTGCTCGTCATTTTAGTGTCCAGCTCCATATCTTAGTTGTAAGCTTTTTGAGAGCAAGGATCTTATCTACCTACTCTATTGGCTTACTGTGGGCAGGGAACACGTCTGCCCAATCTGTTGTACGGTACTCTCCCAAGTGTGGCTCAGTGGAAAGAGCACGGGCTTGGGATTCAGAGGTCATGTGTTCTAATCCCGGCTCCGCCACTTGTCAGCTGTGTGACTTTGGGCAAGTCACTTAACCACTCTGTGCCTCAGTAACCTCGTTTGTAAAATGGGGATAAAGATTGAGCTCCATGTGGGACAACCTGATTATCTTGTACCCCCCCACCCCCACCCCAAGTGCTTAGACAAGGGCTTGGCATATAGTGAGTGCTTAACAAATGCCATTATTATTATTATTATTATTATTATCATTATTATCATTATTATTATTATTACTTACAGCAGTGTTCTGTGCACAGTAAGTGCTCAATAAATACCACTGATCGGTGGATATCATACTCTCCCAAGTGCTTAATGCATGGAGTAAGTGCTTGACAAATACTATCGATGGGATTACTTGATAAACAGTGATTTTCCTGAAGGAATTGGCAGTGAGACAAATTGAGAATCGTTGATCTGCCTGCCTAAAATCCTTCTTTCATACTTTTATACTAAGCGCTTAGTACACTGCTCTGCACATAGTAAGTGCTCAATAAATACGATTGATTGATTGATTATTCCTACCCTGCAACCCGGTAATTGTGCCAGACAATGTGCACATTGTGCGCATTTTTAGAGGCAAGAATTAAGGACTCAATTTTCAGCCTGGCTTCTCATTCAACTGGCTACCAGTTTTCCAGGTAAATGCAGCCCCAGCTGGTTTTGATAGGGCTGGCATATTTTCACCCTGGGATGAATATGTAAGAATGATCTATTCTGTCAGCGGTGGGATCATAGTAATTTGTCAGCCAGTCAGTCAGTCGTATTTATTGAGCACTCACTGTGTGCCTGGCACAGTACTAAGTGATTGGGAGAGGGAAATATAACAATATAACAGACACATTCCCTGCTCACGACAAGCTTACAGTCTAGAAGGGGAGACAGACATTAAAATAAACAAATAAAATTACAGATATGTACATAAATGTATAAAACTGTATATATCTGTAATTTTATTTATTTATTTATCTATTTACTTATATTAATGTCTGCACCCCCTCTAATCTGTGAGCTCGTTGTGGGCAGGAATGTGTCTGTTTGTTGTATTGTACTCTCCTAAGCGTACAGTACTGTGCTTTGCACATAGTTACAGTAAGCGTTCGATAAATATGATTGAATGAATAAAAGCTGTGGGGTTGGGAGGGAGGGATGAATAAAGGGAGCAAGTCCAATCAACACAGAAGGGAGTGGGAGAAGAGGAAAGGTGGGCTTAGTCAGGGAAGGCCTTTTGGTGGAGTTGTGCTTTTATAAGGCTTTTAAGGATGGAAGAGTAATTGTGTGTTGGACGTGAGGAGGGAGAGCGTTCCAGGCCAGAGGCAGGACATGGGAAAGAGGTCAGCGGCAAGATAGACAGTGTCGACGTCTTGTCCCAATCATTTGTATGTATTTTATTTTTGTTTGTTCTAGCAATGATTTGGGGGGTTTATAAACGTTCCAAGCAGTGAACTAAGCACTGGGTTAGAGAGATAATCAAATGAGACGTAGTGCCTGTCCCACACAAGACTCCCAGTCTAAGAAAGAGGGAGAATATGTTTTTTAACACCCATTTGAAAAATGAGGAAGCTGAGGCAAAAAGAAGTTAAGTGACTTGCCCAAGGTCACCCAGAGGACAGATGGAAGAGGCAGGATTAGATCTCAGGTCCTCTGCCACACAGGCCCCTAATCTTTCCTCTAGGCCAATGCTGCTTCCCCACACTGCTATTTCTGCCTTCATTAACTCTAAGATCTTCAAGGGCAGGGATTCTTCTCTATTCTCGCTCCCTAATCCTCATGGGACCTAACACAGTCCATCCAGTTGAGTGACTAATTGGGAGTTATATAATTAACATCACTGAATGAGTCAGGATTTACTTGGAGTGTTTTAGCTAAGTACCCTTCTCAGTTGCTCACCATCAAGACCTACTCAGCAGGAAAAGTGTCAGGTGCTCTGCCCTGAAGCAGCAGTATTTCTTGAAGAACTTCCATTTAAGTACTGAGAAAATCCAACCACATTTTGTTTGCTAGGGTCCTCTGCTTAAAGAGGTGCTCTCCACAAACTAGACAACTCATAATCAAATTTTAAAATCCTATTTAGTTCACTGGATTGATACTAATGGTGGTTTCAGGCTGGAGGTTTATCAGTGTAAAGTCCATCTGCTTTAGATGCTAAAGAGGAAAGTTATGTTCTCATACTTATTCTGGTTGCAGATGGAGAAATACTGCATCTTTCTGAAGCTATTACCAGTAAGTGGATATGCTAACAAAACGGAATTGCAAACCAGTCATTGCAACAGCGTGAAAGATTTCTCCATGGTGGTTTCTGCACCAGGGCATGTATTTAATAAAAAATGTTTGGCTCCAATGGCATTAAATCTTGTTATGTAGATAGAGGAAAAAAAAGATGTTGTTAAGTAGCTAGCACATTGCAAGGATTTCCATAATCTGATTGCTAACTAGATTTTAATCATTATTTTTTTTAACTAAAATTGACATTTCATTTTTGAATCTGTCTGAGCAAGAGTTTACATTTAGATTTGGCAACATGTTGTGTTCGTCTTTGCTATTAACCTGACCTTGAAAAAGTAACTTAAGTTGAAGCCCAAAGACTTCTCTGGAAAGAGAGAAAAATTACTTTTCTCGCAGTTAGGCTGTAGAAGAATGGCCATCAATCAGTCAGTAGTATTTATTGGACTTTATGCCCTATGCCCCCTCTCAGGATGGCTCCTGGAGAGTTTCCAGTTGTCTACCAGCCTCGGTTACAGGAGGGAGAGTCAAGCAGAGGCATACCCATTTCATTCCTTTACCGTATTTTTACCACGTGAACTCTATGGATACACTACCAGAGCAATTGCAGATGGAAAGTGGGGCATTCTGAGAGAGATGTGTCTTCTATGGAATCGCTATGGGTTGGAGACGATTCTACAACATAAGACAAGACATGACCTATGCAGAGTACGGTTCTCCATGCTTGTAGGCCTGATCCCTGCCCTCAAGGAACACACAATCCACTGCACATGGGGTAATGCACTAAACACTAGGGAGAGTACAAAAGAGTTAGTAGACGTGATCCTTACTTTCGAGGAGTTTAAAATCTAATAGCAGTCATGTGTAGGAAGTGTTTTTAGCTCAAGTGGCTTTTTTGTTTTCCTTTTTAACTCGTTTTGTGAGTTGATTCCTTTCGTTAAATGCCTGTAGTTCAGTCTTCAGAGCATGTGGGTGGAGAACGGACTTTATGAATTATTTTTGTCACCTGTTTATTTCAAGTTCAAATGGAGCACCAAAATGGCTGAGGAAAAGCTGTTTGCATAGTAGGTTTCTCAAGAACACCTTGTGATCACTGGGGAAAGTTGAGGGAAGAATGATATGGTTCTGGTCTTTGAGGAGCATTTATATAGCACTCTTCACATTTGAAGAAGGCATCACCGACAGGGAAGTTGAGCTGTGGGGGTTTGGGTGTATGAATAGGCCAAAAATGGATTTACAGTCACCACCATGCAGGGTGCCCAAAGAAGTGGTCCACTGCTGTTCTATTCTGGGCTCTTCCACTTGTCTGCTGTGTGATCTTGTGCAAATAACTTCACTTCTCTGGGTCTCAATTATCTCATCTGTGAGTCGGGCATTAAGGCTGCGAACCCCATGTGGGACTATCTTCAAATTCATTACAAAATTCCATAACAGCTTTTAACTTGTGCTTCCAACAGGAATGTTTGGTGGTATGTGTATGGCTTCCCTACTCTGGGCTGGTACTTCCCAAGTGCTTAGTACAGTGCTCTGCACACAGTAAGCGCTCAATAAATACGATTGAATGAATGAATGAATGGTACATTACCTCAGCATTGTTTAAGCTTATCTTGTTTAAACTTAGATTTGATATTCTCCTCACCCCCAACCCTGCAGAACTAAAGTATATCTTTAAATTATATATTATTAATTACATCTTTATTAATGTTAATGTCTGTTTCCCCCCTCTAGAGTGTAAGCTTATTGTGGCAGGGAACATGTCTTCGAATTCTTCCATGTTGTACTTTTCCAAGCACTTAGTAAAGTGCTCTGCACATAATAAACACTCGATCCATACCATGATTTATTGACTATTATCATCAGCCCATAGCTCCTTGGCTGATTCTGTGAAGGAGTGTACAGTCATGTAGCTGGAGGGGGGAAGAGCAAAGAGAGCATGTCAGGTCGATGAAGAAAGGAGTTGGGGATGAGGAAAAGTGGATCTTAGTCTGGGAAAGCCTCTTGGAAGAGATGTGCCTTCAATAAGGCTTTGAAGTAAGGGACAGAAATCGTCTTTTGAATTTGAGGTGGGAGGGCATTCCAGGCCAGAGGCAGGATGTGGGCAGTGAGACAGGTGAGATGGAAGTACAGTGAGAATGTTAGTACTAGAGGAGTGAAGTGTGCAGGCTGGGTTGTAGGAGAGAAGTGAAGTGAGGTAGGAGGGGGCAAGGTGATGGAGTGCTTTAAAGCCAGTGGTGAGGAGGGTTTTTTTAATTATTATTGTGGAGAAGGATGGGCAACAACTGGAATTTTTGAGTAGGGGAGTGGCATGTTCTGAATGTTTTCATAGAAAAATGAGCCAGGAAGCAGATTGAATTACGGACTGGAGTCGGGAGAGACAGGAGGCTGGGCAGTCAGCAAGGAGGCTGATCCAGTAATCCAGGAGGGTTAAGATGAGTGATTGGATTAATTTGTAGTGCTTTGGTTGGAGAGGAAAGGGCAGATTTTAGCGATGTTGTGAAGGTAGGACTGGCAGGATTTGGTGGTGGATTGAATATGTGGGTTGAATGACAGAGACGAGTCAAAGATAATGCCAAGATTACTGGCTTGTGAGACAGGAAGGATGGTGGTGTCATCTACAGTGATGGGAAAGTCAGGGGGAGAATGGGGTTTGGGTGGGAAAATAAGGAGCTCTGTTTTGGGCATGTTAAGTTTGAGGTGAAGGAAAGGCATCTAAGTAGAGATTTCCTGAAGACAGAAGGAAATGTGAGACTGGAGAGAAGGAGAGAGATCAGGGCTGGAGATGTAGATTTGGGTATCTGTATCGGAGCGAATGAGTTCTCCAAGGTGGTGGATGTCGATGGAGAATAGAAGGGACCCCAGCAGTGAACCTTGAGGGACTCTCACAGGGAGTGGGAGGCAGAGGAGGAGCCCACCCAAAAAGACTGAGAATGAGTGGCCAGAGAGAAGAGGAGAACCAGTAGAGGACAAAGTCAATGAAGCCAAGGTTAGATAACTTTTCCAGGAGAAGGGGGTGGTCCACAGTGTCAACGGGAGCTGAGAGGCCCAGGAAGATTAGGATGGATTATATTACAGCAGAGTTGGTGGACAAATTCCCTGTTTACAGTGAGTTCACAGTTCTAGAGACTGTATTTTCTCTTCCCACAATGAGTTTACAGTCTAGATGAGAGTAGTGATGGAATGCTAGGAGGAAGATACAGATCCAGTCTACTCTACTCAGTCTCTCCTCCCCAGACCACTTGTGGGGAAAGATTTTCAGTATAGGGAATGTAATTTGGGATTTTTTATGATTGGGCCTTTGTGTAGAGATCAGTGGACTTGATCCAAAAGAGTTCATGGTCATCACAATACTTCTATCATTCAGTTTTTCCGTATTAAAAATGAAGATACTTTTTATGTTGCCTTTCTACTTCACTAGGGTGTGAGAAATGTGTTAATAATGGGCAGTGTGTTTCAACGTTTAGAAGAAAGTGTGACAGTTGAAACACTAAAACAACAACTAGCATTATTGTGTATTCCGTTCTATGGTACTCTCCCAAGCTCTTAATACAATGCTTTGCAAACAGTAAACTCTCAATAAATACCAGTGGTTGATTGTGAAGAACGCATCATATTAAAAATGTGTTCAAAGGCCTAATCAATAACCCTTAATAACAGTACCTTTAAAAATCTCATTTTAACAAGCTTTCACATCCATTTTAACAAACTTTCTTTGAATTTGTCATCTTTTCGGTGGCCATCGAACATCCCAGATCCAAGACGGTTTCTGTCAGATAGAGCACATTTTACTGTGGGAAACAGAAGTAAGAAAGCAATTTGTCTAATGCTGTATTGACAGTCAATTTCAGTTTCTCCCTCACAATGCTCAAACTAACCCAGCATAATACAAAAAGGGAAAAAAAGTCTGCATTTTTCAGGTCCTTAGGAACACAGTTATTTTGGTGTCTATATTTGTACATTGTAGATTTCATGTTAACTCTGCATTTTTACTCTTTAATGTTTCAGCAGAGTGCTGAGTAAGCTTTACGCGATGTTTTAATTGTTTGCTTGATTTAATTGTTTGAGGAGATGATATTCATTCCTTTTTTTCCCCAGACCACAATGTTTGAAACATTTATTATCACCAAGTCATCCCATCCCACAGCCTTGCACAGAAATATAGCTCTCCTCTGAAGGCTATGCAGACAATTCCGGATGTGATTTACTAGGGGTTGAGGGAAGATCGAAAGTAGATATGACTGAAACATCATGAGATGGGAATTTTCTATTTGCAAGTCTCCTTTTGCAATACAATTTATTCATCTGATTTTGAGAAGTGGTTGATGCTCAACCAGAGCTTTGAATTGCTTGTGATATTTCCCAGTCCCTAAATGCGGGAAGCATGTCACGGTGGGATGAATGCAAAGAAAAGATGGAGCAGTTAGAAAGTCACAGCTTGTGTCCCTGTACCCTCAGTGGAAAAATGTTTCAGAACTGACGGTCTTTGGGGTAAGATACGATGGGTTTAATCGAGTCAGACAACTAGAGGGAATTAGAAAAGAAGCATACAATGCATTGACTGAATTTCCAGGAGAAAATAGAAACCTAACGTCCTTATAGGTGGATGTATCCCTCTTTTTAATAATAATGATGGTATTTGTGCCAGGTGCTGTATTAAGAGCTGGGGTGGATAAGCAAATAGGTTTGGACAGTCCCTGTCCTGCATGGGACTCCGGTCTTAGAGAAGCAGCGTGGCTCAGTGGAAAAAGCACAGGCTTTGGAGTCAGAGATCATAGGTTCAAATCCCGGCTCCACCAATTGTCAGCTGTGTGACTTTGGGCAAGTCACTTAACTTCTCTGTGCCTCAGTTACCTCATCTATAAAATGGGGATTAAGATTGTGAGCCCCATGTGGGACAACCTGATTGCCTTGTATTCCCCCAGGGCTTAGAACAGTGCTTTGCACATAGTAAGTGCTTAACAAGTACCATTATTATTATTATTAATCTCCATTTTACAGATGAGGAAACTGAGGCTCAGAGAATTAAGTGACGTGCACAAGGCGACACAACAGACAAGTGATAGAGATGGGATTGACCTTCTGATTCCAGGACCCTGCTCTATCCAGTATGCCATGCTGCTTCCCCTGTTTGGTATCTGCCCTCACTGGGAGTTCTGGACTGATCTCAAGGTTATGGCTTTGGAGAGTCTTTAGCCTTTAACCTAAGACACTTTGATAGCCCATTTTGCCTCCTCCATTGCCACTTTAGAGATAGGAGATGTTGGTATTTTCTAGCCTACCCACTGCATGTTGCTCTCATCTTTTACTGTCAACCCCTTTCCCACAGGTTCCTGCTTAGGGCCCCATCCCCTTTCATACTTGACCATCTCCAATGGCTCTTTTCCCTCAGCTTTCAAACATGCCCTCATATCCTTTGAGCACTTGATATTCACCCCACTCGATATTCATACAGCACTTATGTACCTATGAACAATTTATTTTGTATAAATACCTGTCTCCTACTCTAGACTGTAAGCTCTTTGTGGGCAGGGAATGTGTCTATCAACTCTGATGTATTCTACTCTCCCAAGTGTGTAACACAGTGTGCCTCATGCAGTAAACACTCGATAAATACTATATGTTGATTTATATACTCTATCCTAAATAAAATCCTCTCAACCCCACAACACCTTTCAGTTGTCACCCCATCTGTCTCCAACCATTCCTTTCCTAATTCCTTGAATGAGCTGTTTACATCCACTGACTCCATTAACTCTCCTCAAGCTCTCTCCACTCAATTGTATTCAATGAGCGTTTACTCTGGGCAGCGCACTGTAGTAAGCGCTTGGGAGACTATAGTATAACAATATAACAGACACATTCCCTGCTCATAGTGAGCTGACTTGCATTTGGATTTCCTCCATTTTTTCACACCTCCTTCAGCCCCACAGCACTTATGTACATATCCATAATTCCTTTTTTAATATTAATGACTCTCTCCCCCTCTAGATGGTAAACTCATTGTGTGCAGAGAATGTCTACCAACTCTGTTATACTGTACTCTCTCAAGTGCTTAGTACAGTGCTCTGCACACAATAAGCACTCAGTTTTATCTCTCTCGCCAAGGACCACCAAGCCCTTCCTCCTTCCCAGCCTCCTTCATATCCAACAGACTAGAGTAGTCCCCATCTTCTAAGCTCTATTAAAATCACATTTCCTCCAGGAAGCCTTCCCTGACTATCTTCTCATGTTCCTGCTCCCTTCGGTGTCACGTGCTAAGCACTTAGGTACTCAAAGCAACCTCTCTTTCCATAGCCTTGCTATGCATACCTTTGTAATCGGTTGCTTCCCTACCTGTAATTTATTTTATTTTTTTGATGGCATTTATTAAGCGCTTACTATGTGCAAAGCACTGTACTAAGCACTGGGGAGGTTACAAGGTGATCAGGTTGTCCCGTGGTGGGGCTCACAGTCTTAATCCCCATTTTAAAGTTGTGGTAACTGAGGCCCAGAGAAGTGAAGTGACTTGCCCAAAGTCACACAGCTGACAATTGGTGGAGACAGGATTTGAACCCAAGACCTCTGACTCCAAAGCCCGAGCTCTTTCCACTGCGCCACGCTGCTTCTCAAAGAATGTGAGAAGCTTCTTAAAAATGCTTTTAACATCTTTCTCCCCAGCTAGATTGTGTGATCCTTTATTCGGTTATTGTGTCTGCTTCCTCTACTGTACTGTACCGAGCCACGCTGTAGAGAAGCAGCATGGCTCAATGGAAAGAGCACGGGATTTGGAGTCAGAGGTCATGGGTTCAAATCCCTGCTCTGCCAATTGTCAGCTGTGTGACTTTGGGAAGTCACTTAACTTCTCTGTGCCTCAGTTCCCTCATCTGTAAAATGGGGATTAAGACTGTGAGCCCCCTGTGGGACAACCTGATCACCTTGTGACTTCCCCAGCACTTAGAAGAGTGCTTTGCACATAGTAAGTGCTTAATAAATGCCATTATTATTATTATTCCCAAATCCTTGCTACAGTCCTCTCTCCTCCTATCTGAGAAAGGACTCTCCCCACCTTCAAAGCCTTATCAAAGGCCCACCTGCTCCTAAGTCCTCCTTTCCTCTTCTCCCACTCCCTTCTGCATCGCTCTAACGGGCCCCCTTTATTCATGCCCCCTCCCTGCAGTCAATAAATACCCAGGATTGATTCTAGCCCCATGCGATGAGCGTATCTGGAGCAATGAGCTGGTCATTCCTTCCATTGAAAGCAGCAGGACTTGAAACCTGGATGGTGAAGGGAAAAGGAAGAACCAGCTTCCTTTGAGGGGACAGAACAAAAACCCCCATGATGAACCTTGACTGTAAGCTCCTTGTGGGCAGGGACTGGGTCTATCAACTTTATTGTACTTTCCTAAGTAATAACAATAACCATAATTATGGTATTTATAGAAGCACTTACTATGTGCCAGCCTCTGTACTAACTGCTGGGGTGGGTACAAACACATCGGGTTGGACACAGTCCCTGTCCCACGTGGGGCTCACACTCTCAATCCCCATTTTATAGATGAGGCAACTGAGGCACAGAGAAGCTTAGTGACTAGCCCAAGGACACACAGCTGATGAGTGGCAGAGTTAGAAGTAGAACCCATGACCTTCAGACTCACATGCCCAGGCTCTTTCCACTAAGCCACACTGCTTCTCTACTAAAATCACACATCTATCTATCTATCTATCTATCTATCTATCTATCTATCTATCTATCTATTTATCTATCTATCTATCTATCTATCTATCTATCAATTTATCTATCTATCATCTCTCCATATATTAACGTCTATATTTTCTAGTTATATTTATAGTTATATTAGTTATATAGTTATTATAACTATTATATTATATTATATTATATTATATTATATTATTATATAATATATATTATATTATAATATTATATATTATAATATTATATTATATATTATATTATATATTATATTATATAGTTATTATAACTATATATTAGTTATACAGTTATATAGTCTAGTTATATTTTCTAGTACAGTGTTCTGCTCACAGTGAGCCAGCGTGGCTCAGTGGAAAGAGCCCGGGCTTTGGAGTCAGAGGTCATGGGTGCAAATCCCAGCTCCGCCAATTCTCAGCTGCGTGACTTTGGGCAAGTCACTTAACTTCTCTGTGCCTCAGTTACCTCATCTGTAAAATGGGGATTAAGACTGTGAGCCCTCCGTGGGACAACCTGATCACTTTGTAACCTGAACAGTGCTTTGCACATAGTAAGCGCTTAATAAATGTCATTATTATTATTGTTATGAGTATTTAGTACAGTGTTCTAAACACAGTAGGTGCTCAGTAAATACCATTTTCTCATGGTATTTGTTACATGCTAACTATTCACCAGGCACTATACTAAGCACTGTTGTTGGTGGTGGTGTCTTATGGTGTCAATTCGTGTCTGACCCATAGTGACGCCATGGACACATGTCTTCCAGAATGCCCCACTTCCATCTGCAATCTTTCTGGTAGTGGATCCATAGAGTTTTCTTGGTAAAAATACGGAAGTGGTTTACCATTGCCTCCTTCCGCGCACTAAACGAGTCTTTGTCCTAAGTGCTGGTATAGATACAGGCTAATAAGGTTGGACACAGTCCACATTCCAAACGGGGTTTACAGTCTTAATCCCCATTTGACAAATGAGGTAACTGAGGCACAGAGAAGTTAAGTGACTTGCCCAAGTTTACACAGCAGATAAGTGGAAGAGCTGGAATTAGAATAATAATAATAGTAATGGCATTTATTAAGTGATTACTATGTGCAAAGCACTGTTCTAAGCACTGGAGAGGTTACAAGGTGATCAGGTTGCCCCACAGGGGGCTCACGGTATTAATCCCCATTTTACAGGTGAGGTAACTGAGGCCCAGAGAAGTTAAGTGACTTGCCCAAGGTCACAGCTGACAACCGGAGGAGCCGGGACACTGTTTCTCTAGTCTTAATCCCCATTTTACAGATGAGGTCACTGAGGCACAGAGAAGTTAAGTGACTTGCCCAAAGAATCCAGGTCTATCTGTCTCCCAGTCCCATGCTCAATCCACTAGGAAACGCTGCGTTCCAACTTTTCTGTTCATCTGTTTCTTTATCTGTAAAAAGATGATTAAATCTCTGTTCTCCCTCCTGCATAGAGTTAAGGATGATAATAATAATGATAATGGTATTTGTTAAGCAGTTACTCCGTGCAAAGCACTGTTCTAAGCGCTTGGGGGATACAAGGTGAACAGGTTGTCCCACATGGGGCTCACAGTCTTCATCCCCATTTTGCAGATGAGGTAACTGAGGCACAGAGAAGTTACGTGGCTTGCCCAAGGTCACACAGCTGGGATTCGAACCCATGACCTCTGACTCCCATGCCGGGCTCTTTCCACTGAGCCACGCTGCCTTCCCTCCAGTCAGTCAATTGTATTTATTGAGCACTTACTGTGTGCAGGGCACTGTACTGAGCGCTCAGGAGAGGACGATAGAACAATAAACAGACACTTTCCCCGCCCACAGGTTACAGTCTAGAGGAGGAGACAGAAGTTAATATAAATAAATGAGGGATGTGGGGCTGGGAGGGGGCGAGTCTGCGGAAGGGAGCAGGAGAAGAGGAGGGGGGATGCAGTCAGGGAAGGCTTCTTGGAGGAGACGGGCCTTCGACAAGGCTTTAGGGGAGGGGGAAGATGCCCCCAGCCTCACTGACACCAAGGTTACGGGCCTGTGGGATGGGAAAGATGGTTGTGCCATCCACAGTGATGGGAAAGTTTGGGAGAGGACGGATTTTGGAAGGGAAGATAAGGAGCTCCGACTTGGACATGTAAGTACTTAAAAATGTCACTGGTTATCATTATTATTTAATTGTGCATTCAATTATTTATCCTGATTACATGGATACTTTCCACATTAGCGTGTAAAGTCCTTGTGCCAGAGAATGAATTATTTATTTGTTTTGCACTTCTTGGGCTCAAGAACCAGAGCGGCCTAAGAGATAAAGCACAGAGTCCTCAGGACCTTCTAGACTGTGAGCCCGCAGTTGGGTAGGGACCGTCTCTCTATGTTGCCAACTTGTACTTCCCAAGCGCTTAGTACAGTGCTCTGCACACAGTAAGCGCGTGGCTCAGTGGAAAGATCCTGGGCTTTGGAGTCAGAGGTCGTGGGTTCAAATCCCGGCTCTGCCAATTGTCAGCTGTGTGACTTTGGGCAAGTCACTTAACTTCTCTGTGCCTCAGTACCTCATCTGTAAAACGGGGATTTAGACTGTGATCCCCCCGTGGGACAACCTGATCACCTTGTAACCTCCCCAGTGCTTAGAACAGTGCTTTGCACATAGTAAGCGCTTAATAAATGCCATCATTAATAAATATGACTGACTGAATGAATGAAAGGACCTGGGTTCTAGTTCTGGCTCCACCACTTGTCTGCTGTGTGACCTTGGGTGAGTCACTCTACATCTCTGTGCCTCAGTTCCCTCATCTGTAAAATGGGGATTAAGACTGTGAGCCCCACATGGGACAGGGATTGTGTCCAACCTGATTACTCTGTTTCTACCCCAGTGTTTAGAACAGTGCCTGGCACACAGAAAGTGCTTAAGAAATACCATTTAAAAAAAGTCACTTTGGAAGTGCATTTCAACCGGTGGCCATTCAGTCACTGCTATCAATTAACTGAATTTACTTTAGCGCTTAGTGTCTGCAGAGCACTGTACTAAGCACTTGGTAGAATCCAACACAGATTTGGTAGACGCATTCCCTGCCCACAACGAGCTTACGATCTATAGTGGGAATTACTACTTCTACAACAGCTTGTTGCTACAACTCCTACTAACAGCACCAGTACTGCTGCTACTACTAGGAGAAGCAGCGTGGCTCAGTGGAAAGAGCCCGGGCTTTGGAGTCAGAGGTCATGGGTTCAAATCCTGGCTCCGCCAATTGTCAGCTGTGTGACTTTGGGCAACTCACTTCACTTCTCTGGGCCTCAGTTACCTCATCTGCAAAATGGGGATTAAGACTGTGAGCCCCTCGTGGGACAACCTGATCACCTTGTAACCTCCCCAGTGTTTAGAACAGTGCTTTGCACATAGTAAGTGCTTAATAAATGCCATCATTATTATTATTATTGTTACTTCACTTTTCTGAGCCTCAGTTACCTCATCTGTAAAATGGGGATTGACACTGTGAGCCACATGTGGGAAAGGGACTATGTCCAATCCAATTTGCTTGTATCCACCCCAGCACTTAGTACAGTGCCTGGCACATAGTAAAGAAGCAGCATGGCTCAGTGGAAAGAGCCCGGGCTTTGGAGTCAGAGGTCATGGGTTCGAATCCCAGCTCCATCAATTGTCAGCTGTGTGACTTTGGGCAAGTCACTTTACTTCTCTGGGCCTCAGTTACCTCATCTGTAAAATGGGGATTAAGACTCTGAGCCCCCTGTGGGACAACCCGATCACCTTTTAACCTCCCCAGGGCTTAGAACAGTGCTTTGCACATAGTAAGTGCTTAAGAAATGTCATCATTATTATTATAATTAAGTTACTTCACTTCTCTGAGCCTCAGTTACCTCATCTGTAGAATGGGGATTGACACTGTGAGCCGCATGTGGGAAAGGGACTATACCCAACCCAATTTGCTTGTATCCACCCCAGCACTTAGCACAGTGCCTGGCACATAGTAAATGCTTAAGAAATACCATAATTATTATTATTATTACAACAACAACAACTACTACTAGTACAACATAACAACAACTAGTATAAGGACAAATGTGATCTAATGTAAAAAACACAGGCTAGGGAGTTAGAGGACCATGATTTCTCTGCCACTTTCCTGTTGTGTGACCTTAGGCAAGGAACGTAACTTTTCTATGCCTCAGTTTCTTCATCTGTAATCGGTAATTAAATATCTGTTCCCCCTCCTATTTAGGCTATAAGCCCCATGTAGGACAGTGACAATGTCTGACCTGTGTGCCCAGCACTTATATGCTCATTTGTAATTTATTTTAATATCTGTCTCTCCCTCTAGATTGTAACCTCCTTGTGGTAGGGAATGTGTCTAACAACTCTATTATATTGTACTCTCCTAAGTGTTTAGTACCATGATCTATAAACAGTAAACGTTCAATAAATATTAACATATCTACCCCAGCATTCAATACGATGCTTAGTGCATTGTAAGTGCTTAACAAATAATAATAATAATAATAAAATAATGATAATAATGGCATTTATTAAGCACTTACTATGTACAAAGCACTGTTCTAAGCGCTGAGGAGTTTACAAGGTGACCAGGTTGTCCCATGTGGGGCTCACAGTCTTAATCCCCATTTTACAGATGAGGGAACTGAGGCACAGAGAAGTGAAGTCCAAGACTGAACTCCTTGTCTTCCCTCCCAAACCCTGCCCTCTCCATGACATTCCCATCTCTGTTGACGGCACTACCATCCTTCCCGTCTCACAAGCCCGCAACCTTGTTTCTCATCCTCGACTCCGCTCTCTCGTTCACCCCTCAAATCCAAGCCGTCACCAAAACCTGCCGGTCTCAGCTCCGCAACGTTGCCAAGATCTGCCCTTTCCTCTCCATCCAAACCGCTACCCTGCTCGTTCAAGCTCTCATCCTATCCTGTCTGGACTACTGCATCAGCCTCCTCTCTGATCTCCCATCCTCGTGTCTCTCTCCACTTCAATCCATACTTCACACTGCTGCCCGGATCGTCTTTGTGGAGAAATGCTCTGGGCATGTTACTCCCCTCCTCAAAAATCTCCAGTGGCTACCACTCAATCTGCGCATCAGGCAGAAACTCCTCACCCTGGGCTTCAAGGCTGTCCATCACCTCGCCCCCTCCTACCTCACCTCCCTTCTCTCCTTCTCCAGCCCAGCCCGCACGCTCTGCTCCTCGGCCGCTAATCTCCTCACTGGGCCTCGTTCTCGCCTGTCCCGGCATCGGCCCCCGGCCCACATCCTCCCCCTCGCCTGGAATGCCCTCCCTCCCAACATGCGCCAAGCTAGCTCTCTTCCTCCCTTCAAGGCCCTACTGAGAGCTCACCTCCTCCAGGAGGTCTTCCCACACTGAGCCCCTTCCTTCCTCTCCCCCTCGTCATCCCCCCCATCTTACCTCCTTCCCTTCCCCACAGCACCTGTATACATGTATATATGTTTGTACATATTTATTACTCTATTTATTTATTTATTTTACTTGTACATATCTATTCTATTTATTTTATTTTGTTGATATGTTTGGTTTTGTTCTCTGTCTCCCCCTTCTAGACTGTGAGCCCACTGTTGGGTAGGGACTGTCTCTATATATTGCCAACTTGTACTTCCCAGGCGCTTAGTACAGTGCTCTGCACACAGTAAGCACTCAATAAATATGATTGATTGATTGATTGATTGAAGTGACTGGTGGAACCGGGATTTGAACCGATGACCTCTGACTCCAAAGCCTGGGCTCTTTCCACTGAGCCACGCTGCTTCCCTACTAATAGTAATAAATACTATTATTGCTAGTATCCCCCTTCTAGACTGTGAGCCCACTGTTGGGTAGGGACCGTCTCTATATGTTGCCATCTTGTACTTCCCAAGCACTTAGTACAGTGCTCTGCACACAGTAAATGCTTAATAAATACGATTGAATGAATGAATGAATGAATGAATCATCATTATTATTACTTCTAGAGTACTAACCGCAACTTGTGGATAACCTTGGTACAGGATATCCTCTCCCCCTCTTTCTCCTCCCCATCCCCCCCTCCTTACCTCCTTCCCCTCCCCACAGCACCTGTATATATGTATATATGTTTATACGTGTTTATTACTCTATTTATTTTATTTGTACAAATTTATTCTATTTATTTTATTTTGTTAATATGTTTTGCTTTGTTGTCTGTCTCCCCCTTCTAGACTGTGAGCCCGCTGTTGGGTAAGGACCGTCTCTATATGTTGCCAACTTGTACTTCCTAAGCGCTTACTACAGTGCTCTGCACACAGTAAGCACTCAATAAATACGATTGAATGAATGAAAGGAGTAAATTTAATTAACAAACAGGTACCTTTAGCAAAGTTCCATTGAAGCTGCAGCGCTGGTTAGAAAGGGAGAAGGAGAGCTGACTAAAGATCGAATGTCTTCCTATAATTTCCTTCCATGGCATTACTTCAGGTTTTGAGGTATTTCCATCCAAAATTACTAGTTAGACCTTGCTTTACTCACTTTATCTTCAAATCTTAATGTATTCAGGAGAAAGAAAAAATAGCAGAGGCAAAAGGAAAGACAGTTATAATAGATTCACATTAGTATGTCAGGTTGATTGTGAAAACGAAGATACTCTTACTACTTAGCATTATCTTGTGTGATTTGTGCACAGATCCAAGTGGCTTCTGTGTCCAAAGTAATACTTCCAGAATTGCAGATGTAATCAAATTAGAAGGGTGCAGCAAATAATAAACCACAATACGAATGCCAGAGAGAAAATTGGCTCATTTGATCACCTAGGACTAATAGACACTAAATGGATGGAAAACACAGTTCAGTGCGGATAAATGTTGAATAATGAGTTGGGAAACACAGTCTTAAAAGAAGAAACATCTGATAAATGGAAAGTGCTTTAGCACAATGAATCAGAAGGAGTTTGGGAGAGCTATTAGAGGAAAACTTCTAAGCCTTCAAATTCAAATTGGTGCAATTCTGCTGATAACAGCAACAGGGAAAAAAATGAATCCGGAGATGATATATTTTCAGGTCTTGCTTCATTACTTTTCAGTGTTTGTACAAACCTTAAAACAAATCAATTTTTCCATGCAAAAGTATGGGGTTTATATCACTCTAGAGGAATTTAGAGATGCTTTCATACTGTACTTAAAAAAATAACTATTTTTCTTTTCTTGGCCAAATGCAATCTCACTTCCCATGCCTCAAGGTAATTCCACTAAACAGGAGAAGATTTCTAATTATGAGAAGCAGTGTGGGCTATGGGGTAGAGCATGGGCCTGGGGTCCAAAGGATCTGGGTTCTAATCCCAGATCTGCCCCTTGCCTGCTGCTTGACCTTGGACAAGTCACTTCATTTCTCTTTACCTTGGTTATCTCATCTGTAAAATGGGTATTAAGACTGTGAGCCCCATGTGGGACAGGGACTATGCCCAACTTGATTAACGTAGTGCTTAAAACAGTGCTTGACGCATAGTAAGCCTTGAGACGTAGAGAAGCAGTGTGGCTCAGTGGAAAGAGCCCAGGCTTGGGAGTCATAGGTCGTGGGTTCTAATTCTGCCTCCACCACTTGTCAGCTGTGTGACTTTGGGCAAGTCACTTAACTTCTCTGGGCCTCAGTTACCTTATCTGTAACATGAGGATTAAGAGTGTGAGCCCCCGGTGGGACATCCTGATTTCCTTGTAACCCCCCCCACCCGCCCCCACCGGCATATAGAACAGTGCTTTGCACATATTAAGTGCTTAATAAATGCTATAAAAACTACCACAATCATTATTGTTATTATTATTATTATTTTTAGGTATGGGTTCTACGTATTTACTATTCTATTTATTTTGTTGATGATGTACATCTAGCTTTACTTCTATTTATTCTGATGACTTGACACCTGTCCACATGTTTTGTTTTGCTGTCTGTCTCCCCCTTCTAGACTGTGAGCCCGTTGTTGGGTAGGGATCGTCTCTGTATGTTGCCAATTTGTAATTCCCAAGCGCTTAGTACAGTGCTCTGCACACAGTAAGCGCTCAATAAATATGATTGAATGAATGAATGGAACTAATGAAACCATAGCATTTTCCACATCTTAAATTGCCTGTTTTGAGAAGCAGCATGGCTCAGTGGAAAGAGCACAGGCTTTGGAGTCAGAGGTTATGGGTTCAAATGATAATAATAATGATGGCATTTATTAAGTGCTTACTATGTGCAAAGCACTGTTCTAAGCACTGGGGAGGTTACAAAAAGATCAGGTTGTCCCACAGTGGGGCTCAGGGTCTTAATCACCATTTTACAGATGAGGGAACCGAGGCACAGAGAAGTGAAGTGACTTGCCCAAAGTCACACAGCTGACAATTGGCAGAGCTGGGCTTTGAACCCGTGACCCCTGACTCCAAAGCCCCTGCTCTTTCCACTGAGCCACGCTGCTTCACTCTGCCAATTGTCAGCTGTGTATCTTTGGGCAAGTCACGTGACTTCTCTGTGCCTCAGTTACCTCATCTGTAAAATGGAAATTAAGACTGTGAACCCCCCGTGGGACAACCTGATCATCACCTTGGAACCACCCCAGTGCTTAGAACAGTGCTTTGCACATAGTAAGTGCTTAATAAATGCCATTATTATTATTATTATTATTATTATTATTCTTTTACTCTTTCCTCTTTTTTCCCTATTATCCCTCTTTCAAAAACCTCTTATAATCTACCCGGTAGAAGGGATAATATTAAGTACTCATTAATGCAGTGCACTGTACTAACTCCCTCCAGAAAGTCTTTTTTACTATTTTGGTTTCAGTGGATTATTACCTCAAAGAGCACTCTGCTTAATCGACTTCTTGATAATGCCATCTGATAGCAATGATCAAAAATTTCCCTTAGTACGCGTGGCCTTGTAGAAACGATATGGACCTGGAATGCAGGGGACCTGGATTCCAATCTCGGCTGGCCGCCTGTCTATTATGTGACATTGGGAAGTCACTCAATTTCTCTGTGCCTCAGTTTTCTCACCTATAAAATGGGGATTCCACACCTGTTCTCCCTTCTGCTTAGACTGTGATCCCCATGTTGGACAGGGACTGTGCTCTGCCTGATTATCTTGTATTTTCTTCAGTGCGAAGTACAGAGATCGACCCATAATAAGCACTTGAGAAGCAGCGTGGCTCAGTGGAAAGAGCATGGGCTTGGGAGTCGGAGGTCATGGGTTCTAATCCCACTCTGCCATATGTCTTCTGTGTGACCTTGGGCAAGTCACTTAACTTCTCTGACTGTGAGCCCCACGTGGGACAACCTGATCACCTGATAGGAGAAGCAGTGTAGCTCACTGGAAAGAGCCCGGGCTTTGGAGTCAGAGGTCATGGGTTCAAATCCCGACTCTTCCACTTGTCAGCTGTGTGACTTTGGGCAAGTCACTTAACTTCTCTGTGCCTCAGTTACCTCATCTGTAAAATGGGGATTAAGACTGTGAGCCCCCCGTGGGACAACCTGATCACCTTGTAACCTCCCCAGCACTTAGAACAGTGCTTTGCACATAGTAAGCTCTTAATAAATGCCAATATCATTATTATTATTATTATCACCTTGTATCTCCCCTCCCGGTGCTTAGAACAGTGCTTTGTACATAGTAAGTGCTTAACAAATGCCATTATTATTATTATTTCATTACTTAACCTCCGCTATTGTTATCATTATTTGTATTATTATCATTGTATGTTGGTAGTCTCACTTTGGCCTTAATTTTAGGGGTGGAGTCTGTAACCCAAGAGGGGAAGTCCCTGAGCAGCATAAAATTGTTTGATTTCTCCATTAATCTTTTTGGGAAAAGAGAGGGTTATAGTAATAATGGTGGTATTTTGTTAAGCATTTACAATGTGCCAAGCACTGACTTAAGTACAAGATTATCAGGTTGGACACAGTCCCTGTCCCACATGGGGCTCCCAATCTAGGAAGAAGGAAGAACAGGTATTTTGTCCCCATTTTACATATGAGGCACAGGGAAGTTAAGTGACTTGCTCAAAGTCATGTAGCAGGGAAATGGCAGAGTGGGGATTAGAATTCAGGTCCTCTCACTCCCAAGCCTGTTATCTTTCCACTACAGCACACTGCTCCTCTTTTAGACTGTGAGCCCACTGTTGGGTAGGGACTGTCTCTATATGTTGCCAACTTGTACTTCCCAAGCGCTTAGTACAGTGCTCTGCACATAGTAAGCGCTCAATAAATATGATTGATGATGATGATGATCTCATCCATCCCCCTGCCTCTGATTACACCAAATCCCAAGAAGGATGTTGGAGAAATATGAGCTTCAGGTAGAGATAATGATAACTCAATAACTTTCCCCCTCCAACCTAACCTCACAATCTTCCTATTTCTACCCAGCCTGCTCACTTCTCTCTAGTGCTAACCTTCTCACCGTATGGTGCTTGGCACATAGTAAGCGCTGAACAAATAAAAATTATTGTTATTATTGTCGATCTTGCCGCTAACCTCTTGTCCACATTCAGTCTCTGGCCTGGAATACCCTCCCTCTTCCTTTCCTGCAATTACTCTCTCCCTCTTAAAAGCCTTATTGAAAGGCACATCTCCTCAAAGGCTTTTCCTGACTAAAGCCCTCTTTTCCTTTTCTTTCACTCCCTTCTGCATTGCCCTGACATGTCTCCTTTATTCATCCCTTTTCCCAGCCCCACCACATTTATGTACATACATGTAATTCAGTCATATATATTAGTGCCTTTCTCCCCCTCTAGACTGTAAGTTCACTATGGACAGGGAACGTGTCTGTTATATTGTTATATTGTATTCATTCATTCATTCCATTCCATTCAATCATATTTATTGAGCGCTTACTGTATGTAGAGCACTTTACTAAACGCTTGGGAAGTACAAGTTGGCAACATATAGAGACAGTCCCTACCCAGCAGTGGGCTCACAGTCTAGAAGGGGGAGACAGTGAACAAAACCAAACTTATTAACAAAATAAATAGAATAAACATGTACAAATTAAATAAATAAATTGAGTAATAAATACATACAAACATATATACATATATACAAGTGCTGTGGGGAGGGTAAGGAGGTAAGGTGGGGGGATGGGGAGAGGTAAGGGGGGAGAGGAAGGAAGGCGCTCAGTCTGGGAAGGCCTCCTGAAGGAGGTGACTTCTCAGTAGGGCCTGGAAGGGAGGAAGAGGGCTAACTTGGCGGATGTGTGGAGGGAGGGCATTCCAGGCCCGGGGGATGACATGGGCCGGGGGTCGATGGAGGGACAGGCAAGAACGAGGCATGGTGAGGAGATTAGCGGCAGAGGAGTGGAGGGTGCGGGCTGGGCTGGAGAAGGACAGAAGGGAGGTGAGGTAGGAGGGGGCAAGGTGATGGACAGCCTTGAAGCCCAGGGTGAGGAGTTTCTGCCTGATGCGTGGGTTGATTGGTAGCCACTGGAGATTTTTGAGGAGGGGAGTAACATGCCCAGAGCGTTTCTGGACAAAGACAATCTGGGCAGCGGCGTGAAGTATGGATTGAAGTGGGGAGAGACAGGAGGATAGGAGATCAGAGAGGAGGCTGTTATAGTAATTCAGACGGGATAGGATGAGAGCTTGAACAAGCAGGGTAGCGGTTTGGACGGAGAGGAAAGGGCGGATCTTGGCGATGTTGCGGAGGTGAGACCGGCAGGTTTTGGTGACAGATTGGATGTGAGGGGTGAACGAGAGAGCGGAGTTGAGGATAACACCAAGGTTGTGGGCTTGTGAGACTGCAAGGATGGTAGTGCCGTCAACAGTGATGGGAAAGTCAAGGAGAGGGCAGGGTTTTGTAGGGAAGACAAGGAGTTCAGTCTTGAACATGTTGAGTTTTAGGTGGTGGGCAGACATCCATATGGAGATGTCCTGAAGGTAGGAGGAGATGTGAGCCTGGAGGGAGGGAGAGAGAGCAGGGGCAGAAATGTAGATTTGGGTGTACTCTTCCAAGTGGTTTGTACTGTGCTCTGCACAGTAAGTGCTCAATAAATTCACTCATTCAATTCATTCCATTGTATTTATTGAGCAAAGCACTATACTAAGCACTTGTGAGAGTACAATATAACATTAAACATATTCCCTGCCCACTACGAGCTCACTGTCTAGATGAGGAGATAGATATTAATATAAATAAATGGGTAAATTAATAAATAAATAAATAACAGGCATAGGCAGACATAGACATATGTGCTTTGGGGAAGAGAGGGAGGATGAATGAAGGAGCAAGTATGAACAGCACAGAAGGGAGTGGGAGAGGAGGGCTCAGTCAGGGAAGGCTACCTGGAGGAGAAGTGCCTTCGGTAAGGCTTTGAAATAGAGGAGAGAAATTATCTGTCTGACCTTTGGAAGGAGGGCATTCCAAGCCAGAGGTAGGATGTGGGCGAGAGGTCGGCAGCGAGGTAGATGACATCGAGGGACAGTGAGAAAGGTAGCACCAGAGGAACCAAGTGTGCGGGCTGGGTTGTAGTAAGAGCCTGTAGTAAGAGCCTGGGTTGTAGTAGGAGGCCTTCCCAGACTGAGCCCCTTCCGTCCTCTCCCCCTCTTCCCCCTCTCCATCTCCCCCATCTTACCTCCTTCCCTTCCCCACAGCACCTGTATATATGTATATATGGTTGTACATATTTATTACTCTATTTATTTTATTTGTACATATCTATTCTATTTATTTTATTTTGTTAGTACGTTTGGTTTTGTTCTCTGTCTCCCCCTTTTAGACTGTGAGCCCACTGTTGGGTAGGGACCGTCTCTATATATTGCCATCTTGTACTTCCCAAGCACTTAGTACAGTGCTCTGCACACAGTAAGTGCTTAATAAATACGATTGAATGAATGAATGAATAAATACGATTGATGATGAAGAGCCATTCACATAGAATCCGATTAACTGATTGAGATAATGGTTAAAGGAATTAGTCAACATTAGCCGAAGCACTAGTTGATTTATAGGAAAAATTATTAGAGTATGAGTTCTTAGGGCCTTCATGGGCAATCACTTAAAAATTGTGGGGGGGTTTAAGCACTTACTATGTACCAGACACTGTATTTAGGGCCGGGGAGGATACAAACAAATCGGATCAGAGACAGTCTCTGTCCCACATAGGGCTTACAGCCTTAAACCCCATTTTGCAGATGAGGTAACTGAGGCACAGAGAAGTGAAATGCCTAGCCCAAGGTCACACATCAGAGACATGGAGGAGCTGGGATTAGAACCCAGGTCCTTTGGACTCCCAGGACTGTACTCTGTCCTCTAGGCCTGGCTGCTTCTCTCACTTTACTTGATTCAGGTGAACCACTTCCTGTGTTTTTCTCCTCTGCATATTGTTCATAAACAACTTTTGTTTGTCCCTTTCGACGTTTGTACTGGTAGCTTCCTGAGGGTATTCTAGCAAGTGTTTAGAGCAGTGATTCTCATTCAGTGCACAGTTTTTTTTCCAAGGCATGATGCCAGCTTTGTGGAGAATGATGTATACTGTTTTGTTTAGGTGCTGGGTAAAATGAGCCTTCTCAGCTCTTCTAGGCGCGTCCCACAGTACATGTGGTTTTGACATGGTAAGGAAGCTTGGCGTTAGCAGTGTTTAGTAGTGGCAGCATTTAATGTGTCCATTTGATTCAGTTCAGAGAAGCAGTGTGGCTCAGTGGAAAGAGCCCAGGCTTTGGAGTCAGAGGTCATGGGTTCAAATCCCGGCTCCGCCAATTGTCAGCTTTGTGACTTTGGGCAAGTCACTTAACTTCTCTGGGCCTCAGTGACCTCATCTGTAAAATGGGGATTAAGACTGTGAGCTCCACATGGGACAACCTGTTCACCTTGTATCCCCCCAGTGCTTAGAACAGTGCTTTGCACATAGTAAGAGCTTAACAAATACCATTATTATTATTATTATTATTATTATTATTATTATTACCTGTATTAAGGCATTTGGAAAGTACAAAATAAGGAAGTGACATGTTTCACTGTGCCTCGTTCTTGCCTGTCCCGCCATCGGCTCCAGGCCCACATCATCCCCCTGGCCAGGAATGCCCTCCCTCTGCACATCCACCAAGCTAGCTCTCTTCCTCCCTTCAAAGCCCGACTGAGAGCTCACCTCCTCCAGGAGGCCTTCTCAGACTGAGCCCCCTTTTTCCTCTCCTCCTCCCCAACCCCTCCACTCTACCTCCTTCCGCTCCCCACAACACCTGTATATATGTTTGTACAGATTTGTTACTCTATTTGCTTTACTTGTACATATTTACTATTCTATTTATTTTGTTAATGATGTACATCTAGCTTTGCTTCTATTTATTCTTATGATTTGACACCTGTCCACATGTTTTGTTTTGTTGTCTGTCTTCCCCCTCTAGATTGTGAGCTCGTTGTTGGGTAGGGACCATCTCTATATGTTGCCAACTTGTACTTCCCAAGCACTTAGTACAGTGCTCTGCACACAGTAAGTGCTCAATAAATACGATCGAATGAATGAGTGAGTTTCCCATCAACAAAGATCTTACACTCTTCATGTGACTTGCCCAAGTTCAAACAGCAGGCCAAGTTTCAGAACCGAGATTGGAACTCTGGTTTTCTGACTCCTAATCCCATTGTGTTTACCTTAGGCCACACTGCCTGCAGATGTAAACTTTATACAAAGTATAAAGGAGATGTACAAATGATGATGATGATGGTGGTGGTGGTATTTGTTAAACGCTTACTACATGTTCTTCCAGATTTTCTTTGGCTTTAATCAAACAAAAAATAGCAACATTCATTCATTCTACCATTTGTATTTATTGAGCGCTCACTGTGTGCAGAGCACTGTACTAAGTACTTCCCTCTGGCCTGGAATTCCCTCCCTCTGCCCATCCGCCAAGCTAGCTCTCTTCCTCCCTTCAAAGCCCTACTGAGAGCTCACCTCCTCCAGGAGGCCTTCCCAGACTGAGCCCCCTCCTTCCTCTCCCCGTCTTCGCCCTCCCCATCCCCCCATCTTACCTCCTTCCCTTCCCCACAGCCCCTGTATATATGTATGTATGTTTGTACATATTTATTACTCTATTTTATTTGTACATATTTATTCAATTTTTTTGTTGTTAATATGTTTAGTTTTGTTGTCTGTCTCCCCCTTCTAGACTGGGAGCCCGCTGTTGGGTAGGGACCATCTCTATATGTTACCAACTTGTACTTCCCAAGTGCTTAGTCCAGTGCTCTGCACACAGTAAGCGCTCAATAAATACGATTGAATGAAGGAATGAATGAATGAATGAATGGAAAGCACTGTTTTAAGCGCTGTGGTAGATTCAAGGTAATCAGATTGAAGACAGTCCCTGTCCCACATGGGGCTCACATCCTTAATGGCTAACTCACAGATGAGGTAACTGAGGAACAGAGAATTGAAGGGATTTGCCTAAAGTCGCACAGCAGAAAAGTGGCAGAGACAGAATTAGGACCTAAGTTCTTTTGATTCCCAGGCCTGTGCTGTATCCACTAGGCCATGCTACTTGTCAGTGAAGGGTTCACCATGAACCACACTCCTAACCCCAAGGGGAACACTTTCTGTGTCCCACGTGAGTTTTCCCCTTTCTGACTGTTTGGATGGTAGTGCCCACCTGACAGGGAAAGGGCAAGCAGAAATGCTGGTACAAAGATATTTACAATAAGAGCAGTGACAATGAATGAGGGGAATGATGCAATTCTGCCCATAATGTTATGCTGCAGATCCTACAGGGACCTTGCATAAAATCTGCCTCTTATGTTCACTACCATTAGCCTTGCTTAGGAAAAATTATTCCAGAGATCGTTATCCATTCACACTTGTGGCTTTTTCCCGACTCACATTTTCATCTTTGTCTTGTAAATGAATGGGCTAAAAAATGACCATGTAATCTAATTCTGATTTGTCCGGGGTGGTACCCCATGAATAATTTATGTGATATCAGTACTGCTGGATGGAACACTTAACTAAGCCTTTGGTCAGATGCCTATTATTATCTTTCTGGCAGACCGTCAAAAATGAAATGAAATTTGGGCCCACTCCATTCTCACTTGGGAAAGGCCATAGAGAGCAACAGAAGAACAAGTCACAGAACTGGAACTCTTGGTAGCTTGAAATTGAATTGAACTCGTGGCCTTTCTGTGTCCTGATACATGAACAGACTGGCCCTGAAATCATGGAGTTATGATTTATGCATATCTACCGCTACCTTACGGGGAATATAATTTGAAACCGTCACCCTCCCAGATACATGTAAGGCGGTACTGTATATATGACATGGCAGCTATCTTGTTCAATACTTCGGAAGCATGCTGAGAAGAGATTCTGACTCTGGTGACTTCAGTCTCCCTTTCGTGATGATAAATAATACGTTGGTGAGAGGGGGGAATCGAAAATGCACGGCAATGAAAATTATTGATCTTCAAGATAAACCTAAATACTCTGTTCTAGCCTCAAGCTCTATTAGCAGTGTGGAAAATTGAAAAAGGTGAGAAAGAAGGTACTAGGTTCGGATTCAATAAAAAGAAAAAAGTGAAACTGTTAAAAAGAGAAATGTTCTCTGATCCGTGGGATACTTTGACAAGTTTCTGGAGGTAATATGACTATTCCCATGCTTCCAGGCACTGGGAAGCAACATGGCCTAGTGGTTAAAGCATGGACTTAGGAGTCGGAAGACCTGGCTTCTAATTCCAGTGGCTCTCACTTGCCTGCTGTGTGAGCTTGGGCACTTCATTTCACTTCTCGGTACCTCAGTAACCTCATCTGTAAAATGGAGATTAAGATTCTAAGTCCTATGTGAGAAATGGAATGTGTCCAATTTGATTAGATTAACAGTAGAGTGCCAGACACATACTAAACACTTAACAAATGCCATAAAAAAAAATCTCCCAGTCAAATGGATAACTCCTGGCTTTCGAGAGTTCCTTGGATAAAGAAATGGAAATAGAAAATCTGGTCATTGATCAGGGAGAGCAGAGGCTACTGCTTCTCTGAGGAATGAAACATTAGAATTGCAATTTGGTAACTTCCCTCCATTGCCCTTTTCTGGTGTCTGCCCATAAGAACACGACGACTGTAAGAGAGGCTTTGTTGAAGGAGCCTCGGAGTAATAGGGCAGTTTACCTAAATTTTCTGGTCCTTAGTTTTTTCATCTTTACAGTGGGGATAAGACATCTGCCCTCCATTCCTCTTAGATGGTGCACATCGAGTGGGAAAGTAATTGTGTCTGAACTTATCTTGTCTTTACCCCAGCATTTAATACAGTGCATGGAACACAAAGGCACATAATAAATGTCAGAGTTACTGTCTATCTGGGAGACTATGGGTAAGATACTCTCCCTACTCAGACACCAGATCCCCTGCTAGGAAATTCAAGAAGGCATCTTTTAAAGGACAGAGAGTTTTCCATTTAATTTATGAAGTGGGCTTTTGTGAACTAGGGGGTGACCATTGTGGATGAGTATGTGAATGCCTATTAAGAGTATAGAGTTACAGGGAAAATGGAAATGATTTTTATTAAGCACTTACCACTTGAGAAGGTACAAATAAGGCCACGGTTGGGTAGGGACCATCTCTATATGTTGCCAACTTGTACTTCCCAAGTGCTTAGTACTGTCCTCTGCACACAGTAAGCGCTCAATAAATACGATTGAATGAATGAATGAATGAAAATAAGCCCATCAGGAGCTTAGAGTTTATTGGGGAGAAACGGGCACTCAAATTAATTACAGATAATTAATTCTAGGTAGGGAAATAGTAGAGTATAGAATTCAAACATAAGTACTGTGGGGCTGGGACTAGTGTCAAAATGTTTAAGGGTTCATAGAGTCTGTTGACACAGAGAGGAGGCCGGATAAGGGAAATGGCTTAGAGGAACTGCATGTCCTAGTGGATAGAGCATGGGCCTGGGAATCAGAAGGAACTGTTTTCTAGTCCCAGTTCTGCCACATCTCCTATGTAACTTTGGGCAATTTCACCTAACTTCTCTGTGCCTCAGTAACCTCACCTGTAAAGTGAGGCTTGAGCCTGGGAGCCCCATGTGGGACAAGAACTATGTCCAACCTGATTAGCTTGTATCTACCCCAGTGCTTAGTACGGTGGCGGCCCGAAGAAAGTGCTCACCAAAGACCAAAATTATTATTATTATTATTGTTCAGGGAAGTCCTCTTGGCGGAGATGAGATTTTAGGTGGGTTTGAAGGTGGAGATAGTGTAAGGAGGGAGTTCCAGGCCCGAGGGAGAATGTGGGCAAGGGATTGACAGTGGGATAAACATAGTTGAGGTACAATGAGTTATTGGGCATAGGAGGAGCGAAGTGAGTGGCCTGGATTGAAGTAGGAGATCAGCAAGCTAAGGAAGGACCCCTTTTAGACTGTGAGCCCACTGTTGGGTAGGGACTGTCTCTATATGTTGCCAATTTGTACTTCCCAAGCGCTTAGTACAGTGCTCTGCACATAGTAAGTGCTCAATAAATATGATTGATGATGATGATGATGAAGGAGGAAGTGAGCTGGTTGAGTGTTTTAAGCCAATGGCAAGTACTATTCCAGAAAACCCTTCTGTTGCCACTCCAACGATCTTCCAGTACACATTTTGAACTATTGATACTGAACTAATTGCCCATGAAAAAATTCAGAGGGCTTTTGTGTCCCCTCATATTTATTTTATTCCCCTAAAGTCAGCATTGTCAAGCCATTAAAGCTGCAGAAGGACGAGCTGATTACTCTTTGGACTCATGCACGCACGACAAAATTGTCGGTTCTGAACTGTTTCCAGCATTTTTATTGTTGGTGAGGAGAGATGCAAGGCAGAAAGAGCAAAATCTCATTTTCAGATACCAGTTTGAGCCTGCTGAGAAGCCTGGTAATTAGGAAAACCTTATTTTAACTTGCAGACTGAGCTTATGTGACGTGATTTTTACAAGGGAGAAGTAAACAAGGCAAAGAAAATCACTGGAGAACGGTTCCTCTGACCTGAATCACTGTTCATGGAGCACAACAAGATAAAGATAATCCAGATGTCACCTAGGATGACGGTCTAACTATCTATGGAATTGTCTCCCGAACAACTCCATTCCCCACTCCAGGAGAACGATGGGTGAAACTCCATCTTTCCCCACTTAGATGGCAAGAAAATAAGTTAACTGCAGTGTGATGGATAACCTAAAGCCCAGTGAACTGATATTTCTAATTAAATCGGGAGACATTTGGCAAGTTGTCAAACATAAATCTATTTAATGACATGGAGAAACAAAATTGAATGCTCTATCAGCGATTCCTTATTTTTAGATGCGTGTATACTGAAGTATGTCTGTAACAATGCTTCTATTTCTCCATCAACTTATGTAGTGTAGATCATCCTGATGTCTTCCTGAGAGAAAGTTTTCTTTTAATTTTTTTTTCTTTCTATTCAGATCTACTTTTATGGGTCAAATTAAATGATGGGCCATCTAACATTTGCTACGTCCTAGATACAGAAGTTGGATGTAATAGGGGAAAAAAAGGCAGAGGATAAGCAGAGAAGAGGGAATCTAGTTTTTCTCATTTTTCTGTAGGTACTGGGATAGATGTAGTGGGGCTAGTAGTACTACAAATAGCATTTACTAAGCACTTACTCTTTGCTGGGAAAGAATTCACAAATGAGAATTAGACATGGTCCCTGGCCCTCAAGGATTTTGCAGTATAAGAATAAAGGGGGAAAGGGATGGACAAAGGACACATAAGGGGAAAAGTAAACAACAAAAAAATAAAGACACTGGGATGCATTCATTCATTCAGTCCTATTTATTGAGCACTTACTGTGTGCAGAGCACTGTACTAAGTGCCTGGGAAGTACAAGTTGACAACATATAGAGACGGTCCCTACCCAACAACGAGCTCACAGCCTAGAAGGGGGAGACAGACAATAAAACAAAACATGTGGACAGGTGTCAAATCGACAGAACAGAAACAATTAAAGCTAAATGCACATCATTAACAAAATAAATAGAACAGTAAATATGTATAAGTAAAATAGATAGAGTAATAAATCTGTACAAATCAGTGTGGTCCAGAGGATAGAGCAAGGGTCTGGGAATCAGAAGGACCTAGGTTCTAATCTCAGCTCTGCCACTTTCATTCATTCATTCATTCAATCATATTTATTGAATGCTTACTGTGTGCAGAGCACTGTACTAAGCACTTGGGAAGTACAAGTTGGCAACATATAGAGATGGTCTCTACTCAACAGTGGGCTCACAGTCTAGAAGGGGGAGACAGACAACAAAACAAAACATATTAACAAAATAAAATCAGTAGAATAAATATGTACAAGTAAAATAAATAAATAAATAGAGTAATAAATATGTACAAACATATATACATATATACAGGTGCTGTGGGGAGGGGAAGGGGGTAAGGCGGGGGGATGGGGAGGGGGAGAGGAAGGAGGGGGCTCAGTGTGGGAAGGCCTCCTGGAGAAGGTGAGCTCTCAGTAGGGCTTTGAAGGGAAACTTGTTGGAACCCTTGTTTGCTGTGTGACCTTAGGCAAGTCACTTCACTTCTCAGTGCCTCAGTTCCCTCATCTAGGAAATGGGGATTAAGACTGTGAGCCCCATGTGGGACAGAGATTGTGTCCAACCTAATTTGCTTCTATCCAGAGCTTAGTACGGTGTCTGGAACATAGTCAACACTTATACCACAGTTATTATTATTATTATTATCACTGAAGTTAACATCAACGATGGAGGATAGCGATAAATGACATAGAACACATGCTGTAGGATAGCACAGTGCTTCAGCCTTCTCGAGCCTCAAAATATCCAAGTCGCCAGCCTCAGTAACTGACACAGCTTGGTTCTTCTCACCACTGGGAGGCAAGAAGATGATCTTGGGGAACTGGGACCAAACGGAATAACTGTCAGCTACCTCCGTAAGCTAAAAAAAATAACCATGCATCTAATATCCTTCTTTAGCAACAGCCATGCCTGTATGTGAAAGTTACTTTCAGTAAAGTGTAAGCTCCTTGTGAGCAGGGATTGTGTGCTTGGCTTCCGCTGTACTTGCCTAAGTGCTTCAATCAGTGCTTTGCTCCCACTAGGTGCTCAGTAAATGTCACTGATTGATGGATCCCGGTACCAATTTTTCAGAGGCAAGCTAAATCCAAATCATATCATCATCATCAATCGTATTTATTGAGTGCTTACTATGTGCAGAGCACTGTACAAAGCTCTTGGGAAGTACAAATTGGCAACATATAGAGACAGTCCCTACCCAACAGTGGGCTTACAGTCTAAAAGGGAGAATTCATATATTATGAATTATTGCTTCATATTCATTCAATCGTATTTATTGAGCACTTATAATAATAATAATTTTGGTATTTGTTAAGCGCTTACTATGTGCCATGCACTGTTCTAAGCGCTGGGTAGATACAAGGTAAACAGGTTGTCCCACATGGGGCTCACAGTCTTAATCCTCATTTTCCAGATGAGGGAACTGAAGCCCAGAGACGTGAAGTGACTTGTCCAAAGTCACACAGCCGACAAGTGGCGGGGGCGGGATTAGAACCCACGACCTCTGACTCCCAAGCCCGGGCTCTTTCCACTGAGCCACGCTGCTTACTGTGTGCGGAGCACTGTATTAAGTGCTTATTCAAATTAACGTTTGTTTCCCCCTCTAGACTTTAAGCTCAATGTGGGCAAGGAATGCATCTGTTATCATGTTCTCTCCCAAGTGATTAGTACAGTGCTCTGTACACAGTAAGTGCTCAATAAATAGCACTGATGATGATGATGATGACGATGAAAAGTGATGGAATTGGCACTGCAATATATTAGGTTCTATCTCTTCTGAGAGTTTAATTAGGCTTTTCTCCTCTCTTGGCCCCCAAACTCCCATGGTCCTGGGAGTCAGAGGGCCTGGGTTCTAATCCTGCCTCAGTCAGTTATCTGCTCTATGATCTTGGGCAAGTCACTTCACTTCTCTGTGCTTCAGTTACCTAATCTGTAAAATGGGAGTTAAAACTGTGAGCTGCACGCGGAACAGGGACTATGACCAACCTGATTAGCTTGGTCATAAGCTAATCCACCCCATACTTAGTATGATGATGATGATGGCATTTGTTAAGCGCTTACCATGTGCAAAGCACTGTTCTAAGCACTGGGGAGGTTACACGTTGATCAGGTTGTCCCACAGGAGGTTCACAGTCTTCACAGATCAGGTAACTGAGGCCCAGAGAAGTTAAGTGACTCGCCCAAAGTCACACAGCTGACAATTGGCAGAGCTGGGATTCGAACCCATGACCTCTGACTCCAAAGCCCGGGCTCTTTCCACTGAGCCATGCTGTTTGGCACGTAGTAAGTGCTTAACTAATAGTAACATCATCATTATTATAATTATTATTATTAAAGATTAGAAAAATAAACATGGTCCCTAATTATGGAACCAAATGACCTTGGTTTGACTGAAAGTTTTACTTCCATTTCAAATCGACTGTAAGCTCATTGCGGGCATTCATTCGCTCATTCATTCAGTCATATTTATTGAGCGCTTACTGTGTGCAGAGCACTGTTCTAAGTGCTTGGAAAGTACAGTTCAGCAACAAAGAGAGACAATCTCTGCCCACAACGGGCTCACAGTTTAGAAAGTGAGAAACAAACGTCAAAACAATTAAACAGGCATCAATAGCATCATTTGAAAGGAATAGAATTACAGAGATATATACACATCATAACAAGTAAAGACTTTGGAGTCGGAGGTCATGGGTTCAAATCCCGGCTCCACCACTTGTCAACTGTGTGACTTTGGGCAAGTCACTTAATTTCTCTGGGCCTCAGTTCCCTCATCTGTAAAATGGGGATGAAGACTGTGAGCCCCACGTGGGACAACCTGATCACCTTGTAAATTCCCCAGCGCTTAGAACAGTGCTCTGCACATAGTAACATAGTAAGTGCTTAATAAATGACATTATTATTATTATTATTATTATTATGTAAACATGCATTAATATAAATAAATAGAACTGTTAATATATACATATATACACAAGAGAAGCAGCATGGCTCAGAGGAAAGAGCCTGGGCTTGGGAGTCCAGAGGTCATGGGTTCTAATCCCAGCGCTGCCACTTGTCAGCTGTGTGACTTTGGGCAAGTCACTTCACTTCTCTGGGCCTCAGTTACCTCATCTGGAAAATGGGGATGAAGACTGTGAGCCCCACGTGGGACAACCTGATTACCTTGTATCTACCCCAGTGCTTAGAACAGTGCTTGGCACATAGTAAGTGCTTAACAAATGCCATGAAAAAGTGCTGTGGGGTGGGGAGGGGGGTAGAACAAAGGGGGGCAAATTGGGAGTTAGGAAAGGGAGGGGGAGCTGAGGAAAAGGGGGGCTTAGTCTTGGCAGGCAGTGTGTCTGTACAGTGCTCTGCACACAGTAAGCACTCAATAAATATGGTTGAATGAATGAATGTTATATTGTACTCTCCTAAGCGCTCAGTACAGTGCTCTGCACATGATAAGCGTTCAATAAATGAGATTGATTGACTGGTATGGATTGCACACTTACCTTGTGCAGAGCCCTGTACTAAGCCCTTAGGAGAGCATAACAGTGGAGTACTTTAGGTAGATACAATCCCACTCCTCAAGGAATTCATAGTATAGCAGAGGAGACTGACACAAAAATTAAATGCAGGTTGGGGAAGCAACTAAGTATAACAGTGCATGCAAAGATGCTGTGCCCAGAGTGACTGAAGTCATCTAAATGCTTAGTGAGTAATAATAATAATAATAATAATGGCATTTATTAAGCAATTACTACATGCCAAGAACTGTTCTAAGCGCTGGGGAGGTTAGGGTGATCAGGTTGTCCCAAGGGGGCTCACAGTCTTAATCCCCATTTTACAGACCAGGGAACTGAGGCACAGAGAAGTGAAGTGACTTGCCCAAAGTCACACAGCTGACAAGCGGCGGGGCCGGGATTAGAACCCATGACCTCTGACTCCCAAGCCTGTGCGCTTTCCACTGAGCCACGCTGCTTTTCTTGAGTAGGGACTCAAGGCAATGAGTGATGCATAGGGAGAGGATATAGGATATAGAGATTATTCAGGGAAAGCTTCCTTGAGGAGTTGTGATTTAAGCATGATTTGAAAATGGGGTGAATATAGAAGCAGCATGGACTAGTGGATAGAGCAAAGAACCAAGAGTCAGAAGGACCTGGATTCTAATCCCAGCTCTGCCACTTGTCTGTTGGGTGACCTTGGGCAAGTCGCTTAATGTCTCTGGGCCTCAGCGACCTCATCTATAAAATGGGGATTCAGAGTGCTCTGCACACAGTAAGCGCTTAATAAATATGATTGAATGGATAAATGACTGGGGTCCTCATGTGGGATGTGGACTATGTACAACCTGATGGCTTCTATAATAATGGCATTTATTAAGCACTTACTATGTGCAAAGCACTGTTCTAAGTGCAGGGGAGGTTACAAGGTGATCAGGTTGTCCCACGTGGGGCTCACAGTCTTAATCCTCATTTTACAGATGAGGTCACTGTGGCACAAAGAAGTTAAGTGAATTGCCCAAAGTCACACAGCTGACAATTGTTGGAGCAGGATTTGAACCCATGACCTCTGACTCCAAAGCCCTTGCTCTTTCCACTGAGCCACGCTGCTTCTCATTGAATGAATGAATGAATCTACCCCAGAGCTTAGTACGGTGCCTGGCATATAGTAGGCGCTTAACAAATATCCTAAAAAAATGCATCATCCCCTGGGTTCTATGAAAGTAGTGCAGCTTTACGGACAGTGATGCTTCTGTCATTTCTTGCGGTGAATTCTGGTTTAGCAAGGCACACACCGAATCTGTCAAACAAAAGAAAGACCTTTTGGAAGTGCACCCAATCTAAATAACATCATTCCATCAAGTATAAAATAGTGTGTCTAGAGGCTGGAAAGTCAAGTGAATTACACTAGCCATCCACCGAACAGGATGCTAGTCAACCACCATCCAATATTCTCCAAATTCAACTGTCCGTATTCATACTGACAACAAAGCTGTGGTATTGAAAAATGGGCCTTCTATTAACAAGACAACTGAACATTAGGTTCTTATGAGGAGTAGAATGTAACATTAACTCAGTCATGCTGGGACGTGGACCTCCATCTTTGATGAGGACCAAAAGAGCGGTTAATGATAATACTAATAATGATGACATTTGTTAAGCGCTTACTATGTTCAAAGCACTGTTTTAAGCGCTGGGGGGATACAAGGTAATCAGGATGTCCCACATGTGGCTCACAGCCTTAATCCCCATTTTACAGATGAGGCCCAGATAAGCGAAGTGACTTGCCCAAAGTCACACAGCTGACAGGTGGCAGAGCCAGGATTAGAACCCATGACCTCTGACTCCCAAGCCCGGTCTCTTTCCACTGAGCCGTGATGTGCATTTAGTTGTGATATTGTTTGCTAATCATCCAGATTGGTGAGAATGAGATCAGTGGTGTCACCAAACAGCTGTTCTAAGGATGGGTAAGAAAGGATCAAGAGCAAAGAAACAGAGAAAATGCTCTAAAGTTGTCAATCGGTTGTATTTATTAATATGACTTCTAGACTGTGAGCCCGCTGTTGGGTAGGGACCGTCTCTATATGTTGCCAACTTGTACTTCCCAAGTGCTTAGTACAGTGCTCTGCACACAGTAAGTGCTCAATAAACATGATTGAATGAATGAATGAAGTGCTTACTGTGTGCAGAGCACTGTGCTAAGTGCTTGGGAGAGTACAATATAATAATGATGGTATTTGTTAAGCACTTACCATGTGCCAGGAACTGTTCTAAGCGCTGGGGTAGATACAAGATATTCGGTTTGGACACAGGTCTCACTGTCTTATCCCCCATTTTACAGATGAGGGAACTGAGGCACAGATAAGTGAGGTGACTTGCCCAAGGTCACATGGCAGACATATGGTAGAGCCAGAATTAGAACCCATGACCTCCTGAATCCCAAGCCCATGCTCATTCCAGTAGGCCACGTTGCTCCTCTATGATGTTCAGCACTTAGAACAGTGCTTGGCACATAGTAAGCACTTAATAAATACCATCATTATTATTATTATTAATATGACAATACAAGGACAATATGACAATGAACAGACATATTCCCTGCCCACAGTGAGCTTACAGTCGAGAGTTACAGTCTGAATTTATCCTCATCTCAAATAACTCAGTGTCGGATTGGGTGGCCTTTCAGATGGGAGACTAGTCAAGGAGTAACTTTTTAAAAAGAGCTTTGTGAGTGGACTGTGTGACAAAAAAGGTAAAAATGGATCACTATGGCTCCAAAATGGATGAGAAGCAGCGTGACTTGGTGGAAAGATCCCGGGCTTAGGAGTCAGAGGTCGTGGGTTCAAATCCCAGCTCCGCCTCTTATCAGCTGTGTGACTTTGAGCAAGTCACTTCACTTCTCTGGGCCTCAATTACCTCATCTGTAAAATGGGGATTAAGACTGGGAGCCCCACGCGAGTCAATCTGATGACCTTGTATCTACTTCAGAGCTTAGAACAGCGCTTGGCACATAGCAAGCGCTTAACCAAAACCATTATCATTATTATCATTATCACTACCTGACATTGAACTTGCTCAATAAAGACTTGTTGGGTGATAAGATGGCTCTTGGCTAGACAGCCATCTCTCTGAAACTGAGACAAGACTCCTTTCCTGAATTCAGCTGCAAAGAAAGTTTCTTTGGTGTATCATTGTATGTTGCTTTTTGGAAAACAAACTGAAGCTTGCCAATTTTAGGGCAAGGTTCTTTCTGTCTTTTCGCAGAGTGAGCGAAAGCCTGTATTAGAGATTCCAAGTGAATCCAATGGGAAAAGACAATCTTTATTGTGGAATAGCCTAGAAAAAAGGGACAATCTTAAAGCAATCATTTTATTTGACTTCCATTTGGTTTTCTTCTCCTATTTCGGGAGATTTCTGACCTCAATTGCTAAGAAAGATTTATTGCTCTCAACCCAATTTGTCCTCTGAAGCAGAATGGGAACGCATTTGCCTTCATTTGTAGGGTGAGCTGTGTCATCGAGACATACAGCAAATGAAAATAACACTATATAGAATCTATCTCTCACAGTGATGTCAAAGCACTTTCAGCATAATCTGATTTATTTTCCCAGGGCCCTCGGGGGAGAAGTTAAAGGTTAGAGGTAATGGGATATCCTCTTTGAAGATATAAGATGGGTGTCCGTCTGGGCTCGGCTAGATCTAATCTTTCTGGGCCTCCTCCGTCTCTTACTGAGGTGAAATAGTAAGCTCGTCCAATAGATTAATTTTAGCGTCTGTCGCCCTGCTATAATGTAAGATCCTCAAGGACAGGAATTGGGTTTACTAACTCTATCGTCCTTTTTCTGTGGTATTTGTTAGGCCCTTACTATGTGCCGGCACTGTACTAAGCGCTAGGGTAGATACAAGCTCATCAGATCAGACACAGTCCACATCCCACGTGGGACTCACAGTCTTAATCCCCATTTTACAGATGAGGTGGCTGAGGCCCAAGGAAGTAATAATAATAATAATAATGATGGCATTTATTATGCACTTACTTTGTGCAAAGCACTGTTCTAAGCGCTGGAGAGGTTACAGGGTGATCAGGTTGTCCCATGGGGGGCTCACAGTCTCAATCCCCATTTTACAGATGAGGGAACTGAAGCACAGAGAAGTTAAGTGACTTGCCCAAAGTCACACAGCTGACAAGTGGCGGAGCCGGGATTTGAACCCATGACCTCTGACTCCAAAGCCCTTGCTCTTGTCACTGAGCCACGCTGCTTCTTGTCCCAGGTCACACAGCAGACAAATGACGGAGCTGAGAGATGAGCCCAGCTCCTTCTGACCCCCAGGCCCATGGTCTATCCACTAGGACATGATGCTTCTCTACTCTCCTAAGTGCTTAGTACACTGCTCTGCACAGAGTAAGCAGTGTGGTTCAGTGGAAAGAGCACGGACTTTGGAGTCAGAGGTCATGGGTTCAAATCCCAGCTCCACCAATTGTCAGCTGTGTGACTTTGGGTAAGTCACTTCACTTCTCTGTGCCTCAGTAACCTCATCTGTAAAATGGCACTGTAAAAGAACAGTGCTTTGAACATAGTAAGCGCTTAATAAATGCCATTATTATTATTATTATTATGGGGATTAAGACTGTGAGCCCCCCGTGGGACAACCTGATCGCCTTGTAACCTCCCTAGCGCTTAGAACAGTGCTTTGCACATAGTAAGCACTTAATCAATGCCATCATTTTTATTATTATTATTATTATTAAATGTCATCAATTAAATAGAATTTGACAATTTCATTGCTAATAGAACACCAAAGGTAAGGAGAAATCTGAACTTGCTCAGTGTCAACCCTCTGGGATTTTTTTTTTTCTTTTCCCCCCGCCTCACAGTTGGTGTAGCTTCTGTGTAAAATACACCCACGCATGTATACAAACAGAGTATAATGAAACTCATCCCTAGGTTACTTTTCCGGTTTGAAAGATTGCATCCCATATGCTTGTAAATATGGTATTCCGCTCCAAAACGAAGATGAGATCTCCACTCGGGAGACCGAATGTGGTTTGTTATTTTTTTCCTTTTCACCGCCTTCCAAACCAATGGGAATGCTTTTCCTAGAATAAGCACCAGAAGCAATCAGTTCTATTTGAGCACCTAAATGCCTGGAAGACTGTGATAGTAAACACGATCCCTGCTCTTAAGGAGCTGTCAACCTGAAAGCAGAGATCCGAGATGGCAAACTTTAGCAGAAAATAAAGGGAAAACAAATAAGGGTGCTACAGATGACTGACTTTTCACTTTCTGAGACTTAGGCCTTATTAGACCCTGTCTGATGACCACTGAAATGCAACTGATCTCCTCGGCGGGGTACTCGCCATTAAAACAGCTTGCTGAAACACTTGTGCCTTGTTTCAGCAAAGATGCAAAACCAGGGTACGTTGCACCTAGGGAGGCTGACTTCACCTGGTTCTATCTCCAGGACACTCTCTCACTCCTTTGTATAAAGTCCCAAGACAACTGTTTCCCTCTCACTCCACTCTGGTTTGTCTGAATCTCTTAGTTATTGAAGCCATTCTTTACTTTAAACAGATCTGTGCTAGGGGAGAAATAATAATAATAATAATAATAATGCTGGCATTTAAGTGCTTACTATATGCAAAGCACTGTTCTAAGTGCTGGGGGGGGATACAAGGTGATCAGGTGGTCCCCCGGGGGGCTCACAGTCTCAATCCCCATTTTCCAGATGAGGGAACTGAGGCCCAGAGAAGTGAAGTGACTTGCCCAAGGTCACACAGCAGACATGTGATGGGGCTGGGATTAGAACCCATGACCTCTGACTCCCAAGCCCGGGCTCTTTCCACTGAGCCACGCTGCTTCTCAGAGGGATTGGAAGTTAGGAAACCTTTTTAGTAATCCCACAACCTCTACTTTCCTGCCATATCTTCTCTTCCATATCATATCTTCTCCTGCCATATCTTTTAGACTGTGAGCCCACTGTTGGGTAGGGACTGTCTCTATATGTTACCAATTTGTACTTCCCAAGCACTTAGTACAGTGCTCTGCACATAGTAAGCGCTCAATAAATACGATTGATGATGATGATATCTTCTCAGGTAATCTGTTAACTTCCCCATTTCTCAGTTTCTTTATCTGTAAAGTGGGTGTAAAATACCTGTTTTTCTAGCAGTCATATTTACTGAGCACTTACTATGTGCAGAGCACTGTACTAAGTGCTTGAAAAAGTACTATATTGGAGTTGGGAGACACACTCCCTGTCCACAGGGAGCTTATAGTCTACATTATTTTTCCTTGCTTCTAGCTTGTGACCACGATGTGGTAGAAGAACTGAGTCAGCTAAGATTATCTTATATCTGCCTCAGTGCTTGCCACTCAGTGAATGCTTAATGAAAGTCATTATTAGCATTATAATTATTAGGAGCTTTGGGTGAATCTACCAAATCTTTTCTAGTGAGAAATGTCACTTGGTTACCCTAACCTTCTCTCATCGTCCACTAGTGCTAAATCAGTCAATGCTCCTTTAATGAATATTTATTGAGTGTAAAGCAGGTACAGTCTAGTGAGGAAGGCAGACATTAAAATAAATAATAATAATGGTATTTATTAAGTGCTTACTATATGCAAAACATGTTCTTTATAAATAAATCCAGTATAAGGAAAACAGCAGAGTACTAGGATATGTATGCTGGGGAGAGATGAGTACCAAAGTGTTTAGGATTACAGACCAGAGTAGATAGGTGACACAGGAGGGACACTGAGGAGGGAGGGGAAATTAGGGAAGGCCTCTTGAAGGAGATAATTTTGGGAATGCTTTTAAGTTCTTATTATCATTATTATTATTGCATGTGTTAAGTGCTTCCTATGTGCCAAGCACTGTTCTAAGCACTGGGGTAGATACAAGGTAATCAGGTTATCCCACATGGTGCTCACAGTCTTAATCCCCATTTTACAGACAAGGTAACTGAGCCACAGAGAAGTTAAGTGGCTTGCCTAAGGTCACACAGCAGGCAAGTGGTGGAGATGGGTTTAGAACCCACATCCTCCGACTCCCAAGCCCATGCTCTTTCCACTAAGCCACGCTGCTTCGGTGACCTATTCCAGAGCAGAGGACCCCAATCTCCATAATGCCTGAAGTCCTGCTTCCAATAAGTTGAGTCACATTTACGACACTGTTATTCCATTTTAAAATATCTAGGATCTGGAGGTGTCTTTGTTGGGCAAGGCGCTTCTCTATGCAGTGAGATCCATGCATTCACTTAATCGTATTTATTGAGCGCTTACTGCGTGCAGAGCATGTCTCTCCTAGCACCATTTTATACCTTGCAAAGTTTATTGTCAGAGAAGTAAACTTGGCTGTTCTAAGATCCCCAGAAGTTACGTGACTGACCCCTTTCTAGGGAGCTGTGCTAAGTTAGTTCCACCTGTTGCTGACAACCACTATCAGCTGACAATGTGCCAATCAATCAATCATTTTTTAATGGTATATTTTAAGTGCAGGCACTGTACTAAATAATAATAATGATGGCATTTATTAAGCGCTTACTATGTGCAAAGCACTGTTCGGAGCACTGGGGCGGTTACAAGGTGATCAGGTTGTCCCACGGGGGGCTCACAGTCTTAATCCCCATTTTCCAGATGAGGTAACTGAGGCCCAGAGAAGTGAAGTGACTTGTCCAAAGTCACACAGCTGACGATTGGCGGAGCTGGGATTTGAACCCATGACCTCTGACTCCAAAGACCGGGCTCTTTCCACTGAGCCACGCTGCTTCTCTTCACACTAAATGTGGTGTGGATACAGGTTAATCAGGTTGGATACAGGGAAGCATCATGGTGTTGTGGATAGAGCATAGGCCTGGGTTCTAATAACGGCTCTGCCACTTGTCTGCTGTGTGACCTTGGGAAAATCACTTAACTTCTCGGTGCCGGCTACCTCATCTGTAAAATGGGGATTGATTGTGACCCCCATGTGGGACGGGGACTGTGTCTAACTGAATTAGCTTATGTCTACCCCAGTACTTATTACGGTGTCTGGCACAGAGTAAGTGCATAATAAATACCAATAAAAAAAAATTAAAAAAAAAAACAAAAAGCCACAGTCCAAGTCCCACCTGGGGCTAACAGTTTTAATCTCCATTTTTTTCCAGAGAAATTAAGTGTTCAAGCTGATTAGGTTGTATCTAACCCAGCAGTTAGAACAATGCCTGGTACATAGTAAGTCCTTGACAAATGCCATTGTAAAAAATGGAAACCCCTGTAGCAGTAATGTACCACATGACCCCTCCCTATCTGGGTAGGTCAAAGTTTCTCCCCGCACATTACAATAATAATAATGGTGGCATTTATTAAGCTCTTACTGTGTGCAAAGCACTCTTCTAAGCACAAGGTGAGCAGGTTGTCCCACGGGGGGCTCACAGTCTTCATTGCCATTTTACAGATGAGGTAACTGAGGCCCAGAGAAGTTAAGTGACTTGTCCAAAGTCACAAAGCTGACAATTGGTAGAGCTGGAATTTGAACCCATGACCTCTGACTCCAAAGCCCACACACTTTCCACTCAGCCACGCTGCTTTGCTACAAGCAGATGACAAGTGCTGGAGAGAATCTGGTTATCCATGGGGCTAAGCTAGGTACTGGGTAAATTATTCAGTATTTTTTTTTTTTGCAACGTTTAGTCCTAAAGTTTTTCCTGAATGACTTAGCCTCCTTTCTATGGAACATGCAACCCATGATACAACTGAACCTCCACACTTTTTCTCAGGTCACAGGATCATCCCACAAGACTCAGTACGCATCAGCTCCAATGAATTGAGACAATGATAATAGCAGCATGGCTTAGTGGAAAGAGCCTGGGCTTGGGAGTCAGAGGATGTGGGTTCTAATCTTGGCTCTTCCACTTCTCTTCTGTGTGACCTTGGGCAATCCACTTAACTTCTCTGTGCCTCAGTTACCTCATCTGTAAAATGGGGATTAAGACTGTGAGCCCCAAGTGGGACAACCTGATTGCTTTTGTGTCTACCCCAGCACTTAGAGCTGTGTTTGGTGCATAGTAAGTGCTTAACAAATATTATTTTATTATTATTATTATTATCATTATTATTATTTCATTCATTCATTCAGTAGTATTTATTTTGTGCTTACTGTGTGCAGAGCACTCTAGTAAGGGCTTGAAAGTACAATTCAGTAACAGATAGAGACAATCTCTACCCAACAATGGGCTCACAGTCTAAAGGGAGGAGATGGACAACAAAATAAAACAAAGCAAAACAAGTAGACAGGCATCAATAGCATCAATATAAATAAATACAATTATGGATATATACACATTATTAATAAAATAAATAGAATAATAAATATGTACATATATGCACAAGTGCTGTGGGACAGAAAGGGGATAGTGCAAAGGGAGGGAGTAGGGGTGATGGGGTGGGGAGGAGGAGCAGAGGAAAAGGGGGACTCAATCTGGGAAGGCTTCCTGGAGGAGGTGAGCTTTCAGTAGGGCTTTGAAGGGGGGGAAGTGTGCTAGTTTGGCGGATGTCAGGAGGGAGGGCATTCCAAGCCAGGGGGATGACGTGGGCCAGGGGTTGACAGTGGGACAGGCAAGAATGAGACACAGTGAGGAGGAGGCAGAGGAGTGGAGTGTGTGGGCTGGGCTGTAGAAGAAGAGAAGGGAGATAAGGTAAGAGAGAGCAAAGTGACGGAGAGCTTTGAAGCCAATAGTGAGGAGTTTTTGCTTGATATGGAGGCTGATAGGCAACCACTAGAGATTTTTTAGAAGGGGGGGGGTGACATGCCCAGAGTGCTCCTGTAGAAAGATAATCCAGGCAGCAGAGTGAAGTACAGACTGAAGTGGGGAGAGACAGGAGGTTGGGAGATCAGAAAAGATGCTGATGCAGTAATCCATTCGGGATATAATGAGTGATTGTACCAACAAGGTAGCAGTTTGGATGGGGAGGAAAGGTGAGACTGGCAGGTTTTGGTGATGGGTTGGATGTGTGGGGTGAATGAGAGAGAGGAGTCAAAGATGACACCAAGGTTGCAGGCTTGTGAAGCAGATGATACTTGGATGATACTGCCATCCACAGTGATGGGAAATTCTGGGAGAGGACAGGATATGGGAGGGAAGATTAGAAGCTCAGTCTTGGAAATGTTGAGTTTTAAGTGGCAGAAGAGCATCCAGTGGAGATATCCTGAAGGCAGGGGGAGATGCGAGCCTGCAGGGAGGGAGAGAGAACAGGGAAGGAGATGTATGTTTGGGTGTCATCCACGTAGAGATGATAGTTGAAGCCGTGGGAGTGAATGAGTTCACCAAGGGAATGAATATAGATGGAGAACAGAAGGGGACCAAAATGCTTACTATGTGCTGGGCACTGTAGTAAGCACTAGGGTGGATACAAGCAAATCAGGTTGAACACAGTCCCTGATCCTCGTGGGGCTCGCAGTCTCAATCCCCATTTTACAGATGAGGTAACTGAGGCACAGAGAGTGCAGTGACTTGCCCAAGGTCACACAGCAGACAAGCGACAGAGCCAGGATTAGAACCCATGACCAACTGACTCCCAAGCCCGTGCTCTGTCCACTCCACCATGCAACTTCTCTTCACATGCTTTAGTTGTTTTCTTTGGATGGGGACTTTTTCCACGGGGAAAATTGTTTTTCGATTTCCTAAAAGTGTTCAGTACTCAATTCTGTGCACTGTTGGATATTAGCTTTTCTTCCGCACACGGTGCTCTCTCTGATGTCAGAAGGGACTCTTTAAACAGAGAAGAGATGTAGGAAGCAAAGGAAAATGAACCCCACCCCAAAGCCCCTTATTAGCAAGAGAAGTTGAATTACTCAGAAAAGACCACGGTATAGGCTCAATGATAATTATGGTATTTGTTAAGCACTTCTTATGTGCCAAACACCGTTCTGAGCACTGAAGTAGATACAAGGTAAGCAGGTTATCCCATGTGGGGCTCACAATCTTTATTTCCATTTTACAGACGAGGTAACTGAGGCCCAGAGAAGCCAAGCAGTGTGACCAAGGTCACACAGCAGACAAGTGACGGCGCTGGGATTAGAACCCAAGACCTCTGACTCCCAAGCTCGTGTTCTTTCCCCTAAACCAAGCTCCCTTCAGTTCAATCCAATAAATGTGTGGGTGAGGAAGAAAGGGAAATCAATAGGTTTGGGTCAGGAAACTGAATTTACTCTCCAGCAATTTTGGAGGCTAATTTACTCTCCTTCTTCGGCTCTTCTCCTCTCTCCCTCCCCTCTCGGCTGAGTCTCAGTGGTTGGATGTGTTATCAAAAATGTGAGGGTTATTTAGGTTATCTCCTTGCCCGGAGGGAGAACTGCTATACACCATTTCAAATAGATTCCACCACCTCCTTGAGATCCCCATGTTTAATAGTCCTCTCTGCTAGGAAATCCTTCTTTTTGCTTAATCAAAATCCCCCTTGCTGCAGTTCAAGACAGATTTACTTTAATGTCTTTAGAGGAGGTGCAGGTGAAAATGTCCCCTCTATGTGTCTTATATATCATTTTTGAATAGGAGAAGGTGCTTTTAGGGGATCAAATGTAGAAAAAAATATGCTGAAAGTCTCACTCTATTATCATCATCATCATCAGGGGTATTTATTCAACACTTACTATGCACAGAGTTCTGTACTAAGCACTTGAAAGAGTACAATGCAATAGGATTTTTAGACATGTTTCCTGTACCTAATGAGCTTACAGATTTAGGCTTATCACTTTCTCTTTCCTGTCTCCTGAGGCGGTGAAGGAAGAACGCTTTCTTTGCTCCTCCTTCATCTAGTGCAACTGGGGACATATTTTTATGTCAATATCTTGCTGGCTTTTAAACTCCCTGAGGGCAGGGATCACATCTACTAATTTTCTTGTAAAAATAAAAAAAAAATGGCATCTGTTAAGTGCTCACTGTATGTCAGGCACTGTTCTAAGTGCTGGAGTAGATATAAATTAATCAGGCTGGAAACAGTCCCTGTTTCACATGGGGCTCACAGTCTGAATCCTCATTTTACAGGTGAGGTAACTAAGGCCCTGAGGAGTGAGGTGACTTGTCCAAGATCACAGAGCGCAGAAGAGCTGGAGACAGGATTAGAACCCAGGTCCTTCCAACTCCCAGGCCTGTGCTCTATCCACTAGGCAATGCTGCTTCTCGTGTTCACCCAAAAGTTTAGTACAGTGCTCTGCACACAGGAGTTACTCTAAAAATGCTGTTGAGTAGAGACAGTGTGGTCCGGTGGTAAAAAGCACAGGACCGGGAATCAGGAGATCTGGGTTCTAGTATGGTCTCTGCCATTCACTTGCTGTGGGACTTTGGAAAAGTCACTTAACCTCTCTGAGCCTTTGCTCCCTCACCTATAAAATGGGGATAAGTATTATTATTAGTATTACTTGAGCACTTATCAGGGGCCCCTCATCCTATCCTTTTATTCCCTGAATAGTAATGAATCAATCAATTGAGGAATTGTATTTATTAAGCACTTACTGAATGGAGAGGACTGTATTAAGCACTTGGGGGAGTACGATATAATAGAGTTGGTGGGCACAGTCCCTGCCCACAAGGAGCTTACGGTCTAGAGGACTGTAATAAATAAATGCAGTATTTGTTAAGTGCTTACGAAGAAGCCTGGCTTAGTGGAAAGAGCACGGGCTTAGGAGTCAGAGGTCGTGGTTTCTAAACCCACCTCTGCCACTTGTCAGCCGTGTGACTTTGGACAAGTCACTTCACGTCTATGTGCCTCAGTTACCTCATCTGTAAAATGGGGATGAAGCCTGTGAGCCCCACGTGGGACAACCTGATCACCTTGTATCCTCCCCAGCTCTTAGAACAGTGCTTTGTACATAGTAAGCACTTAACAAATGCCATCATCATTATTATTATTATCCCAGCATTTAGAACAGTGCTCGGCACATAGTAAATGCTTAACAAATGCCATCATTATTATTACTAATATTGTTATGTGCTAAACACTGGGGTAGATGCAACATTAGCAAATGGGACACAGTCCTACATGGTGCTCACAGCTGAAGGGAGAACTGACACCGTGTTCCCATTTGATGGATGAGGAAAATGAGGCTCAGTTGATCACTCGTTGACCTGTAATGAGAACTGCAATGAGAATCCACCTCCTGTCCTCCAGACCTGTATTTTTTCCAGTAAAACATACTGATCCTCCTATGTTTCAGTAACAGTGGTAATAGTAATGGTGGTAGTAGTTAGTCAATCATATTTATTGAGCACTTACTCTGTGCTGATCACTTTTCCAAGTGCTTAGGAGAGTACGGTATAACAATAAACAGACACAACAAGCTTACAGCCTAGAAAGGGAGACAGACATTAATATAAATATATAAAATGACAGATATGCACATCAATGCTGTTGGGCTGGGAGGCCAGAAGAACAAAGGAAGCAAGTCAGGGTGATGAGGTAAGGGAGTGGGATAAGAGGAAAGGGGGGTTTAGTCAGGGAAGGCCTCTTGGAGGTGATGTGCCTCCAATAAGGCTTTGAAGCTGGGGAGAGTGATTGTCTTTTGGATATGCTTTGAAGTTGGGGAGAGTAACTCCCCTCATCACAGAGTATTATAACTCCAACTACTACTAATGGAGAGACGAACATGAAATAGCTTCTATGTGCTTCTATATCCTCTAGAATAGAAGCTCAATGTGGGCAGGTAACGTGCCTACCAACTCTGTTGTATTCTCCCAAGCATTTAATACAGTGCCCGGCATACAGTAAGCACTTGGTAAAGCCGCAGATTCATCTTGCCTAACTCAGTTTTATAGCTTTCCCATTTGCAGTTCCAATCCCCTAAATTTTCCTGGGTTAGCCGGCTAGTCATCTTGTCACACTTTTTGGCTTTTCCTGCCTCAGGGGCCTAACTATCCATAGATACATCATTCAAGGGAGAGCAGGTGAACCAGGAACATTTCTCAGGCTAATAAGCACTTTTGTAGGATAATAGGGCTTCTTGCTTGATTGTTTGTATTTTGATGCATGGGCCTGTTTACTTTAAAGGCATTTTAGACTTTTCATTACTGATGATCCTATCTCTCTGAAATGTGACATATTATTTTAGTTCTTTGGGAATCAATGAGATCTTAATTTAATTCGAGGAAGAGTTTTTCTGGCTTGTATTTGAGAAACAAGACAAGAAATAAAGGTTTTGTTGACTTGAAATCTGACACTGATTTCGTTTTTCAAATACATGAAGGGAAATTCAAAGTAAATGGAGACTGACATGTTTTATTTGGTTTTGAATAAGCTGTGCTTCCCCTGGAGGGTTTAGGGCTTTGACGAACAGATCGGCAAGTTACCTGTGCCATGAACTTGGTGAAAGAAGAGCAGCCTTGTTTGCTTCAGAAACCAAAGCCTAATACATCATTCTGGAACCGTTATCATTTAACAGAAGTTGAAATAGACAAAACCACAGCCCCTCAATGCAGGGGTCCATAATTGAAATTTTTCCCTGGAACATTACCAGTTTAATGCTCTCACTTTTCCAGCGAATCCTCCGACTGCATTTTATAGATGACACCAGGTTGCAAGTGAATGCACAGACAAGATACACTAATTTGTAAAGGCCAAAGCTCAAGTCCTGTACATTTCTCATCCCAATGCATCGGCAGCTTCTCGGAGCACTCAATCGAAGAGGCCATTAGTGGTCTAATCTGTCTTTCCTGTTCCTTTGGAAATGAAAGTAAAAATTGCAAGGACAATGAGATTTTCTTCATTTAAAGGAAAGTGGTACAGCCCTATTAAAAAGTGCTCACCATCCTAATTAACTCAAGAAAAAAAATGGGTTAGAACCTTCCTGCCATTTACATCGATGAACTTGGGTTCTGGTGAACAATTACCATTTTGTTAATGAAAATCAGTTCTGAAGCAACATTCAAAGGGACTCACATTGTTAGCAGGGTGATATTAAAATATCCCTTCAAGGGTGTTGGGGAGGACTCGACTTCAATTTAATTCAAAGGATACCATATGAAATTCAGTTGATTCCCAGATGTTAGTGTTCAGGGGCAGAGGGAATTTATGCCTAATCCAGAAACTTTCTGAGGCAACAAACAAGCAACAACATGGACCACTCTGAGGTATCAGTGTTATTTGATTTGGCTCGCCCACCTTCCCCGATGGCCATCAAAGATGTTCTCATTTCACGGACTAGATCCTGGAGGAAGAGTCCTGGATATAATCCACATTCTTGACTATCAGATCCTGTTTCATTAAAAGTTAACGGAATGATAATTCTCAATCCACTTCTTCCTGAAGAGGGAAAGAGATGTTTGTGGGCAGGCACAGGTAGAGTACTCCACTTAGTAATTGTGTCCTTAGAGATCTCAAAATGCAATAAGGAACCACTTCTGAGATAAGAGGCTCTCAGTGAGACAGGTTTTCTGTTTATCAGAGTCGGAAAGGCTGAGACTAGTGGATGTGTTCACAGCAAATGTTTCCCGCTGCAAGTCGCCTTTCTGCAAAAGACATTCTAAAAGTCAATATGCAGCTCCTCTAAATTAAAAATGATTTCATAACTTCTCAACAAAGACTAGGCATAGAGGAAATCGTAGCTGTCTGCACAAAATTTTCACCAACTCAGATAAGGATAAGAAAGAGAAACTGGGGTCCAGAGAGGTTAGATAACTGGCCCCAAGGTCACAGCAGAAGGCTAGCAGTAGAGCTGTGACATAAACCTGGATCATAAGTCCCATTGTGGGCTACCTCTTCATATCTATGGAGGTCCTTCTGTGTTATTCACACTGTACTATTTTGGCTCAGTGGAAAGAGCACAGGCTTTGGAGTCAAAGATCAGGGGTTCAAATCCCGGCTCTGTCACTAGTCAGCTGTGTAACTTTGGACAAGTCACTTAACTTCTCTGGGCCTCAGTCACCTCATCTGTAAAATGGGGATTAAGACTGTGAGCCGCCTGTGGGACCACCTGATCACCTTGTAACCTCCCCGGCGCTTAGAACAGTGCTTTGCACATAGTAAGTGCTTAATAAATGCCGTCATTTTTTTTTACTAAGAGCTTGAGTGTATATAAGTAATAATCACTGTTTTTGCCCACAAAGAGGGTTTTTTGTTTTTAATCTTCAGGTCATCTTATTTTCCCCATCCTTACTTTAATCACAGAATTTCCAAACTGAGAGCAGAAATAACAATAATAATACTAGTTATGGCATTTGTTAAGTGCTTACTATGTTCCAAGCACTGTTCTATGCACTGGGGTAGATACAAGGTAATCAGGTTGTCCCACATGGGGCTCACACTTTTAATCCCCATTTTACAGGTGAGGTAACCGAGGCAGAGAAGTTAAGTGACTTGCCCAAGATCACAGAGCAGACAAGAGGCAGAGGCGGGATTAGAACGCATGTCCTCTGACTCCCAAGCCCGTGCTCTTTCCACTTCTCTTCTCAATGAAAGTATTCATTGAGATCAGAAGCAGTGTGGCCTAGTGGAAAGGGCACGGTCTTGTGAATCAGGAGATCTGGGTTCTAATCCCTGTTCATTGCCACTTGCATGCTGTGCAACCTTGAGAAATTCATTTAACCTCTCTGATTCCCAGTACCTTCATCAATAAAAATGGGGCTAATCCAACCATTCTCCTTCCCCCTTAGATTGTGAACCCCATGTGGGACAGGTCCTGTGCCTGATCTTATCACACTGCATCAACCTAGTTCTTAGCACAGTGTTTGGCACATAGTAAGTTCTGAATAAATACCCCAATTATTATTATTACCATTACCACTGATTGGATAATAATGTGGTACTGATTTTCATGCACCCACAAGGCAGTAGAAACATCCTCAAATAGTCCTGTGAACAAAGCCCCACTTCCTCCTGTGAATGTAGGAGAAATGAGCTTTAGTGTGAGTTTTTTTTTTTTATGGGATCTAATATCCTGTTCTCCAGCAGTGACCTTGGAGGTCTATGGAGGGAAAAAGATTGACACCAGGTGAACTTTCTGCAGCAAATTAATTTTCTTTTCCATAAGCACAAAAAGCAGGGAATGTGGCTTTAATAAGATTTGTCCCATAAGCAGCCTCTTCCTGGTGTTAATGAGACACTGACCAACTGCTGATTGAATCCCAGACACATACTGCTTTACAATTTGATAAAAATTGTGAGGATTATTGTGTATTTTTCTAATATCAGGACATGAAGTAGGATGGGGGGTGGCATAATAGTCTCTGAAGAGCATTGGGTCCTCTCCAGATAACTGATCATCCAGGAAATCAATCACCTTTCTTGAAGACTTATTTTGTATAGAAAATTGTGCTAAGTACTTGGGGGGAGGCAACAGATTTCACTGGCATTATCCCTGCCTTCAAGAATCTTGTAGTCTACTGGTGGAGACAGATGCTAAAATGATTTATAGGAATAGGTGGGGAGAGCCACACTGTTTACGGCTTTGGAGTCAGAGGTCATGGGTTCAAATCCCGGCTCTGCCACTTGTCAGCTGTGTGACTTTGGGCAAGTCACTTAACTTCTCTGGCCCTCAATTACCTCATCTGTAAAATGGGGATTAATTAAGACTGTGAGCCCTCCGTAGGACAACCTGATCACCTTGTAACCTCCCCAGCACTTAGAACAGTGCTTTGCACATAGTAAGGGCTTAATACATGCCATTATCATTATTATTATTATTATTATTATTATTATTATTATTATTATTATTATTACAGATCTATAGTACAGGATGTGGGAGGGACTGGGGATGGGAACTAAGTATTTTGCCCCTGGTTGAGAAGCTCACTGAAGGAACTCCCTCAATTCTCAGCACGGTCTAGTGGAAAGAGCAGAGTCCCTGGAGTCACTGGACTATTTCTAATCCCAGCTACACCTGCTCCGTGACTTTCAACAAGTCACTTATCTCCCCTGTGCCTCAGTTTCCTCAACCGTAAAGCAAAGATTCAATGCCTGCTTTAACTCCTACTAAGACTGTGTGCCCTATGTTGGTTGGGGAATGCGTCCAACCTGATGAGCTTGTATCTATCCCAGTGCTTAGAATAGTGCTTGGCATCTAGTTAGCAGTTAACAAATGCTATACTAATTAATTAATGCTCACCTCAAATGGAGTTGTTGGTGTAGTTGTTGGTGGGATGAGAAAGTTACATTATAGGGCTAGTTCTATTTATCCAATGCTCCTGGCCTATTGGTGAGAAACAGTGAGAAGCAGCATTGCTCAATGGAAAGAGCCCAGGCTTTGGAGTCAGAGGTCATGGGTTCAAATCCCAGCTCCGCCAATTGTCAGCTGTGTGACTTTGGGCAAGTCACTTAACTTCTCTGGGCCTCAGTTCCCTCAACTGTAAGATGGGGATTAAGACTGTGAGCCCCCCGTGGGACAACCTGATCACCTTGTAACCTTCCCAGCACTTAGAACAGTGCTTTGCACATAGTAAGTGCTTAGTAAATACCATTATTATTATTAATGGTTCAGTGGATAGAGTTGTGGGAATCAGGAGTCCTAGATTCCAGGCACCAGTTCTATCTGCAGGTGGCCAAGGTGAACAAAGATCACGCACTCATGCATGTATATATGTATATATCCTGTATATATGTATATATCCTGTATATTTGTATATATGTTTGTACATATTTATTACTCTATTTATTTATTTATTTATTTATTTTACTTGTACATATCTATTCTATTTATTTTATTTTGTTAGTATGTTTGGTTTTGTTCTCTGTCTCCCCCTTTTAGACTGTGAGCCCACTGTTGGGTAGGGACTGTCTCTATATGTTGCCAATTTGTACTTCCCAAGCACTTAGTACAGTGTTCTGCACATAGTAAGAGCTCAATAAATACGATTGATGATTTCCCAGTGTGCTACAGCCCGATCTCCAATCTCGTTGGCCCCTGGGCCCCAGAAGGAGCACAACTGACAGAGATGAAGCAGCAGAATAGAGCACAAGCCAGAGAGTCAAAAAGCCCTGGGTAACCCCTACTTCACCACTTGTCTGCTGGGTGACCTTGGGCAAATCACTTTACTTCTCTGTGCCTCAATTACCTCATCTATAAAATGAAGATTAAGACTGTGAGCCTCGTGAGAGATATGGATCACATTCAATCTACTAGCTTGTATCCACCTTAGCGAACGGTACAGTGCCTGACACCGTGGAAGTACTTATCAAACAGTAGTTTTATTTAAGCTGTAGATAACTGTGACTGCTCTGCAGAAAAAACTCAGTGCAGAAAATAATCCTGAAAAAAAATGGAGGTTATAGAGCAGCCTAAGTCAGCCAAACCTGAAGCACAGTCTAAAATTTTCAACAGAAACACAGCTGTTACTGGATTCTGCTACCCAGGAAATGCATGAACCGATGATACATCCATGAATGATGCATTGCATGGATAGTAGAAAAATGAACAAAATCTGGAATGAGGATATTTTTAAGGAATGTCATTTTGCCACTGATTGAATCTCAAACATCATTTCTAACTGAAAATTTACAGAACTGTGCATGTGTATTATTATGCCTTATACTAGTCTACTAAGATGACTCATTCATTTGTTCAATCAATTGTATGTATTGAGCACTTGCTGTGTGAAAAGCATTGTACTAAGCACTTTAGAGAGTACAATATAACAAACAGCCAAATTCCCTACCTGTAACAAGCTTAGACTCCCATGTGGGTGAAGTTTTCCATCCATCAATCTATGGTTTTTATTGAATGCTTACTGTGGGCAGAGCATTGTATTACATGCTTGGAAGAGTACTAATAATAATGATGGTGGCATTTATTAAGCGGTTACTATGTGCAAAGCACTGTTCTAAGCGCTGGGGAGGTTACAAGGTGATCAGGTTGTCCCACGGGGGGCTCACAGTCTTCATCCCCATTTTACAGATGACATAACTGAGGCACAGAAAAGTTAAGTGACTTGCCCAAGGTCACGCAGCTGACAATTGGCAGAGCCCAGATTTGAACCCATGACCTCCGACTCCCAAGCCCGTTCTCTTTCCATTGAGCCACACTGCTTCTTCAAGGCTGGTTGGAGGTGAAGGGGCAGATTCAGAAAACATTCTTCAGGGAGCCCTAGTGGGATTTGACAGTAGATTGAATGTGATAGTTGAAGGAGAGTAAAGAGTCAAGGGTGATGCGAAGGGTGAAAGCATCTAGGACAGTGAAGATGGTAGTGTTATCAACTGGGTTGGAAAAGGTAGGGGAAGGGGCACGTTTAGTGGGGAATATGAGTTCTGTTTCAGATGTGTTGGTGTGTAGGCAGGACACCCAAGTGGAGATGTCCTGAGGGCAAGAGGAGATGAGGAATTGCAGGTCAAATGTGCCTTCAATGCTCAGAGGTAATAATAATAACAATGATGACATTTTTAAAGCACTTACTATGTGCCAAGCACTGTTCTAAGCACTGGGGAGGTTACAAGGTGATTAGGTAGTCCCATGGGGGGCTCACAATCTTCATGCCCATTTTACAGATGAGGGAACTGAGGCCCAGAAAAGTGAAGTGACTTGCCCAAAGTCACACAGCTGACAATTGGCAGAGCTGGGATTAGAACCCATGACCTCTGGCTCCCAAACCCAGGCTCTTTCCACTGAGCCACGCTGCTTCTCAAAATAATGATGGCATTTATTCAGCGCTTACTATCTGCAAAGCACTGCTCTAAGCACTGGGGAGGTTACAAGGTGATCTGGTTGTCCCACGGGGGGCTCCCAGTCTTAATCCCTATTTTACAGATGAGGGAACTGAGGCCCAGAGAAGTTAAGTGACTTGCCCAAAGTCACGTAGCTGACAATTGACAAAGCTGGGATTTGAACCCCTGACCTCCGACTCCAAAGCCCAGGCTTTTTCCACTGAGCCATGCTGCCTTCCCAAGTGGATAAACACTAGTGGATAGAGCACTAGGGCCTGGGAATCAGAAGGACATAGGTTCTATTCCCGGTTCCCCCACTCATCTGCAGTGTGACCTTGGGCAAGTCACTTCATTTCTCTGGGCCTCAGTTCCCTCATTTGGAAAATGGGGATTAAGACTGCAAGCCCTATGCGGGATATGGATGGCGTCCAACCTGAATAGCAAGGGTGAGCATAAAGCAAGGAGAGTGAAGGAGCCCGTTCAGATCCCTGAGGGGGATTGGCCACAGGCAGAGGATGAGAGGTAGAGGAAGAATCCAGTAAGCCAAACTGAAAAGGAGCAGGATTCCCAGGATGGGAAACAGGCCTGGGCTGGATCAGCAAACCGTAGTCCACCACCCAGCCTCAAAACATGGTGTCAAAAGCAACGGAGAGATCAAAGATAAGATGGGATACAGGCCTTGGAAACTGGCTGTAGAGAGGTCATTCATTGGTGACCTTGGAGAATCTCAGTGAATTGTAGGGATAAACCATCAGACAGCAGAGGATCAAGAAGGGAGATGATGGAAAGAAACTTAAGGCAGGTTCACAGCTAATTCAAGGAATTTAGCTAGGAATGGGAACATGGAGGTGGGTGATAGTTGGAAGGAACTATAGGATTGAGAGAGGACTTTTTTACAGTATGGGAAATAGTTAAGTAGAAGGAAAAGTTAGGTTATATTTCTAACTATTAAAATGATGTTCAGGAGGACAATCAGCATGTGGTTCTTCAGGCTTTCTGTTGTTACTGTCAGAAAAGACTGTGAGCCCACTGTTGGGTAGGGACTGTCTCTATATGTTGCCAACTTGTACTTCCCAAGCGCTTAGTACAGTGCTCTGCACACAGTAAGCGCTCAATAAATATGATTGATTGAAAATAACAGACATTATGGACTGTTACGTGGACCTCTCAATATTTGATTTTTCAATCAATCGAGGGCTTACTGTGGGCAGGGAAAGTACAACGCATAGAGTTGGTAGATATGATCCCTGCCCACAAGGAACTTACAGGGTGAGACTGATATTAAAATAAATTAGAGACTATGGAAATAGGAGAGTATAAGGATATCAACATTAGTATTGTGGAAGTGGGGTGAGTATGATGATGGTGATGGTAGATGGTATTTGTTAAGTGTTCACTATGTGTTAGGCACCGTACTAAGTACTGAGGCACTGTAGTAAGCATTGGTATAAAGGGGCTTAAGGGGCAATAGATTGTGAGCCCGCTGTTGGGTAGGGACCATCTCTATATGTTGCTGACTTGTACTTCCCAAGCACTTAGTACAGTGCTCTGCATACAGTAAGCGCTCAATAAATATGATTGAATGAGTGAATGAATACACAGCCTAGTTAATTGTCAACACAGTGGGGAGGATGGAGAGGTGAAAAGAGGGCTTAGTCAGGGAAGGCTTCTTGGAGGAAATGTGATTTTAGGAGGATTTTGAAGGTGGGAAGAGTAGTGGAATGTCAGATAGGAAGTGGGAAGGAGTCTACGCTCAGGAGAGAACATGGGCCAGGGGTTGGTGGCAAGACAGATGACACCGAGGTGCACGGAGTAGATTGGTGTTAAAGGAATGGAGCATATGAGTTGGCTTATAGCAGGAAAATCAGCAAAGTTAAGTGGGAGGGAGATTGCTGAATGTGTGCCTTCAAGTCCTTAAAGTTAAAGGAGTTTCCAATTTATGCAGAGGTTTATGAGGAATGACAAGATATGGACTCATTGTTTTTTCAAGAAAATGACCTGGGCAGCAGAGTGAAGTATGAACTGGAGTGGGAAGAGGCAGGATGCAGGGAAGTCAACTAGGAGGCTTGTATTAATGTGGTAGTAGTTAGGATGGAGAGGATTATTCCAGTACAATGCATTTACTTTTCCTGAGTAATAACAATAATAATAATGGCATTTATTAAGCACTTACTACGTGCAAAGTACTCTTCTAATAATAATAATAATAATAATAATGGTATTTGTTAAGCACTGTTCTAAGTGCTGGGGGAATACAAGGCAATCAGGTTGTCCGACATGGGGCTCACAATCTTAATCGCCATTTTACAGATGAGGTACTGAGGCACAGAGAAGTTAAATGAGTTGCCCAAAGTCACACAGCTGACAATTGGCGGAGCCGGGGTTTGAACCCATGACTTCTGACTCCAAAGTCCGTGCTCTTTCCACTGAGCCATGTTGCTTCTCAGTAGGATCATTATTGAGATGATTATTGAGATTATTGAGATGATTATTGAGATGATCCTACTGAGAGGATCATGATAATGAAGTTGGGATTTATTACCATGAATTTAAAAAATCATGTATTTTTATCATTTTGTACGGAGAGATAGAATTTTATGGTTTTATTCCATTTTTCATTCCTTAGGGAGGCTTACTTTTTTGTCTGAACCCAGTAAAAGCTGAATAGGGAGGTAAAAAGAAAGTGCCTTTGATTCAGAATCAGCCCCAAAGCATCTGTGGGTAAAATAACATGAGCACGTTAGCCAGAGTTTCCCTGGGTGGAGTCATGTCAGAAAATAGTACAGGTTCAGTTATATTTCCAGAGAGTGGACTCCCCCTTCACTTCCCCACTATGGGGCTGGAAAATTTGCCAGCAAATGCAAGACTTCTTAACAGCCAATTTCCAGCCCGGAATGTCAGCAAGAGCGAAAAATATGAATCCAAGGGAGAAATAACTTTACCTAGACCCCTTGAACCTCCCATTCCTCCTTCCTACTGAGAGGATCATAAAAATAGAATTCCTAGAGCATTTATAGAGAAGCAAACACTAAATAACTTGCAGCTGGCCACACCACCTGTACATCTTATGTTCCTGCCAAAACAATTCCCTTCTCCATTTATGGAGAAAGAGAGCGAGCATTGTTGGATTTCAGGATCAGGGTCGTAAGGAGGCTTTGCGGTTTCTATTTAGATTGAGACCAGAGCATGTTCTCTATTTTTTCCTTGGCAAGTTTCACCCTGCCTCATTTCACTCTCTGTTTGGTTTACAGTGGTAAGAAGTGTATCACTTCTCCACACAGATCATCTTTGTTTTCCACAAAACAAAAACGAAGCACATGTGAAGTGTAAATATGCATTCCTCAGTGGAGTATACCAACTGGAGTCTGTGGAACTGCCCGTGGCAGAATCCAGCAGTGGTGGAGAGAGTATAGAGGCAGGGTGTCTAATGGAAAGCGTTTGGGTCTAGGGGACAGGAGGCCCTTGATCTTGTCAGTCTCCCCTTTCTAGGCTGTGAGCCCGTTGTTGGCTAGGGACCATCTCTATATGTTGCAGACTTGTACTTCCCAAGCGCTTAGCACAGTGCTCTCCCCCCAGTAAGCGCTCAGTAAATACTATTGAATGACTGAATGAATGTTGCAGATCTGTCTCTGGACTGTTTGTCAAGGAAAACTAGAGAGCACCATCTGGTTTTTCTCACCTAAATGCTGTATGACCTTCAACAAGTCAGGTGACCTCTCTGGGCCTCAATTTCTTCATCTCTGCATTGGAGATAACCTAGATACAAATCTTCTCAACTCTGTTGCTTCCTCCTAATTGTAACGGGTTTCAGTGCCTCTCTCGCCTATCATCAATGATATCTTAGTGCTCATACTGTGTGCGGAGCACTGCACTAAATGCTCAGCCACTTGTTTGTTGTGTAACCTTGGGCAATTCACTTCTCTGTGCCTCAGTTACCTCATCTTTAAAACGGGGATTAAGACTGTGAGCGCTATGTGGGACAGGGACTGTATCCAACATGATTATCTTCTATCTACCCCAGTGCTTAGAACAATGCCTGGTGCATAGTAAGCACTTAATAAATGCTACACATATCTTTTTTTGAGAGCGTACGGGGCCAGAAATGACTCGGCAGCCTAATTCAATCTTTCAGTTGTATTTATTGAGCACTTACTGTGTTCAGGTCACTGTACTAAGTGCTTGGAAAGTACAGGTTGGCAACATATAGAGACGGTCCCTACCCAAAAGTGGACTCACAGTCTAGAAGGGGGAGACAGAGAACAAAACAAAACATATTAACAAAATAAAATAAATAGAATAAAAATGTACAAATAAAATAAATAAATAAATAGAGTAATAAATACATACAAACATATATACATATATACAGGTGCTGTGGAGAGGGGAAGGAGGTAAGGCGGGGGGCTCCCATTAGAATGTAAGGTGCTTTGAGGATGGCGATTGTATCTTCTCTCTCAGGTGTGTAGTAGTGAGAAGCAGCGTGGCTCAGTTGAAAGAGCACAGGATTGGGAGTCAGAGATCATGGGTTCGAATTCCGGCTCCACCGCTTGTCAGCTGTGTGACTTTGGGCAAGTCACATCACTTCTCTGGGCCTCAGTTACCTCATCTGTAAAATGAGGATGAAGACCGTGAGCCCCACGTGGACAAGCTGATCACCTTGTATCTTCCCCGGCACTTAGAACAGTGCTTGGCACATAGTAAGCGCTTAACAAATACCATCATTATTATTCTTATTACAATGGTCTGCACAGACTAGACTGCCGGCTCCCGAAAGGCAGAGATTTTGTCTTTCTCAAGCACAGAGTAAGAGCTCAGTGAAAACTGTTGATTGATTGACTGATTGTTTGGTGAGATCCTAGATGTGTTCCAATTGCTTTGCTCTGAGCAAGCCAGGTAGAGATGGAGCCACATCCCAGAACCTATCAATTTAAAGAAATAGAAACAGGTCCTAGTATTTATTATTTTTAAAATCAATGAAAAAGTGAAGAAATCTACATAAACCCTCATAGTAAACACTCATGAGCACCAGTAAAATCTGCATAAACACTCATAAGCACCAGTAGTCAGCAACTGGTGCTTTTTGATTAGACATAAAGATTATTGTACTGAGATTATCTTTCTTCAATAAAGAATTCTAGAACTAAGTTTGGCTAGGGCAAGGAAAGGCATGTTTTCAAGATGCCTCAGTAGTATTGATTTCATACTTATATGGAGGTCTTGGACTGAATCCCATTAGATGGCAAACTTTCTGACGGCAGGAATCATGGTCTTATTGCACCTTCCTAAGTGCTTAGTACAGTACTCTGCAAATAGGTGTGCAACAAATGCCATTTAAGATTTTGAGCCCCCTGAGGGTCAGGGACCATGCCTAATTCCCACTTACGTATCTATGTATCTGAGAAGCAGTGTGGCGCAATGGGAGAAGCAGCGTGGCTCATTGGAACGAGCCCGGGCTTTGGAGTCAGAGGTCATGGGTTCAAACCCCTGCTCCGCCAATTGTCAGCTGTGTGACTTTGGGCAAGTCACTTCACTTCTCTGTGCCTCAGTACCTCATCTGTAAAATGGGGATTAAGACTGTGAGCCCCTTGTGGGACAACTTGATAACCTTGTAACCTCCCCAGCACTTAGAACAGTGCTTTGCACATAGTAAATGCTTAATAAATGCCATTATTATTTTTTTTCCAGTGCTCATATAGTCATCTGCACACAGTGCTTAATGAATTCCATTACTACCACTACTGTTATTACTACTAACACTACTACTACTATTACTGCCATTGCTTGTCTTCTGCCATTACAGAACTCCTTCCCTTCTCACCCAAACCTGTCCTGCCCCTAACTTTCCCATTACTGTAGATGGAACCAACATCCTTCCTGCCTCACCAGCCCATAAGCTCTGTGTTATCCTTGTCTTCTCTCTCTCATTCAACCCACACATTTAATCCATCACTAAATCCTGTAGGTCCCAGCTTCACAAAATATGCCCTTTCCTCTTCATCTTCTCCTCACGGGAGAAGCAGCGTGGCTCAGTGGAAAGAGCATGGGCTTGGGAGTTAGAGGCCATGGGTTTGAATCCTGGCTCTGCCACTTGTCATCTTTGTGACCCTGGGCGAGCTACTTAACTTCTCTGTGCCTCAGGTACCTCATCTGGATAAAGGGGATTAAGACTGTGAACCCCACGTGGGACAACCTGAGCACCTTGCAGTGCTTAGAACAGTGCTTTGCACATAGTAAGTGCTTAAAAAATACCATCATTATCATTATTATTATTATTCATCCAAACTGCTATCACATTGATACAATCACCGGTCCTATCCCACCTGGATTACTACCTCAGCCTCCTTGCTGACCTCCCAGCCTCCTGTCTCTCCCCACTCCCCAGATTACTTTTCTACAAAAACATTCAGGACATGTTTCCCCATTCCTCAAAAAACTCTGGTGATTACCCATGCACCTCTGCATCAAATAAAAGCTCCTCTCCATTGGCTTCAAAGCCCTCAGTCATCTCACCCCCTCCTACCTCACCTCGTTACTCCCCTTTGATAACCCAGCCTGCACACTTCCCTCCTCTAATGCTAATCCTTTCAATGTGCCTCAATCTCATCTATCTCTCCACTGACCCCTCTGCTATATCCTGCCTCTGAACCCTCTCTCTTCAAATCCAACAGAAAATTACTCTCCCCACCTTCAAAGCCTTATTGAAGGCGCATCTCCTCCAAGAGGCCTTCTCCGACTAAGCCCCCCTTTCCTCTTCTCCCACTCCCTTCTGCATCACTCCAACTTTCTCCCTTTGTTCTTCCCACTTCCCAGCCCCACAGCCCTTATGTACATATCTGTCATTTATTTATATTAATGTCTGTCTCTCCCCTCTAGACAATAATAATAATAATAATAATGGCATTTATTAAGCGCTTACTAAGTGCAAAGTACTGTTCTAAGCACTGGGGAGTTTGCAAGGTGATCAGGTTGTCCCATGGGGTGCTCACAGTCTTAATCCCCATTTTACAGATGAGGGAACTGAGGCCCAGAGAAGTGAAGTGACTTGCCCAAAGTCACACAGCTGACAAGTGGCGGAGCCAGGATTTGAACCCATGACCTCCGACTCCAAAGCCCGTGCTCTTTCCACTGAACCACACTGCTTCTCTGACTATAAGCTCATTGTGGACAGGGAACATATCCATGCATTGTTGCATTGTACTTTCCCAAACTCTTAGTACAGCGTTCTGCACACAGTAAGTCCTCAAAAATATAACTGACTGAATTACTTGATTGAAGAATTTTGCAGTTATGGGGGGAGAAAGGGTAAGGCAGTTCTCTTTTTTAAGCTCAGGTGTTTGTGTCTTGTTGACTGTTGACATTCAGTGAGTTATTTTAAGTGTGCTTTTCATTTCAATAAGAATATCTAGTCTCAGCGTGGTCTTTCAGGGAGATTAAAAATCAAAAATCCATTAAACAATCTTGCTCTAATAAAGCTCCCAAATGAACACTTTACATGCCAAACCTTCAGCCCCCAAATCCCCTGAGTCCTAGGTTTCCGTCAATCTCGATCTGGAAAACATAATGATCAACTTTCTTCACTAATGGCCTGTCTTGGTGGATATGTCATTTCAGCCTGATGTTTTAGTCCATTTTTATAATTTTATCCTCTGTCACAATTGCATTCTGCTATTTTAATTAAATGTTTTCACTTACTCTATTTGTCCCCCGAGGCAGTTTACTTGGATGCCATGGATAAGATTTATTTTCGGTCTTTTAAACTGAGGCTTTTAAAGCTCCTGAAATAGAATATAAATTCTAGATCTCGCTAGATAAGCACTTTGTCTCAAGAGTCTAGATATTATGTAGTAATATTGACTTTTGGTTGTGGCATTGCAGTGTCCTTTGCTAAACCTGTGAAACAAAATGATGCTCTAGAAATGCTTTACCTGAAATATATGCTATTCTTTGAAAAACGATTTCAGTTCTTAGAAGAGTAATGTCCTTTCATGTTCCTTATCAGTGGTAGAGAGGGTGGGAGACAGGGTGTCTAGTGGAAAAATCATGGTTTGAGGAGATGGGAGACATTTGTTCGAGTTCCAGATCGGTCTCTGGGCTGCTGTGTAACCTTTGACAAGTCAGTTAACCTCTCTGAGCCTCGGTTTTCTCATCTCTAAAATGGGGATAAAATGCCTGGTCTCCTTACCTCTCTGTTTGCTCTTATTACCTCTTTCTCCCATGTGGAACAGGGACTATTTCTGATCTGATTTTCTTGCATCTACCCCAGTGCTTTCACATGTAGTAAATATTTTTTTATTATTAAAGTGTATTTTTATAATTATTTTTATTCCAGTAGGAATCTTCCCTCTCATGTACACATCTCCTAGCCCTATTCTTAAAGCAGGTAGACCAAAGTGAATTTAGTCAAGGGACACCACATTTCTTTTTGAAAGACTTGTTGATAATTGATTTAGGATAGACTATTGTCAGCAGATATAAAAAAAAGCATCATGAGACTGGAAGAGACTTCTGAGTTGAATTCAACTACCTTTTTTACCCCCGGGGTTTCCAAAAAGACAATCTTTTTTTAACCTTTTTAAAAAGCACTTGGCTAATCATATTTAAAAGCTGAATTGAGGCCGTGAGGATTCTTCGCTTTTCTTATGTTTATATAGTTATCCTTTGTATTTGAAGAGGACACCACTCTTTGTGAAGTTCAGCTATGAGTGCAACGTTTGGCTGAAAAGGCCAGTGAGGGAGCCTTAGTCCCTGGACTCTTTGGGCACAGCAAAAGTTTTCCCTGTTGCGTTGTTGTGCTTAATTTGTGAAAGCTCACCTCCTTCAGGAGGCCTTCCCAGACTGAGCCCCCCTTTTCTCTGCTCCTCCTCCCCTCCCCATCACCTCAACTCCCTCCCTCTGCTCTACCCCCCTCTCCACCCCAAAGCACTTGTGTATATATGTACATATTTATTATTCTATTTATTTTATTAATGATGTGTATATATCTATAGTTTCAACTATTTATATTGATGCTATTGATGTCTGTCTACTTGTTTTGTTTTGTTGTCTGTCTCCCCCTTCTAGACTGTGAGACTGTTGTTGGGTAGTGATTGTCTCTGTTGCCGAATTGTACTTTCCCAGTGCTTAGTTCATTCATTCATTCATTCATTCATTCATTCATTCATTCAGTCAGTCAGTCAGTCGTATTTATTGAGCACTTACTGTGTGCAGAGTACTGTACTAAGCGCTTGGGAAGTACAAGTTGGCAACATCTAGAGACGGTCCTGACCCAACAATGGGCTCACAGTCTAGAAGGGGGAGACAGAAAAAGAAGGGGGAGACACAAAGAAGGGGGAGACAGAAAAAGCTTAGTTCTCTGCTCTGCACATAGTAAGTGCCCAATAAGTACTACTGAATGGATGAATAATAATAACTGTGGGGTTTGTGAAGGGCTTACTTTGTGCCAAGCTATGTAATAAGTGTTAAGGTAAATAACAAGATAATCAGGTTGGACACAGTCCCTGTCCCAAATGGCGTTCACAGCCTAGGTAGGAGGGAGAATAGGGTTTTAATCCACATTTTACAGATGAGAATGCAGACACACAGAGAAGTTAAGTGACCTGTCCTGAGTCACACAGCAGGTAAGTGGTAGAACCAGAATTAGTGCCTAGGTCTTCACTTTTTTAGGCTTAGCTGCCCTTTCAATATAACTCCATGCTCTTCCATAATGCACTTTCTGTAGCAAAACAGCTTGGGCAGCTCCCTCTTTCATTAATAATAATAATAATGATAGTATTTGTTAAGCACTTACTATGTGCAAAGCACTGTTCTAAGTGCTGGACCCCACAACACTCATCTACATAGTTTCACTTCATTCCTTTCTTTATTTTAATGTCTGTCTCCTCTAGACTGTAAGTTCATTGTTATCAGGGAACATATGTACCAACTCCATTACGTTGTACTCTACCAAGTGCTCTGCACACAGTAAGAACTCAATAAATATGATTGATTGATTGATTGATTGGTAGATGAAGGACAGCAGCCCTGCCTTGGAATAAGTCTATGTAGTTGATTTGACTTTTAACAATCCCAGCTTTTTTGCTCTAAGGAATAGCACAAGCCAAGACACTAAAAACTGAGGTCCCGGATAATTGAACCAGAATTTACTTCAGATCCATATTTCCTGGCAGATTCTAGGTAGCTTTTAGAACAATACTGATGTGTGGTGTTTATTTCTCCACTCTGTGGAAGGGATATTATGCATTGAAATTCAGTGCATAATTACACTGGGATATACAATTTCTGGAGTCTTTGAAGCTAAATCCAACCCTCCCCCATAAAAAAGCTCCATATTTTTCTTCCAAAGAAAAAATTATCTGAACAATTGAAATACATCAATATTTGGTAGTTAGAACAAAGCAATCATTGTAGTTTGTGGTTGGGAGTATGCAGTATCAGCAAAACACGCATCGCAAGCCCTCAAGGAGGTTATAATTTAATGGGGAGAGACTGGACCACCGCTTGTCTGTTGTATGACCTTGGGCAAGTCACTTAACTTCTCTGGGCCTTAGTTACCTCATCTGTAAAATGGGGAGTGAGACTGTGAGCCCCACGTGGGACAGGGACTGTGTCCATCCCATTTTCCAATGGACAATAGTCCATTGTCCATCCCTAGGCTTCCCTTCAAAGCCCTACTGAGAGCTCACCTCCTCCAGGAGGCCTTCCCAGACTGAGCCCCCTCCTTCCTCTCCCTCTCCTCCCCATCCCCACCTTACCTCCTTCCCCTCGCCACAGCACCTGTATATATGTATATATGTTTGTACATATTTATTACTCTATTTTATTTGTACATATTCATTCTATTTATTTTATTTTGGTAATATGTTTTGTTTTGTTGTCTGTCTCCCCCTTCTAGACTGTGAGCCCGCTGTTGGGTAGGGACCGTCTCTATGTGTTGCCAACTTATACTTCCCAAGCGCTTAGTACAGTGCTCTGCACACAGTAAGCGCTCAATAAATACGATGGAATGAATGAATGAATGAATTTGCTTTTATCCACCCCAGCTCTTAGTACGGTGCCTGGCAGGTATAAGCACTTAACAAATACCACAATTATTATTATTAGTATAAATAATTTGCAACTAGAGAGAGGAGATGGAGAACAAGGATGCAACAGATTGTCAGTCAGTCAATCATATTTATGGAATTCATTCATTCATTCGATCCTATTTATTGAGTGCTTACTGTGTGCAGAGCACTGTACTAAGCGCTTGGGAAGTACTAGTTGGGAACATATAGGGACGGTCCTTACCCAACAGTGGGGTCACAGTCTAGAAGGGGGAGACAGACAACAAAACAAAACATATTAACAAAATAAAATAAATAGAATAAATATGTACAAATAAAATGAATAACTAGAGTAATAAATGCATACAAACATATATACGTATATTAAGGTGCTGTGGGGAGGGCAAATAGGTAAGGAGGAATGTTTACTGTGTGCAGAGCACAGTACTAAACGCTTGAGAGAGTACAATATAACAGCACAACAAACACATTCCCTGCCCACAATGAGCTTTCAGTCTAGAGGGGGGAAACAGACATTAATATAAATAAATAAATTACAGATGTGTACATAAGTGCTGTGGGGCTGGGAGTGGAGGGATAAATAAAGGGAGCAAGTCAGGGTGACACGGAAGGGAGAGGACAAAAAGGAAGAGAGGGCTCAGTCAGGGAAGGCTTCTTGGAGGAGATGTGCCTTCAATAAAGCTTTGAAGTGGGGGAGAGTAATTGTCTGGCAGATATGAGGAGGGAGGACATTCCAGGCCAGCGGCAGGACATGGGCAAGCGATTGGGAGTGAGATTATGTCAGGAAGAAATAGCTGAATCGATAATAAATTATACAAACCAATGTAAATATGTACATAAGTGTTAAGGAGTGATTAAAGATAGTAAGTGCTAAAATGGCTGTTAGGTTCACTTAACTACGTGTGGTAAGTTAATTGGGGAAGGTTTTTGGTAGGAGGTGGGATTTTAGGAGATGTTTGAAGATGGAGAGAACTGTGTCGTCAAGCACTTAGTACAGTGCTCTGCACACAGTAAGCGCTCAATAAATACGATTGATTGATTGTGTTGGATTTTGGTGGAAGGAAATTCCAGGTTAGGTCAGAGGCTTGAAAGTTGGATGTCAGGTACAGCTGCAGTGATTGGTATCCAATAATGATCCATTTTTATCTGGTCCAAGTGTATTGTACTGTCTCACTTTCTAAGCCCAGTTTACTCCACCATCACCTAACCGATCCATCCACTCAGCACTTTTCTTTTAATGGTACTTGTTAAATGTTTACTTCGTGCCAGGCACTGTACTAAATGCTGGGCTAGAGTTCTCTCATCCGTAAAATGGGGATTAAGATTGCGAGCCCCATGTGGGACATGGACTGTTTCCAACCTCATTAGCTTGTATTTACTCCTGCGTTTAGTATAGTACCTGGCACATAGTAAGTGCTTAGGAAACACCACTGAAGAAGATAATTAGGTCAACACAGTTCCTTTCCTACAAGGGGCAAATAGTATAAATGGGAGGGAGGAGGATTCAATCCCTACTTTACAGGTGAGGTAACTGAGGAACAGAGAAGTGAAGTGACTTTGCCCTAGATCAAAAAGCAGTCAAATGGTAGAGCCAGGGTTAGAAACTAAATCCTCTAAATCATAAGCCGTGCTCTTTCCATTAGGAAATGCTGCTTCACTTCCGTATCTCCTCTCAATATCTTTATGTCTTCTGCTTAGTTCTTATTTCTGACACAAACCAACATGGCGTTGCCTACATCCAAAGCCACAAATGACTCCAACGGATTTGGGAATTTAATAAGTGTTTCCCCCTAATCTTTCCATCATCAAATCATTGAACTCAACTGGTCCCAGTGGAGTAGATAACATGACTCAGTCTATTAACCTTACTCATCTTGGGTAGGGACCGTCTCTATATGTTGCCGACTTGTACTTCCCAAGCGCTTAGTACAGTGCTCTGCATACAGTAACCACTCAATAAATACGATGGAATGAATTCATCTTACTATTGCTGATTTTGTGCTATCCCTTGCTAAAGAGAGAAATGAAATTTAATAATAACAATAATGATGGCATTTCTTAAGCGCTTACTATGTGCAAAGCACTGTTCTAAGCGCTGGGGAGGTTACAAGGTAGTCAGGTTGTCCCACCTGGCACTCACAGGCTTCACCCCCATTTTACAGATGAAATAACTGAGGCCCAGAGAAGTTAAGTGACTTGCCCAAAGTGACACAGTTGACAAGTGGTAGAGCCAGAATTAGAACCCATGACCTCTGACTCCGAAGCCCGGGCTCTTCTCACTGAGCCATGCTGCTACTCTATTTATTATAATAATAATAATGATAGCATTTATTAAGCACTTACTGTGTGCAAAGCACCATTCTTAGCACTGGATAATGATGGTGAGCCCACTGTTGGGTAGGGACCGTCTCTATATGTTGCCAACTTGTACTTCCCAAGCGCTTAGTACAGTGCTCTGCACACAGTAAGCGCTCAATCAATAAGATTGAATGAATGAATGGCATTTATTGAGCACTTACTATGTGAAATGCACTGTTCTAAGCTCTGGGGAGGTTATAAGGCTATCAGGTTGTCCCACGTGGGGCTCACGGTCTTAATCCCCACTTTACAGATGAGGGAACTGAGGCACAGTGAAGTTAAGTGGCTTGCCCAAAGTCACACAGCTGACAAGTGGTGGGGTTGGGATTAGAACCCAGGCTGATTAGAGAAGCAGCGTGGCTCAGTGGAAAGAGCCCGGGCTTTGGAGTCAGAGGTTATGGGTTCAAATCCCAGCTCCGCCAATTGCCAGCTTTGTGACTTTGGGCAAGTTAGTTCACTTCTCTGTGACTCTGTTACCTCATCTGTAAAATGGGGATTAAGACTGTGAGCCCCCCGTGGGACAACCTGATCACCTTGTAACCTCCCCAGCGCTTAGAACAGTGCTTTGTACATAGTAAGTGCTTAATAAATGCCGTAAAAGACCCATGCCGTCTGGCTCTCAAGCTGTGCTCTTTCCACTAAGCCACACTGCTTCTAATCGTCATCATCATCATCATCATCAATCGTATTTATTGAGCGCTTACTGTGTGCAGAGCACTGTACTAAGCACTTGGGAAGTACAAATTGGCAACATATAGAGACAGTCCCTACCCAGCAGTGGGCTCACAGTCTAATGATGGCATTTGTTAAGAACTTACTATGTACCAAGCAGTGTTCTAAGCCCTGGGGGAGATACAAAGTAATCAGGTTGCCCCACGGGGGGCTCACAGTCTTAATCCCCATTTTACAGATGAGGGAACTGAGGCACAGAGAATTCAAGTGACTTGTCCAAAGTTACACAATTATATTATTGTCTGTCTTCTGTTCTAGACCGTAAGTTAGTTGTGGAGAGGGAATGTGTCTACCAGCTCTGTTTCAGTGCATTCTCCCAAATGCTTAGTACAGTGTTCAGCACACAGTAGTGATCAATAAATATGACTGATTGATTAAAGATGGTAGTCATGATCCCTACCCACAAGGAACTTACATTCTAGAGGGGGAGGCAATCCTTAAAATAAGTGACAGTGAGCAGGGAATTTAGCTGGATTAATTTTGGTGCTCAGAAGATTCATTCATTCATTCATGGATTCATTCATTCATTCAATCAAACGTATTTATTGAGCGCTTACTGTGTGCAGAGCACTGTACTAAGCGCTTGGATAAGATGCTGACAAATCATCAGGATTTGGATCTACCTGTCAGCAACAGTAGCATCAGTCCTTCCTAAGGTTAACAGCTGTAAATAAGGCTTGGATTGCCCTGTTGTTCAGGTTTTATCTTTTTGTATGTGTTCTATTTATTTTATTTTGTTAATATGTTTTGTTTTGTTGTCTGTCTCCCCCTTCTAGACTGTGAGCCCACTGTTGGGTAGGGACCGTCTCTATATGTTGCCAACTTGTACTTCCCAAGTGTTTAGTACAGTGCTCTGCACACAGTAAGCGCTCAATAAATACGATTGAATGAATGAATGAATGAATGTGAGCTAATCCTGATAAAAACCTCATGGGGTGTGTTGCACAGAAATGATCATATAACTTTCATTAGAGCTGGCAACAGCCTTAAATCACGTTTAATAATCTAATTCTTTGTCCTAGTTACCCATTCTTAAATCAGAAATTAAAGCAAGCCTGTAGTGTTATACTGCTGCTTCGTTTACTGTACCTCTTAATTGAATGAACAGACGTTTGTGCTAAAGAAAGCGACATTTACATATGGCTTGTGAATTAAAATCCCAAGTGCTTGATGGATTCTTTCACTGATCCTATAGTGTAAAATGCTGTTCTTAACTGTCTGTCGTAGAGCACTATATGCTGTTCCTATTCAATTAAATTGAATCAAACTAAATTAAGTATAGTTTAATAAGGCAAGATCATCCCCTCTTTTCTCAACTTCATTTCTTCATTCTGAAAACTGTATTTTACTCACTGTTTTTCAGCGGAAACAAACACAGCGGATGCTGTGAGCTCTTTCATTACTGTTTGCTTGTTTTAAACAGTTGGAAACAATATTAGGGTGGGATGGGTAGGAGTAGAAAATTATCATGGCTTCTGATCATTTTCTTGTCCAAATATCTCCATAAAGCTCCTCAGAACAGCCACAAGAGCTTGTCAGCCGCAGTAAAGAAAAGGGGGCAATGCAAAGACACAATATGCTGCAAATGAAACAAAAATCAATCAATCAATTATATTTATTGAGCGCTTACTGTGTGCAGAGCACTGTACTAAGCGCTTAAATCAGTAGATTGCTGTAGCTGGACGAGAGTTTGGTACAATGCTCTGCACACAATAAGCACTCGATAAAAACAACTGATTTGATTGTTTGAAATTTCAGGCCCAATGTTGTAAGCTGCCCAAGAAATACTTTGGATAGATTGATTCTCTGCCTTCAAGGGGCTTACTAAGGGTGGAGAAAGATAAAAAGCACTTAGCAATAGTAGTAATAGTAGTAGTATTTGTCTGGTACTTACTATGTGCCAAAGATAGCCCTAGATCATGGTCCCTGACCCCCAGAGGGCTCATGATCTAAAAAGAAATAGAGGAACTAGGAAGTGGTACAAATATACCTTGTGATGTAACTGAACTTAAAACTGATTATACAAATCAACATACAAATAAAAGCAAGTGTGTGATAATGAAAGCATTTGTTAAATGCTTACTATGTGCAAAGCACTGTTCTAAACACTGGGGAGGATACAAGGTGATCAGGTTGTCACATGTGGGGATTACAGTCTTAATTCCCATTTGACAGAAGAGGGAACTGAGGCCCAGAGAAGTTAAGTAACTTTCCCAAAGTCACACAGCTGACTGGAGAAGCAGTGTGGCTCAATGGAAAGAGCCTGGGCTTGGGCGTCAGAGGTCATGGGTTCTAATTCCAGCTCCACCACTTTTCAGCTATGTGACCTTGGGCAAGCCACTTAACTTCTCTGTGCCTCAGTTACCTCATCTGGAAAATGGGGTTTAACACTGTGAGCCCCATGTGGGACAACCTGATCACCTTGTATCCCCCCAGTGCTTAGAACAGTGCTTTGCACATAGTAAGAACTAAACAAATGCCAACATTATTATTATTATTATTATTATTATTATTATTATTATTATTATTATTATGTGGCAGAGCCGGGATTTGAACCCATGATCTCTGATTCCCAAGCCCGTGTTCTTTCCACTGAGCCATGTTGCATCTTAATAATAATAATAATAATAATAATAATAATAATGTCATTTATTAAGCGCTTACTATGTGCAAAGCACTGTTCTAAGCACTGGGGAGGTTACCAGGTGATCAGATTGTCCCATGGATAGCTCACAGTCTTAATCCCCATTTGACAGATGAGGTAACTGCGGTCCAGAGAAGTGAAGTGACTTGCCCAAAGTCACACAGCTGACAATTGGCGGAGCCGGGATTTGAACCCATGACCTCTGACTCCAAAGTCCATGCTCTTTTCCACTTAGCCATGCTGCTTCTTTTCTCTATGGATGTAAATGTTGAAAATATTTAAGAGGAGCCTTAGAATGTGACTCAAAACAAGCATGCTCAGTCCTTTCATGAATATTATTTTTATTATATGAATATATTTCATTTGATTCAGTTTATTCGGACTTCACTGTTTTTAAATATTATGATGTCTAGACTATAAGCTCTTCTAGACTGTAAGCACACTGTGGGCAGAGAACATGCCAACCAACTCTATTCTATCATCCTCTCCCAAACATTAGTTCAGTGCTTTACGTGTAATAAGTGCTTAATAAAAACAACTGATTGATTGATATCTATCTCCCCATTAGAGTGTACGGTGCATGTCCCACGGAGCAGGTCTTGTATTCTCCCAATTGTTTAGAGCAGTGTTTTGCATCAAGACACTCATTACATGCCCTCCTCCTAGACTGTAAGCTCCTTGTGGACAGGGGATGTGTCTCTTCATCATCATCATCATCATCAATCGTATTTATTGAGCGCTTACTATGTGCAGAGCACTGTACTAAGCGCTTGGGAAGTACAAATTGGCAACATATAGAGACAGTCCCTGCCCAACAGTGGGCTCACAGTCTAAAAGGGGAAGACAGAGAACAAAACCAAACATACTAACAAAATAAAATAAATATAGTTTATGGTTTATGGTTATGTTGTGCTCTCCCAAGTGCTTAGTACAGTAAATATGGTTGAATCACTGACTGACCAACTGACTCCATGTAACTAGAATTCCCGAATAGCCCTGGAGATCTGATCGACGCCTGCATACCAACCGCTCCTATACCATTTTTATTCATTCATTCAATCATATTTATCGAGCACTTATTGTGTGCAGAACACTGTACTAAACCCTTTGTAACCCCATCAGCTCTGGTGAATTTTACCTCTTAACAAAATCCCGCTTGTCTAGCAAATCAAGCACAATCTTTTTTTCAAAGCACTAACGGCCCTGAGACTCCTGTTTGGGATATTTCCTTGGGCTCCATCTCTGACTGTCCAAGAGGCAATGAAGATGAGAGAAGACCAGGCTAATAAAAGAAATCCTTAGTCTAATTATAACCGGGGCCACTTCCCAGAGCGTCAGTGCCCTTTTATTGAAACCCCTAGAGAAACTTATTTGGGGTTGTAGGGTTAGAAAGGCAGAAATGCTTTTCCTACTGAGGGAAGGACACAGACAGAGCAAGGATTCTATATTTGAAATAAATTTTCTCTATCTTAACAATGTCGGGTCCAAAGGAGAGGCCACTCTGATGGCTTTTCTCTAAATCACCAAAATAACCTTTATAGTCCTGTCCCCGGGCATTACCAAGAGAGAGGGCAAGCACTGATTTTAATTCATTGATGCGACATGATTTAGTACCTGAGTTAACTTTTCAGAAATCTTGCCAATACTGGTATTGTGTGCAGGCTCTTCTCAAATTAGTGTTGTCCAGGGAAATCGGCAGAGACAGAGGGAGTAAATCAGCCAGTGATTGTCCTCTGCTACGGGTTAAAATGAGATGGCTGGTGTCTTGGTGTTGTACTGACCCCAACCAGTCTGTATTCATTGATTAAAATCTGCCAGAGTACCGTGTAAAGCTCTAGGGCAACCACAAAATAATTTTAACACTGTGCTGTAGGTCATTTGGTCTTTGATGAGAGCGGTGTAATAATAATAATGATAGCATTTATTAAGCGCTTACTATGTGCAAAGCACTGTTCTAAGCGCTGGGGAGGTTACAAGGTGATCAGGTTGTCCCACGGGGGGCTCACAATCTTCATCCCCATTTTACAGAAGAGGTAACTGAGGCCCAGAGAAGTGACTTGCCCAAAGTCACACAGCTGTCATTTGGCAGAGCCGGGATTTGAACCCATGACCTCTGACTCCAAAGCCCGGGCTCTTTCCACTGAGCCACGCTGCTTCTCTGTACATTCAAAGCCTCCAAAAGGTTCACTCCATTGTTGGCCAAGGAATTGCAGACAAGGGAAGGCGAAACTTCCTTTCCCAGGAAGCCAATCAATCAATCAATTGTATTTATTGAGCGCTTACTGTGTGCAGAGCACTGTACTAAGCGCTTGGGAAGTACAAGTTGGCAACATAAAGGGATTAATGAGAAGGAGCGTGGCTCAGTGGAAAGAGCACGGGCTTGGGAGCCCAAAGTTGTAGGTTCTAATCCCAGCTCCGCCACTCGTCTGCTGTGACCTTGGGCAAGTCATCTCACTTCTCTGTGCCTCAGTTACCTCATCTGTAAAATGGGGATGAAGACCGTGAGCCCCAAGTGGGACAACCTGATTACCTTGTATCTACCTTGTATCTAGGTTGGTTCTGTGGCGCAATGGACGGTGCATTGCACTTCTAGTGAAGAAAGAGTGATTCAAAGGTTGTGGGTTGGAATCCCACCAGAGTCAGTTTATTTTAGAGAAGCAGCATGGCTCAGTGGAAAGAGCCCGGGCTTTGGAGTCACAGGTCATGGGTTCAAATCCCGGCTTTGCTAATTGTCAGCTCTGTGATTTGGGCAAGTCACTTCACTTCTCTGTGCCTCAGTTACCTCATCTGTAAATGGGGATTAAGACTGTGAGCCCCCCGTGGGACAACCTGATCACCTTGTAACCTCCCCAGCGCTTAGAACAGTGCTTTGCACATAGTAAGCGCTTAATAAATACCATTGTTATTATTATTATTATTACCCCAATACTTAGGACAGTGCTTGGCCCATAATAAGCACTTAACAAATTCATTCATTCAATCGTATTTATTGAGTGCTTACTATGTGCAGAGCACTGTACTAAGCGCTGGGGAAGTACAAGTAGGATACCATCATTATTATTGAGAAGTAGCATGGCTTAGTGGAAGGAGCCCCTACTTGAGAGTCAGAGGTCATGGGTTCTAAACCCAGCTCTGCCACTTGTCAGCTGTGTGACTTTGGACAAGTCACTTACCGTCTCTGGACCTCAGTTCCCTCATCTGTAAAATGGGAGTGAAGACTGTGACACCCACGTGGGACACCCTGATGACCTTGTATCTCCCCCAGTGCTTAGAACAGTGCTTGGCACATAGTAAGCACTTAACAAATACCATCATAATCATTATTATTAAATCATGACCCTTTTCACCACTTTGAGAGGTGGTGCTGGATGGAGGCAAGTCCCCTTCTCCCTGTCCCTGAGTTCAGTCATGCTCTTATCTCTTCTGGAACTAGTGGAATGAGGAAAGCTTTTATCTGGCTGCCCACAGGTAAGTCCCATAATAATAATAATGATGGGAATAATAATAATAATTATGGTATTTGTTAAGTGCTTACTAGAGAACAGCTTATTAGAGAAGCAGCATGGCTCAGTGGAAAGAGCACGGGCTTTGGAGTCAGAGGTCATGGGTTCAAATCCCAGCTCCGCCAACTGTCAGCTGTGTGACTTTGGGCAAGTCACTTCACTTCTCTGTGCCTCAGTTACTCATCTGTAAAATGGGGATGAAAACTGTGAGCCCCCCGTGGGACAACCTGATCACCTTGTAACCTCCCCAACGCTTAGAACAGTGCTTTGCACATAGTAAGCGCTTAACAAATACCATCATCATTATTATTATCGTTACTATGTACCAGGCACTGTACTAAGCCCTGGGGTGGATAAAAGCTAATCAGGTTGGACACAGTCCCTGCCCCGCATGTGGCTTACAGTCTCAAAACCCATTTTACAGATGAGGTAACTGAGGCACAGAGAAGTGAAGTGACTTGCCCAAGGCCACACAACAGACAAGTGGCAGAGCAGGAATCCCCAGAGTCAAAAAGCAGGCTGGGAATGGAACCCAGGACTCAAGACCACAGCCATGGTCCCTCCCCCTGGACAGGGTCTATGTCTAACCTAATTCACTTGTATCTACCCCAGCGCTTAGAACAGTGTTTGACACATAGTAAGAACTTAACAAATACCATTTTTAAAAAATGCATATCTCATCGCCACATCTCTGTTTTCATTTTGCATGCCTGATTTGCCAAAGGGCTCTTAAGGCTTCTCATTCTAGGTGCTTTCAATCAATCAATCCATTAATCATATTAATTGAGTGCTTACTGTGTGCATATCACTATATTATGTGTTTGGGAGAGTACAGTATAACAGAGTTGGTAGACACTGTCCCTGTCTACAATCAGCTCAGAGTCTAGAGGGGTAGACAGACATTGTTATAAATAATTAAATTATGGATCTGTACATAAGTGCTATAGGGCTGAGGAAGGGGTGAATAAAAGGAGTAAATCGAAGTGATGTAGAAGGGAGTGGGAAAAGAGGAAGTGAGGACTTATTCAGGGAAGTCTTCTTGGAAGAGATGTAACTTCAATAAGGCTTTGAAGGCGGGGAGAGTAGTTGTCTGTAGGATATGAGGAGGAAGGGCATTCCAGGCCAGAGCAGGATGTGGCTTGTACTTCCCAAGCGCTTAGTACAGTGCTCTGCACACAGTAAGCACTCAATAAATACGATTGAATGAATGAATGAATGTGGCAAGAAAGTGGTGAAATGGATGAGATGGAGGCATAATGAGTAGGTTGGCATTAGAGGAGCTGGGGGTATTAAGAGAACAGTGAGGCAAAGAATCAATCAATCAATCAATCATATTTATTGAGCACTTACTGTGTGCAGAGCACTGTACTAAGCGCTTGGGAAGTACAAGTTGGCAACATATAGAGACAGTCCCTACCCAACAGTGGGCTCACAGTCTAGAAAGAAGGAGGGGACAAAGTGATTGACTGCTTTGAAGTGGTTGGTAAAGAGTTTCAGTTCGATGTGGAAGTGGATAAGCATCCACTGGGGGTTCTTGAGGAGTGGGGAAAGCCAGAGTGAACATTTTTGTAGAAAAAATGATCCGTGCAACAGAGTGAAGTATGGTCTGAAGTGGGGAGAGACAGGAGGCAGGTAGGTCAGCAAGGAGGCCGATACAGCAATCAAGGCAGAATAGGATCAATGCTTCGATTAACATAGTATCAGTTTTAGCAAAGCAGCTTCTAAATAACAATAAATATCTGATTACACTTCCTTCCCTACACAGTCTTACAATGTAAGAGGTAAGAAGAGCAAAGATCTTATCCCCATTTTATAGGTGAGGAAAGGGAAAGTGAATGGCCAATTCAATAATAAAAATAATGGCATTTATTAAGCGTTTACTATGTGCAAAGCACTGTTCTAAGCACTGCAGAGGTTACAAGGTGATCAGGTTGTCCCACGGGGGGCTCGCAGTCTTAATCCTCATTTTACGGAGAGGGAACTGAGGCCCAGGGAAGTTAATCAATCAATCAATCAATCGTATTTATTGAGCGCTTACTGTGTGCAGAGCACTGTACTAAGCGCTTGGGAAGTACATGTTGGCAACATATAGAGACAGTCCCTACCCAACAGTGGGCTCACAGTCTAAAAGGGGGCGAAAGAGAACAAAACCAAACATACTAAAAAAATGAAATAAATAGAATAGATATGTACAGGTAAAATAAATAAAGAGTATTTATTTACTTCAACTTCAACTCTCATCTCTACGCTGATGACACCCAGATCTACATCTCTGCCCCTGCTCTCTCCCCCTCCCTCCAGGCTCGCATCTCCTCCTGCCTTCAGGACATCTCCATCTGGATGTCCGCCCACCACCTAAAGCTCAACATGTTGAAGACTGAGCTCCTTGTCTTCCCTCCCAAACCTTGTCCTCTCCCTGACTTTCCCATCTCTGTTGACGGCACTACCATCCTTCCCGTCTCACAAGCCCGCAACCTTGGTGTCATCCTCGACTCCGCTCTCTCATTCACCCCTCACATCCAAGCCGTCACCAAAACCTGCCGGTCTCAGCTCCGCAACATTGCCAAGATCCGCCCTTTCCTTTCCATCCAAACTGCTACCCTGCTCATTCAAGCTCTCATCCTATCCCGTCTGGACTACTGCATCAGCCTTCTCTCTGATCTCCCATCCTCGTGTCTCTCTCCACTTCAATCCATACTTCATGCTGCTGCCCGGATTATCTTTGTCCAGAAACGCTCTGGGCATATTACTCCCCTCCTCAAAAATCTCCAGTGGCTACCAATCAATCTGCGCATCAGGCAGAAACTCCTCACCCTGGGCTTCAAGGCTGTCCATCCCCTCGCCCCCTCCTACCTCACCTCCCTTCTCTCCTTCTACTGCCCAGCCCGCACCCTCCGCTCCTCCACCGCTAATCTCCTCACTGTACCTCGCTCTCGCCTGTCCCGCCATCGACCCCCGGCCCACGTCATCCCCCGGGCCTGGAATGCCCTCCCTCTGCCCATCCGCCAAGCTAGCTCTCTTCCTCCCTTCAAGGCCCTGCTGAGAGCTCACCTCCTCCAGGAGGCCTTCCCAGACTGAGCCCCTTCCCTCCTCTCCCCCTTGTCCCCCTCTCCATTCCCCCATCTTACCTCCTTCCCTTCCCCACAGCACCTGTATATATGTATATATGGTTGTACATATTTATTACTCTGTTTATTTATTTATTTATTTATTTTACTTGTACATTTCTATCCTATTTATTTTATTTTGTTGGTATGCTTGGTTCTGTTCTCTGTCTCCCCCTTTTAGACTGTGAGCCCACTGTTGAGTAGGGACTGTCTCTATGTGTTGCCAATTTGTACTTCCCAAGCGCTTAGTACAGTGCTCTGCACATAGTAAGCGCTCAATAAATACGATTGATTGATTGATAAATAGAGTAATAAATATATACAAACATATATACATATATACAGGTGCTGTGGGGAAGGGAAGGAGGTAAAATGGGGGTATGGAGAGGGGGACGAAGGGGAGAGGAAGGAAGGGGCTCAGTCTGGGAAGGCCTCCTGGAGGAGGTGGAAGAGGAGGAGGAAGTTAAGTGACTTACCCAAAGTCACACAGCTGACAATCGTTGGAGCGGGATTTGAACCCATGACCTCTGACTCCAAGACCCGTGCTCTGTCCACTGAGCCATGCCGCTTCTCAATGACAATATGGCCTAGTGAATATCTTTCTTAAAGATGTTTAGGACATCCCCCTTCTGAAAAATCTCCGGTGGTTGCCCGTCCACCTCCGTATCAAACCAAAACCCCTCACCGTTGGCTTGAAAGCTGTCCATCACCTCGCCCCCTCCTACCTCACTTGGCTTCTCTCCTTCTCCAACCCAGCCCGCATGCTTCACTCCTCTGGTGGTAACCTTCTCACTGTCAATCGTTTATATTGTTATTTCTACTACAGCAGCTGCTACTACTACTACTACTACTACTACTACAATTCCATATGCATTCTACTGTGCCTCCATCTCGCCTGTCTCACCAGCGATCCCTGGTCCATGTCTTGCCTCTGGCCTGGAATGCCTTTCCTCCTCAAATCCTACAATTACTCTCTCCCCCTTCAAAGCTTTATTTAAGGCGCACCTCCTCCAAGGGGCCTTCCCAGACTGAGCCCCACTTTTCCTCATTTCCCACTCCCTTCTATGTCACCTTGACTTGTTCCCTATGCTCATCACCCCCTTCCTCTCCCTCCCGTCCCACCCAGCCCCACAGCACCTATATATATATATATCTGTAATTTTATTTATTTGTATTGATATCATCATCATCATCAATCGTATTTATTGAGCGCTTACTATGTGCAGAGCACTGTACTAAGCGCTTGGGAAGTACAAATTGGCAACATATAGAGACAGTCCCTACCCAACAGTGGGCTCACAGTCTAAAAGGGGGGGACAGAGAACAAAAGCAAACATACTAACAAAATAAAATAAGTAGAATAGATATGTTCAAGTAAAATAAATAAATAAATAAATGAATAAATAGAGTAATAAATATGTACAAACATATATACATATAAACAGGTGCTGTGGGGAAGGGAAGGAGGTAAGACGAGGGGGATGGAGAGGGGGACGAGGGGGAGAGGAAGGAATATCTGTTTCCCCACCTCTAGATGACGAGTTCGCTGTGGGCAGGGAATGTCACTGCTTAGTGTTGTATTGTACTTTCCCAAGAGCTTAGTACAGTGCTCTGCACACAGTAATAAAGAAATATTTAGCGTGGCTCAGTGGAACAAGCCCGGGCTTTGGAGTCAAAGGTCATGGGTTCAAATCCCAACTCCGCCAATTGTCAGCTGTGTGACTTTGGGCAAGTCACTTAACTTCTCTTTGCCTCAGTTACCTCATCTGGAAAATGGGGATTAAGAATGTGAGCCCCCCATGGGACAATCTGATCACCTTGTAATCTCACCAGCGCTTAGAACAGTGCTTTGCACATAGCGCTTCATAAATGCCATCATTATTATTATATTTAATTTTCATTTTAATAAATACAATTGAATAAATGAATGGAGCATAGACCTGGGTCCTAATCCCAGCTCTGCCACTTGTCTGCTGTGTGACCTTGGGCAAGTCACTTTACTTCTCTGTGCCTCATTTCCCTCATCTGTAAAAAATTGGGATTAAGACTGTGAGCCCAGTGTTGGACAGGGATTGTGTCTAACCCAATTATCTTGTACCCACCCCAGTGCTTAGTGTAGTGCTTGGCACATAGTAAGTGCTTAACAAATACCACAATTATTATTATCATTATTATCTGTGTTAGTTGCTCTCAACGTGTCATCCAGACACTTCCCCACTCCCATGTTTCTGTGACCCTACAAAGGGGATTGAGCTCTGCAAGATCTAGAATTGAGGCAATTTCTCCTTTTATTTCTAAGTTCTTATTGGAGGCCACGTCTCTGCATTTCCAGTTTCGCGACAACAAATAATGGTTCAGAAGGCCCTCACTGACCTTTAAGGAGCTGGTATTTGGTCAGACCTGGAATGCCAAAATCTAAATATATCCTCAATATGGAGCGCATAATTGATCCTAAAGGGTTGAACTGTAATAGTAATAGGATCCTTAGTGGACATTTACTCTACTTTTGTTGTTTATCTCTGGCAGGAAATGCAATCTGAAGTCAAACTAATTTGAGAAACAGGTTAGCATTTCAAGTCTAAAAAATCTTTGAATCTGAAAAATTTTCCCCAACATACGTGGCTTAGTACTGACACCCCTTTCCTGATTTCCTTTTTCTCTTCCCACATAGACATCTTTCTCAACAGTCATCATCAATCATATTTATTGAGCGCTTACTATGTGCAGAGCACTGTACTGAGCTCTTGGGAAGTACAAATTGGCAACATATAGAGTCAGTCCCTACCCAACAGTGGGCTCACAGTCTAAAAGTCACAGTCTAAAACAGTCCTTTCTACCCCTACTACTTTACACTTGTGCCCTTCTCCTTAAGCTCCTATCTTATGTCCTTCAAAGAATACCCGATCCTTTTCTGTTCTGATTCAAGAAAATCAATCTTTACCTTATTCTAAATGTCAGGAACAGGTTATACGTTGAGGTGATCTGGATAAGATTATTTTGGGGTATCTTTTTCCCCTAAGTCATGAATCCAAGCTCTTATGGCTCTCTCTTCAACCTGGGAGGGATGTATTTTGTAAGATAGGATGGGGTGTTTGTCTTACAAAGGAACATTATTAGAGTCATTATCAGAAGAGCTGATTCAGTACATAAAAAATTAAAATCTGGTCCCTTACCCAAGGGAATCTTGTTTACACTCTATAGTAAAAAAGATGGACACATCAATACTATTATAACTGCTATTACCACTATTACTACTACTTTGATGATGATGATGATTATTATTATTAAGTGTAGTCGAGTTGTTTCCGATTCATAGTGACTACATGGATATACTTCCTCCAGACCGTCCTGTCCTCTGTTTATTAAATGCTTACTAAGGCCAAACACTGTGCAAAATGCCAGCATGATGACTAGGCAATCAGATCAGAAACAGTTTTTACCCTAAATGAGATTCATTGTCTAAAAAGGGAGAGAAGCAGTGTGCCTGATGGATAGAGCTTGGGCCTGGGAATCAGAAGGACGTGGGTTCTAATACTGGCTCTGCCACTTATCTGCTCTTTGACCTTGGACAAGTTACTTCACTTCTCTGGGCCTCAGTTACCTCATGGGGCAAGTCACTTAACTTCTCTGAGCCTCAGTGACTTCATTTGTAAAATGGGGATTATAATAATAATAATGATGGTATTATGACTGTAGGCCCATGTGGTACATAGACTGTGCCCGATCTGATTACCTTGAATCTACCCCAGTGCTTAGAACAGTGCCTGGCACATAGTAAGCGCTTAGAGAAGCAGCATGGCTCAGTGGAAAGAGCCCGGGCTTTGGAGTCAGAGGTCATGGATTCGAATCCCGGCTCCACCACAAGTCTCCTGTGTGACCTTGGGCAAGTCACTTAATTTCTCTGAGCCTCAATTACCTCATCTGTAAAAATGGGGATTAAGACTGTGAACCCCACGTGGGACAACTTGATCACACTGTATCCCCCCAGTGCTTAGAACAGTGCTTTGCACATAGTAAGTGCTTAACAAATGCCATTATTATTATTATTATTAATGGAAAGAGCACGGGGAGAGTCAGAGGTCATGGGTTCAAATCCCGGCTCTGCCAATTGTCAGCTGTGTGACTTTGGGCAAGTCACTTAACTTCTCTGGGTCTCAGTTACCTCATCTGGAAAATGGGGATTAAGAATATGATCCCATCGTGGGACAACCTGATCACTTTATAACCTCCCCAGCACTTAGAACAGTGCTTTGCACATAGTAAGCACTTAATAAATACCAATAAAAAAACATAAAAAAGAAAATGCTCTCTGACTATTCTCTCATCTCCCTACCCTATTTTCCCTCCCTACTGCATCGTTGAAGCACTTGAGTCTATGCTCCATAAGCTCCTAGGTACTCACCCCACTCCTATTTCATTGTTAGTTTTTTTTTGGCTGGGTAAGCGATTCCCCCTTCTAGACTGTGAGCCTGTTGTTGGGTAGGGATCGTCTCTCTATGTTGCCAATTTGTACTTCCCAAGCATTTAGTACAGTGCTCCGCACACAGTAGACTCTCAATAAATATGATTGAATGAATGAATTATGATATTCATAAGCACTCACTCTGTGTCAAACACTGTTCTAAAAGAGTAGGTACATGTTATTTGGGTTGGGCACAGTCCCTGCTCTGTACGGGGCTCACAATCTAAGTAGGAGGGAGAACAGTTATTTAATCCCCATTTTACAGTTGAGGAAACTAAGGCACAGAGAAGTTAAGTGACTTACCTCAGTCACACAGCAAAACAATTGGTAGACCTGAAATTAGAACCCAGGTCCTCTGACATCCAGTCCCATGTTTTTTCCAATAAGCTGTGCCATTACTCTGGGCAGGAAACATGTCTACAAACTCTGTTGTATTGTACACCCCCAAGCCCTTCGTACAGTGCTCTGCACACAGTAAGTGCTTAATAAATTAAATTAACTGATTGACTGATCCTCATAAATGGTTGTTTTCTCTTCCTGAAATTGATTTTCACGTCTTTACCACCAAACTGAACACTACTCGAAGGTGGGAATCATATCTACTTACTTTATTGTACTCTTCCAAATGCTGAGTATAGTGCTCTGTATGCAGTGAACCCTCATAAATATCCTCCTTCCTCTCCGGCTCGCCCCCCCATCCCCACTGTCTTACCTCCTTCCCATCCCCACAGCACCTGTATATATGTATATATGTTTGTACATATTTATTACTCTATTTATTTATTTATTTTACTTGTACCTATCTATTCTATTTATTTTATTTTGTTAATATGTTTGGTTTTGTTCTCTGTCTCCCCCTTCTAGACTGTGAGCCCGCTGTTGGGTAGGGACTGTCTCTATATGTGGCCAAGTTGTACTTCCCAAGCGCTTAGTATAGTGCTCTGCACATAGTAAGCGCTCAATAAATACGATTGATTGATTGATTGATTGACTGATTAATTGACCACCTCGACATCCGAAGTGTGGGCAAATGACAGTAGTAGAAAGGGTCTCTCTCAATGTGGGGATGACAGGGGATACCCCGTCTTTAGACCACATTTGGAATTTCCCAGATTTCCCAGGCCTTGTTGTTCTTAACTTCCACCATCCTCTGTTTTCGTGGGAATCAGGCCCCTCGGTCTGGTGGTGGCCTGCCGGAGCATACGCCAGAAGGCTCGGGAAGCGTGTTAGCACTGTAAAGCTCTTTGGAGACTTTCAGTCAAAATCTGTTTTAATTTTGGCACCTATCAGATGCCGCACGTTGTGTCCTAATAGGCTTGTCCTCAGGGAGCAAAGATGAGCAGAAGCAGCCTGAGACACTGTTCCAACTGTGAAACTCTAATTCCTCAGGAATCCAAATTAGATGTAGTGGAAGTCTATTGGAAATGGCTGAATGACAATAAGAATGAAATTCAGAGATTACCCTGCCTTAATTTCATAAAAGTCTCTTCTTTCAAAATCAGGAGTGATCAACAAGCAAAATGAAAATACTTTCCTCGATTATAGGAAATGTCAATGTGTAAGTCCAATGGAGTGGAAGGGAGAGATTCGGTCCAATTTAGCTGAAGACAAATGCACTTCCAAATTCCTCCTATTAAAATGCAAACCCCATGGCTTTAGCAGGATTAATAGGATTGCAATATGTTTCTGATAGGTTTGACTTTTTGGAGTTTTACAGCTGGTACAATGTCTCAGGCTGCTTCTGCTCATCTTTGCTCCCTGAGGACAAGCCTATTATAGAATACTCATTTTCGGTCAAAGTCAGGTAGGCCCTGTTGAAAAATAAACCAATGTTGTGATCTCAGTTCTTACATGGCCTGTGTAATTACCGATTGAATGAAAGAGATTTAAAATATTATTTCTAGAGGTATAAGGACCAGAAAAGGAAATCAGCTTTGCATTCTCCTATGGCAACAAGTACATCTGTAGATGGAAGGATTATATTTTGCATTTTAAAACTTGGAAAGTAATAGATGTCCTTGGTAGAACTTTGTAGGACATGCACGGCTGACGAATGTGACATCACGAAAAATCATTCCTTTGCAAAGTTAGAGAGGAGAAACTTTTAGAAGTATTTCAAATCTCAAAGTCTTTGGTCCACAGATGACACTGCTGACAGTGAGACTGAATTCAGAAGTGTGGCTCAGTGGAAAGAGATCGGGCTTTGGAGTCAGTGGTCATGAGTTCAAATCCCAGCTCTGCCACTTGTCAGCTGTCTGACTTTGGGCAAGTCACTTAACTTCTCTGTGCCTCAGTTCCCTCATCTGTGAGGATTGACTGTGAGCCCCCCATGGGACAACCTGATCACCTTGTAACCTCCCCAGTGCTTAGAACAGTGCTTTGCACATAGTAAGCACTTAATTAATGCCATTATTATTATTATTATTATTATTATTATTATTATTATTATTATTATTATTCAGAGATGTTAGTCTTTGAAAGTGATTGTCCTTTACTCTTTATACATAAAAATTAAATACTGTACATTTCTGCCCCACAGTTAAGTGAAGGTATGAAGGAAGGTATCGTCAACCAATAATAAAGATGTTTTAGTTACATTTTTGTTGATTCTAGCATATTCCAATGCCTTAAGTGACTTTCAGATGTGATTGTCTTCTTCCTCTTCATCAGATTTTAAAGATTAGTGGTAGTAGTAGTAGTAGTAACAGCATTTATTAAGCACTTACTATAAGCAAATAATTCTACTAAGTGAGAGGAAAAAATAAATTTATGGGGTATAACACGATCGCTGGCTCTCGAGGGACTCCCAGTCTAAGAATAAAGCAAAGACACATAAGGAGAGGGAAACAAAAATACGAAAGGCAAGGGTGACAATAAACACAATTAAAGGAACCGCAAGCTTTCAGGCTCCTCCAAGCTCAGTCCAAAAGCCACAGAAGTCACAATTTGTTTTGAAGCTGCTCCCAGATACGAAGAATATTAGCATTTTCAAATTGCATTGACATCCTGGGGAGGTGACCTTAACCAGATCACTGATATCCTATAGAAGGATGGAGAGCCCTCTGAACTGTTGGGTAGGGACCGTCTCTATATGTTGCCAACTTGTACTTCCAAAGCGCTTAGTACAGTGCTTTGCACACAGTAAGCGCTCAATAAATATGATTGAATGAATGGATGAATGTAAGTTCATTGTGGGTAGGGAACATTCTACCAAAAGAAGCAGCTTGGCTCATTGGAAAGAGCACGGGCTTTGGAGTCAGAGGTCATGGGTTCAAATCCCAACTGCACCAATTGTCAGCTGTGTGACTTTGGGCAAGTTATTTAACTTCTCTGTACCTCAGTTCCCTCATCTGTAAAATGGGGATTAAGACTGTGAGCCCACCATGGGACAACCTGATCACTTTGTAACCTCCCCAGTGCTTAGAACAGTGCTTTGCACATAGTAAGTGCTTAATAAATGTCATTATTATTATTATTATTATTATTATTATTTCTATACTCTCTCCAGTGCTTATTATAATATTCTGCATACAGTAGTGCTTAGTAAATACCATTGATTTATTTATTGATTTATAATACCAGGAACCACTGGTCATCTTATCCATTTTCATGTGTTTTGGTAAGGCTGTGCCTGAACCGTTTCATACAAATGCTGGAATTTGTGTTCATAAAACATAACTAGGATTGTTGAATTCTTATTAGTTGGTGTAGTGGATAGAACATGGGCTTGGGAATCAGAAGGTCATAGGTTCTAATTCTGACTCTGCCACTTGTCTGAGTTGTGACCCCCCTCTACAACTGACACTTCACTTCTCTGTGCCTCAGTTACCTCATCTGTAAAATGGGGTTCGAGATTGAGAGCCCCATGTGGAACAGGGACTGTGTCCAACATTATTTGCTTGCATCCACCCCAGCACTTAGTACAGTGCCAGGCACACAGTAAGCACGTAACAAGTGCCTCAGTTATTATTAGTATTAGTAGTAACAGCATTTATTTAACACATGTTAAGTGCAAGGATTTGCAATTCAATCAATGGTATTTATCAATCAGTTTTTCTGTGCAGAGCACTGCACTAAGTACTTGGTGGGGTATAATACAATGTATGTGATCCCTGCCCACAAGGAGTTCAAAGTCTACAGGGGAGAAAAATATGGAAAGAAATACAAATAGTGAAATAAAAGTATATTCACATAAGTGCTCTGGGATTAGGATGAGCAGAGTAATAATAATAATAATGGCATTTGTTAAGTGCTTACTATGTGCAAAGCACTGTTCTAAGTGCTGGGGAGGATACAAGGTGATCAGATTGCCCCACATGGGGCTCACAGTCTTCATCCCCATTTTACGGTTGAGGTAACTGAGGCCCAGAGAAGTGAAGTGACTTGCCCAAAGTCACACAGCTGACAACTGGCAGAGCCGGGATTTGAACCCATGACCTCCGACTCCCAAGCCTGGGCTCTTTCCATTGAGCCACGCTGCAGGTTTAGGGAGGTACATGAACAAAGGGGAGGAGGGATAGGGTAAATGTGGGCTTACTTAGGGAACGCATCTTGGAGGAGATGTGTGTAGTAATAATAATAATAATATTTCTGGTATTTGTTAAGCACTTACTAAGCACTAGGGTGGATGCAAACAAATTGGGTGAGATACAGTCCCCGTCCCATGTGGGACTCACAGTCTTAAATCCCCATTTTACAGATGAGGTAACTGAGACACAGAGAAATGAAGTGACTTATCCAAGGTAACACGGCAGACAAGTGGCGGAGCCGGGATTAGAACCCATGACCTTCCAACTCCCATGCTCTATCCATTGCACCACAAAGCTGACGGTTTCTGTTTGATGTGGAGGTGGATGGGGAACCACTGTAGGTTTATGAAGAGCCGGGAGAGAAACAGCATGGCTCAGTGGAAAGAGCCCAGGCTTGGGAGCCAGAGGTCATGGGTTCTAATCCCAGCTCTGCCCCTTGTCAGCTGTGTGACTTTGGGAAAGTCACTTAACTTCTCTGAGCCTCAGTTACCTCATCTGCAAAATGGGGATTAAAACTGTGAGCCGTGTGTGGGACAACCTGATCACCTTATATCCCCCCCCAGTGCTTAGAAAAGTGCTTCGCACATAGTAAGCCCTTAACAAATGTCATTACTATTATTATGTACTGAACTTTTTTGCATAGAAAATGATCTGGGCAGCAAAGTGAAGTATGGATTGGAAGGGAAAGACACAGAAGGGAGATTCTTACACATTAATTGGTTCTTGCCCACTTTTAAAGTAGAGAATGTGGGCCTTAATATCTGTCTCTCCCTGAACTCTATGAATTTCTTCTGGGCAGGGCTCTTGTCTTCCAAATCTACTGCATTGTACTTTCCCAAGTGCTTAGTAATAATAATAATAATAATAATAATAATGGCATTTATTAAGTGCTTACTATGTGCAAAGCATTGTTCTAAGCGCTGGAGAGGTTACAAGATGATCAGATTGTCCCACGGGGGTGCTCACAGTCTTCATCCCCATTTTACAGATGAGGTAACTGAGGCACAGAGAAGTTAAGGGACTTGCCCAAGGTCACACAGCTAATTGGTGGAACTGGGATTTGAACCCATGACCTCTGACTCCAAAGCCCGGGCTCTTTCCCCATGAGCCACGCTGCTTGTACAGTGCTCTGCACACAGTAAGCGATCAATAAACGCCACTGAATAATTGAGGAATTTACCATCATCATATCATCAGCTTTACAGTTCTTCCTCAGGTTTAACACAAGTCCCTCCTGCTGTATTTCTTCTTGTGTCAACTTAGAAAAAACAGGCAACAATGGCCCCAGAGAAAGTAAAGCTTCCTGCTTATTCAGTCATTCATTCAATCGTATTTATTGAGTGCTTACTGTGTGCAGAGCATTCATTCATTCATTCAATCGTATTTATTGAGTGCTTACTGTGTGCAGAGCACTGTACTAAGAGCTTGGAAAGTACAATTTGGCAACAAAGAGAGACGATTCCTACCCAAAAATGGGCTCGCAGTCTAGAAAGGGGGAGACAGACAACAAAACAAAACAAAGCAAGGAGACAGGCAAATAAGAAGAATTATAGCCATATACACACCATTGATAAGATAAATAGAATAATGAATATGTACATATATACGAAAAGGGGGGCTCAGTCTGGGAAGGCCTCCTGGAGGAGGTGAGCTTTCAGTAGGGCTTTGAAGGGGGGGAAGTGTGCTAGTTTGGCGGTTGTGAGGAGGGAGGGCGTTCCAGGCCGCAGGTAGGACATGGGCCGGGGGTCGATGGCGGGACAGGGGAGAACGAGGCCCAGTGAGGAGGTTAGCGGCAGAGGAGCGGAGGGTGCGGGCTGGGCTGCAGAAGGAGTTGGCTCGGCATGACTTTATTCACTGGATGACCTTTCATTTTCCTCCTGAAGCTTTCATGTGTTGGACACAATCCCGAAATAAATCCGTGGGACTTTCAGCGCCACCTGAGGTGTCCTCTTTGAAAAGTGACATCCAAAGCTTTCTCTTCTGGTCCATCGTATAATAATAATGGTATTTGTTAAGCGCTTACTATGTGCAAAGCACAGTTCTAAGCGCTGGGGGATACAAGGTGATCAAGTTGTCCCACGTGGCGCTCACAGTCCTAATCCCCATTCTACAGATGAGGGAACTGAGGCACAGAGAAGTTAAGTGACTTGCGCAAAGTCACACAGCTGTCAATTGGCAGAGCTGGGATGTGAACCCATGACCTCTGACTCCAAATAATAATGATAACAATAATAATAATGGCATTTATTAAGCGCTTACTATGTGCAAAGCACTGTTCTAAGCACTGGGGAGGTTACAAGGTGATCAGGTTGTCCCACGGAGAGCTCGCAGTCTTAATCCCCATTTTACAGATGAGAACACTGAGGCACAGAGAAGTTAAGTGACTTGTCCAAAGTCACACAGCTGTCAATTGGCAGAGCTGGGATTTGAACCCATGACCTCTGACTCCAAATAATAATGATAACAATAATAATAATGGCATTTATTAAACGCTTACTATGTGCAAAGCACTGTTCTAAGCACTGGGGAGGTTACAAGGTGATCAGGTTGTCCCACAGAGAGCTCGCAGTCTTAATCCCCATTTTACAGATGAGGACACTGAGGCACAGAGAAGTTAAGCAACTTGCCCAAAGTCACACAGCTGACAATTGGCAGAGCCGGGATTTGAACCTATGACCTCTGACTCCAAATAATAATAATAATAATAATAGCATTCATTAAGCACTTACTATGTGTAAAGCACTGTTCTAAGCGCTGGGGAGGTTACAAGGTGATCAGGTTGTCCCACGGAGGGCTCGCAGTCTTAATCCCCATTTTACAGGTGAGGCAACTGAGGCACAGAGAAGTGAAGTGACTTGTCCAAAGTCACACAGTTGACAGTTGGCAGAGCCGGGATTTGAATCCACGACCTCTGACTCCAAAGCCCGGGCTCTTTCCACTGAGCCACGCTGCTTATAGTGATCGGGCTCTCACCACTACACTTACCTCAGGACCAATAATGGAAACATTGTTTGGGATCAGGGGAGTCTGTTCTCCCAAGATCTCTATGGCCAGGACTTCCATCAATTTAAAGGGTCTTTGCGCGATGAGGAGGAGCGCATCTCCTGATAGTCTAGGACACAACATGTGGACAGGATAAAACAAGTGAAATCAAGCCCCGGGGAAGGGCCACTTGATTCCAACTTTCCTGGAACACCACGTACAAAATTTCAGAACCCATAAAAGACTTTTTTATACTTACGCGATTGGGAAAAATGGGGATATGGAGAAAAACAGTGAACGAGTGCCTTGAACAGGTGAACATCTTGAACTTCAGAAAGCAGGCTAAAAGCTCAGACACTTTATAAGCAGGGTCAGATGAGACTTATTTAGTCCAGAAACCTTCATCAATCGTATTTATTGAGCGCTTACTATGTGCAGAGCACTGTACTAAGCACTTAAACCTTCATCATTACTAAGGATGTCACTGGTCATCTTCATCTGTGTTCTGCTTTTTATTCAACAATTGTTTTCACTTCACTTTTTTCCCCATTTCAAAGACGAGAAAAACTGCTTTGCTCAGTGGAGCCAGTAGACAAGACGCAAGTTTGCACTGCCCTTCACTCTCGCTGTACTAAGAGCTTGGAAAGTACAATTTGGCAACAAATAGAGACGGTTCCTACCTAAAAATGGGCTCACGGTCTAGAAAGGGGGAGACAGACAACAAAACAAAACATAGTACAGTGCTCTGCACACAGTAAGTGCTCAATAAATATGATTGAATGAATGAATGAATGAATATTAACAAAGTAAAATAAATAGAATAAATATGTACAAATAAAATAAATAAATAAAGAGAGTAAAGAGGGTAGGGTCACAGACAACAAAACAAAACAAAGCAAGTAGACAGGCAAATAAAAAGAATTAAGCTACATACATATCATTAATAAAATAAATAGAATAATGAATATGTACATATATATGAAAAGGGGGGCTCAGTCTCTAGAGAGGCCGTGTAATTTGGTTGGAGTGCCATGAGCTAGGAGTCTGTAAAATTGTGAATCTCAACTTAGTCAATGACCTGCTTGGCAAATGACCTTGAGCAAGTCATTTACCTTCTCCTGTTACTGTTGTTTTTCTGGTCTACTCTGGGTGAGGGATCAATCAGTCATATTTATTGAGTGCTTACTGTGTGCAGAGCACTGTACTAAGCGCTTGGGAAGTACAAGTTGGCAACATATAGAGACGATCCCTACCCAGGGATGGGCCATATATAGCATTTATGAAACCCATCCTGTGGCCAGAGGACTGGGAAGTGGCGTATTGGATAGAGCAAGGCCCTAGGGGTCAGAAGGTCATGGGTTCTAATCCTGGTTCCTCCACCTGTCTGCTGTGTGGCCTTGGGCAAGTCACTTAACTTTTCTGGGCCTCAGTTCCCTCAGCTGTAAAATAGGGATTGAGACTGTGAGCCCTGGGTGGGACAGGGACTGTGTCCAACCTGATTAGTTTGTATCTACCGCAGCGCTTAGAACAGTGCCTGGTACAAACTAAGCACTTAACAAATACCCTAATTACCATTATTATTACTACATTCTTGGGAGAATAAAATAAAACAGAGTTGATAGACATGCTCCCGGCCCATAACGAGTTGAAATTCTAGAGGGAGAGACAGACATCAATATAAATAAATAATATGGATATGTACAATAGTACCGTGGGGTTCATTCATTCATTCAATCATATTTATTGAGCACTTACTGTGTGCAGAGCACTATACTAAGCACTTGGGAAGTACAAGTTGGCAACATATGGAGACAGTCGCTACCCAACAGCAGGCTCACAGTCTACAAGGGGAAGACAGACAACAAAAAAAAACATATTAACAAAATAAAATAAATAGAATAAATATGTACAAATAAAATAAATGAAGACAGTAAAGAGGGTAGGGTGAATATCAAGTACTTAAAGGATAATACTAAGGCGTGGCAGAGTGGTCTACTGGATAGATCATTGGCCTGGAAATCAGAAGGATCTGAGTTCTAATCTTGGCTCTGCCACTTGTCTGCTGTGTCACCTTGGACAAGTCACTTAACTCCTTTGTTTCTCAGTTATCTCATCTGTAAAATGGGAGCTCTGTCTGGGAGGACTGTGAGCTCTGTGTGGGACGGGGCTGTGCCCACCTTAATTAATTTGTATCTACCCCATCGCTTAGTAGAGCCCCTGGCACATAGGAAGCGCTTAACTAATACCATTAAATATAGAGTTGGGGAGGATGGTTGTGTTGGATTGGGAAAATCTGATGGAGGACGAGATTAGGGAGAGAAAAGGAGAAGCAGCATGGCTCAGTGGAAAGAGCACGGGCTTTGGAGTCAGAGGTCAGGGGTTCAAATCCCGGCCCCACCAATTGTCAGCTGGGTGACTTTGGGCAAGTCACAACTTCTCTGTGCCTCAGTTACCTCATCTGTAAAATGGGGATTAAGACTGTGAGCCCCCCGTGGGACAACCTGATCACCTTGTAACCTCCCCAGTGCTTAGAACAGTGCTTTGCGTATAGGAAGCGCTTAATAAATGCCATTATTATTATTGTTAATAATAAACTATGTTATCTGCATTACCCACATAGAAATGGTTGGTAAAGCCATCCATGGGATCAGGTAAACTCCCCAAATGAGGAAAGAAAAGGATTCTAGAACTGAGCCTTGAAGGGCATTCCCAGTCAGGGAGTGGGAGGCAGAGGGATAACTAGCCAAGAGACTGAGAAGGATTGGCCAGAGGCCTAGAAAGTAGGAGATGGAAAGGTCTAAGAGAAAACGATGAAGATGATGTCTCAGTGGGAATGTGTGTTAGTGGTTGAGGGCATGCTGCTGATTAAGCCGGGGATTCCCTGGGTGTAAAACTAGTTTAGAGTCAACACAGTTTATAATGATAACAGTGACATCCCATCTGACCTAGATTACTGCATCGGCCTCCTTGCTGACCTCCCAGCCTCCTGACTCTCCCCGCTGCAGAACAGACTTCACTCTGCCGCTCCGATCATTTTTCTACAAAAATGTTCAGGATATGTCACCCCACTCTTCAAAAAACTCCAGCGGCTGCTCATCCACCTGGGTATCAAGCAAAACATCCTCACAATTGGCTTTAAATCCTGGCACAGTGAATAGGAGCACACCACAAGTCTGCTCTGTGACCTGGGGCAATTCACTTCACTTCTCTGTGCCTCAGTTACCTCATCTGTAAAATGGGGATTGAGATTGTGAGCCCCACATGGGACAGGGACTGTGTCCAACCTGATTTACTTGTAACTCCAGCACTTAGTCCAGTGTTTAGCACATAGTTAGCACATAACAAATACCACAATTATTATTATCATTATTATTATCATTATTATTATTATTTAAAGCACTCAATCCCTTCACCCCCTTCTACCTCACCTTACTCTTGTCTATTCATTCATTCATTCATTCAATCGTATTTATTGAGCACTTACTGTGTGCAGAGCACTGTACTAAGTGCTTGGGAAGTACAAGTTGGCAACATAACGAGACGGTCCCCACCCAACAGCAGGCTCACAGTCTAGAAGGGGGAGACATACAACAAAACAGAACATATTAACAAAATAAAATAAATAGAATAGTAAATGTCTATCTAAGGGGCAACTACTCGACCACATCCTACCTCTGGCTCAGAACAACCTCCCTCCTCAAATCCACCAGGCTATTACTCTCTCCCGGTTCAATGCCTCATTGAAGGCACATCTCCTCCAGGAGGCCTTCCCTCACTAAGCCCCACTTTCCTCTTCTCCCCCGCCCTTCTGCATTACCCTAACTTGCTCCCTTTGTTCTTCTCCCCTCCCAGCCTCACAGCCCTTATGTACATATCTGTCATTTATTGATATTAATGTCTCCCCACCTTTAGATTGTAAGCTCTTTGTGGACAGGGAATGTGTCTGTTTATTCTTGCACTGTACTCTCCCAAGTGCTTAGCAACATTGCCAAGATCTGCCCTTTCCTCCCCATCCAAACCGCTACCCTCCTCGTTCAAGCTCTCATCCTATCCCGTCTGGATTACTGTATCAGCCTCCTCTCCGATCTCCCATCCTCCTGTCTCTCCCCACTTCAATCCATACTTCACGCCGCTGCCCAGATTGTCTTTGCCCAGAAACGCTCTGGGAATGTTACTCCCCTCCTCAAAAATCTCCAGTGGCTACCAGTCAACCTATGCATCAGGCAGAAACTCCTCACCCTGGGCTTCAAGGCTGTCCATCACCTTGCCCCCTCCTACCTCACCTCCCTTCTCTCCTTCTCCAGCCCACCCCGCACTCTCCGCTCCTCTGCCACTAATCTCCTCACCATGCCTTGTTCTTGCCTGTCCCGCCGTCGACCCCCAGCCCATGCCATCCCCCTGGCCTGGAACGCCCTCCCTCCCCACATCCCCACTATTGGGTAGGGACCGTCTCTATATGTTGCCAACTTGTACTTCCCAAGCGCCTAGTACAGTGCTCTGCACACAGTAAGTGCTCAATAAATACGATTGATTGATTGATCCACCAAGCCAGCTCTCTTCCTCCCTTCAAGGCCCTACTGAGAGCTCACCTCCTCCAGGAGGCCTTCCCAGACTGAGCCCCCTCCTTCCTCTCCCCCTCCTCCCCTTCTCCATCCCTTCCACCTTACCTCCTTCCCTTCCCCACAGCACCTGTATATATTATATATGTCTGTACGTATTTATTATTCTATTTATTTTAATTGTACATACTTTATTTTATTTTGTTAATATGTTTTGTTTCATTGTCCGTCTCCCCCTTCTAGACAGTGAGCCCACTGTTGGGTAGGGACCGTCTCTATATGTTGCCAACTTGTACTTCCCAAGCACTTAGTACAGTGCTCTGCACACAGTAATCGCTCAATAAATACGATTGAATGAATGAATGAATAGTGCTTAACACATAGTACAGTGCTCTGCACACAGTAAATGTTCAATAAACATGATTGAGTAAATAAATGAATGAATGATGGTATTTGTTAAGCGCTTAGTATGTACCAGGCATTGTATTGAGCGCTTGGGTAGATACATGCAAATTGGGTTGGACACAGTCTCTGTCGCACATGGTGCTCACAGTCTCATTCCCCATTTTTACAGATGAGCCAACTGAGGCATAGAGAAGTGAAGTGATTTGCCCAAGGTCACAAAACAGACAGATGGTGGACCTGGAATTGGAACTCATGACCTTCTGGCTCCCAAGTCTGTGCTCTATCTACTATCCAGGTTGCGCTGGAGAAGCAGCGTGGCTCAGTGGAAAGAGCACGGGCTTTGGAGGTAGAGGTCATCAGTTCAAACCCTGGCTCTGCCACTTGTCAGCTGTGTGACTTTGGGCAAGTCACTTAACTTCTCTGTGCCTCAGTTCCCTCCTCTGTTAAATGGGGATGAGGACTATGAGCCCCCCGAGGGACAACCTGATCACCTTGTAACCTCCCCAGCTCTTAGAACAGTGCTTTGCACATAGTAAGCGCTTACTAAATGCCATTATTATTATTATTATTATGTTTCTATGTATGTGTGGCTCAGTCTTCCCCACTAATTGCCAACTGCGACATACTTCTAGCCAAAGAGAGCACTTGGGCACCTTAAACTTCACAGCAGCACATCAGATTTACATATGTAACTCCTTGTAGGCAGGGATCCATTGTGTCTACCAACTCTATTGTGTTACACTTTCCCAAGTGCTTAACACAGCGCTCTGCGTGCAGGAGTTCTCAGTAAATACCATGGATTTGGTGGATGGAATGATTGATATGGACATGCAGTTTTCCCTGTTAACTGTGGTGGTTTGCTTCCTGAGAGCAGCTGTGGTTGGAATTCCAGTAAGATCTTTCTTTTGCCTATCCCAGGAGAGGAGAGAGTCACAATGCTAAGCGCTTAGCACAGTGCTCTACACACATTAAGCACTCAATAAATATGATTGAATGAATGCACTGCAAAAGAGGATAGGGAAGAAACCGATTGTGATGATAATTGGGAAGATGATATTTTCCTCACGATACTCTACACACAATGGGAGCTTAATATACAACCAATCAATCAATCAATCAATCGTATTTATTGAGCGCTTACTATGTGCAGAGCACTGTACTAAGCGCTTGGGAAGTACAAATTGGCAACACATAGAGACAGTCCCTACCCAACAGTGGGCTCACAGTCTAAAAGGGGGAGACAGAGAACAGAACCAAACAAACCAACAAAATAAAATAAATAGGATAGAAATGTACAAGTAAAATAAATAAATAAATCAATAAATAGAGTAATAAATATGCTTGGTCACTGTATCATAAAGGAAGGAAGAATGAAGTCCAGAAGGAAGGATAGGGAGTTGAACATTCATTCATTCATTCATTCATTCATTCATTCAATCGTATTTATTGAGCACTTAGTGTGCAGAACACTGTACTGAGCGCTTGAGAAGTACAAGTCGGTAACTTATAGAGACGGTCCCTACTCAACAACGGGCTCACAGTCTAGAAGGGGGACATGTAGACAGGTGTCAATATCGTTAGAACAAAACATTTAGGCTAAGGGAAGAGTAGTGGCATGGCGGCGGAGGGTTTTGAAAATTAATCATCAGCTTCACTCCATCCCACTTTTCCTCAGAACGTCCTTGTAAAACCATCATAGGGAAGCAGTGTGGCCTGGTGGATAATTCATTCAATCATTTAATCATATTTATTGAGCACTTATTGTGTGCAGACACTGGAATAAGCACTTGGGAGAGTACAATACAACAATAAATGGATGCATTCCCTACCCACAACAAGCTCATAGTTTAGAGGGAGGGACAGACATTAAGATAAATAAATGACAGGTATGTACATAAGTGCTGTGGGGCTGGGAGAGGGGATGAATAAAGGGAGCAAGTCAGGGTGACACAGAAGGGAGTGGAAGGAGAGGGAAGGATTGACTTGCCCAAAGTCCCACAGCTGACAATGGGCAGAGCCGGGATTTGAACCCATGACCTCTGACTCCAAAGCCCCTGCTTTTACCACTGAGCCACAATTCATCTACTCAGATGTAGTGAGGAATTCATACATATATATATTTGTGTGTGTATATATCTATATCTATATCTATATATAGATATAGATATATATAATCATATTTGTTGAATGCTTACTGTGTGCAGAGCACTGTACTAACCGTTTAGAAAAGTACAATTCAGCAATAAAGAGAGACACTCCCTGCCCACAATGAGCTCACAGTCTAGAGGATAGTAATACTTGAGGTATTTGTTAAGTACTTGCTATGTGCCTGGCACTGTACCAAGTGTTGGGGTGGATACAAGCAAATCGGGTTAAACACTAGTCCCTGTCCCAAGTGGGGCTCACAGTCTCAATCCCCATTTTACAAATGAGGTAACCGAGGCCCAGAGACATGCAATGACTTGCCCAAGGATGTGAAATCATTTTGAGGGTTGTAAACCCATGGCCTACTGGTTATTGAGAAACTGAATGTGGATGCTCAAAGTGGGATTTGTTGAATTAAAAGCTATACTCCTGCTATTAACTTGTTCCATTTTTTTGCCACTCTTAAAAATGTAAGGTCTTGCCATGGGTACACTTTCAAGTAAAAAGCAAGAACAAAAATAGATTACATAGCTGATTAAAAGAGATTCCAGAAACAGTCTAAAGGCCAAATCCATAATTTATGTTTCTCTCTGCCCTTAATGCTAACTGCCTGTCCCAAGCTTATTTCAAGAAAGCCATGAAAGATTTAGGAAATTTTTTTCTCCAAATAGAGTATTTTAATTATGCATGCTGTACCCTGAACCTCTAATCTATAATATTTGCATGAGATCAAAAGATATGTCATTAGTGGGTCAATGTCTTGGTCACTTCAAAGGAGTTTTCTGTCTCAGTGGTCAAAGTGTGTATGGAGGAGCCTAGTGGGGTTAAATCTCCTAGCATTTGGAGTCAACCATCTTATGCCCCTAAATTTTCCTTTTATCCCATTACAGCTCACTCTTCTGTTAATTTCTCCACAATCTCCATTGGATAGCAGATTCCTGGCCATGTGCTTAGAACAGTGCCAGTGCTTAGAACAGTGCTCAGCACTTAGAACAGTGCTTTGCACATAGTAAGCGCTTAATAAATTTCATCATTAATTAATTAATGTGCTGATTAAATGAGTGCTTTCTTGGTACTTGGTTTTGAACTTCATTCTTTAATGCTGCATTGGATTTTCTCTTATCCTGGTTTTTGGGGATTGGTGAGGAACAATTGTAAATCAATCCTGTCCACTTTGACTTCAGTCATGTCCACTCTCTGCCTCTTTTGCTGAATCAAGAATTCCAAACATTTTAATAATAATGATAATTTTGGTATCTGTTAAGTGCTTACTATGTGCAAAGCACTGTTCTAAGCACTAGGGAGGATACAAGGTGATCAGGTTGTCCCATGTGGGGCTCACAGTCTTAATCCCCATTTTGCAGATGCGGTAACTGAGGCACAGAGAAATTAAGAGACTTGCCCAAAGTCACACAGCTGACAAGCAGCAGAGCCAGTATTTGAACCCATGATCTCTGACTCCGAAGCCCGTGGTCTTTCCACTGAGCCACTCTGGTCACTTCTCCATTCTTCTAGTTATCATACTATTATCTCCTTGTATGGTTATTTCCCCATTCCTCTTCATGTTATCAATATAAAGATTCAATGTGCTTTCTTTAATCAAACATGGACTTTGAATCAATTCCATTTTGAAGTCTCCAACGACTAGAGGTTTTCATGTGGGCTATATTTAGCAGTTGTAGATCAAAATGGTCTGAGCCGATCCAACCAGTGTCTGAGCTACTACTGATACCTACAAGACATTTTATTTCACAGACACCATTTCATGTGTCTTATCTCTTCTGTGTTAGAATGTTTCACTTTAGAGCTGACACAGATTCCTATAAAGAAGACACGGAGAATAGTTGACTTGGTGAAGTGAAGCAGAAAATCTTCCTAATCACTGTAAAATGCTAAAGTTTCTTCGGAGAGCGGAACAAAACATCATAATGAAGGAGCCAACATTATGTGATTTTATCAGATGTCACGGAACCTGGGAGAACTTTTCAGTCAGGAGGGAGGTGACCTCTGGCAGTCCGCTCTGGTGGGCTATCCATAATAAAAAGAACCACTAAAGAACCAAAACAATTTGCTTAACATGAAGAAATTCATTCATTCAATCGTATTTATTGAGCGCTTACTGTGTGCAGAGCACTGTACTAAGTGCTTGGGAAGTACAAGTTGGCAACATATAGAGACAGTCCCTACCCAACAGTGGGCTTACAGTCTAGAATGGGGAGACATAGAACAAAACATATTAACAAAATAAAATAAATAGAATAAATATGTACAAGTAAAATAAATAAATAGAGTAATAAATATGTACAAACATATATACATATATACAGGAAATGGCACCAATAAATCAGTCCAAATCATAAATCCAGTGACCCTGCTGTAGACATACTGGCATTCTGGACATTTTATTCATTATCACAAGAGAAATAATAATGATAAGTTCTGAATGTTCCACCTGCCATTTTTTCGTAGTTTAGCTAATGAACAGGGATGACACGTCATTTCAATCATATTTATTGAGTGCTTACCGTGTGCAAAGCTCTATACTAAGTGCCTGGGAAAATACAATACAGAAAATAGCAGACACCTTCCCTGCCCACAGTAAGCTTACCCAAATGGCCCTCTCAAAATGACAGATCCAGGGGTTTGCATTTTGTCCCTAGGTTCTGTCCTTATTCTGCCGCCAGTTGGGGAAATTCAAAAGTTGATTTTGAAATGCATCCCTGTTCTTGCTTCCCAATTGCAGAACCGAGGCTCAACCTCTCCAGCAGATGGTTAATGGGTGAGCTGGGGAGACTGGGGGCAGGGAGGGTTGCCAAACCTAGGTCCTGAACAGACTTGGTCAAATAAACAGAAGTAAGACACAGCAGGAACATTTTGGAATTGGCTCGGTTATTGTCCAGAAGCTTCAGGCTATAAATGACCTAATCAACCTTAGCTTGACTCTTTTAACCACACTGGCTCTCAGTCCACCTCCGCGCCTGGTCCCACGCACACCTCATCCGAGGATTCCACTAGCTAACCTGCGTCCCTTTACAGAATGCAGGACACAGCTGCTTCAGAGTCTCCTCGATTCATTTCCCTTTCCAATTTGTTTTTCCCTTTTATTTCTTCCTCTGGGCTCCCAAACCTTTCCAAAGCCTTGTATATTGGCAGTCTTGAAACACGTGCCCTCTTGCTTTCCTGCCTCTAAGCTACTGGTTTTCATTTCCCACCAGGGAAGGTGGGTAATGGAGAAAATGCATGTGAGCCCAGCCAGCTGCCTCATCCTTTATGCTAAAAAACATGCCCACTTATGTAGAATGAAGACATGTTTCTTCGTTCATGCCAGATGCTGGCATGGCATTTGTGCCTGGGCTTTGATGGTGGCTGACAGTTTCCCCAGGATCACCCTGCCTTGGAGGAAGTCATTATGTATTTATCATCCATTGAAGAAAGGACTTGCGGTTATAGTTAGGATTATTTCATTGATTTATTCATTCAATCATATTTATTGAGCACTTACTGTATGCAAAGCTCTGTACTAAGCACTTGGGAAGTACAAATCGGCATCTTATAGAGACGGCCCTACCCGACAACAGGCTCACAGTCTAGAAGGGGGAGACAGACAACAAAACAAAACAAGTAGACAGGCATCAATACCATCAGAATAAATAGAATTATAGCTATATACACATCATTAATAAAATAAATAGAGTAATAAATATGTACAAATATACACAAGTGCTGTGGGGAGGGGAAGAGGGTAGGGTACAGGGAGGGATGGGAGTGATGAGGAGGGGAGGAAAAAAGGGGGTCTCAGTCTGGGAAGACCTTCTGGAAGAGGTGAGCTCTCAGTAGGGCTCTGAAGGGAGGAAGTGAGCTAGTTTGGTGGATGTGTAGAGGGAGGACATTCCAGGCCAGAGAGGGGTAGGACGTGGGCCAGGGGTTGATGGTGGGACAGGTGAGAATGAGGCATGGTGAGGAGGTTTGCAGCAGAGGAGTAGAGTGTGCGGGCTGGGAGTAGAAGGAGAGAAGGGAGGTGAGGTAGGAGGGGGGCGAGGTGATGGAGAGCTTTGAAGCCAAGAGTGAGGAGTTTTTGCTTGATTCGAAGGTTGATAAGCAACCACTGGAGGTTTTTGAGGAGGGGAGTGACATGCCCAGAGTGTTTCTGTACAGAGATAATCCGGGCAGCAGAGTGAAGTATAGACTGAAGCGGGGAGAGACAGGACAATGGGAGATCATAAAGGAGGCTGATACAGTAATGCAGTTGGGATAGGACGAGAGATTGAACCAGCAAGGTAACAGTTTGGATGGAGAGGCAAGGGTTGAATCTTAGTGATATTGTGAAGGTTGAGACCGGCAGGTTTTTGGTGAAGGATTGGATGTGTGGGGTGAATGAGAGAGTGGAGTCAAGGGTGACACCAAGGTCATGGGCTTGTGAGACCGGAAGTATGGTATTGTCATCTACAGTGACGGGAAAGTCAGGGAGAGGGCAGGGTTTGCGAGGGAAGATAAGGAGCTGAGTGTTGGACATGTTGAGTTTTAGAGGGCGGGCAGACATCCAGGTAGAGATGTCCTGAAGGCAGGAGGAGATACGAGTCTGGAGGGAGGGAGAGAGTACAGGGGTGGAGATGTAGATTTAGGTGTCATCAGCGTAGAGATAATAGTTGAAGCTGTGGGATCGAATGAGTTCACCAAGGGAGTGAGTACAGATGGAGAACAGAAGGGGACCAAGAACTGACCCTTGAAGTTCCCCTACAGTAAGGGGATGGGAGGGGGAGGAGGAGCCCGCAAAAGAGACTGAGAATGAACAACTGGAGAGATAAGAGGAGAACCAGGAGAGGACGGAGTCTTTGAAGCCAAGGTTAGATAGCGTGTTGAGAAGGGGATGGTCCACAGTGTCAAAGGCAGCTGAGGGGTCAAGGAGGATTAGGATAGAGTAGGAGCCATTGGATTTGGCAAGAAGGAGGTCATTCGTGACCTCTGAGAGGGTGGTTTTGGTGGAGTGAAGGGGACGGAAGCCAAATTGGAGGAGTTCTAGGAGAGAGTTGGAGTTGAGGAATTAGAGGCAGCAAGTGTAGACGACTCATTCAAGGAGTTTGGAAAGGAAAGGTAGGAGGGAGATAGAGCGATAACTAGAAGGGGCAGTGGGGTCAAGAGAGGGGTTTTGTTAGGGTGGGGGAGACATGGGCATGTTTGAAGGCAGAGGGGAAGGAACCAGTGGAGAGTGAGCAGTTGAAGATGGAAGTTAAGGAGGGGAGGAGGGAAGGGGCGAGAGTTTTCTGGAGATGAGAAGGAATGTGGTCCGCAGCACAGGTGGATGGGGTGGCACTTGAGATTATTTCTACCTCGACAGGGAATAATGGTTTGAAAACCACTTGTGAATAATCCAAGCAACACATGCAATTACTTAAACTGGGCAGTATCTTAATGCCAGTTGGCTTTTCTTGGGGGTAAAACTTGGGATGTACAAGCCCTGAAGCAGCATGGTGTAGTAGAGAGAGGTAGGTCTGGGAGTTAGAAGGTCATGGGTTCTAATCCTGGCTCCGCCACTTGTCTGTTGTGTGACCTTGGGCAAGTCACTTCACTTCTCTGGGCCTAAGTTACCTCATCTGTAAAATGGGGATTGAGACTATGAGCTCCACATGGGACAGAGACTGTGTCCAACACAATTTGCTTGTATCTACCCCAGCACTTAGTACAGTGCCTGGAACATAGTAAGTGCTTAATAAATACCATTATTATTATTATTATATAATAATAATATAATAAATATAATAAATTATATTTATAATAATAATGATAATAATAATAAATATAGAGATGGAGTGGTTTTCCTCACCAAAGGTTGACATAGGAGACCTCTGCCAACATTTTTCTAAGTTTTCTTTATACCATGAGTTCATGTGGTGATGTTTATTTGTAAAGCATTCATTATCATCATCATCATCAATCGTATTTATTGAGTGCTTACTGTGTGCAGAGCACTGTACTAAGCACTTGGGAAGTACAAGTTGGCAACATATAGAGGCAGTCCCTACCCAATAGTGGGCTCACAGTCTAAAAGGGGGAGACAGAGAACAAAACCAAATATACTAACAAAATAAAATAAATAGAATAAATATGTACAAATAAAATAAATAAATAGGGAAGCCACAATTTGATCCAAATTTAGCACTACTCAGTGAAAAGAGCACTGTTCTATGAGTCTGACAGGAGATTTAGGCTCCAGGTTTAGCTGTGTCCTTGGGAAGGCACTTCATTGCTTTATACTTGTTTCTCATCTATGTAACGGATATAATCATGTCTTTCTCTAAGTGGAAAGGTCGGCAGAGAGAAAATGTGAAAAGCTTTGGAAGGATATGGCAAATCCAGGATAGGTTCCCCTCCCCAACCACCATTTTTATTATCCACCCAGAATATTCTGTGTTCCTTGTTCACTACAATAGAACAGAACTTTGAATAATAACTCGTTTCCATATCTCCCCACCACCTGGCTACCTGCCATTAAATATCATAAGACTGGAAGAGACTTCTGAGGTGAATTAAACTACTTTTTTTTTTTTACCCTTACAGCCTGGGTATTCCAAAGCCGTCTTCTCCTTTTCCCCCTCTTTTTTTTTACCTCATACATATGTTTGAATATCTTTGTATGTATCTTTGAATTTTATGTTATGAATCATTTATGTATTCGTATTAAAATCTGTCTCCCCCTCTTGACTGTAGGCTTATTATGGGCAGGGAATGTGTCTGCTAATTCTGTTGTACTCTCTCCTAAGTGCTTAGTGCAGTGCTCTGCATATAATAAGGGTTCAATAAATATGACTGATTGATTGATGGAGAGGAAAGGGTGGATATTAGTGATATTGTGAAGTTTGAACCAATAGGATTTATTTATAGACCGAAAGATCACGAGCTTTGGAGTCAGAGGTTCTGGGTTCAAATCCCGGCTCTGCCAATTGTCAGCTGTGTGACTTTGGGCAAGTCATTTAACTCCTCTGGGCCTCAGTTACCTCATCTGTAAAATGGGGATTAAGACTGTGACCCCCCCCCACCATGGGACAACCTGATCACCTTGTAACCTCCCCAGCACTTAGAACAGTGCTTTGCACATAGTAAGCACATAATAAATGCCATTATTATTATTATTATTATTATTGTGAGACAGGAAGGATGGGAAATTCTGGGGGAGTACAGGATTTGGGTGGGAAGATAAGGAGTTCTGCTTTGGACATGTTAGGTTTGAGGTGACGGCAGGGCATCCAAGTAGAGATGCCTCGAAGGCAGGAAGAAGTGAGAGATTGTAGAGAGGGTGCTACCCTTACCCTTACCCGTACTATTTCCCTTCATCATACTCTTTATGCAAAAATTACTGAACTATTTGTGAAGAAGAAAAGAAGTCTGGATTTGGGGGATTTTATAACTCATGGGGAAAGTGTTAGGTCTGTGTGGAGGCATCTGGTATTAAGTCTATAGTGGCCACCATTAAGGAAAAGTAAGATCATCCAGCATGACTGAAATCACAGAGCCCCAAATACTACGTGGCTCAGTGGGAAAGAGCACGGGCTTTGGAGTCAGAGGTCATGGGTTCAAATCCCGGCTCCGCCAATTAGCTGTGTGACTTTGGGCAAGTCACTTAACTTCTCTGGGCCTCAGTTACCTCATCTGTAAAATGGGGATGAAGACTTTGAGCCCCCTCCCCCGTGGGACAACCTGATCATCTTGTAACCTCTCCAGAGCTTAGAACAGTGCTTTGCACATAGTAAGCGCTTAATAAATGCCATTATTATTATTATTACTATCTGACCCATAAGCCTTTGGGGTTACCTCAGGAATCCACCCCAACCAATCAATGAGGGAAAGCTGTACTGTTTCAAGTTAGAAATGTCCAGAATTCAACAAATAATAATAATAATGGTATTTATTAAATGCTTATTCACTCATTCACTCATTCAATCATATTCATTGAGTGCTTACTATTCATTCATTCAATCGTATTTATTGAGCGCTTACTATGTGCAGAGCACTGTACTAAGCGCTTGGGAAGAACAAGTTGGCAACATATAGAGACAATCCCTACCCAACAATGGGCTCACAGTTTAGAAGGGGAAGACAGAGAACAAAACAAAACATGTGGGCTAGTGTCAAGTTGTCAGAACAGAAAGAATTGAAGCAAAATGCACATCGTTAACAAAATCAATAGAATAGTAAATATGTACAAGTAAAATAAATGGAGTAATAAGTCTGTACAAACATATATACAGGTGCTGTGGGGAGGGGAAGGGGGTAAGGCGGGGGGGGTTGGGGAGGAGGAGAGGAAAAAGGGGGCTCAGTCTGGGAAGGCCTCTTGGAGGAGGTGAGCTCTCAGGCACTGAACTAAGCTCTGGTGGGGAGGAGGGTATGCAAGCAAATTGGGTTGGGCACATGCATTCATTAATGTATTATCTCTGAACAGTAATTAGTAGGTCATCCCAATGATCAGTTATCTCGTCTCATCCTAAAATTTTATCAATATCTGTGGTCATCACGTACATGAAAGAACTGTACTATGTGGAATCCTAGACTTTTTCAGAAAGATCTATAAAGAAACACTCTGGACATGGTGAGGAGAGAGGGTTGTTTAGCCCTCTAGACTGTGAGCTCATATGAGCAGGAAATGTGTCTGCTAATTCTGTTGTATTGTTTTCTCCCAAGCTCTTAGTACAGTGCTCTGCACATATCAAGCATTCAATAAATATGATTGATTGACTGATAAATGCAATTGATGGATTAAATCAGACACCATGCAAGCAAACAAACCAAAAAACAAACCAGCTGTATATCTCATTCATTCATTCGATCGTATTTACTGAGCGCATACTGTGTGCAGAGCACTGTACTGAGCGCTTGGGAAGCACAAGTTGGCAACATATAGAGATGGCCCCTACCCAACAACGGGCTCACAGTCTAGAAGGGGGAGACAGACGACAAAACAAAACATGTGGACAGGTGTTGGGGATAATATTAATCAGAGACGGCCGTGTGAAGGTGTCACAGAGAAGCAGCGTGGCTCAGTGGAAAGAGCACGGGCTTTGGAGTCAGAGGTCATGGGTTCGAATCCCGACTCCACCACATGTCTGCTGTGTGATCTTGGGTAAGTCACTTAACTTCTCTGGGCCTCAGTTACCTCATCTGTAAAATGGGGATTAAGACTGTGAGCCCCACGTGGGACAACCTGATCACCCTGTATGCTCCCCAGCGCTTAGAACAGTGCTTTGCACATAGTAAGCGCTTAACAAATGCCAATTATTATTATTATTATTATTATGATTCCAGGAGAGCTTTGAAAGTGAGAGAGCAGTGGTCTGCTGGTTATGAAGCGGGAGGAAGTTCCAGGATGGGAGGAGGACATGAGCAAGGAGTTGGCATCTGGAGAGAACTTCAGAGGGAAAACATTAAGTAAAGAGTTGTGTCAGGGGAATTGCAAGAAGAAAAACACTAGAGGAGCACAGTTGCGGTTTTTGCCTGCTATCTGGTGATGTCTCCTTTTTACGTTTCAATCGCCCTTAGCTACAGTTTGCGAGAAAAAAAACAGAATTAGTACTAACAGTGCAGTCCCCAGTGGGATTCTTGTAGCTAAATTGAGAGCATTTCACAGTGGCAATTTCAAATAGGCTGGACAGAACCCTTGATGACTTTATGTTTGCAGTCATTGTTCCCTTGCTCACGGGGGACAAATTAAAGGCATCAGAGATTTCAGTGACTAATATTCCTCAATTTGGAAGATTTTCGAACCACCTGGGAAAAGCTACTCTGCTTAAACCAGTTTCATAAGAAACAACTATGCCTTCTACCGACTGATACAAAAGGCAGCATGGGAGGAGAGAAGGTTGGATGCCTCAAAGGGCCTATTTTCCTGGGTGACTTGCAGTGCTGGTCTTTTTGCAAAATAAACACCCACACCCACTTAGATGATAATGGGAACAAACTGTGGGCAGAGATTGTATCTGCCACCTGTGTTGTATTGTATTCTCTGAAGCACTTAGTACAGTGGTCAAAACATAATAAACGCTCAGTGGCAACATGACATAGTGGATTAAGCCCAGACCTCAGAGTCAGAAGGATCTGAGTTCTAATCCCGGTTCTGCCACTGGTCTGCTGTGTGTCCTTGGGCAAATCATTTCATTTCTCTGGCTCTCAGTTCCCACATCTGTGAAATGGGAATTGAGACTGTGAGTAGAGAAGCAGCATGGCTTAGTGGAAAGAGCCCGGGCTTGGGAATCTGAGCTCTTGGTTTCTAATTTTGGCTCTGCCACTTGTCAGCTCTGTGACTTTGGGTGAGCCACTTAACTTCTCTGTGCCTCAGTTACCTCAATTGTAAAATGGGGATTAAGACTGTGAGCCCCATGTGGAACAACCTGATCACCTTGTATCCACCCCAGCACCTAGAACAGTGCTTCACACATAGTCAGCGCTTAACAAATGCCATTGTTATCATTATTATTATTAAGTGGGGCAGAGACTGTGTTCAAACCAATTTGCCGGTATCCACTCCAGAGCTTAGTACGGTGCCTGGCACCTAGTAAGTATTTAACAAATGCCATAATGATTATCATTATCATTATTAATAATTCCCCAAAATTATATTAATAATAATGATGACTTTTTGATAACGATGATGGGATGGCTAAAGAAAAATTATCCAAAACCTAGAGCAGGTAAACAGGACTCACTGAATGAGAAAGAGTGTGGCTTAGTGCTTAGTACAGTGCTCTGCACACAGTAAGCACTCAATAAATACAATTGAATGAAAATGACCTACTGGAAAGAAAACAAGTCTGGGAGCCACATAATAAACGTTTTAATCCTGGCCGTGACACTTGGCCTGCTGTGTGGACCTTGAACAAGTCATTGAACTTCTCTGTGCAACAGATTTCTCATCTATAAAATGGGGGATTCTCCCTTCTTCTCCCTATCCCTAAGACTGGGGGTCCAGTGTGGGTCAGAGGTTGTGTCTCAATCAGTCAATCAATCAATTAATTGTATTTATTGAGTGCTTACTGTGTGCAGAGCACTGTACTAAGCGCTTGGGAAGTACAAGTTGGCAACATAACTTGTCTCATGTGGCTCAGTGGAAAGAGCCCAGGCTTTGGGGTCAGAGGTCATAGGTTCAAATCCCAGCTGTGCCAATTGTTAGCTGTGTGACTTTGGGCAAGTCACTTCACTTCTCTGGGCCTCAGTTACCTCATCTGGAAAATGGGGATGAAGACTGTGAGCTCCCTGTGGGACAACCTGATAACCTTGTAAGCTCCCCAGCACTTAGAACAGTGCTTTGCACATAGTAAGAGCTTAATAAATGCCATTATTATCATTATTATTATTATTATTATTATTATTATGTGATTGACTGTGTTCTATCTACTTCAGTGTTTCGAGCATAGTAAGCCCTTAACAAATTCAATAATCATCGTAATAATCATGATAATAATTAGTATCATTATTAAGTCATTGAGAACTAAACTGAACATGTAGCAAAAATTTTACATTGCACATTTTTCTGAAGGTCAGAATATAATGTTACACAAAGTATAGTGCAAAGCTAATTGTCTTTTTTTTTCCTTTTTGATTCACCATAAGCAGCTGGGTTTGATAGTATGATAAGAATCTGTCACTTTGTGGGAGGGGAGAACATGAAATAGAGCAAAAATAAGCATCACAGCTATTTTCTGGTTCAACTAGTGTACAATTAAGCTTCAGTGCCTTTTGGAAAACACTGACTTGAATTGGAGTTTAGAATTAATTATGGAATCTAAGTGCTCCCTACATGTCAAGCACTTAACAGATAACAAGTTCAGAACATTGGTTACAGTTCTGATGCCACATGGGGCTCCCATTGTAAGTCGGAGAGAAAACAGATAGAGAAGCAAAGTGACCTGGTGGATACAACATGGGCCTGGAGTTCAGAAAGACCTGGGTTCTAATCCTGACTCCACCATCTGTCTGCTCATTTACCTCATCCGTAAAAATGGGGATGAAAACTGTGAGCCTCATGTGGGACCTGGACTGTGTCCAACCTGATTATCTTGTACCTACTGTGGTGCTTAGTGCAGTGTATACCTGTAAGCGCTTAAGAAATACCATGAAAAAAGAAAACAAAGTAGAAAACAAATATAGAATCCCCATTTTACAGTTGAGGATACTGAGGCCCAGAAAAGGGCCTCAAAATCAAATAGAGATGAACCGGCATTTTTTCTCCCCATCCTTTCCATGGAGATCGATATTTGTAGGTGTCGGATACCTGTTTATTCATTCAATCGTATTTATTGAGCGCTTACTGTGTGCAGAGCACCTGTTTACCTTGCATCCGTATTCTGCAACCAACAGAAACTCCTCAACATCGGCTTTAAAGCACTCAATCAGCTCACCCCATTCTACCTCACCTCTCTGATCTTCTTCTACAGCCCAACCCACACACACTCTGCTCCTTTAATGTCAGCTCAATAATAATAATAATAATAATAGTGGCATTTATTAAGTGCTGACTGTGTGTAAAACACCGTTCTAAGCGCTGTGGAGATGATCAGCTTGTCCCACGGGGGGCTCACAGTCTTAATCCCTATTTTCCAGATGAGAGAACTGAGGCCCAGAGAAGTGAAGTGACTTGCCCAAAGTCACACAACTGACAAGTGGCGGGGCCTGGATTTGAACCCATGACCTCTGACTCCAAAGCCCAGGCTCTTTCCACTGAGCCACGCTGCTTCTCAATCTTAATCCCTTCTATTTTGCCGCCGATCCCTTTCCCTCGGCCTTCCTCTAGCCTGTAACTCCCTCCCTATCCACTCTCCCCACCTCCAAAGCATTATTAAGGTCATATCTCCTCCAAGAGGCCTTCCTCAATTAAACCTTATTTTCCCTGGCTCCCTCTCCCTTCCCTATCACCTTATATATGAGGATCTGTGACCCTTGGGTGTTTTATATTTGTCCCACCTTCAAACCCACAGCTCTTATGCGTATCTTTAAGTTAAAAAAGGCCCGTGCTCTTACCACTGGGCCTCTCTGTTTCCCTAGGAAATAGAAAGTAGAAAATCAAATAAAGCTACACAACGGACAGGGAATGTGTCTGTTATATTGTTATATCATACCCTCCCAAGTGCTTAGTACAGTTCTCTGCGTATCGTAAGCACTTCATAAATATAATTGGTTGAAGCTTGGTAAACGGTTCAACACAATGAGGGGGCAGTCATATACAGCTGTTGTGTTGTCCAAACTTCACTAAATCTGTGCGGCCTCGTTTGTCTATCGATGCTGTGTCCAAACCACTGAGAAGCAGAACAAGAGCAAATACGAAGCTTGAGAGGAGGGAAGAGAGAGCTGGGCTGTAGTGCGAAATGAGTGAGGATAAGCGGGGAGAGAGAAAGAATTGATTGAGTGTCATATGCCGTTGGTCGGGAATTTTTGCTTGCTGCAGAAAGGACTGGATGCCATTGAATGCTTTTGAGGAATGGTGACCCAGATGGAAAACGATGTTTTAGGGAAATGATCTGGGCAGTGAGTGAAATCTAGGCCATACCTGGGGAAAGACGGAAGGCTCAAAGGTCGGTTAGGAGGCTGTTACATAAGTTGTGTGGAGATATGACTAGTGCTTGGACTGGCATGATGGCAGTTTGGATGCAGAGGAAGGGACAGATTATGGAAATTTTCTGGAGGAAAGGAGATCAGATTTGGCGGCTCAAATATGGGAGCTTAAAGAAATAGAGGAGTCAGGATAATGCAAAGCTTGCATTCTTGAGAGACAGGGAGGTTGGTGGTTCATTCAATCGCATTTATTGAGTGCTTACTCTGTGTAGAGCACAGTATTAAGTGCTTGGGAAGTACAATTCAGCAACAAATAGAGACATTCCCTGCCCGCAAGAGGCTCACAGTCTACAAGGTGTCCCCAGCAGTGATCCATGGAATCAGCTGTACCGTCAAATGTATATTCTGATTATTTTATTGGTAAAGCAGCATAGCCTAATGGATAGAGTATGGGTCTGGGTATCAGAAGGACCTGGGTTCTAAAGCCAGATCAGCCACTTATCTGCTGCATGACCTTGGGCAAGTCACTTAACTTCTCCGTGCCTCAGTTACCTCATCTATAAAATGGGGATAAAGACTGTGAGCCCTTTGTGGGGCAGGGATATGTTCAACTCAGTTAACTTGTATCTACCCCAGTGTTTAGTATAGTACTTGGCAGATAGTAAGTGCTTAACAAATACCACAAGTATTATTATTATCATTATCATTATTAATAAATATCCCTATGGCCTTCCCCTCTGTTAAAATGTAAGCTTCTTTTGTCAGGAAACACTTTTCATGCTTCTGTCAAGGTTTCCCAGTGCTTTAGTATACTGCATTACAGCCAGTGGACACTCATTAATCAGTCAATCATCAATTAATGGTATTTATTGAGTGCTTACTTGGTGTAGAGCACTGTACTAAGCACTTGGGAGAGTCCAGTACAACAGAATTGATAGACATGGTCCCTGCCCACCAGGGGATTAAATTTATTACACACCATTACTTCTATTACTGCCACTAAAATGATTTCTTCTGTGACTGCTCTTGGTAGAATTTTTAAGATAATTTTGTCTTTTCAGTCATAGCTACATGTTGTAAATAGATTACCATGATCATTATAATCATTTGAAGACCAAGAACCACTTTATATACATACTTTTGGGAGATTCTAGGCTCCATGAGGGCAGGGATTTTGACTTCTAACGCTATTTTATCCTCCTAAGTGTTTTGTGCAGTGTTCTACCCTCATATATCAACATATTGTTGATTGATTGTTGTACACTGATTGATTGAGTTAATTGATTTAATAGAGTTCATATTTGGAAAGCCATTTTTCTTTTTGCTTACAGCCGTGCATATTAGGGACAGGGTCAGTTTCAAGAGTAATATTTAGTCATTTTCTTTTGTTGTTTACAAAACGGAATTATAGGTAACAAGGGAAAAATAAATGGAGCTAAAAGCAGGAGTTGTCACTTTTAAGCACCCTTGTAGGCATTGCGCAAAATGCATGCTTTATGTCTTTTAAACCAGGAACACATTAAGTGTGTAATGCTAAGAGGAATTTTATCTCACCTATAAATACAAGTGAATCCTTTAAACTTCAAATCCCTGAACAGAGACAATTTACTGTTGCAATCAAGGTGATGCACACGGTTTAACTTCAGTACCATCTGCAACTCCATTGGTATTTTAATAATGAATTAAATTATATGTTGGCAACAAAATGTTACTTAACTAGAAATCTCTTTAACAGCCGATGAAGATTTCCACAAGGCAGTGAAAAGAATCTGATTTACTCTGAATTCTTCTTGACACTTTCGCTTTTTCATTAACTAGAAAGACGAACTTTAGCTTTGACTTGAAAGTAAGCACTGAAGACAGAAGCTACATTTCTTTTCATTCCGTATTAACAACCTGAAATAATCAATTGTATTTATTAAGTGCTTACCATGTTCACAGCAGTGTACTAAGTGCTTTGGAGAGTACAATACAACAATAAAGAGTGACAATCTCTGCCCACAACGAGTTTACAGTCTAGAGGACTTTAATATGTTTGACTGCAAGACTTCGTGAATACCAAGGGAAAAATCTTAGTGAAGAGGTTCAAGTTGGCCTCAAGTATTTCATTTTTCTGATTCCTCAGAGCTCAACTCTGTTTAGCTTTTTATTTACATAGATACTTTATTTCTATGTTTGTCTTTGCATTTAACAATTTGTTTCTTCCTGATGTGTTTGGATCATTTCCTAAATTATCCTCATTTGTACAACTTTCATTTCTGTAGGTAATTTTGTCTGTTTCCCCCATTAGATTATCAGCTCTTGGAGAGCAGAAAGCTTGTGTCTGGCTATTGTGGTATTTCTGTGGCATTTGATAAGCACTTACTATATGTGAAGGACTATTCTAAAAACTGGGGTAGGGTCAGGTTAATCACATCAGATACTGCCACTGTTCTTCATAGGGCTCACAGTCTAAGAAGGAAGGAGAACAGATATTGAATCGCCATTTTACAGATGAGGCAACTGGTACATAGTAAGCGTTTAGCAAGTATCATCTGAAAAAAAGGGTGAAACATGAAGTGACTTGCCTAAGGTCACAGCAGGCAAATGGCAGAGCTGGAATTAGAACCCAGGTCCTACAATTCCGGGACACGTGCTCTTTCCAAGTTATGTTGCTCCTCTATAATATTCTTCAGGTTTGGAATTTTTGTTCAGCAAGATGAAATTGGTGACCTTTTCCAACAATTGTCTATATTTAAGTCCATGTTCTCTGCTTGAATGAGCTCTAGGAAGGCAAAAAGAAACAAATCCAGCAACAAGGATTCTCAGGTTTTCCTCAGATCTGGGCTAACTCTCCAAATCTTTCTTCCATTTCAAATTACAGGCAACATTTTTCATTCAGAAACATGATTTTGGCTTTTGAAGATCCAATCTGATTTCCATTAGGAGGCTGAACCCAAACACATCCCAAGAGAAAGGAGGGGTCAATTGTTTACGGTCAATGCTAAATTATCCATGCTAAGAGAGGGGGAGTAGATTAGACTATAATGCAAAGAATTGGATAGTACAAAACGGGGGTGGACACTTCTGCTTCTTTTAGACAGTGGGAGTGAAGGAGAACCAGCACAATGGAGTCTAGAGAGTGGCTATTGGAGTGAAGTTGAGAGAAAAAGGAGGCAAGAAGGTCAGCAAGGAGACCGATGCAGTAGTTGAGTGAGATAGAAGTGCTTGGATCAACATGTCTAGGGAAATAAATTTGAGAATAATCTGTGTAAAGATGAAGTAAGACTTGAATATCAGATTACTAACAGCGTGCCTTAGTGGAAACTGCTTGGGCTTGGGAGTCAGACGTTGTGGGTTCTAATCCAGGCTCCACCACTTTTTTGCTGTGTGATCTTGGGCAAGTCACTTAACTTCTTTGCGGCTCAGTTACCTCATCTGTAAAATGGGGATTAAGACTGTGAGCCTCACGTGGGACAACCAAAGAAACCTGGTATCTCCCTCAGCACTTAGAGCAGTGCTTGGCAAATAGTAAGCACTTAACAAATACCATTATTATTATTGATGATTATATTATTAATAATAATAATAATAATGGTACATGTTAAGCACTTACTATATGCCAAGCACTATTGAAAGTAGTGGAGTAGATACAAGTTAACCATGTTGGACACAGTCCCTCTCCCACAGTGGGGCTTACACTCTTAATCCCTATTTTACATATGAGGTAACTGAGGCCCAGAGAAGTTATGTGACTTGCCCAAGGTCACACAGCAAACATTCATTCATTCATTCAATCGTATTTATTGAGCACTTATTGTGTACAGAGCACTGTACTAATTGTTTGGAAAGTACAATTGGAGAACTGGAGAATTGGAGTACAACTGGAGAAGCGGCATGGCTCAGTGGAAAGAGCATGGGCTTTGGAATTGGAGGTCAGGGGTTCAAATCCCGGCTCCACCAACTGTCAGCTGTGTGACTTTGGGCAAGTCACTTCACTTCTCTGGGCCTCAGTTCCCTCATCTGTAAAATGGAGATGAAGACTGTGAGCCCCATGTGGGACAACCTGATCACCTTGTAACCTCCCCAGCGCTTAGAACAGTGCTTTGCACATAGTAAGTGCTTAATAAATGCCATTATTATTATTATTATTATTACAATTTGGCAACATATAGAGACAATCCCTGCCCACAATGGGTTCACAGTCTAGAACTGGGGAGACAGACATCAAAACAAGTAAACAGACAAGAAAAGTAAGGGCACGTAAACATGTGACAGAGCTGGGATTAGAACCCAAGTCCTTCTGGCTCCAAGACCCATGATTTCCACTGCTTCTTACTACTGTTACTACTTATAATATCCTCCTATTCCATCAGTATGCACTATAAAACTTGTATATTAATGATACCACTGAATTATTTGTTTGTCAAATAGCACTAAATATTTTACAAATATTAGTATTTTAAGAAAACTCACAGTGCACTTTCCCAAGAGGGTTTGTTTTTGATGCATTTGTCTCTAATAGATATTTATTTCCCACGTTTCTGATTTCCTTACCCATAAATTGAATGCTCCTTTCAAAGAATCATTAAACATTTAAGACAAACTTGTATCTATTCTGAGATACCAGCCCTTATTGAAAGGGAGAACAACATGTTTTCTTGAGACCCACATAGTGGAAGTTGTCATTCAAATCAGACAATACAAATGTAAAATCCAAGTAGATGCTGAAATCGGTGAAAGACATTTTCCCCTTGCTGATGAAAAACACACCCTTTTTTATCTTTGATCTTTAACAGATCCACTTGATTTCACTGATTATGGAAAGGATCATGGAAACGATCCATTTATGATACTTCCAACTTTCATCATTGTGGAATAATGTTAGAATCATCAGAAATTTTACAGGGCAACAGTGAAATCATATGGATTTCCCCAGCGTTGCAAAAATTGTAGAAGAACCTGTTTACGCCGCTGAGTGCTCGGTTCTCTCCTCGTCAGCATTTACCAGCTCACCAAGCCCCACTGCAATCCAGCTAAAACCAGGAAACATGGGTCATTTTCCTGGTTCTCAAAGCAAGGTGATCATGATATTCCACCCCCATGATCATCATCACCATCACCACAACCATTTATATCATCATCCCTACCATCACTGGATAATAATGATGAAGGTGACAGTGACATCATGATCGTCATCACCACCAACATTGCCACCATCATGATTATTTTCATCAGTGACAGCATCATCACTGTCGCAAGCCCCTCCAGCTTGGACCAAACAGGACTTTCCTGGCCCGGGGGAGCCTCGGTGACACGTAGTAGAGTCAGTCCACACCTCTGATCACCAAGGTGACTGTGGAAAGATTTTTTCTTAGTTTTACCAAAGTGCAAGGGAGTGACACATACACACTCTCGCTCATTCCACTCCACCAAGGGCCCGATGCCAGTCTGTGTTCAAAGGAGCCCGTTTTGCCAATGTGTCTTCTTTCTGTTTCCAAATGCTTCTGCTTTCTACTGCTTTCCAGTGCTGCTCTCCTGCTGTTTCGGCTACTCTCAGCACGCTTCCTTTTGGCTTCTCGTCTGCATGCGTCTGCTCCAGGTGCTTCTCTCTGTGTCTCCTGCGTGCCTTTTGTGTGCCTTCTCACGATTCAGAGCAACTGCCTTTTATCCGCCTGGATATAAATTACTAATTAATAATTAATTAATGCCACAGGTGTGGCATCTGTGGCTCTACGTGGCAGTCATTGATTGGTCCAGGCCCGTTAGGCCCGTTACCGGGTAGAGCAAGGAGAGAAAGCAACAACTCCCTCCATGCTCCACCCCCAAAGACCTGCAGTCACCTGTCCTCAGGTAGAGCCCATCAGTGCCTTCGCCAGTCTCTTCCTTCTTGTTGTTCATGGGATCACAAGCTGTCACTAATAAGGCAGCTTATAATAATAATAATAATAATGGCATTTATTAAGCACTTACTATTTGCGAAGAACTGTACTAAGCACTGGGGAGGTTACAAGGTGATCAGGTTGTCCCGTGGTGGGGCTCACAGTCTTGATCCCCATTTTACAGATGCGGTAACTAAGGCCCAGAAGAAGTGAAGTGATTGCCCAAGTCACACAGCTGACAATTGGTGGAGCCGGGATTTGAACCCATGACCTCTGCCCATCCGCCAAGCTAGCTCTCTTCCTCCCTTCAAGGCCCTGCTGAGAGCTCACCTCCTCCAGGAGGCCTTCCCAGACTGAGCCCCTTCTTTCCTCTCCCCCTCGTCCCCCTCTCCATCCTCCCGTCTTACCTCCTTCCCTTCCCCACAGCACCTGTATATATGTATATATGGTTGTACATATTTATTACTCTATTTATCTATTTATTTATTTATTTTACTTGTACATTTCTATCCTACTTATTTTATTTTGTTGGTATGTTTGGTTCTGTTCTCTGTCTCCCCCTTTTAGACTGTGAGCCCACTGTTGGGTAGGGACTGTCTCTATGTGATGCCAATTTGTACTTCCCAAGCGCTTAGTACAGTGCTCTGCACATAGTAAGCGCTCAATAAATACGATTGATTGATTGATTGATTGACCTCTGACTCCAAAGCTTGAGCTCTTTCCACTGTGCCACGCTGCTGCTCACCGCAATCACCACCATCATTACCACCATCATCATTATTATCATCGCAGACATCATCTTCATCATCATCATTCCTTCATTTATTCAATCACATTTATTGAGCACTTACTGTATGTAGAGCACTGTGCTAAGCACTTGGGACAGTACCATATAACATCCCAGACTGAGCCCCCTTTTTCCTCTCCTCCTCCCATCCCCCCATCCTCCTTCCCCTCCTCACAGCACCTGTATATATGTATGTACAGATTTATTACTCTATTTATTTTACTTGTACATATTAACTATTCTATTGATTTTATTAATGATGTGCATCTAGCTTTACTTCTATTTATTCTGATGACTTGACACCTGTCCACATGTTTTGTTTTGTTGTCTGTCTTCCCCTTCTAGATTGTGAGCCCGTTGTTGGGTAGGGACCATCTCTGTATGTTGCCAACTTGTACTCCCCAAGTGCTTAGTACAGTGCTCTACACACAGTAAGTGCTCAATAAATATGACTGACTGACTGACTGAATGACTGAATGAATGAATGAATATAACAATTAACAGACACATTCCTTGCCCCGAGTGAGCTTACCACCATCATCACCAGGTGACACAGCCTGGCCTGGTGGTAAGAGCTCGGGCTTGGGAGTCAGGGGTTGTGGGTTCTAATCCCGGCTCTTCCACTTGTCTGCTGTGTGACCTTGGGCAAGTCCCTTCACTTCTCTGTACCTCAGTTACCTCATCTGTAAAATGGGGATTAAGACTGGGAGCCCCATGTATCCAACCTGATAACCTTGTATCTACCCCAGTGCTTAAAACAGTGCTTGGCACCTAGTTAGTGTTTAACAAATAAAATAATAATAATAATAATAATAATAATAATAACCACCTCCATCATGCCAACATCGCTGCGATCAACAATGTCATCTCATCACCATCATCATCTACTATAAGCATCAATCAATCAGCCAGTCATATTTTCTGGTAGACACATTCCCTGCCCACAGGGAGCTTATGGTCTAGAGGGGGAGGCAGACTTTAATATAAATAAATAATTTATGGATGTACACATGAATGCTAGAGGCCTGAAGGAGGGATGACTAAGGGGTGCTAACCCAATTACAAGGGGGACTCAGAAGGGAGTAGAAGAGGAGGAAATATTCTTATATATTCTTATACTGCACTCTCCTAAGAGCTTAGTACAGTGCTCGGCACACAGTTAGCTCTCAATAAATTGGATTGACTGACTGACTGACTGACTGCCTGGATGACTGGAAAGCCTCTTGGAGAAGATGTGTCTTCAATAAGGCTTTGAAGGTGCAGAGAGGGATTGTCGGAAATGAAGGAGGATGCTCCAGATCAGAGGCAGGATGTGGGTGAGAGGTCGGCTGTGAGATAGAAGAGACTGAGGTACCTTGAGTTAGTTTGGCATTAATAATAATAATAATAATAATAATAATAATAATAATAATAATAATAATGATAATAATAGCATTTATTAAGTGCTTACTATGTGCAAAGCACTGTTCTAAGTGCTGGGGAGGTTACAAGGTGACCTCCTTAAAGGCATTAGAAGAGTGAAGTGTGCAGGCTGGTTTGTAATAGGAAAACAGTGAGGTAAGTTAGGATGGGGTGAAGTGATTGAGTTTTTCCAATCTTATGGAAAGAAATTTCTGCTTGCGGAGGCTGTGGGCAACCACTGGAAATTCTTAAGAAATGGGGAAACATGGACTGAATACTTTTGTAGAAAAATGATCTGGGCAGAGAATGAAGTATTGACTGGAGTGGGGAGATGGGCGGTAGGGAGGTCAGCAGGGAGGCTGATGCAGTAATCAAGGTGGACTAGGAGCTTGGAATTACATGGAAGCAGCTTGGATCGAGAGGAAAGGGCAGATTTTAGCGATTTATGAAGGTTGAATTGACAAGATTTATGGATAGATTAAAAAGTAGGGTTTTTATGGCATTTATTAAGCACTTACTATGTACAAAGCACTGTTCTAAGCACTGGGGCGGTTACAAGGTGATCTGGTTGTCCCACGGGGGGCTCACAGCTTTCAACCCTATTTTACAGATGACGTAACTGAGGCTCAGAGAAGTTAAGTGACTTGCCCAAAGTCACACAGCTGACAACTGGTGGAGCCACAATTTGAACCCATGACCTCTAACTCCAAAGCCCGTGCTCTTTCCACTGAGCCACGCTGCTTCTCTGTTGAATGAGAGAAATGAGTTCAGAATAACACCAAGATTATGGGTTTGTGAGACAGGGAGGATGGTGATGCTGTTTATGGATCATTATAAGCATCATCATCTACTACCATTATAATAATCATCATTATTATTAGCCTCACCATCATCATCACCATCACCCCTCCTTCTCATCATCATCATCAGCTTGGTCTAGTGGAAACAGCACAGGTCTGAGAGTCAGAGCACCTGGGTTCTAATCCCAGCTATGTCACATATCTGCTATATGACCTTGGGCCTGTGCCTCAGTTACCCAATCTGTAAAATGGGGATTAAATCCTTCTCCTTCCTACTTAGACTGTGAGCTCCATGTGGGACAGGGACTGTGTCCAATCTGATTAATTTATATCTACCCAGTACTTAGAACAGTGCTTGGCAGATAATAAGTGCTCAACAACTACCATAATTACCATGCATATTATAATTATTACCAGCAGCGTGGCTCAGTGGAAAGAGCCCGGGCTTTGGAGTCAGAGGTCGTGGGTTCAAATCCCGGCTCCGCCAATTGTCAGCTGTGTGACTTTGGGCAAGTCACTTGATTTCTCTGGGCCTCATCTGTAAAATGGGATTTAAGACTGTGAGCCCCACGTGGGACAACCCTCATCACCCCAGCGCTTAGAACAGTGCTTTGAACATAGTAAGTGCTTAACAAATACCATCATTATTATTATTATTATTATTATTATTTGTTGACTTGATCTTGCAGACAAAGCCTTGTTCTAAAGACACATGTAATTTGGAGACTGTGAGCCCCACGTGGGACAGGGACTGTGTCCACTGTGATTTGCCTGTGCCTGGCACACAGTAAATGCTTAACAAATACCATAATTAAGATGATGATTATACTATGACAGAAAGAAGACACTTAATGACTGCCCTCCTAGGATCAATTACTCAGTGACATTTACTGAGCACTTACTGTGTGCAAAGTATTGTATGAGTGCATGGGAAAGTATATAGTAGAACTCTGTTAACAAGGAGGTGCTTATAGGCCAGAGAAGGAGACATACATTGAAATAATTTTCAGATAAGAGGAACTTTGGGGTAAAAATGGTAGGTAGATGAAGTGAATTTCATATACGTAAAGGGTACACAGCCAGTGCATAGGTGATACAGAAGGTAAGCCAATAAAGAATAAAGGGATTACTCAGGGAAGACCTTTTGGAGGAGATATTATTTTAGGATGACTTTGGACGTGGGGAGAGCGGTGGACCGTTAAATATGAAGGGGGAGGGAGTTTCTAGGCTAGAGAGAAGATGTGGGAAAGGGGTTGGTGGCGAAAACAAAATGAGATCAAGATTCAGTTAATATTAGGACATTAGAAGAGTGAAGTATTCGGCTGAGTTGTAATCAGAAATCGGTAAGTTACGAAGAGGATATCTGGGTGTTTTAATACTGATGGTAAAGACTTTCAGTTTGATGTGGATGTAGGGGGGCAACCATGGAGACGAAGGTGGAGGCAGTTCTGAGGAATGACAAGATGTGGACCGATCTTTTTTAAGGAAATGTTCTAGTTGGCATAATGAAATGTGGCTGGATTGAGGAGAGACAGGAAGCAGGCAGATCAGAAAGGAGAGCGATGCAATAGTCAAGACTAGATAATAATAATAATAATGATGGCATTTATTAAGTACTTACTATGTACAAAGCACTGCTCTAAGCACTGGGGAGGTTACAAGGTGATCAGGTTGTCCCACGGGGGGCTCACAGTCTTAATCCCCATTTTACAGATGAGGGAACTGAGGCACAGAGAAGTTAAGTGACTTGCCCAAAGTCACACAGCTGAAAATTGGCGGAGCCAGGATTTGAACCCATGACCTCTGACTCCAAAGCCCGGGCTCTTTTCACTGAGCCACGCTGCTTCTCATCAATGATTAGCATGGTAGTAGTTTGGGTGGAGAGGCAAGGGTGAATTCTAGAAATGTTTTGAAAAATATATACAAGATTTGGTGACTGACTGAATATACAGATTGAATGAGAGTGATCAATTAAGGATAATGTCAAGTTTACAGGCTTGTGAGATAATTCTATTTATAGCTACAATTCTATTTATTCTGATAGTTTTGACACCCGTCTACATGTTTTGTTCTGTTGTCTGTCTCCCCCTTCCAGACTCTGAGCCCATTGTTGGGTAGGGACCATCTCTATATGTTGCCGGCTTGTACTTCCCAAGCGCTTAGTACAGTGCTCCGCACACAGTAAGCGCTCAATAAGTACGATTTAATGAATGAATGAATAGGGAGGATAGTGGTGTTATCTACAGTTGTGGGAAAGTTAGGTGGAAGATGAGGGTGTGAATTCTGATTTGGGCCTGGTACATTTGAGTTGTCAGAGGGACATCCAAGTTAAATGCCCTAAATGAAAGCAGAGCTAGCAGTCTTAATGGGGTGGACAGACAGACAAAAATTGTTTTCAAATACTGGGGCCAGGAGGAAGAACAGTGTAGTAGTAATCAATCCACTGTTAGCATTTGCTGAGTTCTTTCTTAGGGTGCTGTACTAGCCCTTAGAAGAGTGCATTAAGATTAAAAGACATGATCGGTGCCTTCAAGGAACTTGCAATCCAGAAGGAAATGACGCAGAAAAAATTTGTTCCTATGTGTCAGGGCAACTCTGCTAAATGAACAACTGAATATGTACATGGATGTACCCATTCATTCCCCTCTACCTGGGGGTGTTTCCCATACTCTACCAGTCTTGACTATGAGAGGGAGAGTCAAGCAGAGATCTACCCATTCCATTCCTAGCTTGGCCAGTGGCTAACGAGTGGAAGGCAATCTGCTACAAGTGAAAACTCACCTGTGCTGGGCAGAAGGGGCATGGGAGAGAATTGAGGTTGGAGACTTAAAGTGACTGCATGGAAGGAAACAACGGTAAACAACTTTGTATTTTTACCAAGGAAACTCAATGGATCCATTAACAGAACGATTGCAAATGGAGGTGGGGCGTTCAGGGAGAGATGTGCCCATGGCGTCGCTGTGGGCTGGAGACGAAGGCATAATAACAATAATAATGGTATTTATTAAGCGCTTACTATGTGCAAAGCACTGTTCTGAGCGCTGGGGAGTTTACAAGGTGATCAGGTTGTCCCACTGGGGGGGCTCACAGTCTTAATCCCCATTTTCCAGATGAGGTAACTGAGGCACAGAGAAGTTAAGTGACTTGCCCAAAGCCACACAGCTGACAAGTTGCAGAGCTGGGATTTGAACCCATGACCTCTGACCCAAAGCCCGAGCTCTTTCCACACCCGTTCATTTAGAATTGTACCCTTTATTCTCCCTACCCTCATCCCCACAGTACATATGATATAATTCTAATATATATAATATAATTCTATATTATATATATAATTATATATAATATAATTCTAATATATAATATAATATATAATATCATATATAATTCTAATATATAATTCTGATATAATTCTGATATAATATGATATATTATCTATCTCCCCCTCTAGACTTTAAGCTCACTGGGGTCAGGGAACATGTCTACCAACTCTGTGGTATTGTACTCTCCCAAGCACTTAATAAAATGCTCTGCAAAAAAACAAACACCCAATAAATAGTGTTGATTGATTGGTTACACCCTTAAGTACACTGTTACTAATGATGGCATTTATTAAGCGCTTATTATGTGCAAAGCACTGTTCTGAGCACTGGGGAGGTTACAAGGTGATCAGATTGTCCCATGGGGGGCTCACAGTCTACATCCCCATTTTACAGATGAGGTAACTGAGGCCCAGAAAAGTGAAGTGACTTGCCCAAAGTCACACAGCTGACAATTGGTGGAGCCGGGATTTGAACCCATAACCTCCGACTTCAAAGCCCGGGCTCTTTCCACTGATCCATGCTGAGTTACATTGACCTTTAACAGTTACAGTTAAGATCTCAGTGTGGTGTTGATAATCTACAGATAATGCTGCTTTTTGAATCTTTGTCTGTGAAGCATTTTCCTCTGTACATGAGAAAGGCTTGACCAAAACAGTGACTCAGTGATATTTCCCCTAAGGATGTATTCTCCGCATAGTAAAGTACTCTGCGTGCAGTAAGCACTCAATAAATAGTTTCGATTGATATATTTCTTTTTCTGCATAGAGAGAGGCATGGCCTAGTGGAAAGAGAATGGGCCTAGGAATCAGAGGACCTGGGTTCTAATCCCATCTCTGCCCACTTGCTTGCTATGTGACCTTGGACATGTCACTTAGCTTTTCTGTGTCTCGATTGCCTGGTCTCTAAAATAGGGATTAAATATTTATTTTTCCTCCTATTTAGACTGTGATCACCCCATAGTATTATTATAGGCTTCCAAATAGTATTAGGGCAGGGTTATTCTGTTGTCAATATATTTGATTTTTTCTTGATAAATATCTTTGGGAGTGGATTATTTAATTAACATATTTTCCTCTCTCCTTTCCCTGTATCCCTCTCTGCCTCTCTCTCCTTTCACTTCCTCCTTCCTGGCTCTATCCTTGTCTCTCTCTCTCTTCTGTCTCCCCTTCTCTTTTTCTCTTTCCTTTCTCACTCTTTTCCTCCCTTTCCTTTTCCTCTCTGTATTTCTCTCTCTCCTCTTCTTTCTATCCTTCCTTCTTTTCTCTATCTCCCTCACTCCCTCTCTTTTTCTCTTTCTCACCTTTCTATCCCTTCCCCCCTCCTCACTCTCTTTCTCTCTCCCTCTGTTTCTCTCTCCTTTCTCTCCATCTTTCCCCACATTTCCCTCTCTCTCCTTCTCTCTCTATTTTCCTCTCCCCTTTTGTCTCTCTCACAGATAATTGTGATGACCCATTGTCATCCCCACTGGCTCCAACAGCATTTTCCAGTTCTTCAACAACCCCCAGTCCTCACAATCCCACCTTTGCAAAGCTCAACAGCAGGGATGGTGAGTTCAACTACTGAAACTTTTTTTAAGTGGAAAGTTCATGAATAATCCATATAGGCAGAATTTAAAAAGAATTCACACTTTGCTGAACTGGAATCTCTCCTTCACGCTCCTCAGGCAATGCTTTGAGGCCTTTTGATGCTTTATTGATTATCAGGAGAGGTTTTGTGAAAGAGTGAAAATGTTCAACCTTCTTTAGTTTTTATCTATCAGGGGGAGTACCAGATAGGTGGATCTTTCAAGTATGGTAATAACAATTATTTTATCATTTATTCACATTTCACTTGAAACAGGAGTACCAAGAGAGAGAAAAACTGTTTTTTTTCTTTCCCTTTATTTTCCCACCTAAGATCAAGAAACAGGAAAAATTAAAGAGGAAAGAGGGACACAGACCTCCTGAATTTGATCTCTGAAAACAGCCTGCAGTGTAACCTTGTACAAGTCACTTAACATTTCTGTACCGCGCTTTTCTGATCTGAAAAATTGAGATTAAAGGTCTGTTCTCCCTCCCTTATTCACTATTATCCCACGTGGAGCAGGGACTGTGTTCCATCTGTTTATCTCCTTTCTTCATCAGCCTTTAATTTAGTGCTTGAAACGTAGCAGATGCTTAGCAAATGTTATTATTACTACTATTATTATTACAATAACATAATAATGTAGGATACGGTTATATTATGTTAATAATGTAATAATATATTTTGCTATTATTTTGGCAGAAAAGGGGAGAGGGGCAAATTCAATTCAATTATAGCTGGACATGTTAGCTCTGTAGAAGCAGTGTGGTCTAGTGGGTAGAGCACGGGCCTGGGAATCAGAAAGACTTGGGTTCTAATCCTTGCTCCTCAATTTGTCTGCTGTGTGACCTTGGGAATGTCACTTAACGTCTCTGGACCTCAGTTATCTCATTTGTAAAATGGGTATTAAGACTGTGAGCCCCATGTGGGAGAGGGACTGTGCCCAACCTGATTACCCTAGTGCTTAGAACAGTGCTTGACACATAGAAAGTCTCAAGAGACTTAGAGAAGCAGCGTGGCTCAGTGGAAATCAATCAATCAATCAATCATATTTATTGAGCGCTTACTGTGTGCAGAGCACTGTACTAAGTGCTTGGGAAGTACAAGTTGGTAACATATAGAGACAGTCCCTACCCAGCAGTGGGCTCACAGTCTAAAAGGGGGAGACAGAGAACAAAACCAAACATACGTGGAAAGAGTCCGGGCTTGGGAATCAGAGGTCGTGGGTTCTAATCCCGGCTCTGCCACTTCATCATCATCATCAATCGTATTTATTGAGCGCTTACTGTGTGCAAAGCACTGTACTGTGTGCAGAGCACTGTACATATTTATTACTCTATTTATTTATTCATTTATTTATTTTACTTGTACATTTCTATCCTACTTATTTTATTTTGTTGGTATGTTTGGTTCTGTTCTCTGTCTCCCCCTTTTAGACTGTGAGCCCACTGTTGGGTAGGGACTGTCTCTATGTGATGCCAATTTGTACTTCCCAGGCGCTTAGTACAGTGCTTTGCACATAGTAAGCGCTCAATAAATACGATTGATTGATTGATTGATTGATTGTACTAAGAACTTGGGAAGAACAAGTTAGTAACATATAGAGACAGTCCCTACCCAACAGTGGGCTCACAGCCTAAAAGGGGGAGACAGAGAACAAAACCAAACATACTAACAAAATAAAATAAATAGAATAGATATGTACAAGTAAAATAAATAAATAAATAAATAGAGTAACAAATATGTACAAACATATATACATATATACAGGTGCTGTGGGGAAGGGAAGGAGGTAAGATCGGGGGGGGATGGACATACTTGTCAGCTGTGTGACTTTGGGCAAGTCACTTCACTTCTCTGGGCCTCAGTTACCTCATCTGTAAAATGGAGATTAAGAATGTGAGCCCCACGTGGGACAACCTGATTACCTTGTATTCCTCCCAGCGCCTAGAACAGTGCTTGGCACATAGTAAGCGCTTAACAAATGCCATTGTTATTATTATAGTAAGTGCTTAACAAATACCAAAATAATCATTATTATTACCATTAAATAATAACAATAATGGTATTTGCTAAGTGCTTGCTATGTGCCAAGCATTGTTCTAAGGGCTGTGGAGGTTACATGGTGATTAGGTTGTCCCACAGGAGGCTCACAGTTTTAATCCCCATTTTACAGATGAGGCACAGAGAAGTTAAGTGACTTGCCAAAAATCACACATCTGACAGTTGGTGGAGCCGGGATTTGAACCCATGACCTCTGACTCCGAAGCCCATGCTCTTTCCACTGAGCAGCGCTAAGCACATGGGTCTTTTTGAAAGACTATTTCTTCTACTTGTATGTGCTCCCCTCTGAGGTTTCAGTGCTGGCAGTAGTGATGGAGAGGGAATCCTCTATATAGGATCAGTGTCGTGAGCCAGAACTCTTGATTCCTCCTTCTTTGCCTGCTGGATGACATTCTGGTAGCCTTGCTGAAACTCCCGAAGCCTTGCCCGAACACATTCCGGTAGCCTTGCTGGATGTTTATCTCCAACTACATTGTCAATATATATCTGGTCAGAATCTTGCGTATCTTTTTATGGTATATAATAATAATGGCATTTGTTAAGCACTTACTATGTGCCAAGCACTGTTCTGAGCACTGGGAGGGATACAAGGTAATCAGGCTGTCCCCCGTGGGGCTCACAGTCTTGATCCCCATTTTACAGATGAGGGAACTGAGGCCCAGAGAAGTTAAGTGATTTGCCCAAAGTCACACAGCTGATAAGCGGCGGAGCCGGGATTAGAACCCGTGACCTCTGACTCCCAAGCCCGGGCTCTTTCCATTGAGCCATATGTGCCAGACCCTGTGCTCAGAACTGGGGTAGAATTAAGATAATCAGATTGGACACAGTCCCTGTCCCACATTGTCAATCACTTGTATTTATTGAGGGCCTACTGTGTGCAGAGCACTGTACTAAGCACTTAGGAGAGTACAGTAAGATACCACAGACACATTCCCTCCCCATATAGGGCTCACAGTCTTAAACCTTATTTTATAGATGAGAAAACTGAGGCACAGAGACGTTAAGTGACTTGCCTAGTGCATTCAGAAGACAAGTGATGGAGCTGGAATTAGAACCCAGGATAAGTACAGTGCTCTGCACACAGTTAGGACTTAATTAATTGATTTATTCACTCATTCAGTTGTATTTATTGAGCACTTACTGTGTGCAGAGCACTGCACTAAGTGCTTGGAAAGTACAATACAGCAATAAAGAGAGACAATCCCTGCCCACAATGGACTTACAGTCTTGTACATATTTATTCTAATTATTTTATTTTGTTAATATGGTTTGTTTTGTTCTCTGTCTCCCTCTTCTAGACTGTGAGCCCACTGTTGGGTAGGGTCCATCTCTATATGTTGCCAACTTGTGCTTCCCCAGCGCTTAGTCCAGTGCACACAGTAAGCGCTCAATAAATATGATTGAATGAATGAATAAATAGAGGTGGGGAGACAGATATTAAAACAAGTAAACAGGCATCAAAATGAATAAATAGAATTATAGATATAAACTTATATAATTAAGTGCTGTGGGGTGGGGAGACAGGGGAAGTGCAAAGGGAGTGAGTCAAGATAACGTGGTGGGGAGCTGAGAAAAAGGGGGCTTAGTCTGGGAAGGTTTCTTGGAGGAGGTGTGCCTTCAGTAGGGCTTTGAAGAGGGGAAGAGTGATTGTTTGGCAGATTTGAGGTGAGAGGGTGTTCCAGGCCAAAGGTAGGACATGGGCCAAGGGTCCGTGGAGAGACAGGTGAGATTGAGGCACAGTGAGAAGGTTAGGGCCAGAGGAGCGGAGTGTATGGGCTGGGATTAATCAATCAATCAATTGTATTTATTGAGCACTTACTGTGTGCAGAGCACTGTACTAAGCACTTGGGAAGTACAAGTTGACAACATATAGAGACAGTCCCTACCCAACAGTGGGCTCACAGTCTAGAAGAATAATAATGATGGTATCTGTTAAGTGCTTACTATGTGCAAAGCACTGTTCTAAGCGCTAGGGAGGTCACAAGGTGATCAGGTTGTCCCACAGGGGGCCTCACAGTTTTAATCCCCATTTTACGGATGAGGTAACTGATGCCCAAAAAAGTTAAATGACTTGCCCAAACTCGCACAGCTGACTAGTGGTAGAGCCCGGATTTAAACTCATGACCTCTGACTCCAAAGCCCGGGCTCTTTCCACTGAGCCACGGGATGTAGAAGAGGAGAGAAGGGAGGTGAGGTAAGAAAGGGCATTCATTCATTCATTCACTCATTCAATCATATTTATTGAGCGCTTACTGTGTGCAGAGCACTGTACTAAGTGCTTGGGAAGTACAAGTTGGCAACATATAGAGATGGTCCCTACTCAACAACGGGTTCACAGTCTAGAAGGCAGAGACAGACAACAAAACCAAACATGTGGTCAGGTGTCAAGTCATCAGAATAAATAGAGGTAAAGTTAGATGCACATCATTGACAAAATAAATAGAATAGTACATATGTACAAGTGGAGTAAATAGAGTAAAAAATGTGTACAAACATATATGCAGGTGCTGTGAGGAGGGGAAGGAAATAGGGCTAGGGGGATGGAAGGGGGAGAGGAAAAAGGGGGCTCAGTCTGGGAAGGTGTTTAAAATCTTAGAGAAATCACACCTAGTATATAATAATAATAATGGTATTTATTAAGTGCTTACTATGTGCAAATAATAATAATAATAATGACATTTATTAAGTGCTTACTATGTGCAAAGCACTGTTCTAAGCACTGGGGAGGTTACAGAGTGATCAGGTTGTCCCACAGGGGAGCTCACAGTCTTAATCCCCATTTTACAGATGAGGGAACTGAGGCCCAGAGAAGTGAAGTGACTTACCCAAAGTCACACAGCTGACAATTGGCAGAGCTGGGATTTGAACCCATGCATGACCTCTGACTCCAAAGCCTGTGCTCTTTCCACTGAGCCGCGCTGATATAGTTCAGGCCTATTAAGCCTACAATTTTTGTTCTAGGCAGCGGAGTGGAGTGTATTCTGGTGTGGAGAGAGACGGGAAGCAGGAGGTCAGCTAGGAGGCAGAAGCAGGAATCAAGGTGGGATAGGATAAGTGCTTGGATCAGCGTAGTAGCGGTTTGGTTGGAGAGGGAAGGGCAGATTTTAGCAATTGTGTAAAGGTAGAACTGTCATGATTTGGTGACAGATTGAATATGTGAGTTGCAAGAGAGAGACAGGCCTGCAATTGCTTTTCATGAGGTAGTTAGTGTAAGCTGCTACCAGGGTTATCAGGGAGGGAACCAGACCAAAGTCCTAGTAACTCCAGCTAGTTCTCAAACACACAGAAGTTGGAAAAAGAGCCCGTTTCTAGACTGGGAACCCTTTGTTGGGTAGGGACTGTCTCTATATGTTGCCAACTTGTACTTCGTAAGCGCTTAGTACAGTGCTCTGCACACAGTAAGCACTCAATAAATACTACTGAATGAATGAATGAATGAAAAAGGAAGTATGGACAGCTAAATTCGGTCCCAACGCTTACACACCACTAGGTACATAGGGTTTGATATGCACATGCACAGCTACTATGAATCCACAGGCAAACCTTCTTCGAGAAGCAGCATTGCGAGGATGATTTACCAGAACCCGAGTAAAAAACCTGGGAAAGACACATCAGAAAAATATGACCCATACAATATCCTCAGTTTTCCAACCTCATAAATCCTTGCCAAACTTTCCAAGGAAAAGAGGCATTTGCCTATCAACCGTGGAAAGCCCCGGGGAAGCAGACGGAGTAAATTTGGAAACTGACAGGAAACCCGGGTATGCTGGCCTCGTGGTTTTTCTATGAATTTGCCGAGGGCTCGCTGACACTTTGGGAGCCTCACTCCCCCATCACCTCACACCACCTCTTTCATGAGGGGATTTTGGTCACCCTAACCCTGGCTTTGGTGAAGGTAGCTAGTAGGATGGGGAAGGGCAAGGAGATGGAGAGCTTTGAATCCGGTAGTGCGGAGTTTTTCTTTACTACAGAGGTTGGCAGGCAACCACTGGAGATTTTTGAGCAGTGGGGTGACATTCCCGGAATGTTTCTGTACAAAGATAATCCAGGCAACAGTGTGAAGTATGGACTAGAGTGGGGAGAGGCGGGAGGTTGGGACGTCAGAAAGGAGGCTGATGCAATAATCCAGGCAGCGTGAGTGATTTTACTAATGTGGTAGTGGTTTGGATGGAGAGGAAAGGGCGGATCTTGGCGATGTTGTGTTTAATAATAATATGCTTAATAAATTATTGATTAATTTGATGACTGATAAACACATTGAATGAATTGAATGAATGAACCCAGATCCTCTTACTGCCGGGTGCGTGTGTTCTTTCCACTAGGCAATGCTGCTTCTCGAAGAAGGTTTGCCTGTGGATTCATAGTAGCTGCGCATGTGCATATCAAACCCTATGTACCTAGTGGTGTGTAAGCATTTGGACCGAATTTAGCTGTCCATACTTCCTTTTTCATTCATTCATTCATTCAATAGTATTTATTGAGTGCTTACTGTGTGCAGAGCACTGTACTAAGTGCTTAGGAAGTACAAGTTGGTAACATATAGAGATGGTCCCTACCCAACAAAGGGCTCCCAGTCTAGAAACGGGCTCTTTTTCCAACTTCTGTGTGTTTGAGAACTAGCTGGAGTTACTAGGACTTTGGTCTGGTTCCCTCCCTGATAACCCTGGTAGCAGCTTACACTAACTACCTCATGAAAAGCAATTGCAGGCTTGTCTCTCTCTTGCAACTCACATATTCAATCTGTCACCAAATCATGACAGTTCTACCTTTACACAATTGCTAAAATCTGCCCTTTCCTCTCCAACCAAACTGCTACTATGCTGATCCAAGCACTTATCCTATCCCACCTTGATTCCTGCTTCTGCCTCCTAGCTGACCTGCTTCCCGTCTCTCTCCACACCAGAATACACTCCACTCCTCTGCCTAGATCATTTTTCTCAAAAGCCTTTCTAGTCACGTCCCCCCACCCCTCAAGAACCTCCAGTGGTTGCCCATCCACCTCTGCACTGAAGCACTCAATCAGCTTGCCCTCTCCTATTTTACCTCACTGATCTCCTAATAATAATGATAATAATGGTATTTATTAAGCACTTACTATGTGCAAAGCACTGGAGAGGTTACACTAATAATAATAATAATAATGGCATTTATTAAGCACTTACTATGTGCAAAGCACTGTTCTAAGCACTGGGGGAGATACAAGGTGATCAGATTGGCCCACGGGGGGCTCACAGTCTTCATCCCCATTTTACAGATGAGGGAACTGAGGCCCAGAGAAGTGAAGTGACTTGCCCAAAGTCACACAGCTGACAAGTGGTGGAGCAGGGATTTGAACCCATGACCTCTGACTCCAAAGCCCGGGCTCTTTCCATTGAGCCAAGCTGCTTCTCTTAGGATCAGGTTGTCCCACGGGGGGCTCACAATCTCAATCGCCATTTTACAGATGAGGTAACTGTTCTAAGAGTTCTAAGTGGGCAGGTCACCTAACTTCTCTGTGCCTCAGTTACCTCATCTGTAAAATGGGGATTGAGACTGTGAGCCCCCTATGGGACAACTTGATCACCTTGTAACCTCCCCAGCATGAAGAACAGTGCAAATACCAGAGAAGTGAAGTGACTTGACCAAAATCACACAGCTGACAATTGGCAGAGCTGGGATTTGAACCCATGAGCTCTGACTCCTTTCTCTCCTTCTCCAGCCCAGCCCGCACCCTCCGCTCCTCTGCCACTAATCTCCTCACTGTGCCTCGTTCTCGCCTGTCCCGCCATCGACCCCCAGCCCACGTCATCCCCCAGGCCTGGAATGCCCTCCCTCTGCCCATCCGCCAAGCTAGCTCTCTTCCTCCCTTCAAGGCCCTACTGAGAGCTCACCTCCTCCAGGAGGCCTTCCCACACTGAGCCCCTTCCTTCCTCTCCCCCTCGTCCCCCTCTCCATCCCCCATCTTACCTCCTTCCCTTCCCCACAGCACCTGTATATATGTATATATGTTTGTACATATTTATTACTCTATTTATTTATTTATTTATTTATTTTACTTGTACATATCTATTCTATTTATTATATTTTGTTAGTATGTTTGGTTTTGTTCTCTGTCTCCCCCTTTTAGACTGTGAGCCCACTGTTGGGTAGGGACTGTCTCTATATGTTGCCAACTTGTACTTACCAAGCGCTTAGTACAGTGCTCTGCACACAGTAAGCGCTCAATAAATACGATTGATTGATTGATTGATTGACTCCAAAGCCCGGGCTCTTTCCACTGAGCCACGCTGCTTCCCCGTAGACAACCCAACCTGTACATTTCACTCCTCTAGCACCATCCTGTTCACTGTTCCCCAGTCTCATGTATTTCGCTGATGACCCCTTTCCCGCATCCTCCCTCTGGCCTGGATCTCCCACCCCCTCCATATGTGCCAGACCACCACTCTTCCCATCTTCGAAGCCTTATTAATGTCAAGTCTCCAAGAGGCCATTCCCGATTAAGCCCTCTTTTCCCTGACTCTCTCTCCTGTCAGTTCCATTTATGCATTCGTATCTGTACTTCTTAAGCATTTGACATTCATTTCACTTGTCATGATTCTCTTCACTTATTTACTCTATTTATTTACTATTTACTCAATTACTCTATTTGCTCTCTACCCCTCTAGACCATAAGCGTGTTATGGGCCGGCAAAAAATCTACCAACTTAGTTGTATTGTAGTCTTCCGAGAGCTTAGTATAGTGCTTTGCACACAGTAAATGCTCAATAAATAGCACCGGTTGATTGATCTTGAACTTGTATATCAAAATATGGATTGAAGAGGAAGATACTACCATATCACACTTAAGTTTACATCTTAGAGAAGCAGCTTGTCTCAGTGGAAAGAGCCCGGGCTTTGGAGTCAGAGGTCAGGGGTTCAAATCCAGGCACTGCCAATTCATCATTCATTCATTCACTCATATTTATTGAGCGCTTACTGTGTGCAGAGCACTGTACTAAGCACTGGGGAAGTACAAGTCGGCAACATATAGAGACAGTCCCTACCCAACAATGGGCTCAGCTGTGTGGCTTTGGGCAGGCACTTAACTTCTCTGTGCCTCAGTTACCTCATCTGTAAAATGGGGATTAAAACTGTGAGCCCCCTATGGGACATCCTGATCACCTTGTAACCTCCCCAGCACTTAGAACAGTGCAAATAGTAAGCACTTAATAAATGCCATTATTATCATTATTATTATTATTATCTTATATACTCTATCATTTCTCCTGTCTATACTTAATCAATCCTATTTATTGAGTGGTTACAATGTGCAGAGCACTGTACTAAGCACTTGGGAGAATACAATAGACCAGACTGGTAAACATGTTCCCTCTAGATTGTAAGCTTGCTGTGGGCAGGGAATGTGTTTCTTTATTGTGGTATTGTACTCTCCCCAGAGCTTAGTACAGTGCCCTGCAGAAAGTAACCACTCAATAAATAGAATTGAATAAATGAATAAATGTTCCTTTTCCAGAAAGAACTTACATTATACAGGGGGAGACAAGCATTAATATAAATAAATGAATTATGGACATGTACATAATTGCTGTGGAGCTGAGGTTAGGGTTTACAGGGTACAGATCCAGGTGAATAAGTGACACAGAGGGGCAAGGGAATCAGCAAAAGAGGGGTAAATCAGGGAAGGCTTCTTGGAGGAGATGTGTTTTACTAAGGGTGTGAATGTGGGAAGAGTGGCGGTCTGTCAGATGTGAAGGGGAAGGGAGTACTTAACTTCTCTGTGCCTCAGTTACCTCATCTGTAAAATGAGGAGTAAGACTGTGAGCCCCCCATAGGACAACCTGATCACCTTGTAAACTCCCCAGCGCTTAGAACAGTGCTTTGCACATAGTAAGTGCTTAATAAATGCCATTAGTATTATTATTATTAGGCTAGAAAGAGGACATGGGAAATGGGTTGGTGGAGTGATAGATAAGCTCTAGGCATGGTGAGCAAGCTAGCACTAGTGGAGAAAAGTGTAAGAGATGGGCTGCAATAGGAAATCCATGAGGTAGGAGGGGATGAGTTTCTGTTTGATGTGGATGTGGTTGAGCAGCCTCTGGAAGTTCTTGAAGAGCAGGGAGATGGGACTGAACTGTTTTTAGGGAAGTAATCTGGGCAGGATAGTGATGTATGGCATAGAGTGGCGATGAACGGGAGGCTGGGAAATCAGCAAGGAGACTGATGCAGTTGTCAAAGCAGGATATGATAAGTGCTTGGGTTACCATAGTAGCAGTTGGATGGAGAGGAAAGGATGGATTTTGGAAATGTTGTGAAGATGGAAGTAACAGGTTTTGGTGACAGATCTAATATGTGGGTGGAACGGAAGAGATGAGGTGAGGATAATACCAAGATTATGGGCTAGTGACATAGGGAGAATAGTGATATTTTGTATAGTGATGGAAAAGCCAAGGGGAGGACAGACTTTGGCTAGGAAGATGAGGAGTTGTGTTTAGCTCATGTCCAGATTAAGGTGTTGGCAGAAAATAACTAGCTCTCTTCCACCCTCCAAAGCCCTACTGAGAGCTCACTTCCTCCAGGAAGTCTTCCCAGACTGAGCCCCCCCTTTTTCCTCTCCTCCTCCTCCTCCCCTCCCTATCACCCACCTCACTCCCTCTGCCCTACCTCTTTCCTCTCCCCACAGCATTTGTTTATATTTGTACATATTTATTATTCTATTCATTTTATTTGTACATATTTACTACTCTATTCATCTTATTTGTACAGATTTATTACTCTGTTTATTTTATCAGTAATGTGTATATAGCTATAATTCTACTTATTCTGATGGTATTGACACCTGTCTACCTGTTTTGTTTTGTCATCTGTCTCCCCCTTCTAGACTGCGAGCCTGTTGTTGGGTAGGGACAATCCCTTTATGTTGCTGATTTGTACATCCCAAGCACTTAGTACAGTGCTCTGCACACAGTAAGCGCTCAAGTGCTTGGTACAGTGCTCTGCACACAGTAAGCACTCAATAAATATGATTGAATGAATGAATGAATGAAATACGATTGAACTTCTAGACTGTGAGCCCACTGTTGGGTAGGTACCATCTCTATATGTTGCCAACTTGTACTTCCCCAGCGCTTAGTACAGTGCCCTGCACATAGTAAGCGCTCAATAAGTACGATTGAATGAATGAATGAATGAATGAATGAGCACCCAGGTGGATTTGTCCTGAAAGCAGGAGGAAACGTGAGCCTGCAGAAAAGTTTGGGGCTGGAGAGGTAGATTTGGGAATCATCTGCTTAGGGATGGTAGTTGAAGCAATGAATTCTCCAAAGGAGTGGGTGTAGTTGGAGAATACAAGGGGACCAAGAAGTAAACTTTGAGGGACCCCCCCACCCCATCCCCCAGCCACTGTGAGAAGAGGAGCTTGCAAAAGAGAATAAGAATTAGTGGTCAGAGACATAGGAGGAGAACCAGGAGGATGGTGTCAGTGAAGCCGTAGTTGGATAATATTTTTAGGAAAAGGGGGTGGTCCACAGTGTCAGAGGCAGCTGAAAGGTCAAAGAGAATTAGGATGAGGTAGAGGCTTGTGGATTTGGCCAGAAGGTCTCTGTTGATGTTAGAGAGGACAGTTTACATGGAGTGAAGGGGATGGAAGACAATTCAGAGAGGGTCAAGGAAAGAACTGGAAACAGCAGGTGTAAAGCCCCTTGCTCAAGGAGTTTGGAAAGAAATGGTGGGAAGGTGATGAGGCTATAACTGGAGAGACCCTTACCATCAAGGGAGGGGAATCAGTCAGTCAATCAGTTGTATTTATTAAGTACTTATGGTGGGCCAGAGCACTGTACTAAGCACTTGGGAGAGTACAATGCAACAGCACTGGTAGACATGGCACATGGTGTAACAATAATAATAATAATGGTATTTGTTATGCACTTACTATGTATGAAGCACTGTTCTAAGCACTGGGGGGGATACAAGGTGATCAGTTTGTCCCACATGGGGCTCACAGTCTTAATCCCCATTTTACATCTGAGGGAACTGAGGCTCAGAGAAGTGAAGTGACTTGCCCAAAATCACACAACTGACAAGTGATGCAGCCGGGTTTAGAATCCATGATCTCTGACTACCAAGCCCGTTCTGTTTCCACTGAGCCACGTTGTTTCTCTGATGGTATTTGTTAAACACTTACTGTGTGCCAAGCGCTGTTCTAAGTGCTGAGGTAGATACAAGGTGATCAGGTGATCATATATCCATGCTCTTTCCACTAAGCCACAATGAATGAAATATTAAGCATGGGCCTGAAGGTCAGAAGATCATGGGTTCTAATCTCCCAACCTGTGGCTCTGTCACTTGTCTGTTGTGTGACCTTGGATGAGTCACTTCACTTCTCTGTGTCTCAGTTACCTCATCTGTAAACTGGGGACTGAGTCTGTGAGCCCCACGTGGGACAAGGACTGTATCCAAACTGATTTGCTTGCATCTACCCCAACAGCTGGCATATAGTAGGCACTTAACAAATACATAACATTATTCATTCTTTCATTCATTCCATTGTATTTATTGAGCAGTTACTGTGTGCAGAGCACTGTACTAAGCTTTGAAAGTACAGTACAGCAATAAAGAAAGACAACGCCTGCCCACAACGGGTTCACAGTCTAGAGGGGGGGAGACAGACATCAATACAAGTAAACAGGCATCAATTTAAATAAATAAAATTACAGATATGTATGGTTGATGGGGGAGAGCCAAGAGAGAGAATCAGGGTGACGCAGAAGGGAGTGGAAGATGAGGAAAAGTGGGGCTTAGTCTGGGAAAGCCTCTTAGAGGAGATGGGCCTTCACCAGGGCTTTGAATTGGGGAGAGAGTGAATATTGTCGGATTTGAGGAAGGACGATGTTCCAGGCCAGAGGTAGGACACGGGCCAGGGATCAGTGGCAAGACAGGCGAGATCGAGGCGCTTACAGTCTAAAGGGGGATATAGACATTAAAGTAAATTTTGGATAGGGGAAATAGGAGAGTATAAATTACAGATAGGGGAGGTAAGAGAGTATAAGGATATACACATAAGTGCTGTGAGTATCAAAGTGCTTAAGGGGTAAACAACCAAGTATATAGAGGATACAGAGGGGAGGGCAAATAGGGGATATGAGGATTTATTTAGGTAAGACCTCTTGGAGGAAAAGTGAGCCCTATGTGGGACAGGGACTGCATCCCATCAGGTAATCTGGAATCTACCACAGCACTTAATACAGTGCCGAGCAACAAGTAAGCACTTAACATATATTATTATTATTTTTATTATCATCATCATCAATAGTATTTTTGAGCACTTACTGTTTGCAGTGCACTGTGATAAATGCTTATTAATTTAGTAGAGCTTCCAAAGTGGGGAGAGTAATGGTCTGTTGGCTATGAGTGGGGAGGGATTTCTGGATTAGAGGGAATAATATATTCCTGTCAGCTTTACTGAATCCTGGAATGGTTGGAAAAGAGTGAGAAATCAGTCATTGGTGGCTTTGATGCGGTCTTGCTTTACCACAGGCTAAGATAATCAATCAATCAGTGGTATTTATTGAGTGCTTTCTGGGTACAGTCCATCATCATCATCATCATCAATCGTATTTACTGAGCACTTACTATATGCAGAGCACTGTACTAAGCGCTTGGGAAGTACAAATTGGCAACATAAGGAGACAGTCCCTACCCAACAATGGGCTCACAGTCTAAAAGGGGGAGACAGAGAACAAAACCAAACATACTAACAAAATAAAATAAATAGAATAGATATGTACAAGTAAAATAAATAAATAGAGTAATAAATATGTACAAACATATATACATATATACAGGTGCTGTGGGGAAGGGAAGGAGGTAAGATCGGGGGGATGGTGCTTGGGAGAGTGCCGTACAACAACATTGGTAGATATGATCTCTGCCCTCAAATAGCTTATGGTCTTCAGATGTCCTCTTCATTTTCTGGTGATTTGGGGGAAAAAAAATAAGCAAAGGAATAATCAAAGAGTTAAATTGGGTAGTATAATAGCTGTGGGGTCACATTTCTGAAATAAATCAGGTCGGATTCCAAAAACACTTACAGTAATACTTTATATATGTTCAAACTCGGTTCTTCGGGGACTGTACAGTTTGCTAGAATAAAGAGTTTACGGTCGGGAGGGTGTTAAGTGAAATTCCTGATAAAGCATAAACCAGAAACCTTTCTGAGCTAAATGACCAGGAAGCCAAGTCAGAGAATCTCATTACTGCCGGATGGCTGTTTCACGGCTTCATGTGAAGTGATGTGTAAGAGCTCGATCCAATTTCTCCTCCTGGACAGATGTGTCCCAGCCCAGGTGCCCCTTCCCAATTGCCACTAATCGCCCCCAACCTTGGTTTGACCCGATCGGGTTTGAAGCCAAAGTGAAAAGTACACTTTGGGATGGTATCAGCTTGGCTTCCTAATCTAGTCTGCTTTGAAGACAGATGCAGGGCTGAAAGTCAGTGAAAGGATGATAAAACGGGCATGTGTTTGGGGGTCAGAAACTTACACGTTCTTCCCCCAGGCATTCCTTTGAATTCAGTTCTCAGGTCCTCTGAGCCTAAATCTCATCTGCTTGCCTTTTCTACAGTGATATAATATTTGTAAAACCCCTGCCAAGAACTGTACTAAGCCCTGAAATAGATACAAGATACCCAGATCAAACACAGTCCCTTGGCTATGTGGAGCTCAGAGACTGCATGAATAGTAATAATAATAATAATGATGGTATTGGGTAAGCGCTTACTATGTGCCAAGTATATATGTTTGTACATATTTATTACTCTATTTTTTTTTATTTTACTTGTACATATCTATTCTATTTATTTTATTTTGTTAGTATGTTTGGTTTTGTTCTCTGTCTCCCCCTTTTAGACTGTGAGCCCACTGTTGGGCAGGGACTGTCTCTATACGTTGCCAATTTGTACTTCCCAAGCGCTTAGTACAGTGCTCTGCACACAGTAAGTGCTCAATAAATACGATTGATGATGATGATGATGATGCCAAGTACTGTTCTAAGCACTGAAGCGGGGAGGGGTATTCAACCCCCGCTTTACGGATGAGGGTACTGAGGCAAAGAAAAGTCAGTTAATTTACACAAGGCCACACAGCTGGCGAGGTGAAGCCCACTGTTGGGTAAGGACCGTCTCTATGTGTTGCCAACTTGTACTTCCCAAGCGCTTAGTAATGTGCTCTGCACACAGTAAGCGCTC